>NW_028317815.1:1560000-2160000 GCF_062004578.1 Staurois parvus | reverse complement strand
TTATCTCAGCTATTACAACGCCTCTGCTTAGGACATGCAGCAAGAAACACTATAGCACAAGCTTTTTTATATACACTGTAACTTGTATTCACTGTGTGAATAAAAAGAAACACTGTGTGAAAAATAAAAAAACACTCATGTATGTGCCAACAGATGTGTTGTGTATGTGCATGTGTGAAGTAAAACAAACTAGTTGTGTCCTGCATAAGAAAGTTGAAGAAATCCATGAAAAACAAAGGTCAGCCTTAACAAAACTTTTTACAGTTGTAGTTTACTTAATGAGATCAGTTGCACCATTTCAGGAAAGGCTATATGCAAGTTTTAGTGAAATTTATTTCAGCTAATTGACTAATGCTCACTGTATGGGTATTTCTACACACATAATGTACAGAAAACATTAAACTTTTTTCTCAACTTTTTTTTTTTCTTCTCTCTAGGCACTAAACAACTTAGAATGATGTTGTTAAGAGAGGTGGATACTATATTTGAATGCAAGTCATGTCGCAGCCTTTTTAGAGGACTACCTAATCTAATCACCCACAAGCAGTTTTACTGTATATCCAAACATTTTGTGGATGAAGGTAAGCGTTAAGTAATTACTTGGGGTATGTGGGAAGAGGAAGACCATAGGATGTGTATTTACCAAAGTTATAGATCTCCTGCATACACAGCAATTAAAATGCAGGAGAAGAAACTGAACACAGAGAAAATGAAACATTTTATCACACACACATGTCACAAAGCAGGAGGGGAGGCACGAATTCACGGTATGGAAGCAGAGCTTCTGAATTTGTGTGTGAAAAGGGAGTACAGCAGCTCAACACACGTAGCTCATTTACCACAATCCACAGCAGCAATGGGATTTGCACTCCCTGTTCACACTTCAATATTCATGCCAGGAGTTAATCTGCACTCTGGCATACTTACCTTACACACCAGTATCCTTTCCACCAATGTGATCTGCACTCCAGTAGGCACGCCCAAATTCCCATGACAGTAATGAGATGCTCCCTGGTAATTATACCATCGGTGAGTCTGCCGTCCAGCACAGCTCCCTTTCCAGTATCTGTAGTACAAAATAAATATGCAGCTTGACATGCAAGACAAAGTGACAGGGTCTGTACAAAAGGCATCCCTTGATCCCATATACTTGCCTTACTGTGTCTGTGCTCTCTTGCAAGCTCCATGCTTCTCCACCACTGAATGTGCTGATGATCTGAGGGAGAAGAGACATCCTTTTCTGCTCATATGTACTGTATACTCTTGGGTTTAGCAATTGGCTGCTATTTACACTACAGAGAAGCAGTTAATTTTCCCCTTTATACTTGGAAGTTCTGGGTATTCTCATCAGCTATGGAGGTGCAAGAGGCTACAAGGGAGCGCAGGGAAGGTGAGTTTTAGGAACATGCCCTGTCTATAGACACTGTCGCGTTGCTCTGTATGGGCAAAGTGACATGGTCTGTTTAAGCTGAAAACACATAAGTCTGATTGCAGATATTAAAGTGGTTCTAAAGGCAGAAAGTTTTTTACCTTAATGTATTCTGTGCATTAAGGAAAAACCCTTCTCTGTGCATCTTCCCTTCCTTTCTACTTACCTGAGCTCGATCTAGCGATGTGCATGAGAGCAGAGGCTCTCTACCTCCTCATTTGCTGAGACACAGCAGCGGGAGCCATTGGTTCCTGCTGCTGTCAATCAAAGCCAGTGAGGAAGGAGCAGGGGGCATGGCCGAGCCCCTCTCTGTATCTTATGGACACACAGAGTAGGGCTCGGGAGCGAGCACGCATCAGTGCCCCCATATGGTGGGCACTCAGCGGGGGACCCTAGAAGAGGAGGATCAGGGCTGCTCTGTGCAAAACCATTGCACAGAGCAGGTAAGTGTAGCATGTTTGTTTATTTAAAAAAAAAAATAAAAGTTACACATTTACAATCACTTTACGGTTAGGTAAATTGTTTCCAACTACCTTGGAAGCAAAATGTAAGACATTAGACTGAAAGATTTAGACTGTGGTCATTGTTAATCTGTTTACACATATTATAATCTTTACAATCACCTTTCAGATTTACAGTCAACTTTGTAAAGCTGGCCATGTACATTAGAATCTGATTGCAGTCTACCTCTGTTCCATTGTAAACTGAAACTGGTCTTTTTAAAGTTGAACACCAGGCAAGGACACGGCTGATTTATCTACAGTGGATATAAAAAGTCTAAACACCCCTGTTAAAATGTCAGGTTTCTCTGATGTAAGAAAATGAGACAAAGATAAATCATTTCAGAGCTTTTTCCACCTTTAATGTGACCTATAAACTGTACAACTCTGTTGCACAACAAACTGAAATCTTTTAGGCGGAGGGAAGTAAAAATAAAAAACTAAAATAATATGGTTGCATAAGTGTGCACAACCTTAAACTAATACTTTGTTGAAGCACCTTTTGATTTTATTACACCACTCAGTCATTTTGGGTATGAGTCTATCAGCATGGCACATCTTGACTTGGCAATATCTGCCCACTCTTCCTTGCAAAAACACTCCAAATCTGATAGATTGCGAGGGCATCTCCTGTGCACAGGCCTCCTCAGATCACCCCACAGATTTTCCTTTGGATTCAGGTCTGGGCTCTGGCTGGGCCATTCCAAAACTTTAATCTTCTTCTGGTGAAGCCAGATTTGGATGTATGCTTAGAGTCGTTGTCATGCTGAAAAATGAAGTTCCTATTCATGTTCAGCTTTCTAGCAGAAGCCTGAAGGTTTTGTGCCAATATTGACCGGTATTTGGAACTGTTCATAATTCCCTCTACCTTGACTAAGACCCCAGTTCCAGCTGAAGAAAACGGCTCCAAAGCATAATGCTACCACCACCATGCTTCACTGTGGGTATGGTGTTCTTTTGGTTATGTGCAGTGTTGTTTTTGTGCCAAACATATCTTTTAGAATTATGGACAAAAAGTTCAACCTTGGTTTCATCAGACCAGAACACATTTTCCCACATGCTTTTGGGAGACTTCTGTGTTTTTGCAAAATTTAGCCTGGCTTGGATGCTTTTCTTTGTACAAAAAGCTTCTGTCTTGCCACTCTACCCCATAGCCCAGACATATGAAGAATACGGGAGATTGTTGTCACATGTACCACACAGCCAGTACTTGCCAGATATTCCTGCAGCTCCTTTAATGTTGCTGTAGGCCTCTGTTCTGATGTCATCGCGTTGTCCGCCATCTTGGAACACCCAAACATAGCGGTTGATGCCTGTTACTTCAGCGCTGTTGTAAGTGCAGACTTGTCTTGTTCTAATAAAATTACTGGAGATAATACAGTATGAGAGGCACCTCTTTATTATCTGTTATGAGCGAATATTGATCTTTTAACCCGGAATGGTTGGAGCAGAGTGGTGGGTCTCAGTATAGTCCATCTGCCTGACGGAGCTTTATTCTCATTAAGCCTAACCTGACCTCCTGTAATAAAGGGTCTGGTGATCTGCTAAGCCTCCAAGTTCTGGTTGGAATGAAGAAGAATTTTTTGATTATTTTCATTTTGAGAGAATTTCTTCATTCACAGACTATTTTGCAATTATCTTTCACATTTGAGGACTTTGAGCATTTCAGGGCCCCCTATGGACTGTCATTATCTATTTATTTACATAGTTACATAGTTAGTCTGGCTGAAAAAAGACAAAAGTCCATCCATTTCAACCATTAAAAAAAAATAAAACTATTCTATACCCACAGTTGATTCAGAGGAAGGCAAAAAAGCCCAGCAAAGCATGATCCAATTTGTTAATGCAGGGAAAAAAATTCCTTCCTGATCCCCCGAGAGGCAATCAGATATTCCCAGGATCAACTTTACCTATAAATGTTAGTATCCAATTATATTCTTTGTATCTAAGAAATAATCCAGGCCTTTTGTAAAGCAATCCACTGAGCTGGCCAGAACCAACCCTTGAGGGAGTCTATTCCACATTTTCACAGCTCTGGAGATTACATTTTTTTTCCTCCAGACGTAAAGCATGCCCCCTTGTCCTCTGTGATGATCTCAGGTTGAATAGCTCTACACGGAGTTCACTATATGAACCACTGATGTACAGTTGTGTTCAAAATAATAGCAGTCAGGCATCACTAACCTGATCAATCACTGTTTTTGGTAGAAATGATATTTCTGAATTCAAGCCACAGTACACTGTGAAGACAGTGAAGCATGGTGCGCAAGCATCATGATATTGGGATGTTTCTCATACTACGGTATTGGGCCTATTTATCGCATACCAGGGATCATGGATCAGTTTGAATATATCAGAAGACTTGAAGAGGTTATGCTGAAGAGGAAATGCCCTTGAAATGGGTGTTCCAACAAGACAACGACCCCAAACACACCAGTAAACGTGCAACATCTTGGTTCCAGACCAACAAGATTGACGTTATGGAGTGGCCAGCCCAATCCCCGGATCTTAATCCAATAGAAAACTTGTGGGGTGACATAAAAAATGCAGTTTCTGAGGCAAAACCAAGAAATAGAGAAGAACTGTGGAATGTAGTCCAATCATCCTGGGCTGGAATACCTGTTCACAGGTGCCAGAAGTTGGTTGACTCCATGCAACACAGATGTACAGCAGTTCTCAGAAACAGTGCTTATACAACTAAATATTAAGTGATTCAAAGGAAAGCAAAATCTTCAACCATTTTTCAGTTTATATAGTGAATGTTTGAGTTTGTAAAGAAGAATACAAACACTGCTATTTTTTTGAACAGTCTAATATTCACTTTTCTTCAATTTTTTTAGAGGAACAAAACAAATTTGATATATTTTTCTTCATGTTTTGATTTGGAATAGAATGTGAAGTGTTCCCAATGCATTTGTGTGTATGGAAAAAAATCTATTAGAAGGATTTTGAGCTTTATTCATTTTTTTCAACAAACTATTATTTTGAACACAACTGTATTTATACATGTTGATCATATCGCTCCTTAATCTTCTCAAGAGAGAATAAATTCAGTTCCTCTAATCTTTCCTCATAGCTGAGCTCCTCCATACCTCTTATCAGTTTGGTTTCCCCTCTCTGTACTTTCTACAGCTCCCCAATGTTCTTTTTGTGAATTGGTGCCCAAAACCGAACTGCATATTCCAGATGAGGTCTTACTAATGATTTGTAGAAGGGTAAAATGATATCTCTCTCTTGAGTCTATACCTCTTATAATGCAAGAGAGGATTTTGCTTGCTTTAGAAACCGCAGCTTGGCATTGCATGCCATTATTAAGCTTGTGATCTCCCAGAACTCCCAGATCCTTCTCCACCATTGATTTCCCCAATTGTTCCCCCCCCCCCCCCCAGTATGTATGATGCATGCATATTCTTAGCCCCCAAGTGTGTAATCTTACATTTATCAACAGTAAACCTCATTTACCACATAGTTGCCCAATCAAACAGTGCATTGAGGTCAGCTTGTAAGTTGGAGACATCCTGTAAAGACGTTATTCCACTGCACAGCTTGGTGTCATCTGCAAAGACTGAAATGGGATTTTTAATCCCAGACCCTATATCATTTATAAATATATTAAGAAGTAAGGGTCCCAACACTGAACCTTTCGGTATACCACTGACAACCCTAGACCATTCAGAGTATATAAAGTACATTATATTGTGCTTTCTATACAGTGAAGGAAATAAGTATTTGATCCCCTGCTGATTTTGTATGTTTGCCCACTTACAAAGAAATGATCAGTCTAAAAATCAAATGGTAGGTATTTGTAACACTGAGAGACAGAATAACAACAAAAATTTCAAAAGAAATGCATGTCTAACAAATTATGCACTGATTTGCATGTTCATGAGGGAAATAAGTATTCACAAAACATGACTTAATACTTGGTGGCAAATCTCTTTTTGGCAATCACGGAGGGCAGATGTTTCCTGTAGTTGGCCACCAGGTTTTCACACATCTCAGGAGGGATTTTGGCCCACTCCTCTTGGCAGATCCTCGCCAAGTCTTTAAGGTTTGGTGGCTGACGTTTGGCAACTCAAACTTTCAGCTTCCTCCATAGATTTTCAATCGAGTTAAGGTCTGGAGACTGGCTAGGCCACTTCAGGACCTTAATGTGCGTCTTCTGAGCCACTCCTTTGTTGCCTTGGCCGTGTGTTTTGGGTAATTGTCATGCTGGAACACCCATCCATGACCCATTTTCAATGCCCTGGCTGAGGGAAGAAGGTTCTCACCCAAGATTTGATGGTACATTGCTCCGTCTATCGTCCCTTTGATGTGGTGCAGTTGTCCTGTCCCCTTAGCAGAAAAATAGCCCCAAAGCAGAATGTTTCCACCACCATGTTTGACAGTTGGGATGGTGTTCTTGGGGTCATAGGCAGCAATCCTCCTCCTCCAAACACGGCGAGTTAAGTTGATGACCAAGAGCTCGATTTTGGTCTAATCTGACCACAACACTTTCAACCAGTCCTCCTCTGCATCATTCAGATGTTCAGTGGCAAACTTCAGATGGGCCTGGACATGTGCTTTCTTGAGCAGAGGGACCTTGCGGGCACTGCCGGATTTCAATCCTTGTCGGTATAGTGTGTTACCACTTGTTTTCTTGGTGACTGTGGTCCCAGCTGCCTGGAGTTCATTGACAAGATCCTCACGTGTAGTTCTGGGATGATTCCTCACTGTTCTCATGATCATTGACACTCCACGAGGTGAGATCTTGCATGGTGCACCAGACCTAGGAGACTGACATTTGTTTTGTGTTTCTTCCATTTGCGAATGATTGCACCAACTGTTGCCACCTTCTCACCAAGCTACTTGGCGATAGTTTGGTAGCCCAGTCCAGCCTTGTGTAGGTCTACAATCTTGTCCCTGACATCCTTGGACAGCTCTTTGGTCTTTGCCATGGTGAAGAGTTTGGAATCTGATTGTTTGAATGTTCCTGTGGACAGGTGTCTTTTACACAGGTAACAAAATGAGATTAGCAGCACTCCCTTTAAGAGACTGCTTTTAATCTCAATTTGTTACCTGTATGAAAGACAACTGGTAGCCTGAAATCCTGCTGAATGATAGGGGATCAAATACTTATTTCCCTCATGAACATGCAAATCAGTGTATCATTTGTTAGACATGCATTTCTTTAAAGTTTTTTGTTGCTACTCTGTCAATGTTACAATACACCTATCATTCAATTTTTAGACTGATCATTTCTTTTGAGTGGGCAAACATTCAAAATCAGCAGGGGATCAAATACTTATTTCCTTCACTGTATATTATTTGGTTTATCTTGTTCTCTTATTTGGATGCATGACAGACCATTGCACTAGCTTCTTCAAACAGAATGCTAAATGAGGATCTACCTGGTATAATCACATAGCCAGTCCAAGCTCTATAGCAAGTAAATTTAGCACTGAAAAAGCTCAAGTTATAAGTGGAAAAGATATAGGGGTCATTCAGTAAAAGATAAATAACGAATGGAATTTTGTAATGTAATGTTATAAAAAAAATTACCTTTTCATTTCAAATTACAGTCCCTTTCATTTTCCAAAACTGTAAAAAAAATTCAATGCAATATGGCAACCTGGAGGCATTCTGTACACCTTTATGGTATGGAATGCCCCAGAAACAGCATTTCTTACTGTAGTGGTTGGCTCATTGATTTTCTCAGTTGCAGTTGTAGTAAAATAGTCAAATTTTAGGCATCCTTGCAAAAGGAACTGCAACTTTGGTGACATACTTCCTAAGGGTCAACTACTTTTAAAGGGATGCCAAAACAGCAGCTTTACTCATCCGGACACTTGGATTTCACTAGGTCAGTGGTCGGCAAGCCGCGGCTCGCGAGCCACATGCGGCTCTTTACACACTCTAATGCGGCTCTTCTGTGTGCCGGGCGCCCGCTCCCCTCCCTCCTCTTGGGTGGCCGCCCCAAAAGTCAGGACTCTGCAGCTAGGCCAGCAATGGGCAAGCTACGGCCCGCATACGGCCCGGCGGACCTTTTAATCCGGCCCGCGGATGTGGCTGTCAGGATGTGTGTAGGCGGGGCAGCGTGACCAACGTGAGGGGAGGGGAGCTAGGCTCCTCTCACAGTCTGCCCTGAAGACCGGAATGGTGCGGGAACACGGCGAGAGGAACGCGCGGAGCAAAGGTAAGTGAATTGACACAGGGGGGACTTGGGGACTTACTATGGGGAATGAATTACTATATGGGGGATGAATTACTATATGGGGGATGAATTACTATGGGGGATGAATTACTATATGGGGGATGAATTACTATATGGGGGATGAATTACTATAGGGGGAATGAATTACTATAGGGGGGATGAATTACTATAGGGGGGATGAATTACTATATGGGGGATGAATTACTATATGGGGGATGAATGGGGGATGAGGGGGGAGAAATGTGACACGAGGGGCAGAAATGTGACACGAGGGGCAGAAATGTGACACGAGGGGGTGAAATGTGACACGAGGGGAGAAGTGTGACATGAGGGGAGAAATGTGACATTGTGGGATTGACATAAAAAGGGTTTATGTGAAAAGGGGGGTGTGGACCTAAAATTGCGGAATATCGTAATCTAGGAGCCAACAAAATAAGTTAGTGGCCAGGTTCTGAGGTCAATATATAACAGTACCAATGAGGACTATTTGAGTGTGTTTTCACATACTTTTATATGTACTTTTTTAGTTGTATCTTGATTTTTATTTCATTTTATGTTGTCATTTTTTACTTTTATTCAACTTGACTGCAGAGCCAGTGCAATGTGTGCATGCCTGTTTTATTACTTTTACTTCTTGCCTACTGTTTGGGTGTATCCATCAAGGTGGAGAACCCTGCTTAAAATATCCATGATGAGCCCCACTAATTTTATAATACTATTTACACACACATAAGATGCCATATATGCGTCATCCACAGATAAATACCAGTGCGTCATCCACAGATCCCCCATAACAGTGCGTCATCCACAGATAAATACCAGTGCGTCATCCACAGATAAATACCAGTGCGTCATCCACAGATAAATAACAGTGCGTCATCCACAGATAAATAACAGTGCGTCATCCACAGATAAATAACAGTGTGTCATCCAATATTACTTCTTTTATGTGATTAAGGATGCCGGTTTGGTGTTGGTGGCTTTATTTTAAAATGAAACATTTTTATAGGTGCCCTGTTTGACATGGCTACAAAGAAAAAACAACGAAAAACGGAAGACGAAAACCGTGAATCTAAAGTGGAATGGACCGAGACTTTTGCGTTTCAGAACGTAAATGGCTTTCCGACCTGTCTTATTTGTAAAGAAAAATTGGCGCATAACAAAAAATCTAATTTGGAGAGACACTTTACAACAAAACACTTGTCCTTTAGTAATAAATATCCTGTTGGTGATGCAAGGAAGAAAGCAGTTGAGGAACTTCTGAAGAGTCAAGAAAAATCAAGTTCTGCGTTTAATCAGTGGGTGCAGTCTTCCAACTATGCTAATTTTGCAAGTTTTGCGGTTAGTAAAGAGATTGCTAAGAGAGGCAAACCATATACAGATGGCGAATACATAAAACGTTGTTTTATAAGTGCATCAGAAGAGTTATTCAGGGATTTTAAGAACAAAGAAGAAATTCTAAAAAAAATTAAAGAGTTGCCATTGTCTGCTAAAACAGTGAAGGATAGAACAGCCAAAATGTCTTCCAATATAACCAACCAACAAGTTGATGATCTTAAAGTGGTTTCAGCTTTATCAATAGCAGTTGACGAGTCTTGTGACTTAAATGATACAGCTCAACTTTCACTTTTTGTAAGATTTATGTCAGCTACAGGTCCTAAAGAAGAACTTTTAGGATTATTGCCACTGAAAGGTCAAACACGTGGAGAGGATATAGCAAATGCTGTAATTGGTTGCATTGAAAACTATCATATTCCACTTGATAAAATCGTCTCAATTGCAACAGACGGGGCAAAAAGTATGACCGGCGTAAGAAATGGATTTGTTGCTATTATGAAAGAAAAAATTAGTCACGAGATACTTGCATATCATTGCATCATACATCAAGAAGCACTTTGTGCGCAGACATTTCCAGAAGAAATGTGCAAAGTTATGGAATTGGTGACTAAGATGATCAACTCCATTGTAGCTAAAGCTCTTCATCATCGCCAATTTAAAGAATTTTTAGTTGAAATTGAGAGTGAGTATGCAGATCTTCTGCTGCATAACAAGGTACGTTGGTTATCAAGAGGAAACGTTTTGAAACGTTTTGCTTCCTTATAATCAGAAATCAAAGCATTTTTCCTCGAGAAGGGTGTTCACTATCCAGAATTAACAAACGATCAGTGGACCCAAAAACTGTATTTCATGGTGGATGTTACTTCCCATCTAAATCAGCTTAATCATAAACTACAGGGGAAAGGAAACACAATTTTTTCAATGTTAGAAGAAGTTATTTAGTTTGAAAACAAATTATCTGTTTTTGCTCAAGATTTTGACAGAGAAACTTTGATTCACTTTCCAAGCCTGTTGAAACATCGCCAAGAAAATAATTCTCATATTGACATTATCTATTTTAAAACAGCACTTTTAAATATGAGGGAAGCTTTTCTCAAGAGGTTTCAGGAATTCAGATACAGCAAAGCGACGTTGGCCTTTGTTAAAAAACCTCTGGATGCCACTGTAACGGAATTAAATTTTTCTCCCTTTAATATCGACATTGGCAACTTTGAAATGCAATTGATGGATTTAAAAAACAAAGAACTGTGGAGCTCAAAATTTGAACGTCTTTGTGCTGATTTAGAAAGATTGGAGAAAAACAAATGTGAACTTAGTTCACAGAACAAGTGGTCTGCTTTGAAAGACCTGGAGAAGGAAGATATGTTGATTTTTAACACCTGGAATAGTATTCCTGACTCATATAATCAACTAAAAAAGCTAGCGTTTGCTGTTCTTTCCTTGTTCGGGTCTACATATTTATGCGAACAATCATTTTCAAGCATGAACCTTATCAAGAGTAAATTGAGAAATCGTCTCATCGATGAGAACCTGGAATCGTGCCTAAAATTAAAAACAACAACATACAAACCTGACTTACTCAAACTATCCAAGGAAATGCAAGGCCAATGTTCACATTAGTGGTTGTGACTTTGTCAGTCATTGTCAGGATGTAATTTTCTCTATATTGTAAGGCAAATTTTACGGAATTTAACGTTATCGATAAATAATATCGTTCTAAAGTTTTTGTTTTATTAGTTCTGTTATTTGTATCCTCCCGACCTATGTGGATACTTGCATGCAGAATATTCTCAATAAAAACTTATTGAAACTAAAAACAGTGTACCATCCTATGTATTTTCAGTTTTAAAAATGTGGCTCTCAAAATAAATTTCAATCGTGGTTTTGGCGAGATTTGGCTCAGTTGAAAAAAAAAGGTTGCCCACCACGGCACTAGGTGATTATTTTGAACATCGACCCAGTCAGGAATTAGTGTGGAAAGGAAATTGTGAAAAAAAGTAGCTGTTTCTTCAGTTCAAAAAAAATCTGTGCATGTACATAGATCACCCAGAGAAGATTTTTTTTTTTTTAACAGAAGTGGAGTTACATTTAAAGTTCACAATTGTTCAAAAGCATGGTTTTGTTTTCTTCTGGTAAGGGGGATACATTTAATGAGTTCCTGATTCTAGTAATCAGACTTGGGCTAGGTTCATATTAGCCCGCAGGTGTTCCCGCAACCACCCACAGTTGAATCACGCTGCTCCTACAAGACGTGCATGGCTGCCATTTATTCTGAATAGCACTCCCACACATCTCAAGCCGCAGCACGATTGTGGGTAGGAACTGTAGCGAAACCGCATGGTCAAGATTACCATGCGGTTTCCCTGCGGACACATTTTCAAAAAGGTGCATGCACCTTTTTTTGTGCAGGAAACGTTGGCACAGGAACCCATTCAAGTGAATGGGTTTTCATGCCCGAGCAAATAATGTGAAGCATAAATGGGCTTAGTCCCAGAGACATTGTAGGAAAACAACCAATAAATGATAAACCCTAATTAATTTTTTAGGGTTTTTTTTAACCAAAAGAAGCCACATTTATCTCCAGAAAAAACGTGTAATGTGTATAAATACACAAAATGGTTATTAGCAGGTAAATCTACACACCGTACAATTTCATATTTTATTCTGGTCACATAGTAAAATTACCCAGTCTTACGACTGTAAAGCAATTTTGGTGTAGAGAATGCTACAAAATATCATTACTCAGCGCAATATTGACAGAAAGATGTGTATATATATATATATATGTATAAATTTTTTTCTTTCTTTTCTCTAGATCCTCCCAATGAAAGTATACAAAGTCAAGCTGTAAAAGACTTACTGGACACAGTATATCCAAGAACTAATCAAGCAGAATATGTTGTACAATTAGAACCTATCCAAACAAACCAGAATGCCGTTTTCCAGACTGTTAAGCCCATTAACGCAGTAAACCTTGATGTAAAAATTACATCTGACTCCCCTGACATTCAGAAGGAAGACACAACTTCAGCCCCTTCGTCTGCCTTAACTTCAGAAAGTGTAACTGTAGTACCTGCTTCATGTGAGGGTGGTAAAAAGGATACAGCTTCTAATTATCCAAGTGTAGAAACTTCTGATGCATCAAAAAATGACAAAAATGTTAAAAGAGCTTCTAACAGCAATCCTTTTTCATGTCGGCTTTGCAAGAAGGATTTTAACTGTAGACGTAGTGTACGTAGACATATTAAGAAGGTGCACAAGAAAAAAATAGAGGATATTAAGAAATTCATTGAAATTCAGCGAAATACACCCTTATCGTCCACAAAAGGTCACGTTAATTTGATCTATACAGGAGCAAGCAAAAGTTGTCACATATGCCACAAATCTTTTGCAACTAAAGCAAATACAAGGAGACACATTGATGAAGTTCACAGAGGGATGAGAAGAGACTATGCCACTCAGGAAATCAATACTAAACCTAGTAAAAATGCAACTCCTGAGGCTGTAACGCCTAAAAAATTACTGAAGACTGTTTCTCGCACACAGAAACTTCCAGCAAAGTCTGAAGTTAATCTCACTTCGTGTACTTGCCCATTTTGTAACAGACGTTACACCTCTCAGTTTCTGCTCAAGAAACATGTAAAGATAGTACATAAAACAGCATCCCCTGGAACCAATGTCAAATCAGATAAAGGACAGAATCACATCAGTACTTCAGACAGTAAAATAAAAACAGAAGACACAAATATGATAGACTCTTCATCAAATACTGTAAAAAGCTCACCCAAGGGTGAATCCAAAGGTCCAAACCATGCACAAGAGAAAAAGAGTACAGCTGTGCTAAAGGGTAAAGCAAAATCTGATGGTGATTCCCCTAAACCTGGCAGTTCACCAAGTGATGACAAGAAGAAGTTTAAAAAGCCTAAACTATCAGCTGGTTTTGACTTCAAGCAACTTTACTGTAAACTGTGCAAACGGCAGTTCACATCTAAGCAGAATCTAACAAAACATATAGAGTTGCACACAGATGGGAACTGCATTTTTGTTAAGTTTTACAGATGTCCTCTTTGCTCCTACGAGACTCGGAGGAAACGTGATGTGATACGTCACATAACAGTGGTACATAAAAAGTCCCAGAGAGCACTGATTAAAATAACTGCAGGTTTAGAGAGCAGAGCCATAAAAAAACCAATTGAAACAATTCTGGACAAGGTTTCAAAAAGAGGTCCTCAAAAAGACAAAATGAAAAAAACTGGTTTAAAACAAGATGGGGCATCCTCCTCATCCGCCAAAAAATCTGAAGGAGCAGATGTTGGCATTGAAGTTAAGTTGACCAAAAACTTTTCGCTGCTTAAGTGTAATACATGTGGTAAAGCATTTGCAAAAAAGAAGGATTTAGACCACCATAAAAAGAATCACAAAGTCAACTCAAACAATTCACCTGTGGACATAAAAATCAAAGGACGAAGTACTAGGTCTAAAATACCTGCAAGCTGAAAAGAAATCATGTTTATGTAAATGGTAGATATTTTATTCAAGAAATTATTTTTATAGTATGTTTTAGAAACTTTAAGCAGGCTAGAATAACAACATATATGGCAACCTCCCAAATGGTCATTGGGATTGTTGTTATGGCTCCACATTTTTGCCTCTAGCCTCTTTATTAATTTTAATCTTCTGTATTCTACAAAAGTAAACTGTTCATCAAGACGACTGGTTGATTTTAGGTCATGGACTGTAAAAAAAAAAAATAATAGAGAAAACGTCCACTTTTAAGTATAACCATTATATGTATATGTGTGTGTGTGTGTGTATATATATATATATATATATATATATATATATATATATATATATATATATATATATATATATGTATGTGTGTGTGTGTGTGTGTATATACACAGTTGAAACTCGAAAAATTAGAATATAGTGCAAAAGTTCATTTATTTCAGTAATGCAACTTAAAAGGTGGAACTAATATATGAGACTCATTACATGCAAAGCAAGATAGTTCAAGCCGTGATTTGTCATAATTGTGATGATTATGGATTACAGCTCATGAAAACCCCAAATCCACAATCTCAGAAAATTAGAATATTGTGAAAAGGTGCAATATTCTAGGCTCAAAGTGTCCCACTGTAATCAGCTAATTAAGCCATAGCACCTGCAAAGGGTTCCTGAGCCTTTAAATGGTCTCTCTGTCTGATTCAGTAGGATTCACAATCATGGGAAAGACTGCTGACCTGACAGTTGTGCAGAAAACCATCATTGACACCCTCCATAAGGAGGGAAAGCATCAAAAGGTAATTGCAAAAGAAGTTGAATGTTCCCAAAGTGCTGTATCAAAGCACATTAATAGTAAGTTATGTGGAAGGGAAAAGTGTGGAAGAAAAAGGTGCACAAGCAGCAGGGATGACCGCAACCTGGAGAGGATTGTCAGGAAAAGGCCATTTAAAAGTGTTGGGGACTTTTACAAGGAGTGGACTGAGGCTGGAGTGAGTGCATCCCACACACAGACGGATCCTGGACATGGTCTTCAAATGTCGTTTTCCTCTTGTCAAGCCGCTCCTGAACAACAAACAACGTCTCAGAAGCGTCTTACCTGGGCTAATGAAAAACAGACTTGGTCTGTTGCTCAGTAGTCCAAAGTCCTCTTTTCTGATGAGAGCAACTTTTGCATTTCATTTGGAAACCAAGAACCCAGAGTATGGAGGAAGAATGGAGAGGCACACACTGCAAGATGCATGAAGTCCAGTGTGAAGTTTCCACAGTCTGTGTTGATTTGGGGAGCCATGTCATCTGCTATTGTTGGTCCACTGTGCTTCATTAAGTCCAGGGTCAACGCAGCCATCTAACAGGAGATTTTGGAGCACTTCATGCTTCCTTCCGCAGACGAACTTTATGGGGATGCTGACTTCATTTTCCAGCAGGACTTGGCACCTGCCCACACTGCCAAAAACACCAAAACCTGGTTCAATGACCGTGGGATTACTGTGCTTGATTAGCCAGCAAACTCGCCTGACCTGCACCCCATAGAGAATCTATGGAGTATTGCCAAGAGAAAGATGAGAGACATGAGACCGAACAATGCAGAAGAGCTGAATGCCGCTATTGAAGCATCCTGGTCTTCCATAACACCTCAGCAGTGCCACAGGCTGATAGCTTCCATGCCACGCCACATTGAGGCAGTAATTGCTGCAAAAGGGGCCCAAATTAAGTACTGAGTACATATGCATGCTTATACTTTTCAGAGGTCCGATATTGTTCTATGTACAATCCTTGTTTTATTGATTGCATGTAATATTCTAATTTTCTGAGATTGTGGATTTGGGGTTTTCATGAGCTGTAAGCCATAATCATCACAAATATGACAAATCACGGCTTGAACTATCTTGCTTTGCATGTAATGAGTCTATCTCATATATTAGTTTCACCTTTTAAGTTGCATTACTGAAATAAATGAACTTTTGCACGATATTCTAATTTTTCGAGTTTTGCCTGTATATCTCTTCAACCTAACAGAATTTACGAAAACATGTCCTTTGTAAATACTGACCTATACATTTGCATGAGGGAGAATGACAATGAATGTCCTCTTGCACCAATAGATGAACTCTGTGTACCAGATTTTCCTGAAGAATATTTTTTAAAAGCTGAAATGAAGGAATCATTTAATGTGTGATGGGAAGAACCCACGCAGTGCTTGAATTTTGGATTATTATTATTATTGTTTCCTTCACAAAAATGTATGATAATGAAATATTTTGTCTGTGTTACATTAGTTGTGAAAATAGTAAGTAAATTTGAGTGCTTAACAAGATGAACTTTGTTTCACAACTGCGTATAATGTATGATTTAGATTTTAAATTATTAGCTTCCAAAGACCTTATTGCTAGTTTGTGGACATGATGAACAAAATCAATTTAAATAGAATATATTGTTATCACAAATAATGCATATCAGTTAATTTTATGAACTGTATAGTTCCTTGGCTTCTTTGTAATTTTTGTCCTCGATTTTCACATTACCATGTAATAATAAATTGGCCTGGATAGGAAGCACATTGTCAAATCAAAGTAGTAGTAGTTTTATTTTAATGTAAAGCATGTGCTGTGTTTAAACATTTTAACTGAAGAGTCATTTATTTGTCCTTCTAAGCTTCTGTGCCTTTTTATCACACTTCCAAATTAAAACACAAAAAGTGCAATTAAAGTCAAAACTTTTTCCATAGTTTTGATAGAGTGGAGAGTGATTAGAACATACAGGGAGATTCACTCTCTCCATTTTCTCTGTTTACCATTGTTATCAAAATGAAATCCCAAATTTTGGGTTGACATCAGAACACTAATAGAGGGGAAATCTACCAATGAGAACACTAGTTCTGGTGACACACCAGGATTCCCTCACTTTGGAGGGATTTCCTCTCACTTCCTGTTTTGGCTGTGGGACAGGAAAAATGTCCCCCAATGGGACACATTTGGCAAAAAAAAAACTGATGGAGGTTATAACCCTCCCCTGCCCTGTCCAAAATGGGAAATAAAATGTTGCCTTTAGTTACATTTTAACATAGTTACTTGACTTAAAAAAGACACAAGCCCATTAATGTCAACCAATAGAGAAATGAGGAACTTGCATTTACAGAACTCTAAACCTGCGGTTGATCCAGAGGAAGGCAAACATAACCCTTATGAAGCACTGTTTGATGTACTTCTAACAGGGAAAAAATATCATTCCTGATCCCCTAAAGCAGGGGTTTCTAAATTTTCTAAACAAAGGGTCAATTAACTGTCCTTCAGACTTTTGAGGGGCCAGACTGTGGCCAGTGTGAGTAAAAAATGCCCCAGCATCATTGAGAGTGAACTACCACTTCATTGGTTTTAGTGTAAGTAATATTGCCCCATTGTTGGTATCAGTAGAAGGAATAGTGTCCTATTGTTGGTATCAGTGGAAGGAATAGTGTCCTATTAGTATCAGTGGAAGGAATAGTGTCCTATTGTTAGTATCAGTGGAAGGAATAGTGCCCTATTGTTAGTATCAGTGGGAGGATTAGCACCCCATTATTGGGGTCTGTGGGAGGAATAGTGCCACACCATTGGTGTCAGTTGTGGATGAAATAGTGCCCCGAGGGCCAGATAGAGGCAAGCAAAGGGCCACAGTTTGAAGACCACTCCCCTAAGGCAATCTATTCCCTGATTTGTCGTGATGTTAGTATATTATTTATTTTATTACGTTCTTTTAGCCAGTTATAGTTTGTGTATTTAAAAAGTTTTTAAATTCAGGGTTTTTTTTTTAATAATCAACTGTGCTGGCTCCTGAGGAATTCTTATTCTACATTTTCATACCTCTTAATGTGAAGAAGCCTTTTCCTATGTGGAAGGAAAAACTCTTGTTATAAACACAAAAAGTACCCCCTTATATTTTGCAAAGACTATAAAGTGAACAACTTTGTAGCATGCTTACTATAAAGACTGTTTATTTATAAAAGGTGATCGTATCCCCTCTTAAATGCCACTACCCAAAAGGAGAGTAAATTCAGTTCACACAGGTTACCTCCTCTATGCCTCCTTTTAGTTTAGTTACCATTCTCTGCACTCTTATAAGTACTACAGCATCCTTTTTTGTGGACTGCTACCCAAAACTGGACTGCATATTCCTGGCGAGGTCTTACTAATGCTTTGTATAGGGGCAAGATTTTAGGGTTGATAATTACTGAAGACATATAGATTGTTCACTTTCCAAGTGAATTTACCCCAGAGCTTAGTAAATGATATGCAGTTTACTGATTCCTATCATCTATTCATGTGCAAGCAAAAATTTGCAGCTTTTTTTATTTTCTTTGAAAGTGATTGGGGTATTCTCTGCATAGTAAAACTTCCCATTTATTAAAGTGTTACTAAACCCACAACAGTAAAATGAGTCTGTATATGCAGTAAAGCATGCTTGTTCTATACTCACTGTGGAACTGGGGTTAATCTTCCGCATTGTGTAAAAAGGCTGTTTGATCCTGTCTTCTCTGATCCTCCCCTACTTTTAATTTCCCCAGTTCATCTGCCATAGTACAAATCAGCAGTGGCAAGTCCGCACATGTTTGGTGTGTATTGCTAGAGAGCTTTTTTGGGTTTTTTTTTTTAGGAGGGTGCATATGATTGGTACATGGCCAATCAGCACTGCCTGGACAGAGGGTCAAGGGTCATGCAGCCTCATAGGTCAGTCAGAGGAGAATGAAAACTTACAAGATTAACTAGTGCTCAGCCAGACACTGCTAAAAGTCACAAAACTACTATATACTGCTGATGAGGAAAGGTATTTAGCGGTTTATATTTACTAAAATAATTGCTTTTCCATGTTCTGTGTACTGTGCATGACCAGATAAAGTGAATGCAGGTTCCTAGGTTTAATAATACTTTAAGCTGTGGGGCAACTTCCCTTGCAAAATGAGCAGCCTATATTCTTACAGTAAATAAACCCCCATGTCTCTCCCACTGTAGTTCATACCTCATTTAAAAAAAGTATTTTGCTTGAAACTGTAACTTGGCATTGTATTCAGTTGTTAAGCATGTGATCCACCAGAGCACCCAGACTCTACTTTATCTTTGATATGACACATGCAAGTTTTTAACTTTACATTTATCAACATTAACCTTTTTTTCCCCATATACAGTCAAGTCCATAAATATTGGGACATGGACACAATTCTAACATTTTTGGCTCTATACACCACCACAATGGATTTGAAATGTAACGAACAAGATGTGCTTTAACTGCAGACTGTCAGCTTTAATTTGAGGGTATTTACATCCAAATCAGGTGAATGGTGTGGGAATTACAACAGTTTGCATATGTGCCTCCCACTTGTTAAGGGACTAAAAGTAATGGGACAATTGGCTTCTCAGCTGTTCCATGATCAGGTGTGTGTTATTTCCTCGTTATCCCAATTACAATGAGCAGATAAAAGGTCCAGAGTTCATTTCAAGTGTGCTATTTGCATTTGGAATCTGTTGCTGTCAACTCTCAAGATGAGATCCAAAGAGCTGTCACTAGCCATCATTAGGCTGAAAAAACAAAACAAACCCATTAGAGAGATAGCAAAAACATTAGGTGTGGCCAAAACAACTGTTTGGAACATTCTTAAAAAGAAGGAACGCACCGGTGAGCTCAGCAACACCAAAAGACCCGGAAGACCACGGAAAACAACTGTGGTGGATGACCAAAGAATTCTTTCCCTGGTGAAGAAAACACCCTTCACAACAGTTGGCCAGATCAAGAACACTCTCCAGGAGGTAGGTGTATGTGTGTCAAAGTCAACAATCAAGAGAAGACTTCACCAGAGTGAATACAGAGGGTTCACCACAAGATGTAAACCATTGGTGAGCCTCAAAATCAGGAAGGCCAGATTAGAGTTTGCCAAACATCTAAAAAAGCCTTCACAGTTCTGGAACAACATCCTATGGACAGATGAGACCAAGATCAACTTGTACCAGAGTGATGGGAAGAGAAGAATATGGAGAAGGAAAGGAACTGCTCATGATCCTAAGCATACCACCTCATCAGTGAAGCATGGTGGTGGTAGTGCCATGGCGTGGGCATGTATGGCTGCCAATGGAACTGGTTCTCTTGTATTTATTGATGATGTGACTGCTGACAAAAGCAGCAGGATGAATTCTGAAGTGTTTCCGGATATATTATCTGCTCATATTCAGCCAAATGCTTCAGAACTCATTGGACGCCGCTTCACAGTGCAGATGGACAATGACCCAAAGCATACTGCAAAAGCAACAAAAGAGTTTTTTAAGGGAAAAAAGTGGAATGTTATGCAATGGACAAGTCAATCATCTGACCTGAATCCGATTGAGCATGCATTTCACTTGCTGAAGACAAAACTGAAGGGAAAATGCCCCAAGAACAAGCAGGAACTGAAGACAGTTGCAGTAGAGGCCTGGCAGAGCATCACCAGGGATGAAACCCAGCGTCTGGTGATGTCTATGCGTTCCAGACTTCAGGCTGTAATTGACTGCAAAGGATTTGCAACCAAGTATTAAAAAGTGAAAGTTTGATTTATGATTATTATTCTGTCCCATTACTTTTGGTCCCTTAACAAGTGGGAGGCACATATGCAAACTGTTGTAATTTCTACACTGTTCACCTGATTTGGATGTAAATACCCTCAAAGCTGACAGTCTGCAGTTAAATCCATCTTGTTCATTTCATTTCAAATCCATTGTGGTGGTGTATAGAGCCAAAAATGTTAGAATTGTGTCGATGTCCCAATATTTATGGACCTGATTGTAGTCGCCCAATCAAACAGTGCATTCAGGTCTGCATGTAAAAGTTAAACAGTAAGGATACCGACACTGAACCTTGGGGGTACACCACTAACAAGACTTCATTTACATACTGCTGAGCTAAGCTCACAATACAGCTATCTGAATTGACTAATTCTCAGCCTTTGAGGCTGTACCCTGACCCCTCTGGCCGAAGACTGCAGGGTACCATGGAATGTTACCCCAAGCACTGGGCTCTGCCAGTAGTGCTATCCAGACTTTCATATGTTAGTTGCAAAGCCATGGTACTGCCTATGGTTTGCCCAGTCCTGTTTGGCTGAAGCTGAACAGCAGAGCTACTACACTTTGATATATATTGTGTCCCTATTTCAGCATTCCACGCCCAAAAGTGTTAATATGCTATCGTGATTGGTCCTTGCTGCCATCTACAGTGGCCTTAATGGCCATTAAATCCATCTGTTTACGTAGCTGGATGTGAGTAAACCACAGTTTTAGTTTGAGATTACTATTACGATGTTCCTGTTTAAACCGTGCAATATCTGGTCCCAAGCACAAAGAAAGCTATCAAGCTAGGGATTTACTGACAGATTCTGTGTGGCTTCCAGTGTCCCTCCTAAAGGACCTGACACCAGCGCCCTGGATCCTTGTCAGAGTTTTCCATGGATCTGTTTAGTGGGGCCCCCTCCTCCACTTTATCCAAGGAGTTCTAATATGAGTTGCTAATATGATTGTTGGCTTGAAATGCAGAGGTTGTAAGAATGCTTCCATGTCTTCCCCTTCAGACTCGCAAGTCCTTAATGGACAACTTTCTTCCTAAGGAGCCTCAGTCAGCTGAATTAACTCTCAAATTTAGAGACCAAATTGCCTCTTATTAATACAGTACAAGTCACAATTCCAGTTAGTATTCTTCCCAGTCTAGGCCCTACACCTGTCAGTTAACATACAGAGAAAACACAGGCTGAAATGTTGGTCTGCACAACATCGATGCAAAAAATGTTGGCCGACCATGGCTTTTAATGGTGAACATCTTTTTGGAGCTTTGCTGGATATATTCATAGCTAGGGTACTTCCAAGGAAATGGAAAGAAGTGAAAAAGAAAAGCAATGAGCCCCATTGCCACTGCAAATCTTGGGACTCAAAATGCTTTCACCCTACAGACAGGTTCTCTTCAGGGTAAAGGGACACCCCTACTTATCAAAGGAGGGAGGCATCTGTTGGCTTTTGTGGACACCTGGTCAGAGAGCATCTTGGATACCTGAGTAAGGGATAAGGTGTCCAGTAGCTACAGTTCTCTGCCTCCACCTCAATTTATGTTGTCCAACCTGCCTGTGTCTGCTCAGACTAGCAGACATCCATGTTTCTTTTGCTGATCTTTTAAACCAAGGAGTCATTTGCACTGTTGGTTTACAGGACTCCCAACTTTTTACTGTCTAAAAATCAAAAAGGGGCATTTGCCCTATCTTTAGACCTGGAGACTAATTGTCTTCATTTGAAAGTTCTGCATGGAATCCACCAAGTTTGTCTCCATCAGGGAGACTTCTATTTTTTGTAGACATCAAGGATGTGTACTTGCATGTCCCTATTTTTCCACATATATCAACAGTACCTTTGTTTTCCTTGGCTATTCAACAATATCAGTATGTGACCCTACCCATTGTCCTGGGTTCTGACCCTGTACAGGCTTTGCTATGCTCATAGGTAGGTATCTTTGTGAAATACCTAGACCACTATTTCTCAACAGTTTTTCATTCAAGTCACCACTTCAAAGTATGCAAATTCTTGAGGCACCACAGTCTCAAATGGTGTTCTTTATCGCTCCAGTGTCCTCTTTCTTCCCTTCACACCAGAGTCCTCAGTTCCCCACATCCTTGCCCCTTTCACAACAGAATCCTCAGTCCACCCTTTCACATTATCACATTAGCGTCCTCAGTTACCCCCCTCCCCTTTAACATTGAAGTCCTAAACCCCACTCAGCTCCCTTCACATCAAATTCCTCTGTTCAACTAACAGTCTAAGGTTCTGAGCTGTGTGAGGTTTACTGTTTAAACTGCATTGACGCATTTTAAACTGCAAATGTTTAGCACAAGGCCATAGCTCAAGAGAAGCAGAGCATTTAAAGCTTTGAAACTGATCTATAAAAACATTGTGTAGGGGCTGTGTTTTCTGTGAGCAGACTAAAATGCTGTGAGAGGGCAGGAATAGCTGTCAGCGAACTGTGTGTGCCTATCTCTGTAAAGTGTATTGCGACAATAAGAATAGTTAAAGCAGTATAAATCCTAAAATCAAATTTTTATTATATTGCACCTTACCAATTCTTAGATGTGATGCCTGCATTAGTTTTCCTTTTTTGGGCTTTTTTTCTTATATTTCATTTGGTAATCCTGCCAGTAAGTCCTTTACATTGGCAAGGGTGCTTAACATGATCAGATTTTATTTATGTAAAACCTTTATCCCAACAGGAACAAATTTGTTTGTTGTAATGGAATATAAAGTATTATCTGAAGTTCAACTTCAGTTACTGTATTTAAATCTGCTAGTACATCTAACATTCTTGTCCCCCCAGATTGACAATGCTCCTGTCCAAAGTTGCCCCCTGTGCACATTCATCCAGAGTGCTGTCTCTCTAATAGAAGAGGTGTGTTATTGGCCATAACAATACAACTACCACATCTAATGATTGGTAAACTGAAATATAGAACTTTTTTTGGTTTTGGTTTTATTACTGCTTTAAAACTAGAGCATAGCACATTCTAAGGGACAATAAGGCAGGGTTAATACCTACAGTATTATTGTAACGTGTAGCAGGCTCCTAGCATAGAGCTAGAGGT
Source organism: Staurois parvus (assembly GCF_062004578.1). Taxonomy (NCBI): domain Eukaryota; kingdom Metazoa; phylum Chordata; class Amphibia; order Anura; family Ranidae; genus Staurois; species Staurois parvus. The sequence goes on along the minus strand of NW_028317815.1, from coordinate 2,136,427 downwards.
AACCATGTCTTCCCTGATTAGCAATGTGAATCCGTGCACACGCTGCTCTATGTGTGCACTCCTTAACCGTTCAAGGGTACAAGATGGGAGCAAGTTGGAAGCCCAGATCCTGGATCTAAAGAATAAACTGGCAATACTGTAAAGAATTACCAGCCCATCAGGTGCTACTGGGGCCAGTATATAGGTGGGTGGAGACATGGAGGAGATGCTGTCAGAGGGTAAGCAGACCAGTTATAGTTAGACAGGGTAGAGGGAAATGTCTTAGAGGCTTGTCCTGCATCGATATATCCCAAGAAATTTGGTTACTTTATATTAGGGTTAATATTTCAAGAGTAGCATTGCTGGAGCAGAATACCTTCTCTAGCATCCAGGGGAATTACTGCTTCAGGAGGAATGGGAACAACAGTTTAAAAAAGGCAGATACTGGTGGTAGGGGACTCGATTTTTAAAGGAGCAAACAGACCATGTTCACCAAACAGTTTGCTGTTTCCTGGGTACTCGGGTTCCACACATTGCAGATTGGGTTGACATATTGGTGGGTGGGGCTGGGAAAGACCAAGCTGTCAAAGAACACATTGGTACAAATGGGAAAATTAGAGAAAGATGGAGTGTCCTGAAAAATGATTTCCTCACAAGGTAATTAGAGATGAGCGAATCGAACATGGCGAAGTGGAATTCGTTTCGAAGATCAGGAAGAATTCGATTCGCGCCGAATCCGAAAATTAGCAAACTTCGGATGCACGAATCGAATTTTCCCAAAAATGGCGGCGACATGTGTGGCGACGGAGCGGGGATCTCTGGGAAGGCGCGCAGACAAGGCGCGCTGACCCATAATGCATTCATTCATGACATGTGATCGCATTAGCCAATCAGCAGCCAGCCAGCCAGCACTGTGTAATGGTGGAGCTATAAATTGCGGCCATCTTACAATTCTCCATTAGCCTGCGGTCATTCAAGAGAGACAGACCTGTCTGTATTAGGGACAGAGTTAGGGCCAGAGAGACTTTAGGGCCACAGAATCGTTACTTAGGGACACAGAATCGTTACCCAGGGACACAGAATCGTTACCCAGGGACACAGAATCGTTACTGAGGGACACAGAATCGTTACTCAGGGACACAGAATTGTTACTCAGGGACACAGAATTGTTACTCAGGGACACAGAATTGTTACTCAGGGACAGACACAGAATTGTTACTCAGGGACAGGCACAGAATTGTTACTCAGGGACACAGAATTGTTACTGAGGGACACAGAATTGTTACTAAGGGACACAGAATCGTTACTCAGGGACACAGAATCGTTACTCAGGGACACAGAATCGTTACTCAGGGACACAGAATCGTTACTCAGGGACACAGAATCGTTACTCAGGGACACAGAATCGTTACTCAGGGACAGACACAGAATTGTTACTCAGGGACACAGAATTTTTACTCAGGGACACAGAATTGTTACTGAGGGACACAGAATTGTTACTGAGGGACACAGAATTGTTACTCAGGGACACAGAATTGTTACTCAGGGACACAGAATCGTTACTCAGGGACAGACACAGAATCGTTACTGAGGGACACAGAATCGTTACTCAGGGACACAGAATCGTTACTCAGGGACACAGAATCGTTACTCAGGGACACAGAATTGTTACTGAGGGACACAGAATCGTTACTGAGGGACACAGAATCGTTACTCAGGGACACAGAATCGTTACTCAGGGACAGACACAGAATCGTTACTCAGGGACAGACACAGAATCGTTACTCAGGGACAGACACAGAATCGTTACTGAGGGACACAGAATCGTTACTGAGGGACACAGAATCGTTACTGAGGGACACAGAATCGTTACTCAGGGACACAGAATCGTTACTCAGGGACACAGAATCGTTACTCAGGGACACAGTATCGTTGAATTAAAGAGTATGTCAGACAACACGCAGAGGAGTGGCAGAGGAGGCAATGTTTCAGGAGCGAGCAGACGTGGCAGCAGAGGAAGGGGTCGAGGCAGCACTAGTCGCAGCCAGAGGCCAGTGCTCCCGGTGTCATCCAGCGGTCGTGTTTCCACCGACAACCCTGCCGTCATCGATTGGTTGGCTCGGTCGTCTTCCTCTTCCCAGGTCACCTCTGACACCTACAGCCAACGGTCGGTGGGTACGTCAGACACAACCGTTAGTTGGCATGGCCCGGGAGCAAGCCCACTGAAATCACGTGTCCTCTACCTGCCCCTGTCCTTTGGTGTTCCCTCACCAAGCGAAGTATCGCATGCTGTGGGCTCAGCCCCACTGTACAATGAGGAAGAGCTAACAGAGGGCGGTCAGGAACGGGGGGAGACATCAGCCTCTTCAGCAGCCAGGCGAAGAAGTACTGGCGAGGAGAGTGGCTCGGTAGCCGGTCTAGAGACAGGTCTGTCTCCTGACCCACATGCAGCCGAGGGGGCTAGTAGTGAGGCGGAGACCCTAATTGATGATGATGAGGCTGATCGCACTTGGCAGCCTCGTCGTCATCTGCCAGGCCCGTAATCTGCCATGGGCCCCCGTACCGACTCCTCATGCTGCTGCCAGGCCCGTAATCTGTCATGGGCCCCTGTACCGCCTCCTCATGCTGCTGCCAGGTTCAGAGTGTGTCATGGGTCCCTGTACGGCCTCCCATTGCTGCTGTCTCCATCGCCACACTCTGCCATGTGCCACTTTCAGGTCTCCTCACACTGCTGGTGGGTTCCATTTTGTCATAGGGTGCTGGCAGATTACGGGCCTCCCATTGCTGCTGCCAGGCCCGTAATCTGTCATGGGCCCCTGTACCGCCTCCTCATGCTGCTGCCAGGTCCAGAGTGTGTCATGGGTCCCTGTACGGCCTCCCATTGCTGCTGTCTCCATCGCCACACTCTGCCATGTGCCACTTTCAGGTCTCCTCACACTGCTGGTGGGTTCCATTTTGTCATAGGGTGCTGGCAGATTACGGGCCTCCCATTGCTGCTGCCAGGCCCGTAATCTGTCATGGGCCCCTGTACCGCCTCCTCATGCTGCTGCCAGGTCCAGAGTGTGTCATGGGTCCCTGTACCGCCTCCCATTGCTGCTGTCTCCATCGCCACACTCTGCCATGTGCCACTTTCAGGTCTCCTCACACTGCTGGTGTGTTCCATTTTGTCATAGGGTGCTGGCAGATTACGGGCCTCCCATTGCTGCTGCCAGGCCCGTAATCTGCCATGGGCCCCCGTACCGACTCCTCATGCTGTGACGTTGCAACAAGGTGGAATTCAACCCTACATATGTTAGACCGCCTTTACGAACAGCGAAAGGCCATCACCGATTTCCTGATGTTACAAGCGGATAAAGGTACTCCCCTGTGTAACTTAGATGTCAGCCATTGGCAGCTCATGCGTGACACCTGCCGCTTGCTCAGGCCCTTTGAGGAGGCCACGCTATTCGTGAGTCGGCAGGACTATGGGATGAACGACGTCATTCCTCTGTTGCACGTCCTGGAACAAATGCTGTTAACAATGGCTGGTCAGGGTGCGGTAGACGTGGCGCACAGATCTCAACGCCACATGACCCCTGTGGGGGCAGGACAGGAAGAAGAGGAGGAGGTAGAGGAGGACATTGGTGCTCAGGAATTATTGAGTGAAATGGGTGGTTTTTCCACTCAGCGGACAGGAGTGGAGGAGCAGGAGCATCTGGTAGAGGAGGAGGAGGAGGAGACAGAGGACCCAGACGCACCGTGGCAGTATGCTGTGGAGATGGAGGCAGGGAGTCCCTCGCATTCCTTGGTACAAATGGCCCATAGCATGCTCGGTTGCTTGCGTAGCGACAGCCGAATAATAACCATCAGACAGAGGGATGACTTTTGGCTGTCCACCTTGTTGGACCCTCGCTACCGTTCAAAAATGGTGGCCTTTTTCACACCTGCTGAGTGGGAGGCCAAAATAACGTACTATAAAAACCACCTATGTAGTCAGTTGGTCTCTGCCTTTCTGCGCCAACGTCCATCCTTAGACACTGTGGGCCCTGTGCGCTCGCGTTCCGCTGCCATGGCAGCAGGGGAGGGGTGGGGTGGTAGGAGCAGTGGCAGCTCCACCAGCAGCGGCTGCCTCAGTCTGCAGTCAATGATGAGTAGCTTTCTTCACCAGCGCAGTGAGGAAACTACTAACCAGCCGCAGCAGCAGCAGCATCAGGTGGACCTGGAGCAGGACCTCAAACAACAGGCTTGGGCCTACTTGGACAGCACCCTGCCAACCGAGGTAGACAATCCCCTTGACTACTGGGCAACGAAACTTGACCTTTGGCCCCAACTAGCTGAATTTGCCCTTGAAAGGCTGTCATGCCCGGCCAGTAGCGTGGCATCGGAGCGCGTGTTTAGTACGGCAGGAGGTATTGTAACTCCGCGGAGGACACGACTGTCCACCCAAAGTGTGGAGAGACTCACGTTTGTGAAAATGAATCAGGCGTGGATTAGTCTGGATTTCAAACCACCAGTTCCTGACACAACTGACTAAATCCGCCATGAATCATGCCCCAAACATGTTATTATTTTTAACATAGGCCTCTGTATGGCCTTCAATTTAAGCTGCTTACGCTTCGCCACTCTGCCATGGGCCCCTGTACCGCCTCCTCTTGCTGCTGCCAGGTCCAGAGTGTGTCATGGGTCCCTGTACGGCCTCCCATTGCTGCTGTCTCCATCGCCACACTCTGCCATGTGCCACTTTCAGGTCTCCTCACACTGCTGGTGGGTTCCATTTTGTCATAGGGTGCTGGCAGATTACGGGCCTCCCATTGCTGCTGCCAGGCCCGTAATCTGCCATGGGCCCCCGTACCGACTCCTCATGCTGCTGCCAGGCCCGTAATCTGTCATGGGCCCCTGTACCGCCTCCTCATGCTGCTGCCAGGTCCAGAGTGTGTCATGGGTCCCTGTACGGCCTCCCATTGCTGCTGTCTCCATCGCCACACTCTGCCATGTGCCACTTTCAGGTCTCCTCACACTGCTGGTGGGTTCCATTTTGTCATAGGGTGCTGGCAGATTACGGGCCTCCCATTGCTGCTGCCAGGCCCGTAATCTGCCATGGGCCCCCGTACCGACTCCTCATGCTGCTGCCAGGCCCGTAATCTGTCATGGGCCCCTGTACCGCCTCCTCATGCTGCTGCCAGGTCCAGAGTGTGTCATGGGTCCCTGTACGGCCTCCCATTGCTGCTGTCTCCATCGCCACACTCTGCCATGTGCCACTTTCAGGTCTCCTCACACTGCTGGTGTGTTCCATTTTGTCATAGGGTGCTGGCAGATTACGGGCCTCCCATTGCTGCTGCCAGGCCCGTAATCTGCCATGGGCCCCCGTACCGACTCCTCATGCTGCTGCCAGGCCTGTAATCTGTCATGGGCCCCTGTACCGCCTCCTCATGCTGCTGCCAGGTCCAGAGTGTGTCATGGGTCCCTGTACGGCCTCCCATTGCTGCTGCCAGGCCCGTAATCTGCCATGGGCCCCCCTACCGACTCCTCATGCTGCTGCCAGGCCCGTAATCTGTCATGGGCCCCTGTACCGCCTCCTCATGCTGCAGCTGCCAGGTCCAGAGTGTGTCATGGGTCCCTGTACGGCCTCCCATTGCTGCTGTCTCCATCGCCACACTCTGCCATGTGCCACTTTCAGGTCTCCTCACACTGCTGGTGGGTTCCATTTTGTCATAGGGTGCTGTATGGCCTCCCATTGCTGCTGCCTCCACCGCCACACTGTGGCTCCACACTCTGGTTTTGGCCCCGTGACTGCCCAAATGAGTGAAGTGTGTGGTGATTCTAAGATCGACGGCACTCATCTGCATGTCATACTGACTGACAGTATTATTTCTCTTCCCCAGCAGACTCCAAGGGCATTTAAATTAAAGGTACAGTGTTCTGCACTAATATAAAGGCTCTCTGAAGCCTAGAAACACCCTTTTTATAAGTTAAATTCGCAGCGAATATATTCGACTCGAATCAAATTTATTCCGCGAATTCGCCGAATCAGCCGAATCGAATTTTTGAATAATTCGCTCATCTCTAAAGGTAATATTTTGAGAAATACTTCCTGTGACACCAGAGAGGTAGCGGGAGCTCAGAGAGTTGAACAGGTGGCTGAGAAAAAGGGAGGGTTTTGGTTTCCAGAGAATTGTGCTGACTTTTTGGTTGGTTACTGACTGTCCTGTATGGTTAGACAGGGTCTAAATGTGGAGGGTGCAGCGCTAAGGCTGAGAGAAAATGGTTAGAAGCTTTCAGATCTTTTAAATTGGAATGTGGAGGGGAGGGGGATTAGAAAAGTATATGTCATATTGAGAGCGAGGGTCTTTGGTGGAATGGGATATAGAGGGGGGTGGAAGTGAGTAATTATGAAATATTAAAAGCTAATACAAAATTAAAATGGGTGTAGGAAGCCTGGCAATCAAAATAGATAAACTAGAACTTCTGTTATTTGAGAAGTATTTTGACTTTGTGATAATCGAAACCTGGTTGGACAGATCACATGACTGGGCTGCTAATATTGAGGGGTACACTGTTTCAAACGGAGAGATTTCACCAAGAGGTGGAGGGGGATGTATGTATGCGAACAGCAATCTGAAAGTGAGTTTGAGAGATATCACAACTTTGCTGTGCAAAGTCTTTATGGCTGAAGTTTCAAAAGTGCAACAAATAGTTACATAGTCTGGTTGAAAAAAGACGGAAGTCAAACTAGTTGAACCAACAAAAAGGAAAATAAAATGTATACAGTCCTATATACACAATCCCATACCTACAGTTGATCCAGAGAAAGGAAAAAAACCTGAGCAAAGCATGATCCAATTTGCTCTAGCAGGGGAAAAAAATCCTTCCTGATCCCCCGAGAGGCAATTGGATATTGCCTGGATCAACTTTACCTATAAATGTTAGTATCCAGTTATATTATGTGCATTTAGGAATCCAGGCTTTTGAGAGAGTCTATTCCACATTTTCTTGTTCAAACAATTTTATTAACAATAAACAGGGATGACACAAACAAGGAGACATTGTTAATACATATTAGGCATTGATGTGACAGTAGGATACAATAAAATGAATGAGGGTCAAGGCATTAACGCCTATACATTTCTAACGGAAACAGGTAAATAGAAATCAATGACAGAATGCAAGATGGTATCAGTCAATCATGGTAATGTCTCCCAAGTGCATTAAAGAAATAGGGGGAATTCTGGAGGGGGTCAGACAGGGGCGGAAGGGGGGGGAAGGGGAAGAAGAACAACAACTATGACTCCATAAATATTCATCAAGTTCACAACAGCCTCTACGCGCTACGCACGAGGGGTTATGTACCATATCCTTGTCGTACAGTACGGAACTCAAGGGAGAAGCAGTGACTCGTCAAAGTTAGACGGAAGGAAATGCTCTACCCAAGGGCTCCATATGCGCAGGAATTTAGGGATCGTGTCAAGAACTGTGGCTTCCACCTTTGCGTGTATCATGGCTTGAGTTATTCTGGTTTTGACAGCCGCAACACTAAGAGTAGGGGATTTCCAAGATTTTGCTATAACCTGTTTAGCCGCTGTCGTGACTTGCATAAACAGCTTAAATTGCGAGTTGGAGATGCCAGAAGGGCATTGGTTGATTAGGGCTGTCGTTGGGTCTGGCTGTATAGTGATAGTGCTAAATGTAGATATCATGGTAAAAATTTCATCCCAAAAGGTTCGGGCTACAGTACAGTCCCACCATATATGGTAATGTGTTCCCAGATCCACACAGCCTCTGAAACAGTTGGGCGAGTAATTAGGGGTAAATTTTGCGATTCTTGCTGGGACCAAGTACCAGCGGGTTAGAACTTTATAATTCGTTTCCAATGCTACAACATTCTGCGAAGACGATTTTGTGTTGGCCCAAATGTGGTCCCAATCAGACGGGTCGAATTTCTTACCTAGATCCACTTCCCATTTATGGGTATATAGAGGGGGAGACGTAGTGGTCGAAGTGGCGAAGAGTGAGTATAAGCAGGAGATAAGCCCACGTCTATGAGGGTCTTTGCAACACGCTCGTTCAAAGAGAGACATGGTGTCTGGCCGATTGGTTATTGTAGCGTATGGTGCGTAAAAGTGTTGTAGCTGCAAGTATCTAAATATCTCAGAGGCCGGGAGACTATGCGTTTCCTGCAGCGAGGCAAAGGATTTAAACGTATTCCTCTGTAGGAAGTGATGCGTACGGAGCAAATTAGCGGAGGACCAGGCTTTGAATAAACGGGGTGTCTGCCACGCCGGGAGAAAAGCTGGGTTTCCTGGAAACGAGAGCATAGGATTATGTAGTGATTGGAGGAGGTAACGGGTTTTCAATTTATCCCATAAGGATAAAAAATGAGAAGTGATGGGGTTGGTTATACAGCGGCGGTCTACCGGCCTCAACCAAAGTAGGTTAGCGGTGGATAGGGGATCGCATTCTATTGATTCAAGCGCAACCCATTGAGGGATTTCAAAGGTTGCATGATACTTAATTAATTGGGCTAAATGCGCTGCTTGGTAATATTTGCTGATGTCTGGTAGGCCTAGACCTCCAGCAAGCTTAGGGCGGTATAGGGTGGAGCGGGGTATACGAGGACGAGTATTGCCCCATACATAGGAAAAGATGCGACGCTGCAGTGTGCGGAGGTAATGAAGGGGACTGGGACTGGGAGGACTCTAAACAGATATAGAATTTTTGGGAGGATTGACATCTTGACAACTGCTATTCTGCCTAGCCATGCGAGGGGGAGGGAGGGAAGACCATTTGGACATAAGGGCAGAGAGATGGTTTAGCATCGGAAGATAGTTAGCTGCGTAAAGGTCTGATAATCCAGGAGTCAGTTTGATTCCCAAGAAAGGGATATGACACTGTGACCAAGGGAATGGTAAAAATCTGTTTCAGATGCGTCAACTCTTTAGGGGGGAGAGAAATGTTAAATGCTGTAGATTTATTTGGGTTTATTATTAGACCAGAAAGCGCGCCAAACGCCTCGAGAAGCCGGAGTAGGGAGGGTGAAGAAGTCAACGGTGACGTGAGAAAGAGCAAGACGTCATCCGCAAAGAGACATAGCTTATGGTGTGTACCCCCAATTTCGAGTCCCCTGACATCCGGATTAGCTCTAATTAAGAGGGCTAGGGGCTCTATAGCCAGAGCAAAGAGCAAGGGGGACAGAGGGCAGCCCTTTCTTGTGCCTCTGGAGATCGGAAACTGAGCTGACCTGTGCCCCAGATACCTAATTCTGGCCGAAGGTTCTCGATACAGCGAGAAGATCCAGGTTAAGAAGTGTGGGCCAAAACCCCACCGATGCAAAATATAATCGAGGTATGGCCATGAGACTGTATCAAATGCTTTCCGGATATTTAGGGACAGGAAATATGCGGGAATATTACGGGATCTTGCTAAGTTTGCCAAAAGGGATGCACGTCTGATGTTATCTCCCGCTTGTCTAGTCGGGATAAAGGCCACTTGGTCATTATGAATTAGAGAGCCAATATACAGGTTAAGACGTGAAGAAAGGACTTTTGCTAGCAGTTTGATGTCAATGTTGAGGAGAGAGATTGGCCTATAGTTGGACCACTGCGTGTCATCAGAATTCGGCTTTGGTATCATTGAAATGTTCGCTTGCACTGTTTCATGGTTGAAGGTTTGGCCGGATAGTAAAGCGTTAAAAGCATTAGTGAGGATAGGTGTAAGGAGATGAGCAATTTTTTTATAGTAAGTGGCTGAGAAAGCCATCTGGCCCTGGGCGTTTACGTAGCTTTAGACTTTTAATAGCGTCTAAGGTTTCGGCTTGGGAGATGGGTCTTTCAAGTGCCGCTAACTGGCACTCTGAGAGTTTCGGGAAAGAAATGGAAGTTAAAAGGGTATCAGCCTGTGTGGGGTCGAAAGGTGTGGAAGAGGAGTAAAGTTGTGACAAGTGTTTATGGAACGTCTGTAGGATGTGTTCTGGGTTACTAGTGAGGTTACCAGAGGAGGTGCGTATCCTGATAGGTTTAGTGAGCTGGTTGAGCCTGTGAAGTGAAAGAGCCAGGAATGTGTTGGGTTTATTTGCCCTAGTATAGTATTTGTGCCTAGATCTACGGAGTGAGAGTTCCGCTTGGTCTGTGAGAAAAAGATCTAGGGCTAATCTAGATCGCTCCAGGGTTTCACGATTGGCAGGCGTGGGAGCCGCCTGGAAGGCTTGATGTGAACGATCATAAGTCTGCTCCAGTAGAAGACGTTGCTGCCTTTTGGTTTTATTTAAGAAGGATGCTTTGCTAATGCAAAACCCTCGTAATACCGGTTTGTGTGCTTCCCATAACAAGAGAGGGGAAATATCAGGTGATTGATTGAGAGAGAAGTAGTCTTTAAGGGCTGCTTCTATTTCTAGACAGTGAGCTGGGTTTACAAGCAGGTTATCATTAATGATCCAAGAGGATTCAGCGGGGGATGAGGCCAACGAGGCCATAGATGTGAACACGGCGCAATGGTCAGACCAGGGAATGGGAATTATTTCAGAGGTCAAAAGCCGAGGGGAAGAGGCAGTGGTGACAAAAATATGATCTATCCTAGAGAATGACCGGTGGGGGTGAGAATAGAAGGTGTATTGGCGTTTGGTCGGGTTAAGTTCTCGCCATGAGTCTATCAAAGAATAACGTTGTAGTATGGATTGGAAGGTTTGTTTAGAAGCAGGGATAGGAGATAGTTGAGGAGATTTGTCGAGAAAGGGATATATTACATTGTTAGAGTCTCCGCTAACAATTAAAGTTCCGCGTTTATGATGGTCTATAACCGAGAGTATGTGTGAAAGGAATGGTAAAGGATCATGGTTTGGGGCGTAGTATGCAACAATGGTGACATCTACATCGAGGAGTTGCCCTACTAACAGGAGGTAACGACCTTCTGGGTCTTTGATTTCGGTGCATGGCACGAAAGGTGTTGTTCGATGGAAGGCGATCAGTACCCCCCTTCGTTTGGCAGTGGCAGAGGCCGTGTAGACCTGAGGATATCGAGGACCAAAAAACTTAGGAGTGGAGTTGGAAGTGAAGTGTGTTTCCTGAAGACAGACCACGTGGGCTTTAAGTGTAGCAAAGGTTCGGAAAGCCTTATTACGTTTCTGCGGGATATTGAGGCCCTGAACATTCAGGGTAAGGACATTTAACGAGCCCATGGGGAAAGCGCATAGTGGATTGGATAGCATGGCACCACCGCCCAGGGTGAAGCCTGACGATTACTGCGGAGGATAGGATTGTTGCGGAGTATGTTAACCAAAGTCATGGAGTCATGTTGGAGGGAGGGAAGAGGGGTACGGTAGGAGAGAGGTAACAGGAAAGAAAGGGTGTAAGAGGCCATTTAAGGCCTAAAAGGTGGGCTCCCAAGGACACCCTGAGTCAGGGTGGGCTAGGGAGCAATAGTAGCCCAAGTGTTATTAAATAACCAATAACACAGGGGCTAAGGTGGAGTGTGCAGGTACGCGGACCGTAAGGATGACAGCAATGTGATTACCAAATGGTGGCAAGGTCCCGGCAGAAAAAACAGGTATATTAAAAAGAGAAAAACATCCGATAAAATCAGGGAATCCCAGACTCAGACGGCACTAGTGGTGCTAGTGAAACCTCATGGGTGTAGGGGTATGGCATCGCATGCCGTCAAAGCCTAGGCTCCCAGATGTAAACTATTATAAAACCCAGGAGGGGGGGTTGCAGAACAGACCTCATGTTGTGAGGCAACCAAGATTTAACATGTAGAGGGAGAGAGAATACTAACGGTGCTAACCGTAGTGACAATCAAAAGAGTATATCGCATGGTGTGTGCGATAAAAAATAAGGGGGGGAAAAAAAGGGATAAACATGGGACAGAGTTCAGTCCATGGTGTCTTGTGAGGTTAGGCCCGGAGACGAAAAACGCCCTCTCTTGTGGAAGTTGGATTGACCGTCAGTTGCACGCGTGGGGAAGGACTTCCATGGCGAGCTGGATGTGGACCTCCGCTTGGCGCTCTCTGAAGGCGTCGCTGGGGGATGTAGTTGCAGGGTCCGCAGGGTGTCTATAAGGTCCTCAGGCGTCTTGCAGGTGTAATCTCGGGACTGGTGTCGGAATCGCACTGCAAAAGGGAAACTCCACCTATATTGTATTGCATGTTGTTGAAGTACTTGTAGGTGAGGTTTCATAGCCCTGCGTTTGGCGATGGTTGTGGGGCATAGATCCTGGAATAGTTGGTAGGTATGACCTTGGAACTGTAGAGATTCTGCATTACGGGCAGCTTGTAGAAGTTGCTCCTTGGTACGGAAAAAGTGAAGCTTGGCTATAATGTCACGTGGAGGACCGTCGTTGCGTCGTGGTGCTAACGCCCTGTGGACTCTAATTCCAATCTGTCGATTGGGATAGCTGGGGCAAGCTCTTGGAACAGAGCTGTTATTGTCGATTGTACATCAACGATCGTTTCCGGAAGGCCCCGGACACGTAGATTTGAGCGCCGTGCTCGGTTTTCAAAGTCCTCTAGCCGTGTCAATAAAGTTGCGTTTTCGTCACGCAGGAGATCAAGGTCATCTGTATGTGTCTGAAGTGAGACGTCAAGACCATCCACCCTCTGTTCTAGGTCCGCAGTGCGCTGTCCCAGTTCACGGATTTCCCTAGATAGTGTGGCAGTGATGCGGTCTGAGGTTTGCTTCAAAGCCTTGTGTAGCATTTTTTCAAAGCGTGATAACAGGTCTAGGGGTGTAAGGTCAGGCGTCAGGGCTTGTGTATGGACATCTGGTTCAGGGTCAGACTCACCCTCAGACGTGCAGGGATGGCTGGGCTGCGGATCCTGCAGGGCTGCATATGCTCCTGCTGCCTGCTTGCTTCCACATGCTGGGGCGGTGGCCATCTTTGTGGAGGCCTTTGCCAGGGCCTCCTTAATAGTTTTGGTGGATGGGGGGACCTGGTGCCGGGGTGCCCCTTTGACCATAGTGCTGCTTATATTGGGGGGGGGCTGTTATTCCAATCTCAGCCCCCCTGTTCTCTCTCTTCTCTCCCTTGGTTCTATGTGAGAGGGTAGTGGTGGGCGGGCCTATGGACGGCTCGCTGCAGGGACGGAGTCCTCTGTCGGATTCCTCCGACTCACCGCAGAGGAACCGTCGCTGCCGAGGGCGGATCGGACCCTGGGAGGATCACCACGGGGACCGGGTCCCCTCCTGGTGTATTGCGGGCCGGGACCCGCTGCTTCAAGGTGCTGTCACCCGACGGGGAGACGGAGCCTCAGCGGGTCATGTCTTTCCCGCCGGCCGTGCATGCGCACTCCTCTCTATTCCACATTTTCACATACCTTCACATACCTTACTGTGAAAAAAAAGTTTCCGTATTTGGAGATTAAATCTCTTTTGCTCCAGATGTAAAGAGTCCTTGTCCTCTGTGATGATCTTACAGTGAATAACTCTACACCAAGTTCACTATATGGACCACCTATGAATTGATACATGTTGATCATATCCCCTTTAATAAATAAATTCAGTTTACTCTTTCCTCATAGCTGAGCGCATCCATGCCTCTTATCAGTCTGGTTGCCCTTTTGTGCACTTTCTCCAGTTCCCCAATGTCCTTTTTGTGAATTGGTGCCCAAAACCGAACTGCATATTCCAGATGAGGTCTTACTAATGATTTGTACAGGGGTAAAATATCTCTCTCTGGAGTCTATACCTTTCTTAATGCAAGAGACAATTTTGCGTGCTTTGGAAACCACAGTTTGGTATTGCATGCTAATATTACGCTTTGATCTACCAGAACTCCCAGATTCTTCTCCGCCATTATGTAAGATGCGGGCATATTCTTAGCCCCCAAGTGGATAACTTTACATTTATCAACATTAAACCTCATTTGCCACACAGTTGCCCAATTAAACAGTGCATTGAGGTTGGCTTGTAAATTGGAGAAATCCTGTAGGGATGTTATTCCACTGCAAAGCATGGTGTCATCTGCAAAAACTGAAATGGTACTTTTAATCCCAGACCCTATATCATTTATTATAAAGTAAGGGTCCCAACACTGAACCTTTGGGTACACCACAAATGACCCTAGACCATTCCGAGTATGAATCATTAAAACAATTCTAAAGGTTGATTTTTTTTTCTTGGAAAATAACAAACATACTATACTTACCTACTGTGTGCAGTGGTTTTGCACAGAGCAGCCTGGATCCTCCTCTTATCGGGTCCCCCGCAGGCTCTCCTGGCCCATCACTCCTGTCTGGTGCCTCCACAGCAAGCAGCTTGTTATGGGTGCATCTACGTCCACACACGGAGCCGTGGCTTGGCCCCACCCCTCTGTCTCCCTGTTGGCTGACTGGCTGTGATTGACAGCAGCGGGAGTCAATGGCTCCCGTTTGCTGTCTCAGCCAATCAAGAGGCAGAGACCCAAGACAGCCGATGCTGTTGTTCACATTGCTGGATCATGCTGAGGCTCAGGTAAGTATTGAAGGGGCTGGAGACACTGCTGCACACAGGTTTTTTACCTTCATGCATAGAATGTATGAAGGTAAAAAACCCTGAGCATTTACAACCATTTTAACCACTACAATCTGAATACGGTCTTTTAGTCCATTTTCTATCCATTTACAAATGAATTTTTCCAAGCCTGTAGACTTTACCTTACACATTAGCCGTGTGTGGGGAACTGTGTCAAACTCTTGCAAACTCCAAGTATATTATATCCACAGCTACTCACTTGTCTAAGGTTTTGCTTACCTCCTCATAAAAAGATTTGTTTGACAACTTCTGCCTTTCATGAATCCATGCTGGCTGTTGCCTAAAATAATTTTTTTTTCCAGCAAGAACTCATCCTAGATTGTAAGCTGCAAGGAGCAGGGCCCTCCTATCCCTCTTGTATTGAACTGTATTGTTGCTGTATTGTCTCCCTTTATATTGTAAAGCGCTGAGCAAACTGTTGGCGCTATATAAATCCTATATAATAATAATCTATGTGGTCTTTAATTAAACTCTTCAGTATCTTCCGAAACCTAGAAGTTAACCAACAGGTCTGAGGGACACAAGGGGACGCCACTAAGTGCAGTATTAAAAGTAACTTTCACCACTTGCCAACCGTGCTATAGCCGAATGACGGCTACAGCGTGGTTGTCCAGTTTTGGGAGGGCGTCATATGACGTCCTCCCAGAACACACCCTCCCACATGCACCCGGCGATCTCCGTGATCGCTTTGTCCTACGGGCAAAGCTGATCACGTGATGTGGTAAAAGGCCAATCACAGCAGCCTTTTACCACGTATCCAATGACACAACGGATCACCAGTAAATGCAGTTGCCGGTTATCGGCTGCACTTTCCTCATGCTGTCACAGCGTAAGGAAAGTACTTCCGATAACCGGCAATTGTCAGGGGACAGATCGGCACCAATTATCAGGGCACTGATGATCAGTGCCCAGCCATGCCACCTACCAGTGCTGCCCACACGTACCCATCAGTGCCACCCACCTGTACCTAGTAGTGCCACCCACGTGACCAGCAGTGCCACCCATCAGTGCGCCAGTGAGTTCCTAGCAGTGCCGACAGTTAGTGCCATCAGTCAGTGCCACCCATAAATGCGCATCAGTGCCCACCATTGTTGCATATTAATGCAGCATTATCAGTGCTGCCTCATAAACACACAACAGTGAAGGAGAAAACTACCTGTTTGCAAAATTGTATAATAGAAACAAAGAAAACCTTTTTTTTGTTTATAGTGCAAAACATAAAACACACAGCGGGGATTAAAAACTACCAAAAGAAAGCTCTATTTGTGTGAAAAAAATAATAAAAACTTCATGGGTACAGTGTCGCATGACCGTGCAATTGTCATTCAAAGTGCGACAGCGTTAAAAGCTGAAAATTGGCCTGGGCAGGAAGGGGGTATAAGTGCCCAGAAGGCAAGTGGTTAATAAACCATCAGTTATGCACTCACATGGTTCCAAAAGATACAGCACTTGTAAGCATAATCAACTTCAGCATACAGTGGGGATCGAAAGTTTGGGCACCCCAGCTAAAAATTTGTATTAATGTGCATAAAGAAGCCAAGGAAAGATGGAAGAATCTCCAAAAGGCATCAAATTACAGATTAGACATTCTTATAATATGTCAACAAAAGTTAGATTTTATTTCCATCATTTACACTTTCAAAATAACAGAAAACGAAAAAATGGCGTCTGCAAAAGTTTGGGCACCCTGCAGAATTTATAGCATGCACTGCCCCCTTTGCAAAGCTGAGACCTGCCAGTGTCATGGATTGTTCTCAATCATCGTCTGGGTAGACCAGGTGATGTCAATCTCAAAGGTTTTAAATGCCCAGACTCCTCTGACCTTGCCCCAACAATCAGCACCATGGGTTCTTCTAAGCAGTTCTTCTAAGTAGTTGTCTAGAAAACTGAAAATAGTTGACGCTCACAAAGCTGGAGAAGGCTATAAGAAGATAGCAAAGCGTTTTCAGATGTCAATATCCTCTGTTCGGAATGTAATTAAGAAATGGCAGTCATCAGGAACAGTGGAAGTTAAAGCAAGATCTGGAAGACCAAGAAAAATATCAGACAGAACAGCTCGCAGGATTGTGAGAAAAACAATTCAAAACCCACGTTTGACTGCACGATTCCTCCAGAATGATCTGGCAGACACTGGAGTTGTGGTACACTATTCCACTATAAAGAGATACTTGTACAAATATAGTCTTCATGGAAGAGTCATCAGAAGAAAACCTCTTCTACGTCCTCACCACAAAAATCATCGTTTGAACTTTGCAAATGAACATATAGACAAGCCTGATGCATTTTGGAAACAAGTTTTGTGGACCGATGAGGTTAAAATTGAACTTTTTTGCCGGAATGAGCAAAGGTACGTTTGGAGAAGAAGGGGCACAGAATTTAATGAAAAGAACCTCTTTCCAACTGTTAAGCATGGGGTTGGATCAGTCATGCTTTGGGGTTGTGTTGCAGCCAGTGGCACAGGGAACATCTCACGAGTAGAAGGAAAAATGGATTCAATAAAATTTCAGCAAATTTTGGATGGTAACTTGATGCCATCTGTGAAAAAGCTGAAGTTAAACAGAGGATGGCTTCTACAAATGGATAATGATCCTAAACACACCTCGAAATCCACGGGGGATTACATCAAGAGGTGTAAACTGAAGGTTTTGCCATGGCCTTCACAATCTCCTGACCTCAACATAATTGAAAATCAATGGATAGACCTTAAAAGAGCAGTGCGTGACAGACAGCCCAGAAATCTCAAAGAACTGGAAGACTTTTATAAGGAAGAATGGGCAAAGATACCTCAAACAAGAATTGAAAGACTCTTGGCTGGCTACATAAAGCGTTTACAGGCTGTGATACTTGCCAAAGGGGGCAATACAAGATATTAACTCTGCAGGGTGCCCAAACTTTTGCAGATGCCATTTTTTTGTTTTCTGTTATTTTGAAAGTGTAAATGATAGAAATAAAATCTAACTTTTGTTGACATATTATAAGAATGTCTAATCTGTAATTTGATGCCTTTTGGAGATTTTTCCTTGGCTTCTTTATGCACATTAATACAAATTTTTAGCTGGGGTGCCCAAACTTTCGATCCCCACTGTATGGATCTGGACCACTGAAATTATTAATATTGATTACCGGGATCATTGTGGGATGCGGAACCAGAAGTGACGTCCGAAACATCAGAGGAGACGTTCACATGCTGGTACTAATTTCATTCTCCTCATTGAGACCCTTAGGGGCCATGCTGTCTAATATATAAATCCAATAGGTCTCTTGTTCACAGTTTTTTAAAACACTCAGCAGGAGAGTATGTAGCTGGAGCTTAGAGAGTTGAACAGGTGGCTGAGAAAGGAGGAGGTCTCAATTTTGCCCCTACTAAATGGCCCAATCCATTTATCTTGTTTAAAGACTTAAATAGGTTCATTAGAAACCTTACATTGAAGCAGTATAATTTGAAAAGCACACAGTGTTCAGATGATAGTATCAATACAGATACTCCTGAAGCCACTGATTTTTCCTTTGATACCAAGGCTTTGTATGTCCAGGCCAACCTAGAGGAACTGCAGACTAACTCATGGTGATGACTTGATAGTACTTAGCATCTATTTACCTCACCTCCCATTTAACACACATCATTCACACCCAAATCTATTCTCTATCCTACTCGTGCCAAGGGCCCTTTTTAGGCATTTTATTGAGTAGTGTACACAGCTTTGGTTAATATGTGTAAGAGAGATGTCCCCAGTTCTGGCCACCCTAGTTTAACATCAGGGGAACGAAAGGCTCTTGAGGACCTGTCTAAACACTCTAATATAATGATAAAATCTGCTGATAATGGTGGAGCTATAGTGATTCAGGACAAAGTTTACTGTGTTGGAGAGCCGTTACGTCTTCTCTCAGACCAAAAAACATATACTAAATTGAAAAAGGATTTCCTACTGGTATTTATTGTGGAGGCCAACATTCTTATTGATAAAGCCAAGAACCAGGGAGTCATCACAAACCTGAACCTGCTTTTTTTTCAGAAGGAATTTTATACAGTTCCCTATTTTTGCCACCTACTGAAAATCCACAAGGATGCTAACAATCACCCAGGGTGCCCTATTGTGGCCTCCATGGAGAGCGTCACTAGTGGATTTTCAGTGTACATCGATCAATTTCTGCAGCCCCTGGCCCAGTCCCTACCTGCCTATATCACAGATGGTATACATTTAATGGAAATGTTAAGTACACATGGCAGCCCCCCTACAAGTTGTTTTCCCTTGATTTATGTTCTCTGTATACATCAATACCCATGATATTGGAGTTATGGCTGTGCAACACTCCCTTATTAAAGATCCTCAGCTTAGTCACACCCAAGCCAATTTTATTCTGGCAGCAACCAGTTTTGTCTATCCCACAACTATTTTTTTGTGATGATGAATTTTACCTCTAAATCATCGGCACAACAATGGGGGCCAACTTTGCCCCCAGCTATGCTAATCTGAAAATGGGGTTTTGGGAGGCCCACCACATCTGGCACAATAATCCTTTTTCCGCCCATATAGTTTTTTATGGGTGGTACATAGTTGACCTGGTCATCATTTGGGATGGCTCGGAATCTGAGGTCAATGCCTTTGTTTCCTATTGCAATGCTAATACTTTTGGGCTTTCCTTTACATCTGTGTTTCCTTTACATAGTTAATCTCTGGCCTTTTTAGACCTGACCTTCTGTCATGAAGGAGACGCTATATACTCAACCAATTATACTAAGCCGACAGCCGAAAATATGTTCCTTTCGTCACCATCCCCAGTGGGTTAACAACATCTCCAAGAGCCAGTTTTGTTGTTTGTGCCACAATTGTATTAGAGTCCAGGACTACTGGAACCATAGCCAGCTCATGAAGCAAATGTTTTTTGACAAAGGCTACCCAGTAGCCAAGGTTAAGGAGGCCTACCAATTTTATCTTGACGTCATACGTCCATCTGACACCACCAATCCTATCCGATTTGTCACACAATTCCACTGTCAGCATAGGAAGATGGAACAAATCTTTAAGAGACATTGGTCCGTCCTGCTAGAGGACCCACACCTTATCTCTGCAATTATCCAAGTACCCAAAATGGTTTATAGGAAGGTCCCCAACATCAAAAAAAAAATTGCACCCAGTAAATTGAAAAGAAAAGAACCACTGCTCAAATCACTTTCTATGTTTTTTTACCTTAAAGGGATGTACCAGTGCAAAAAAACCTTTTGTTTAACGTGCAATTACGTTACACATGGCCAAAACCACTTGCTAGTAAAAGGGAAAACAGATGACATCAAAGAATTTTACAACTGCTTATCTGCATTTGTCATCTATTGCCTCACGTGTCCGTGTGGCTTGTTCTACATCGGTAGAACCACATGTACACTGAGAAAGTGGTTTGGAGAACACCGCCAACTCGTGGAGGAAGGGGCTGAAAAACACAGTGTCCCCAGACATTTTAAAAAACACCATGGGAAATGTTCCGAGGGTCTAAGAGTTTGGGTTATTGAACGGATCCCCAATACATACTCTCCTGCTGAGCGTTTTAAGAAACTGTGAAGAGACCTATTGGATTTATATATTACACACTGACCCCTAGGGGTCTCAACGTGGAGATTGAAATTAGTACCATTATGCGAACGTCTAATCTGGTAGCACTGATAACTTAATCCTTTGTCCTGTAATAATCGTCCAGAATTAAGAGTATTAAGATTTGTGAATAACTATCTAATCATAAATCCAAAACAGATTATTCTAGTAACGCTTCTGACACAATTATATAATCCTTTATTTTTTTGGTATCTTCTTTAGTGACAGAAGCATCTTCAGTGTCGGATTTTATAATCATAATTATATCCTTTTAATAACACTGTATATATGTTATGCTTTTAATTCAGTTGTTTTTGATGTTTGAAATTTGTAGCACTTTGATTGTATGTTAAATTGCTCATGTATGGGTCCTGTGTGGTTGTGGCTATCGTGCTGATGTTTTCATTTTCAGATACTTGGGACCCCCCCCCCACACAGGCTCCTGCACCAATAAATAAGAGTACTGTCCACATAGCCTATCAGGTTTGACAAAGGAGCTGATTGGTGCTCTGAAATGCGTTACTAAGGCTACGGATCCACCCTCCCCTGATGCCACTTCCCGTCATGTGGTCTACGGTGGTTTCAAACATCATTTTCGGTTCTGCGTTCAACAACGATCCCAGTAATCGGCGTCTCCCAGTGAAGCGCAGCTTATCCTCCGGTTCTTCCTGGTTTCAGCTCTCTACACTGCTGCTGATGTACCCTCTTGAAGTGGTCCAGATCCATATGCTGAAGCTGATTATGCTGACAAGTGCTATATCTTTTGGAACCACATGAGTGCAATACTGATGGTTTATTAACTACCTGCCGACCGCAGATAGCCGAATGACGGCTTCACTGCGGCCGGCCAGTTCTGAGTGGACGTCATATGACGTCCCCCCAGAACGCGCTCTCCAGGGGGCGCGCACCCGGCGATCTCCGTGATCGCTGTGTCCTACGGACACAGCTGATCACGTGATGTGGTAAAAGGCCAATCACAGCGGCCTTTTACCACCTGATCAGCGGTGTCCAATGACCCGCTGATCAGAGGGAAATGCAAGTGCCGGTTCTCGGCTGCACTTTCCTCACGCTGTCAGATCGTGAGGAAAGTACTGCCGAGAACCGGCAGTTGTCAGAGCGGGGATCGGCACCGATCATCAGGGCACTGATGATCAGTGCCCTGATGATCGGTGCCCAGCAGTGCCACCCACAAGTCCCGCCCACCTGTGCCCAGCAGTGCGCCCACTAGCTCCGCCCACCTGTGCCCAGCAGTGCACCCACCTGTGCCACTCTGCAGTGCCACCTACCTGTGCCCAGAAGTGCTACCTACATGTGCCCAGCAGTGCCACCCACCTGTGCCCACCAGTGCCACCCACCTGTGCCACCCACCTGTGCCCACCCACCAGTGCTGCCCACCAGTGCAGCCCAGCAGTGCTGCCAGTCAGTGCCACCAGTCAGTGCCCAGGGGTTGTGCCAGTCAGTGCCGCCAGTCAGTGCCGTCTATCAGTACCCATCATCAGTGTCACCTATCAGTGCCGCCTATCAGTGCTGCATATTAGTGCCGCCTATCCGTGACACCTCATTAGTGCTGTCTATCAGTGCCGCCTATCCGTGCCACCTCATTAGTACTGCCTATCAGTGCCCTTTAGTGCTGCCTATCAGTGCCCATCAGTGCTGCCTCATCAACGCACATCAGTGAAGGAGAAAAAATGCCTGTTTGAAAAATTTTATAATAGAAACAAAGAAACTTTTCTTTTTTTTTTTCAAATTTTTTGCACTTTTTCATTTATAGCGCAAAAAGTAAAGCGCCCAGTGGCGATTAAATACCATCAAAAGAAAGCTCTATTTGTGAGAAAAAAAATGATCAAAATTTCATATGGGTACAATGTTGCATGACCGTGCAATTGTCAATCAAATTGCGGCAGCGCTGAAAGCTGAAAATTGGCCTGGTAAATAAGGGGGTATAAGTGCCTGGTAGGCAAGTGGTTAAATTTGCTTTTAGTACTGCACTTAGTGGCACCCCCTTGTGTCCCTTGTTCTTGTTAAAGACATACATTCCAGTCTCTCGGTGGAAGTGCCGCTTTGGTGCTTTTTATCAATTGTGGACTGTATTTTGGTATAGACTATATGGACTTATATCCATTTGATTTATTGCTATTTTAATACCTATTCCTTTTTAGGGTAACCAAGGGTTGTGCCATATATCTTGTGTATATAAACTAACAGGTCTACAGTTACTTGATAAAGACTTTGACCCCTTTTCTTAAATATAGACACCACATTTGCCTTGCCCTAATCCAGTGGTACTATGCCAGTCATTAAAGAGTCCCTGAAAATTAGAAACGATGGCTTTGAAATGACAGAGGTCAATTCTTTAAGGACTCGTGGGAATATGCCATCTGGTCCAGGTGCTTCATTCACTTTTATTTTGTCTAGATATTTCTGGACTATATCAATTATGAGCCATTGTGGATCTTTTGGGGCTGTGCCAATACCATCCCCATTATGGACATGAGTTCCCCCATACTCCTTTGTATACACAGAGCTGAAGAAGGTATTTCATAAATTTGCTTTCTCCAGTCACCCACTCTAGATTATTTTGTAAAGGGCCTTCGTGCTCAGATCTGACCTTTTCACTATTAATATATTTGAAGAATTTTGGGGGGTTTGTCCTACTATCTTTTTCTATCTGTAGCTCATTTTGAATTTTTGTGGCCCTGATTTCCTTTTTACATATTCTGGTATATATCTAGTAAATTTTGTGCATGTTTTAGGTCCCCTAACATAAAGGATATGGAACAGTCTCAGCTCCTTTCATAGTTTAAAATGGCTGGAAAGCATGGCCATTTTATTATTATTGATGATTTTATTACCTTGATATTGATTGGGCAAATGGAACTGCACATTCCAGCAAAGGCTTGTCATTTCTTAAACTTTATGAAGGACTGTTTCATAGAATGGATGGTGGAAGACCCAATGAAGAAAAAATGCTTTATTAACTCTTTTCATTTCAAACTGCATGGAGCTCATTACAAATGTGTACGTTAGTGACAACTTGGGTAATATTGATCATGCTGTAATCGCGTATGCCATGAGTTACAAGAAAGAGACGCTTGTTAGTATGACTAGAACTCTTAATTTAAAAAAGTTAACCTCAAAAGCTGCGATCCCTACTGCACAACACTCAAAGGAATCATATTTACAGCAGAGAGCACACAAGGTACTGTATGTGGGAGTGTTTTAAATATGAATTACAGTGAATTTGTTATTGTAATCTCTTGGGTAACAAACATAAAAGAACTAAATTAAACTCTATATGGCTAGATTCTAGTGTGGGGGAAAAAACAAATGAGAAAATAAAGGATTTACAAAGACTGACAAAAAGAAATTCAATGGATTAATCAGGGCAGCTAAAATGGAATACGAGAAACAAATTGATACAGCAAGTAAAACAAATTAGAAAAAAAAAAAAAAAAAAATATATATATATATATATATATATATCTCAATGGTAAAAAGGCTGACAGAACAGATCCGTCTCACAGCAAGTTGCCCACAAATGACAGGGAAAAGGCAGATTTATTATATTGTACAAACATATTGAAGTTACTCCAGTAACTGCAATAAACTGTTTACTCAAAGTTACCTGAAGAGGACGTGTGACCACAATTTAAGGGTAGAAATAGTGATGGGCCGAACCCCCCCCCTCCCCCCGTTTGGTTTGCTGTCGAACATTCAGACCTACTAAAAGTTTGCCTGCAAACTTCAAACATGGGCAATTCACTAAGCGGTATCTTACCACATCAGAGTATGTGGTAAGATACCGCACAGCGACTAAACTACTGCATAAATTATATTATTATGTCATACGGTATTTTAGTACGGAAGACATTTCTGAATGTTTCAGCTGTCAGCAGGGTTCTGACGGCTGAACATAAAAAGAATTGACAGTAGTGTGATGTATTGGTGATTAGCTAGTACTGTATATGGTAGATTTTTGCTTGGTCCAGCTCAATTTGTTTTTATCCTGTTCTGAGGCATGTATTGAGGTCTGTCTGAATTCCTTCCAACTGCTTATAGACTAAATCTGAAGGGTAGTTTTAAACTCTTTTGAGTCTTGTCCTTCAGTTTAAATCTGGAAACATGGGGGGAGACTAAAGCCAGCCATAAATGGATTGAAATTCATCCAGTTCACCAGGGACCAGCCTGATATCGATCAATGTATGGGAAGACTGGTTGTATACAAGTTGATCTATAGACAGCAGTGCTGATCAGTGTATTCTGATGGCGGGGAAGTTTCCCTGCTGTCAGAATAGAGTAGTTCATTGAGGGAGGGGGGAGGGTTTGAGTCATTTTCTTTTGTTAAACCCACTGGTTGAATGAAAAAAAAAATATTCATGTATGGCCAGCCTAAGTGTATGTGCTGAATGCTGGCTTATCAACAACATCAGTATCTGGGTAGGGGAGGTAGCCTCTACCAGGTACAAGGTGTCTCTCCCACAGATTTTTTTTTTCACTCAAAACTTCCCCCATACTCTTCAGCATTGTGTATACTCTGAAGCCTTAAAAACCATATTTAACTCAGGGAGTCATGGTTTCTGTTCCACCTCTGAAATGTTTTCAAGGCTTCTGTCCAAACCTGTTTACAGTTCCCAGATAGGATGGCATGGTCTGACCCTTCCTGGACCTCAAGGCTTCTAACATCCTTGTTCATCTCATTAAAACTCTATCTTGACATTGCTAGAGCAGGTAGAATTCCCAGCTTCTTTGGACATAGGAGATGCTTTCCCCCCTTATTAGCTCTTGTGTTTTTGCAATCAAAGTGATAGATTTCCAGTTTGTAGCCTTGTCAGGCAGTCTAGCTACAGCTTCCACCAAGACCCTGGCTGTGTCACCAAGACCCCAGCTATGTCCCCCAATGTAAAACCCTTTCTTTAGTATCCATTGAGGAAACAAGAATTGTAGAAAATCTTGTGTAGTTGAGTTATATGCAGCTGTTTGCAGGAGGTGGACACTAGCAAAAAGAAAAAAAAACATTAAAGACCAGCCCCCTATATAACCTCACATTTTTTTTACCAATTGTACTCCACAGATGTTTGCTCTTTAGTCAAGCTGTTTTAAGGATCTTGAGCTGGCCCTCTATACAGCAGCTATCCAGGATGACTTACCCTCTGTGATGCCATACATGGATCCTGCTGGACCAAAGATTGTAGGGCCTGTATGGGATGTGACCTTCTGGCACTAGGCTTTGCTTGTGTTTTCCAGATCTTCATGTACTGTGTAAGCTGAAGGGTGCTCTCTAGGTCCAGAGCTATGGCACAGAAGAGTAGAAGAGGACTCCAGTGGCAACCTGTGAAGCGTTGGTGAACTCCATGCCCAAGAGGGTTAAGGCAGTGCTGGAAAATAATGCTGGCTACACAAAATATTGACACTTTGGGCCCAATTTGGACATTTTCACTTAGGGGTGTACTCACGTTTGTTGCCAGCGGTTTAGACATTAATGGCTGCGTGTTGAGTTATTTTGAGGGGACAGCAAATTTACACTGTTATACAATCTGTACACTCACTACTTTACATTGTAGCAAAGTGTCATTTCTTCAGTGGTGTCACATGAAAAGATATAATAAAATATTTACAAAAACGCAAGGGGTGTACTCACTTCTGTGAGATACTGTATATTTACATATATACATCTTTTCCTTTTTTGTATTGTTTTGGATGTTATTGTAATGTAATAAAATATGTGTGCCTTTTGAGGTGCTTGTCAAGTAGGGGTTAATGGCATTAACTGAGTTCCTGTGCTGGACAGGTGTGTGTTTGCCTTTTAAGCAAAGGTCTCGCCATTGGTTTCTTGTTATGAATAAGCACTGAAGTTGTGTGAAAGGCGTTAACGTTCTTGGAATTCTGTGTTACTGTCATTTGGAATAAAGACTTATTATTCAAGTATTCTTTTGCGGAGTGCGGCCATCTTTTTTCTCTTCTTTGATCTAGTACGATGTTGAGCCGAGCTGTCACTTGTCAATAGGATTGGTCCTAGGATTGACCTTTTTACTCACCTGAGTTGTGTCTCTCTATGTTTGCATAGGGGACGCCCCTGGTGGCTGTTTTCTTGTAGCACGTGGTGGGGATATGGCGGGTTCTTCTACATCCCTTACACATGCTGTCGGCCATCCTGGAGTTGTTTGTCTGCTGTGTGGAAGCGGTGGTCGGCCTCAAGGCGAACAAGAAGCGCCCCTTCACTCGTCCTTGAACTGTTCTAAAACAGAGTCGGATTCCACCACCATGGGCTTCGTGTTTCCCGATTACGCATCCCTTTCTTCCTCGGATGAGGAAGGTTTTTCCTTACCCAGCATATTTTGACCAATTTGGACTAGAATTGTCCAAAGCATTTGCGCTTCCCTCACACTTTACAGTGCACCCTTTTCAGAAGGCACTGCTGAAGAATTGGACCTCTCTGCCAGTGGTGGATCCTCCCATTTCCAGGCTTAAAAAGGCCACGGTGATCCCAGTGGAGGAATCTCCCTCCAAGTATCCTGTGGACCGCAGAGTGGAGGCAGCGGCCCATTCTATGTTCACTGCCATCGGCCCGCCACTTAGTTACATAGTTATATAGTTAGTCCAGCTGAAAAAAGACAAAAGTTCATCCAGTTCAACCATAGAGGAAAAAAAAAGTTATAATCCTATACCCACAGTTGATCCAGAGGAAGGCAAAAAAAAACCCCCAGCAAAGCACGATCCAATTTGCACCTGCTGGGAAAACAATTCCTCCCTGATCCCCTGAGAGGCAACTGGATATTCCCTGGATCAACTTTACCTATAAATGTTAGTATCCAGTTATATTCTGTGTATCTAAGAAATGAAATAAAAAGAATATTTCTGGTGTGATGTCTGCGTGGATGTGGCATCGTGGTGTTGGGCAGGGCATCCTGCCTGCTGGGGCCATATAAGGGAGAGGTGGCGGGGGGGGGGCAAAACGTGATCACCGGGCTGCTGTATTTTTGGATGACTGACCTTGTTACTAGCCACAAGGCACTGGATTTAACCACTTCCACTGCTACCTTCTGAGTACTTTTAGCAATAATTATACTGACCATTTGTTGATTTGGAGCTTGGTGGCAGATCTTATGGGGTTTAGTGAGTGTGAGCGAGACCCTTCTTTCTGTGTTTTTTTTTGGGGGGGGTGAGGAATAATGACATATACCCCATACTTAATATATATGCTTCTAGGAGGGTGTCTTTAGTTAAGAGCTTGTTCTCTGCTTGTTTGGATGAATTATCTTAAGTGCAACACTTTTGCCCCCTGTTAGAAATATTGGAGTACATGTCATATCATACTATACAGGTGAAACTCGAAAAATTAGAATATCATGCAAAAGTTCATTTATTTCAGTAATGCAACTTAAAAGGTGAAACTAATATATGAGATGATATTCTCATTACATGCAAAGCAAGATAGTTCAAGCCATGATTTGTCATAATTGTGATGATTATGGCTTACAGCTCATGAAAAACCCAAATCCACAATCTCAGAAAATTAGAATATTGTGAAAAGGTGCAATATTCTAGGCTCAAAGTGTCCCACTCTAATCAGCTAATTAAGCCATAACACCTGCAAAGGGTTCCTGAGCCTTTAAATGGTCTCTCAGTCTGGTTCAGTAGGAATCACAATCATGGGAAAGACTGCTGACCTGACAGTCGTGCAGAAAACCATCATTGACACCCTCCATAAGGAGGGAAAGCCTCAAAAGGTAATTGCAAAAGAAGTTGGATGTTCCCAAAGTGCTGTATCAAAGCACATTAATAGAAACTTATGTGGAGGGGAAAAGTGTAGAAGAAAAAGGTGCACAAGCAACAGGGATGACCGCAGCCTGGAGCGGATTGTCAGGAAAAGGCCATTCAAAAGTGTTGGGGACTTTCACAAGGAGTGGACTGAGGCTGGAGTCAGTGCATCAAGAGCCACCACACACAGACGGATCCTGGACATGGGCTTCAAATGTCGTGTTCCTCTTGTCAAGCCGCTCCTGAACAACAAACAACATCAGAAGCTGTTGCTCAGTGGTCCAAAGTCCTCTTTTCTGATGAGAGCAATTTTTACACCTCATTTGGAAACCAAGGACCCAGAGTATGGAAGAAGAATGGAGAGGCACACACTGCAAGTTGCATGAAGTCCAGTGTGAAGTTTCCACAGTTGTGTTGATTTGCGGAGCCATGTCTGGTGTTTGTCCACTGTGCTTCATTAAGTCCAGGGTCAACGCAGCCGTCTACCAGGAGATTTTGGTGCACTTCATGCTTCCTTCCACAGACGAGCTTTATGGGGATGCTTTTGAAGCAATCCACTGAGGTGGCCAGGACCAACTCTTGAGGGGTCCCCCTAGTCACACCTCTTTACATAAGGGTCACCAGATGTTCCGTCCTCCTTTTTGAATACTGGGGGCAGAGTTAGCACTGGTGGGAGCTGTAATCTCTGTGGGATGGAGGTGCTATAGCACACCCATGCACCCTCCTGGCGCCGCCCCAAAGTGCTGTTGACAAGCGGCACCGAACACTTGGGTAGGATGCCCTAGGGGAGTTTGGACCCTGGCTTTGGAGGGGCACAACTGGAATCTGGGGGGGTGCAGCCCACCTCAGTGCCCCCCTAGATCCGGCCATGCTAAGGAGGTGGCTCTGCACTCCCTGGGTGTTGTTTGCATATTTTGTAACAGCTGCTTTTTGGAGGTCCAATTTTCATGGATGGATGGTCCGAAGAAAGGCTTGATGGCCTCTTCTGCCACTATTTCCTGTGGGATTTGGCAGACGATTGTGCAGGCATATGCCTTTGAGAGGGAAGCTCCCTTCCCTGTAACGGCGCACCCCTCCTGGGCATCCCGAAATCAGGTGTCTGTTTCTCAAGTTTGCAAAGCGGGGACCTGGATGTCCGTGCTCACGTTGTCACTGCTCACAAGGCTTCCATCTTCATCTGGTCTTCCTTCCAGGTTCACAGGCTCCGGCCGTCTGACTGGTTGAGAGTCAAAGATCTCTGAGGAAACAGCACGATGTGCCATTCCTTCAGAGAACATGTGCCAGTTATGTCACCGGCTGCTACTCCGTGGAATATCTCCTGAATGGTACACATTTAGGAGATACTCATTTTACCTACAGGTAAGCTTTATAAACTTATTATAAACTTACCTGTACGTAAAAGTACCAGAAACAGCTTTACTACCACTTTAAGATGGAGAAGAAAATATTTGAATACAGAGATACTGCTGATAAAGTGAAAGAAGGTTGCACAGCCCTCCACCATAGGATAACATTGCAAGGTTAGTAAGCACAGATAAAAGAAATACACAGAGACCAATAATACAGATATATTAAAAAAAACAAAACCTAACGAATGTTAAAAGTAATAAATAAAGGTTATATTTTAGTACTCAGTAGGCAGGTTACTATATGTATCCATTTTTGTGAAGTAATCGTTCTCTCCTAAGACCTGTCTCCTTCAAAAAGAGCTTATTGACTTACAAGGTCAACAGACATCAGTTTTCCTGCTGTTTTTTCCTTAATATGGAATTAATTACATTTAGCTTCCAAAAGACCAATTTTGTCCTTCTAGTGTTCGTTGGCTTCCTAGTATTACCATCATGGAATGCTTAATAGATCCAATCTAAAATTGACAATGACCTAGATTCTGTCAGTTTTTGTTATTTTAAGAGTCATCTTCTCTCTAGTATAGCACAAACAATCCCATTTACCATCCCCCCTCCTCTTTAGGATTGCAGGATCAATGGGAACTTCTTTATTTTCAAACTCTCCCTCAGTACTATTTTTCTTCTAATCTTGTATGGCAGATCCTGTTTTTTTAATATTGCACAAATACGGTCCTTAATCTAGCAAGCCCCCTATATTAGCCTTTCTTTCATCTTAAAAATATTTTTCTAACTGGATGAATATTATTTTCCTACTTTATAGGTCTAGTTTTATACCATATACAGCTTCTTGTGTCCTAATGGAATATCTATATGGGCCAGTCTTTTAGCTGATTCCTGCTGCACTTCAATAGAGTGTGCAGTATTCTTTTATGTCTTTTACCTGTCACTGCCTGATGTCTGCTTCCTTACTCTGGACAGCACAGGTGGTCTCACAGTCGTCACACTATTTCCATGCAGGACTCAAGTCTTGTTTCCAGATTCCTGCATTAGGATTTTCTCCTTCCCTCTCTCCCTTAGTTTACTATTGAGAGGGCAGTTATATTTTGGATCTCCCTTTTCCTGAATTGAGGGGTTAAGGGTATTCTGCTTCAATCCCCAGCTTTTTGCTGGCTGCTCTTTGGTCCAGACATACCTTGATTGTCCAACATGCTTTTCTCTGAGGTCAAGGGTTTGGTATCCTAGGCTTCTGAATTTATCTTACAACATTCTGTTTTGCTGACCACTTTAGCTGTTGGTCTGAGCTTTCTCCCATCTGTTTTTTTTTCCTTATGGTGGTTGATTGTTTACCATCAACATTCTCATTGAGGTTAATTATTCCTTCAGGTACCAGTGTGTTATTTTCCCAGATTTGGAACACCAGACTCTTTATTGATGCCTTTCTTGTTACTAGCATTTACATGTTTTCTCTTACTTTTTTCATCTAGCTTTGTTCAAACATTGATTCCTTCAGATATTCTTATAACACATCTTCTCTATCCATTGATTCTCACAGAGGCTGTTGATTATCTAATATTTTATAAAATGTTTGTGTCTTTTTGTACTTAAAATCTTTTTCCACATCTTGTACCTTGTGTTTGTTGGCCCTATGAACTGCCTGCTCACAAACTTGAAGCATAACATTTAGGGCCAGGGTTACACAGGGGGTGGAGATGGACTTCATTTTTTTTGGTTTGCCAGTGTCCTTTTCCTGTAGGTAGCTGCATATCACCTAATTGTCTGATATTGCCTACAATTCCCTCAATAGACTTTAAGAAAAAAGAGATTTCTTAAATCTCTCACAAATCTCAGAACACGTCCTGTCCAAGTTACTTTTCCATACTTGTCAGGCCTATTTCCTGTGTTGGAGGTTTACAATTCTTATGAGTCTACCTATTTTGGACTGCTAACCTACTCCTGAGGCTGGCTCTGAAGAAGGGTATAGCTGACAGGAAGGAGCTAAGCCTACTGCTGATTTAGTGACAGGGTACAGGGGTGTACAGGCAGCCTTCCCATACTGGGCCAGAGCCCTATTGGGTTAGTAGGGAGGCCTGACAGGGGCTGCCGCTAAAGAATGCTATGGCAGTCTGCAAACTGTTGAAGGGAGTGGGCATTACAGAGGACAGTTGCATGTGAGGGTTCAATCATGTGACCAGGCAAGGTGAATAACGTACCATGTGATCTGCTACTGTACTGTGGGAGCTTAGTGTGAAGACGGGAGGGAGGGTGGGCAGAATGCAGAAGTGAAAAGTGAGGAGTGATGTCTAATATGAGGTGTGTACATGCTATAAGTGTGCTACAGGTGTGTATACTGTATGCGGTAGGCAGGTTGGGTCACAGTGTGATATGAGTGTAGTGTGTCTATGGGGTTGCTGAATGTGTAATGTAAAAGATGCTACAGTGGGGTGCAGTTTGTGTAGTTTGGGTGATAATATACAGTATGTAATGCTGGCTGCAGTGTGTATGATTTTGAGAGATACCAGGTGGGGCAGATGACTGTGTAATTAAGGTACATTATGATATGTGTGGAGCCCCTGAAGGGAGCTTCTTGTTTCTTGTCTACCACTGATAGACAAGTGAAGGGGAAAACTGCTGTAAAGGTGGCTTCTGACATAATGGGGAAGGCTCTGATGTATGGGAGGGGAGTTCCTGGTGTGTAAGGGAGGACTCTGATGTAAAAGGAAGCTTCTGATCTGAATGGGAGGCACTTATGTATAGAGGGGCTCTTCATGTGAAAGAGAGGATTCTGATGTAATGTGTAGGGAGCTTCTGACATAATGGGAACTCCAATGTGAATACTCTAATGTGAGTGGACTTTTTGATGTAAAGGTGGATTCTTATGTAAATGGGGCTTTGATATAAAAAGGGGGACTATGTTTACCTTCTTTTCTTGCTCGCTCTTTCCCTTTCTCACTTGCTCTTTCTCCTTGCCTTTCCCCTTTTTCTATCCCTCCCTCTCTCTTAACCTGACTGCTGCAATCTATATTCTGTTGTATGTAACTTACTCTTCCTGACTCTTGCACTCTATACCCTGTGTTGTACATCACACAGTCCTGATTTAAAAGTGTTTATTGTCTCAACAGTTGCCAGCTTTATTGAAATTCTTAAAGCAGAGCTCCACCCAAAAGGAGAAGTTCCGCTTTGAGCCTTAACCTCTTGGTGCCGGTCGCACGTGCGGCCTCCCAGCATTTGGGCCTTGATGCCAAGCGGCCGCACATTTGTGTGCAATTAAGAAGAAACATATGTGCTGAGAGCGCGCGCCCTGTGCTCTCCCAGCACACATGTCCAGTACTCACGAAAAGGTCCCGATCTTCTCTTTCGATTGGGACCTTTCCCGATCATGTGATGGTGTGTCACGGCGGTCACATGACCCTAAACCCCGCCTCCCGGCTTCTGAAACCCTTAAAGGGCCAGGGGGGTGCCGGCGCTGAGCGGTTAAGCATAGCAGGCAGTTACACTGTGTAGATCGAGGCTGTATCTGTAAACATACAATAGATGCTTACACACAGCACTTTCAGTGACTTCTCTTAACTTACAGTCACTGAAGTGCTGCTATTGCTGTATTGCTGCTGGCTTCTGTGTACACAGAAGCCAGCAGCAATACCCTTTCTTACTCCTGAAAGGGAGGGGGAGTAAGAAGAGCAGAGTGAGCTGTGTGAACTCTCAGGAGTGAGCAGAGAGCTAACATCAGTCAATTGTCGGCATGAAACTTCAGAGAAGACTGTAGCCCCTCCCACGGGCAATTAACTGTATTTTAAGAAAGGGTGCAGTTCTCAGAGGGCTAGAAAGATTTGTAGGTATTAGCGGCTCACATAGAATAGGTTTAAGTTGAAAAAAGGATACCTGTATTTCTATTTTAAATTATAGCATTTTTTCATACCTGCATAAGACTTTTGTACAGTACTGTGTAGATGTAGGCCCACACAGCAATGGACCTCAGAACCTCAGAGTGATGATCCTTCCCTTGCACCAGAGCAGGAAATGCTTTCAACACTGGTCTCTGCATTCCATTGTAGATCTATCTCAGGCATGCAACAAGTGGCCTATCCAACAAAAGCTACATTTTTTGCATCTTGGCACAATTCATTGGACAACTATTGGCCTTAATACTGTACAGCCATCTTCCTCCCAGGCTACAAAATACCACGGCACTCCTCCTGCTCCTACATCTCTACCTGAGTCATCTCATTATGCCTGCCCTAGATGAGGCAGACACAGGGAATGCAGAGGATATACATAGAAACCATGTTCTTGGAGACTGTGGACATTTTTACACCTGAAGTGGGAGCTTCACATAATATGCATGCTAATATGGATAAGCTCCATGCTGCAACACACAAAAGCCTATGCATTGTAGTTTTTAGTTCTCCTCCCTCTCGCAATGCCCCTTTGGGTACACAGAGCCCTGCAAAACCTGTTAAGACATTCTCATTTAGGAACAAATAGTGTGGGCAATCTATGATGACTAGATCACTCCCAAAATGTTTTCCCGCCTTCAAAAATCTTTCTTGAACTCTTTCCAGTGGAAAAAGAGCTTACTGAAAAGCAAACTGTTCCTGTAGTTTATCCTGCAGTCTCAGTCTTAAACAAACATCTCACCAATCTCTACCAATTGCAGATAGAAAGTTTGAGATGTTCTGAAGACTCTCTTTACTCTAGCAGGCCCAGCCCTGTGATCAGCTCTTCCTGCAATTTCAGTATGTCAGACTGCAGACAACTGGACTAGGGCATTGAAGAACCAAGAGAATCATGTATTCTAGGACCATGTTTTAATGAACCAATTACAGCAGTTGCCATCTGCTCTGTTCTTTTCTGTGGATGCCCTAGAACATGGCATGAAACAAATTTCCAGAATGGGTTCAATCTCTGTTTACATATGCATAATTTTATGGCTCAAAGCCTGGTAAGTTCAACCTACCTGCAAAAAGCCCCTCACATGTACTGCCTTTCAAGGCAGACATCTTTTTGGGGAGGTACTTGAGCAATTCATCAAAGATGTCACAGTAAGGAAAGTTTTACTTGCACAGCGAAAGCTGCCAACACCCCTCAGGGGCTACCTCCTCTTCTCATATATCCCTTCAAAATGCAGAGCACCTCACCACTCTGCCCAGGCTTCAACTTCATGAACCTGAATTTAGCCCTTCTTTTCGCTGCAAGATGAGAGAGTGGGGGGCATCTGTTAGTATGTTCCTAACATACAGATGTTCCAGACCTGTGGGTTCAATTGGTTGTTTCCAAGGGGTACAAAATAGAGTTCAAGACTTTAACACTTTCTTCTCTGAAATTAACCAAAGACTGGCAAGGACAGTTGGATTTGCAGAATGCCCTGAACCATCTCTTGTCTCAGGGAATAGTTGAATTCCAGTTTAAAGGATTATATTCACACCCGTTCACAGTTCCAAAGTCCAGTGGGGGCATTTGTCCTATTCTGGACTTGAAATCCTTTAACAAATACACCCAAATTCTCACATGGAATCAGCAAGGTTGATAATTTCTTCCCTGTGATGAGGGAATATAAAGTGTCCTAAAGGCTCCTCTGTAAATTTTCATCTACCCACCACACTTTTTGTATTTTGCAGTGGCAGACAGTGGTTTCCAATTTTTCACACTACCCATTAATACCCCCTCACAGATGCATAAACATAAACAAAATTAAGACTGCAAGCTTAACACTTTGTCTGAGCCTAGCGTGAAAATTAACTTATTAATAGTTGTAAACTACACAGCAATGGGCAACTGTTCAGGGAAAAAAAAAACTTTATTCAGACATGGAACACATACCATATATGAAGTGCAAGTGTAAGGCTGGCCACACACACCATTTTTTTTTCCGATCAGCCAGTGGGATAATGAAAAAAAATCAAACAGCTTTCCCCATCCACAAAAGCAAGGTGGATGGAGAAATTCTCCCCTCTATTATTGTACACTAAAGCCTGCCATACATGGATAGAAATTCAGCAGGGCCCAACCTTATTTCGATGTGCAGGGAAATTGTACAGAAGTTGATCTACCAATCGACTACTGTACAACTGCCCTATCAGATTTTCCCTGCTCGATCAGTGCCACAGCCTATAGCTGGCAAGGCGGGGGAGTCTCCCTGCTGTCAGAATACAAAGGCTCAACAGGGAGGATTCCAACATCCACACACACTTGAACCAGGTTTGTTTTTTTGTTTTTTTTGTTCATCCATTGACTCATCTATGGCCAGCTTAACAGTGGGACTCCTCTGCTCTCAGAATACACTGATCAACACCTTTAATATGTATACAGGGTTATCAGCTTATTTTTTTTTTTTTTTTGAACAAAAAAAAAGATGACTTAATATATGGGCTGCCTTAGTGAACTTACCTTAAAGAAAAACTTCATTATAACCAGCAACTGTTGAGACAATAAACACCTTGGTCTGGTCTATATCCAGCATAATGTATAAAGTGCAGGGGTCAGGAGTAAGTAAAAAACAAAAACAACCTATGAGTGCAGCAGTCAGGATGAGCACCACATTCACATCAGAGTCCTCTACATCAAAGTTCCCAGCTTTCTCCCCTTATAACTGTGTCTCCAAAGTACAATCTTACATCAGTGTACCCAGAGTTCCACCACCTTACATCACAGTCTGCAGAGTCCCACCTTACAGCAGGGTCCCCCCTTACATCAGGATCTTTCAGAGTGCCCCTTACATTAGAATCCAATGGAGTACGCCTTACATCAGAAACCAGCAGAGTACCCCCTTATATCAGAGCCTGGTACAGTGCCCCCTTACATCAGAATCCAGTGGAGTGCCCCCTTACATTGGAATCCGGTGGATGCCTCCTTACATCTGAGTTCAGTTGTCCCTAAGTGCTAACTGGACATGAAATCAACTGAGCAAGTGTGGGAAGCTGCTGGAAAAATGGAGGGGGGAAACAGATTGGGGAGAGAACACTCACTTCAGGCTGGTATCTGCAGGCTCAGGCAGAGGCATCAGTCTTGCAGCCATGATGGGTCTGCGGGCTGCTGTACTTTCAACTGCCACCCACACATCCTCTTTCTCAAGCACAGGCTGCACACAGAGGAAAGCAGTGTGGGCAGGGCAGACACAGAGAGATAGGGATATTAGGAAGTGAAAAGATAGATCCTTCACGCTGGTTATTTACAGTCTCCCCCTATACCAGATAGTCACTGCTCTGGGGGGGGGGGTCATACCCCCCGACTCCCCCATATCTACGCCCCTGTTAATTATTATACAGGATTTATATAGCACCAACAGTTTGCACAGTGCTTTACAAAATTAAGGTAGTCATTACAGCTACAATTTAGTACAAGAGGAAACAGAGGGCCTTGCTCGTTAGAGCTTACAATCTAAGAGATACTATCAGTCTTACTGAGGGGGGGCCTTAGTGACTTAAGTATAAAATAAATCTGAATTCATTTTACAGTTTCATAGTCCATACATTCTCACAATTGTATTATGCTTAAAAGAATATCTGCATAAAGCAGCAAATTTCAGGAATAATTAATTGGTCATTGTAATTAACCACTTACACTCCAGTAGGTTTTACCCACTTCCTGACCAGGCCATTTTATGCTATACAACACTGGGCTATTTAAACTGACAATTGTGTGGTCATGCAACGCTGTACCCAAATGAAATTTTATAGCATTTTTTTCACACAAATAGAGATTTTATTGGTGGTATTTGATCACCACTGTATATACAAAAAAAGAACAAACATTTTGAAAAAAGACCAAAATGTTTACTTTCTGCAATAAAACATATACAATAACAAATCAGATTTAGGCCAAAATGCATTCCGCTACATATTTTTGGTAAAAAATCCCAATAATCTTATATGTGTTGTTTACAGGGCTCTGTCCTGTCATTCAATGATTGGCTTGTGCTGTAACTAATCACAGCACAACTGGGGTGGGGGCATAAAAAGAGACATAGCTGCAGTGACCCTCCCCCCCTCCTGCAGTTTATACAATCAGCAAATTCTTAGCTGCATGCCAAACACACGTTATCAGTACTTTGATAGGATTAGCAGAATCTAACCCCAATACAACTGTCTGCAGTCAATAGCTAAAAACCTCCAAACTTCTTGTGGCCTTCAGTTTAGCACAACAGTGCATAGAGAGCTTGGTGGAATGGGTTTCCATGGCCGAGCAGCTGCATCCAAGTCTTACATCATCAAGTGCAATGCAAAGCATCGGATGCAGTGGTGTAAAGCACGCCACTACTGGACTCTAGAGCAGTGGAGACATGTTCTCTGGAGTGACGAATCACGTTTCTCTGTCAATCCAATGGACAAGAGTAAAGAGTTTGGTGGAGGGGGTATAATGGTGTGGAGTTATTTTTCATGGGTTGGGCTTGGCCCCTTAGTTCCAGTTAAGGGAACTCTTAAGGTGTCAGCATACCAAGACATTTTGGACAATTTCATGCTCCCAACTTTGTGGGAACAGTTTGGGGATGGCCCCTTCCTGTTTCAACATTACTGAGCACCAGTGCACAAAGCTAGGTCCATAAAGACATGGATGAGCATGTTTGGGGTGGAGGAACTTCAGTCCTGACCTCAACCAGATAGAACACCTTTTGGGATGAATTAGAGTGGAGACTGCAAGCCAGGCCTTCTCGTCTAACATCAGTGCCTGACCTCACAAATGCGCTTCAAGAATGGTAAAACAGTCCCATAGACACACTCCTAAACCTTGTGGACAGTCTTCCCAGAAGAGTTGAAGTTTTTATAGCGGCAAAGCGTGAGCCAACTCAATATTGAATATCCATTCAAAAGGAAATTCAATGCTGGACAATAGTATGCAAGTTATAATATGCAGACTGTAACTTGCAGGTATCCAAAGATATTAATACCTATATAAGCTGTATATGGGTCATGGTCATAAATACAGTGACATCCGAGCAGCCACACCTTAGACCTGGTGATTGGCCAAGTCATTTCTGTCAACACATCTCTCCAGGGCAGGAAAAGAGAGGCTGCCCTTGCAATTAGGAGCTCTCGTGTGCCATCAAAAGAATGAAAATCTGTCAAGTTATGCCACTGTACCATCTTGCTCATTGATTGAAGTCTGCTGAAACAGGACTTGATAAGTATTGCATTACATTGTTGTCTCTTTGTAATACCTTTTTTTTCTGTAAATATTTTATTTGCACTATACAAACTACATAAAAAGTGCAGCACCACTAAAAAAACACTATATCATATGCAAGTGAATGTCTTCTGAAAAAATAGCATATACCATTAATGTGTCATCTAAAAAATGTACTGTATGCAATCCCAAACATATGGATAAAGTGCAAAACAGTGTTATAATAAGTAATAAGTCCCTGTTTGACAACCAACAGTCCAGATAGATGTCTTCTGAATATTATTATCACTCCACCATAAATTCATGAAAATATATGTTATTCCACACACAAGTGCGATTCCTCCACCGCTGTGCA
This sequence comes from Staurois parvus, assembly GCF_062004578.1. Taxonomy (NCBI): domain Eukaryota; kingdom Metazoa; phylum Chordata; class Amphibia; order Anura; family Ranidae; genus Staurois; species Staurois parvus. The sequence goes on along the minus strand of NW_028317815.1, from coordinate 2,097,810 downwards.
CTGTCTCCACTGACTGTTACCTCCAAAGTATGACCCACAATATGGTGAAAGTCACAATGTGCCTGCCCAGGATACTGGATATAAGAAAGTATTGCAATCTTCCCCAGATTCACTATTTCCAATCACATGAACACTTCTCCACTCCACTTCTCCAGGATATAAAAAGAACAGGAGATCTGATAATGAAGTAAATAACTGCTTCAGCTTTTATTCACAAAAGATTAAAATGTTACTCAGAAAAGGAGGGCACTCTATAATGCAGTGCACTGAATCCCATACATTTTCAAATGCCAAGCTGCTTCTTTAAGTGTGAACATCGATAGGAGAGAGAAGGACAGAGAGGAGAGATAGGCTGACAGCCTATAGTTCTCAATGAACTACTAGGGCCCTGGTGAGCACTTTAGGTAGTTCATTGATTCTTCCTGTCATTGTATAATTGCCTGCCAGTACAAGGTATGAGCAGACAGCTTACACTGACAATCTGCAGGAGCTGATCACAGGTGAAATACTCTGCAGGCTCCTAATAAAAAAAAATAAATGCACATTATTTTTTTTTTATCTGCAAAAAGATGTGCATTTATTATTATTTTTTTAAGTTGAACTTATCCTTTAAATATGCTAGTCCACAACTCTCCAATTTTTCTTTTTGAGCCATTCCTGCTTACAGCTTATGATTATGATATATACTGTAAGTAGCTCAACCAGTTAAAGGATAAGTTCACCTGTTGGACAAAAATAATAAATGCCCATTTTATTGCAGGTAAAAAATGTGCATTTATTATTTTTGTCCAAAGGAGCCTGGAAAGCATTGCACCAGCGATCAGTAGATCATCTCCTGCAGACCTGTCAGAATATCTGCTTGTACAGTACAGTCAAGCAGATATACTGACAGGAAGCTTCAATGAACTACTACAATGCTCCACAGCTCCGTGGTAGTTCATTGAAAACTACAAACCCACAGCCGCTAAGGCCGTGGGGACTTGTAGGCACTCATTCAAAGAACTCTGTGAATGAGTGATGCGGACATGTAGGCGGCACCCCGCACGGCCACGCTGTTTTCAAATCTGACAGGTAGTATGGGGAAACTTCTCCCGTACTATCTTTCAGAGGGAGGGGGGGCTGCAGCTATGGGAACATGTTACATATTCCACCCTAAAAACAGGTGGAACATGGAACATGTTCCAAAGGTGAACTTATCCTTTAAGAAATCCTCTTAGGACCAGTTTCATTGTACTTCATTTGGCTAATACTTAAAGGATAAGTTCACCTTTGGAACATGTTACATGTTTCACCTGTCTTAGGGTGGAATACGTAACATATTCCCATAGCTACAGCTATCTAATTTTTTGAGGCCCAAAAATGTCAGGACAGTACAGATATCTCCAGATGACCCCTTTTTGGAAAGTAGACAGTCCAAGGTATTAAGAGGCATTGAGGCACGTGATTGGTCATAGCAATCACATGGTACCAGAAGCCGGCCGGTACACTGATCAGTTATCAGTTGTGTCTGGTGGACATATCCAGTGACAGATCGCACCCGCAGCACCGCCCATTCTGGGAGGACATCACACGACATCCACCCAGAATGACAAAAGTCCCACCCAGCCATCAATTTGGGCGGGTGGGAAAGGCTAAGTGATTTCAGCCATATTAGTGCATTCATAACAACAATAGCAGTTAAATTTTCAGGACAAGCTTTTGCAGTGTTCCATTCTGCTCAGCATCAGCAGTACTGATACACAAAGTTTTAGCAAATCTTTAAAAACAAAAATGTTTGGAAAAAAACACACAGTAAGGCCCTGTTCACATCTGGCATTATGGGATTCTACCTGTGATCTCAAATTGCACTTCAATAGTGGCAAATGCACTATGCGTGTTCTGGTTCTGCTCTTTTTTGGGTGCCAAGCTTTGCTGATCCGATTTGCCGTGATTGCAGCAGTGATTCTGCCTGAGATCCCAAAATGCTAGATGTGAACTGAGCTTCATAAAAGTGAGACAGTTAAAGCCACCATACACAGCCTTAAAATAGAACTGAAGATCCATCATAAGATGCAGTGAGCAGGCAGGCTTTTATTGGAGGAGGCAAGGAACTGCAACCATGGCATTGGGCACAGAGGCAGAGACCAGGCAAAGGCTCCAGAAGATGGTGAAGAAGGAGGTTTATTATCATTGATGAGCTGGAGAGAGGAGTTGAGAATTTTAAGAGTGTCCGAAGTGGAGACATGATTCCATCATAAGCACATAATTCCAGGCATGAGAGTGGGTGGCATTTTAGTCTAGGGAGTGATGTCCCAAAGGGAGAGGGCTGTCACAAGCATTTGGTGGTGGAATAACTTTTCTATGAGAAGAAAGTGGACTATTTTTCCTCTACTTGCACTTCTTTATGAACACATTATAGAACTTCTGTTATCTGTGATTTTTATTTGCGCTACTGTGAAATATTTTTGGTGTTTTTATTTTGCTTGCACTATTTTTTTTCACTATTTGGTAGCAGCAGTGACTTTACATATTTTGTTGATTATTTTTCCAGAGCTCTGTGTTTTTTTTAGTCAATTAATTTAAAGATTAAACTAAGTCAATGTTGATTGAGAGAATGAACTACTTTATTTCTGATTACAGGGACGTGAACAAGGGAACAAAATCTTGCAGCAATAAATGCTGCAAACTGTGCAGTCACATCAATCCACTGAAAAGTGTCACACACAAAAGGAAACTTTAATATTACAGGATCATATAGCTGCACTTCCAGTAATGTGGTGAAACAGGACAGAAATTCCAAAAAAAAAAGAATTAATCTACATAGACACACAGTAAAAGAAATCTTTGAAATAGGAATGGTAATTTTGTTCGACACAATAAATACCAACTGACTGTGGACCCCAGTTTTCTTAATGGAATACTGTAGTTTTATGACCATTCTCACCTCTGTGCCTTATTCTTCTTCCTTCCAGTGTCCATTCCTCTTCTTATATGATTAAGATTCTTACTTTAATTACTGTGTGTATGTTTGTGTTTCTGAGCTACTTGGTAACATTTTGCTAAAGCTTTGTATATCTGTGCTGCTTGGACATAGAAGACAGGCGCATCCTAGATGCATGTCTGAAAATCATTTCACTATTAATGTAAATGAAACTTTGTAAATTTGTTATGAGGGGCATTCAAGTGAAACCACTACATTTAATTTTACAGTTCTAAAAAGTACAGTCTGGTGATAAGACAGCCGCAGTAAGACATTTGAATGGTGTAAATTTTTCAAAGATGGCCATATGTCCATCAGTGACAATCCTGGCCTTGGTGGTTCCCAGCCCACAGCAGTCACTCTTGTGTACATTTAGCACATGGAACACCTTTTCCTGGATAATCGATCGTATATTGCACAAAAGACGAATCTTTCTGTGGAAATGGCAAACACGATGACGAAGTGAAGCAGGTTATCCTAGGATGGTTCAGGCATACTGACAAATCTTTCTATGCTGAAGCTTTCCAAGCATTAATGAAATGCTGGGATATGTCTATAAATGTAGCAGAGGAGTATGTTGAAAAATAAATGCGGTTTCCACTCCTTAAAAAAATAAAATACATTTGTTCTTTTATTATATAAACTCAAAAGTCCTAGTTTGACTTGAACGTCACTCATAGTTCAATTCCAATCATGTAAAAAGCAAATTCCTGTGTATTTTATGTGCACATTATTGGACAGTTAAAGTGAAACATCTCACGTTTATGATTGGCCTTGCTCAACTTATATAGTGTATCAGCCTTAATGAAATACTTTACAAAGAAACATTTGCATTTATTCAGCTGCCATTAAAAATAATATTTGGCCCCATTCAAATCACAGATTGGCAATTCATTTACAAATGACAAACCATTAAGATCGGTAGACTGTACAACAAAGAACCTTATATTGGATTTAAACCTGTCTCTTTTCATGCAGCAAAATGCATTCATTTTGCTGCATGAAGTTACATTAGAAGTAGAAATCCCATTCTTTAGTATGTGGCTGGTTCACATTTTTGTGCTATAGTTTAGCATGAAAGGGAAGAAAACTCTGTAGGCTCTGTGGTTTCATCCTAAGGTGCAGACAGTTTGCGTGTGTCAGTGTTCTCCTGGTTTATTTTCTGGTATGGTTTACCTACTTGCCTGCCGCCCTATAGTAGAAGTACTGCTACAGGGAGGCAGAGCTATGCAAAATCATGTATTTATATACGTGATTTGCACTTCCAGGTAGGGGGCACACCCCGCCCTACCTGCGCCGCCATTGGCAGCGAGGGATGTCAATCACCGAGTCCTGGCCAGAGATTCCCTGCTGGCACCCAGCGATCACAACACTGGTCTCTCTCCTGCCAGCAAGGACATGCTGCTTTGTATTTCTTAGCACATCAGAGAAATACAAAGCAGCATGTCTCTGTAGTAAAACAGCACACACAGTAAAACACACACAGCACACAGTTAACCCTTTGATCGCTCAAAAGTGAACCCCTTCCTGCCCAGTGTCATTAGTACAGTGTCAGTGCTTTTTATTAGCACTGGTCACTGTATTGGTGTCACTGGGGATGTCAGTAGCAGTTCCCTCCCAGTGTCAGAATGCCTGCCGCAGTCCCACTATAAGTCGCTGATTGCTGCCATTACTAGTTAAAAAAAAAATTCTAGTGTATATACCGCAAATTGTAAACACTATAACTTTCATGTAAACCAATTCATTTATACGTATTGGGATTTTTTTCAGCAAAGACATGTAGCAGAATAGATTTTGGCCTAAATTTATGATGAAATTAGATTTTTAAAAAATTTTTTATTGGATATGTACCGTATTTTCCGGCGTATAAGACGACCCCCTACTTTTCCTGTTAAAATATAGGGTTTGAGCTATACTCGCCGTATAAGACTACCCCTCTTCCAACGCACACCAAATAAAAAAACATCAGATTTGATTTCAATATGGTATGCTATTTCAGTATGGTATTCCAATGATGGGGTGCTATTCCTCCCCCTGACACCAATGATGAGGCACTACTCCTCCCACTGACACCAATGATGGGGCACTATTTCATCTACTGACACCAATGATGGGGCACTATTCCTCCCACTGATACCAATGATGGAGCACTATTCCTCCCACTGACACCAATGATGGGGCACTATTCCTCCCACTGATACCAATGATGGGACACTATTCCTCCCACTGACACCAATGATGGTGCCCCATCATTAGTATCAGTGTGTGAGGAATAGTGCCCCATCATTAGTCAGTGGGAGGAATAGTGCCCCATCATTGGTGTCAGTGGGAAGAATTGTGCCCCATCATTGGTGTCAGTGGGAGCAATAGTGTCCCATCATTAGTGTCAGTGGGAGGAATTGCGCCCCATCATTGGTATCAGTGGGGAGAATAGCGCCCCATCATTGGTGTCAGTGGGGAGGAGGAATAGTGCCCCATCGTTGGTGTCAGTGGGAGGAATAGTGCCCCATCATTGGTATCAGTGGGGAGAATAGTGCCCCATCGTTGGTATCAGTGGGGGGAATAGTGCCTCATGGTTGGTGTCAGTGGGAGGAATAGTGCCCCATCATTGGTGTCAGTGGGGGAGGAATAGTGCCCCATCATTGGTGTCAGTGGGGGAGGAATAGTGCCCCATCGTTGGTGTCAGTGGGGGGAATAGTGCCCCATCATTGGTGTCAGTGGGAGGAATAGTGCCCCATCATTGGTGTCAGTGGGGAGAACAGTGCCTCATCGTTGGTGTCAGTGTGGAGGAGGAATAGTGCCTCATCGTTGGTATCAGTGTGGAGGAGGAATAGTGCCCCATCATTAGTGTCAGTGGGGGAGAGGAGCGGCTGCTCCTTCTTCCAGTTCGGCCGCTCGATTTTCGCGGGGCCGCTCGGCTCCGCCTCCTCGCCAGTGATTGGTCGCCTGTGTGCCTTTCCAGTGCTGGCGCCCAATCACCGGTGAGGAGGCGGAGCCGAGCGGCCGCGTGACCATCGAGTGGCCGAACTGAAAGAAGGAGCAGCCGCGCTTCCTGGACCGGATCGTCGTGGGACCAGAGCCAGGTAAGGTACAGCAGCCCCTCTGCCCACCCCTGTACTTAGTGTCCGTTGGAGGAGGAGGGGGAGGAGGAGGAGGAAAAAGTGCCGCCCTGACCCAGCTCGCACCGGCGTATAAGACGACCCCCGACTTTTCATAAGATTTTCAGGGGTTGAAAAGTCGTCTTATACGCCGGAAAATACGGTATTATAGCAAAAAGGTAAAAAATATTGTGGTTGTTTTTCAAAATTGTTGGCCTTTTTTTGTTTATAGCGCAAAAAATAAAAACCGCAGAGGTGATAAAATACCACCAAAAGAAAGCTCTATTTGTGGGAAAAAAGGACATAAATTTCATTTATGTACAGCATTGCATGGCCACACAATTATCAGTTAAAATAATGCAGCGCCGTATCGCAAAAAATGGCCTGGTCATGAAGGGGGGTAAATCCTCTGGAGGGCAAATGGTTAAAACAGTTTCAAATAAAAGATCCCAAAATACAGTTTTGTGTACAGGGCACCAAAATAATCCCCTAATTCCTACATAGATCTCATTAGCAGCTACAGAAAGTGTTTTACTGAGTCTTTTGCCAATTAAAGATCTAAATATGCAGAAAATTGCAAATGGCCCTCCCTTTTAGATTGTGAGCTCTAATGAGCAGGGCCCTCTAATTCCTCCTGTATTGAACTGTATTGTAACTATAACATCTGTCCTGATGTTGTATAGTGCTGGCACAATATAAATCCTTTTTAACAGTAATAATTAGGCTAGGGATTGTCAAACAAATAATGGGGGGCTGTAAATGATCTGGGTGACATGTACTAACACAATTAAAAAAAAAGGTTAATTTGGGTGGGAGCAGTGGTTTTAATAATGCTTAACATAACACTTTAAATAGCCTGAACCTGCCTAGGGGATTCCCTAAATCTGCTGGTAGAGTGGCACATCTGTAGGATGAATACAAGTATTTGGGGGATTTTTTGGGGTTCCCATGCACTTTAAAAAAAGAGCCTGCTGTGAAATCATTTATTGGCAATTTAAGAGTTTTTTTTGGTTGTAAATTTAATTTTTGCTGTAGTAAAAAAAAAACAACCCCCCCCCCCATTGCACAAATCTATACCAGACCCTCTGGATCTTGTATGCAATTTGAGGGGGAGACTTATAGGAAAAAAAACAACAAAAAAAAATGATTGGGCTCCCCCCATATGGCCTTATTAGGCAGTGATGCTTGCATGGGGTCATGTCAGTGGTTGCTGAGGATGCAGTGTGTGCCTGGCCTTTTCACCTACTCACTTGTTACCTTCATAGCAAACATTGACAGCAGGAAGCTGTTATGTTTGTAACCCCAAAATTCCCTAAATGCTTGGCGTTTCTAACCAAACACTCAGCTCATCCCTACTCTCCAGCATAGAGAGCAGTTAGCAGCAGTAGCGAGATCACCAAATCTTACATCAAATCTTGTGCACTCACAGGTTTAATGCCGTAGATGATCTCACAGAGCATTTATACAACTATGGGGCTTAGGTATAGAAATGCCAATACACACCTAAATACTAGATAGCGCATTGCAATTTTTGTGGAGGAATTTAAGGCAAAAGATGATTTATTCAGGGTACAGTTCAGACACAGTTAACATCTCTGGATGTTCAATATAAATTCACACATCCTAAAATTGTTAGTCCCAGTTCACTTTAATGAAATGACAGTCCTTTTTTATGTGATCAATATGTATCCAGTGTAAATGCATGCAATTATTTTATTTTTCTGTTCTTTAAACAATGAACATGACCAGGGCAGTGATGACTGAATTTCACTGTTTGTTTCTGTACTATTGAGCTGACAGCGTCCTTTAAAACCCCAAGATAATTTTAATTAAATTAACTTTGTCCGTGTTATTATAAAAGACAAACTTGTTTTGCAGGGGTAGAGTGCCCTTCACAATAGCCAAGTAGCTGTCATGAATAGAAAATAAGCTCATCCATAAATGTGTTAGTGTCCCTGACAGAGAACCAATATACCTGTACTTAGGTGTCATATGATGAGTATTATCTCTGCTTTCTTATTACATCTGTATTACTAGACATTTAAAGTAACAGTTGCAAAAGTATTGAAATCTTGTAAAATCTGATTATTTCTCCTATTTATGATGACTGCTAAAATTGCATCACTTAACCACTTGTTAACCGGTCTATAGCTGGATGACGGCTACAGCGCGGTTGTCCAGTTCTAAGAGGGCGTCATATGACGTCCTCCCAGATCACGCTCCCCCCACGGCACACACCTGGTGCTGTCTTTGATCGATGTTTCCTACAGACACAGTTGATCACATGACAAGGTAAAAGACCAATTACAGTGGCCTTTTACCAAGTGATCACCTGTCTCCAATGACAGCGCTGATCACAAAGTAAATACAGTTGCCGGTTATCAGCAGCACTGTCACAGTGTGAGGAAAGTACTGTCGATAACCCTCAAGAGTCACAGAGGATCAGTGCCCTGATTATCAGGGCAGCCCCAAAAGTTCCCAGCAGTGGCGCCCATCAGTGCCACCCATTAGTGCCCAGCAGTGCCACCCAGCAGTCCCGCCAATCAGTGCTGCATATCAGTGCAGCAGCATCAGTTTCTCATCACTTCCAACCAGTGCCGCCCTATCAGTGCAGCCTCATCAACGCACATCAGTTAATCTGTTTGCAAAATTTTATAATAGAAACAAAGTAAAATGTTTTTTTTTACTTTTTTGCTCTTTTTTTCATTTATAGTGCAAAAAAATAAAAAAAACCAGTGGTGATTAATACACCCAAAAGAAAGCTCTACTTGTGTGAAAAATATGATAAAAATTTCATATGTGAACCGCATTGCATGACTGTGCAGTTGTCATTTAAAGTGCAACAGCGATGAAAGCTGACAATTGGCCTTGGCAGGAAGGGCTAAATATGCCCATTAAAGCCCACCATGATCCTTATGGTTTGGTTATCCCTAATGCATCTTTATTCTCTAATAAAGTGTAATTTCTAAATTCTGAAGAAAATGTATTAATGCATGGTTGAGTGATACTGCTTATGTCATGCACTTTATCCTAGATTTTAAATTGTGATTATGTTAGGTAGTATGTACACTGGAGAACAATATTAAATATAATTATGGATATTTGCCCTTCCTTTTATGTTGCTCATAATATTGTCATTTTCCAAACTGATTCTAATCTGTTAAAATGCAGCATATGTTTCAGACACATTTATGGAAAATTAGAATATACAGAAATTTTATTTCATCACTCACAAGTCACAAGTGTAGTTTGAACTGTTATGGTATTATGTTGCTTAGGAAACCTCTAAAAATCTGTTTTACATGCACAAAGGTTTTCATTTAATTAATAATATTAATCAAATTAATATTAAACAATTTTTGAGCTTAAAAAGAAATTGTACTGAAGAGGACTTTGATCAGGAAACAAAGAAACTATAATCTTGGTTTCCTGGACAGGATAAAGTCGCAAAAGCCTAAAGGGAACAAATGAAAGGACCAAAAATAACCCCAAGGATCTTTTGCTTTTTTTTGGAAAATCCATTGATCGACTATGATAAAGTAGTCTTTCTAACAACATTTAGTAAACAGATTTCTTCTTTTAGATGATAACTAAATTGACACTGGCATGTTTTGAACAAAGACACATTTGTTAAAAAATTTGTAGATAATGCTTAAAATATTATGTTCTATAGAGGGATTTAATTCCAAAACAAGCTAGTACCTAGCAGCGTTACACCCTATACTAAAGGCAATCCTTGCAGCCATCCTCCCTTGGGTACGTTCAGATTTTTAGATGTCAGTTTTGAAAATGTATCTGCATCAGGTCTAGATTTAATTTAGTAAATAGCAAAGTGTACAGTCCAGAACATTATTGTAAAGAGGAACGGCACTGTATCTAAGCAGCACAAACCAAAAAACACTATTTAATTCATTTTTAATATTCAAAGCAAACTCACCCACCCATCCATATCCATCCATGCTTTATTTTGCTGAGAAATCACTTTGAAAAATGCCCTTCTAGCATTTCTGGCAGTGGCCATCTTAAGTCAGGAATTTACTTCCTGGAATCTGCAATCCATCTGCCTTAGCTGAGAAAACCCCTCCTCCCTTCCTGAAATCTCCTGGGATTTATGACTTCATTTGCCTAGGCATGGAAACCAGGAAGTAACTGAACAAATGTAAAAAAAAAGTTTAAAACAAGTAAATATATACTTTCCTATCTATTTACTAATGCTAGCAGTATTGCCCTTTTTTGTTTATAGTGCAAAAAATAAAACACCTACTGGCGATTTAATAGCACAAAAAAAAAGCTCTATGTGTGTGAAAAAAATGTTAAAAATGTCATATGGGTACAATGTTGCATGACCGCGCAAGTGTCATTCAAAGTGTGAGAGCACTGAAAGCTGAAAATTGGCCTGGGCACGAAGGGGGTAAAAGTGCCAGGTATATGATGGGTATACATACACTGTTTGTTTGTGTGGTTAGATTAAATGTGGCCTTCTGCATTTGTTCTGGTCTTTTAATTTTTTTTTATTTTTTTGTTGGGGGGGGGCTGTTTTTTTTTTCTTTTCCTCTGCCTCTATTCTGGATTCCCACAGTGGCCTGTCTGTGATTTCTTTCCAAGGGCACTTAAACTGCATAATTTTTTATCCTATGTGTTTGAGTGGCATCCTGACCACAATTATAAATGCAATGCAATTTAATGATAAACCTCTATTTGTCAGAACCGAAGGGGGAATCACCAGAGCCAGAAGAGGCATCACTGGAATGGGGAACAAGAGGGCTGGGAGACAGTGGGTGGGATGGACTTCTTGTGCCAAACATGTGGTGTTGTGCACAGTGAGTGGAACTTGTTTTCCACTCCCAAGTACCAGCTTTTTGGATGGAGTTTGTCCCTTCATTCTGTATTATGTATTTTTGGACTTCTCTATAGAATTTTCTAGCATTGTGGGGTTGGGGAGAAAGGATTCAATCATTTTGACCTCCTTCAGGGGAAAATTGACTATATTTTGATTCTAATACATTTCTTGTATGTATTTATTCCACAGGGATTCACATAAAATTTGTATTGGACAAAACATTTTTAATTGAACATACATTGTTTACATACATATTTTTGCTTGTTTAGGATTAGTTAATTCTATAGATATGCAATATTATTTGGATACAACTGGATATATAGTATATCAATATATGCATTTGTTTTTATAAAATGGAGTTATGCATAACACCTTTTTTAACTTATATTTGTCTATAAGAAGGAAATAAAAAAAGCAGTTGAAACGGGCTGACTGGCAACTTTTGGCACAAGGGGCAAGTACAACCCAGAGACCCATGGATACCCCAGCAAAAGTCCCCCCCCCAAGCACAAATCCTCCCTCCCCCAAATCCCTCTTCTAGCACAGACCCTTCTCCCAGCGTAAATGCTTTCCCCTCTTCCCAGCACAAATCTTTGTCCACCCCCCGAATCTCCCTCCCAGAACAACTCCTCATCACAGTACTAATACCCCACCCCCAAATCCCCTCCCAGCACAAATCATCTACCCACTTCCAGTACAAAGGCACCCTACCCCTCCATCCCAACACAAACCCTTCTTCCCCCTCTTCAACCCCCCCCAGGTAAAATCCCCTATCCCCAAATGCTCCTCCCAGCAAAACTTCTGTCTTCATTTCTAACATAGTTCCTCTCCCCCAAGTAGTCTTTTCCAGCACAACCCCCTTCCTGGGTCAAGTCCTAATGCCAATGTCAAGTGCTAATAAAAAGCACTGACACTGTACTAATGACACTGGGCATGAAGGGGTTAACATCTGGGGCAATCAAAGGGTCAAATGTGTGCTCTGTGTGCTGTTTTACATCATGTGCTGTGTGTGTTTTACTTGGGAAACATGCTGTTGTGTATTTCTCTGCTGTGCAGTGAAATACACAGCAGCATGTCCTTGCTGGCAGGAGAGAGACCTGTGTTGTTTACACATAGGTCTCTCCCCTGTCAGTTTTACTTGGCATACGCTGGGTGCCGGTGGGGAATCTCCAGCCGGGACCTGGTGATTGACATGCCTAGCTACCAATGGCAGCATGGGTAGGATTGTGTCCCCCCTACCAGGAAATACAAATCACGTATATATAAATACACGTGATTTTCTGCAGCCCTGACGCCATGTAGCAGTAGTTCTACTTAGGGCAGCAGGGAAATGGTTAATAAACAAGTGTTTTTAAGGGAAAAGCACTATTTTTTTTTGCCTATTTTTTTAATATATGAATGCGCAGTGGAGGAGAAGGAGGTATTAAGGAGGCCGTTTGCCATTGAAGGAAGACTCTGATTCAAGAGACATCTTAACCCTTTTGTCCACTTCAAGGGACACAAGCGTTTTTTGACCAAACTTTATTTGAGGTTGAAAGCTCCAGGTGAGGCACATTGGGTGTTTTGGTGGTGGAGAAATTCAAGTGGGATTAAGAAGATATGGAGTGATTATGGAAATGCTATTTACTGTTTGGGGATTGTTAAGAAGAAACACTAAAAGAGACTCATCATTGAGATTATTCATGTGTTATTTTTTAAGTGTTTTGTTCTGAGGGTATGATTGATGGGTGATTTATATTCTAAGGAAAGCGTGGCACTGTAATTTTGTCTGTTGTTATTTTGAGTCTATTTATATGGGTACGTGTAGGTGTGGGCAGCTTTCTATGTAATTTATTAATTTATCAATCAGTTGGTTTATTAATTAATTAGTTCACATTTCATTTTAATTTTTAAGGCTGCTCCTGGAATTAGATTGTATTATAAAAGGGGGACTGTTTACATGCAAAATAATTTGTATCTCTTTCCATTTAGTAATGAGGTTTGCATAGTTTTACCACACCACATAGTGCTGTCCAGCAAGAGAGGGGATTTGAGCCTTCTCTGCTGCAGTTTATTTTCCACTTGCAAGTTCCCTCACCACCTCCACCCTGTGATTAGACAGTGAAAGGAGAAGGAGCATAGTTATGAGCTCATCTCTGTTCCCATTCACTCTCTTCTCCAATCAGGATGCTCCTTACACTGTAACATACTTGATTGGCTCATTGTGTTGCTTCTCACTCCCTCTCTCTGAACCCTGTTGTACAGGTACTGCAAGAGACTAATTTCAAGTTCAGTTATTTACAATAGCTGCATTAAACAATATACAATTAACAAAACTTAAATGATTACAGAACTGCACTCATTTTTGTATTTTGTATCTGTCTGGAATTCAGTTTAAAATAACAAAATAGTTAATTAACAAAGGCCAGCTAAAGTAATACTAGTAATCCAGTGACTAGGATTGATAACATTCTTAGTGATCACCATGCTAACTCAAGCTGTATTATTTAAATTTGTTTAAAAGGAGCTATTATGAGATTAGTGAGACTAACCGCTTCTGCGCCACCCTATAGCAGAAATACTGCTACAGGGCGACACGGGTGCACAAAATTATGTATATATACGTGGTTTTGCAGCTGCGGGTAGGGGGCATGCATGCGCAATACCTGTGCTGCCATTCGCGGCTTTGTCTCTCAATGACCATGTCCCAGACGGTGATTCCCCGCTGGCACCCGGTGATCACCGAGTATTACCAACAAGGGAGAGACCTGTGTATAAACAACACAGATCTCTCCCCTGACAGCTCCTGCATAGCAGAGCCATACAAAGCAGTGTGCTTACAGTGTAAAGCACATACACAGCACACAATAAAACAATACACAGTTAACCCTTTGATCGCCCAAATGTTAACCCCTTCCTGCCCAGTGCCATTAGTACAGTGTCAGTGCTTTTTATTAGCATTGATCACTGTATTGGTGTCACTCGGGATATCAGTGATACCAAGTCAGCTCAGCCCAGTGTCAGAATTCCCACCACAATCCTGCTATGAGACACTGATCGCCTCCATTACTAGTAAAAAAAAAAAGTCCAGTATATATACCACCATTTGTAAACGCTATAACTTTCATATAAACCAATTAATTTAAACGTATTGGGATTTATTTTAGCAAAACCTGTAGCAGAATACATTTTGGCCTAAATTTATGACAAAATTAGATTCTTAAAAATTTCTTTTACTGGACATGTTTAATAGAAAAAAATCAAAAATATTGTTTTTTTCTCAAAATAGTCAGTCATTTTTTGTTTATAGCGCAAAAAATAAAAACTGCACAGATGATCAAATGCCACCAAACGAAATCTCCACTTGTGGAAAAAAAAAGACATAAATGGAATTTATGTACAGCGTTGCATGATTGTGCAATTGTCAGTTAAAGTAACGAAGTGCTGTAGCACAAAAAATGGCCTGGTCAGGAAGGGGGTAAATCCTCTGAAGGGCAAGTGGTTAAAAGGAGCTACTGTGAGATTAGTGAGACTTTAAATGTAAAATGCCTGAATTGTTGCAACATTCAGTTCAGGGTTGCCAAGTCTTTTCAGAGCAATTGAACATGTCCGCCCTCATTGACTTTGAATATCTCAATGTTAAAATGGTAAAGCCGTTGGAAAGTTAAACTAATGTAGCAAGTTATTCATTTTGAACCCTAACTAGTACTACATTTTGATACTTTCTGATTGTCACTCTGTGTATGTGTTTAATAATGGCAGTGTTTTTTTTTTATTTTTGGTTATAGTTAGCACAGGCTTATTACTTTGCATTCAATATTTTATGACTAATAACCACATAAGGTATTTCATTCTGTAGAAAATAAGATTCCACTGTTCAGTCATTTTGACATCATTCCTTGGCAAACACTGATAGCTGTCCTGATATTGCAGAATTAATTTTATTTCTAGAAGACCTGTCAGGATTTATGTATAACGAGCTAATTCATCTTGCTACAAAGTGACATAGACCATTGATTACAATTAATGTAGCTGTTAATTGTTAGGCAAGTGAGAAACCATAGGTCATTAAAGTAAAGTTAGACCTGGCTCCCTTTTGTCTCACATGTTTGTTTTCACAAAAACTCTTAGGAACCTATTTATCAGCAAAATATTTCTTCAACATTTAAATTTTTTTCTCACAAATTTTTAAATGACTGACTTGGGGAACTGCTATGTTTAAGTCCATTATGAAAATAGCGAAAATTGCACTACATTGATGTATTCCTTTTATCATCTTTCCTCCCTTGAAAATAATGGGCTACACCAGGTTGGGGTGCTCTAGAAAATGTTATTTCAATATACATTTGTTTATAAATTGATACAATATACAGCACCTTACATATATATTCAGACCCTTGATCAATTCTCTTAAATATTAACTACAAATCCTGCAATCAGTATTATTTCTCTGTGATTTTTGTGTTAAATCTCATTGTCTTAGCTAATGTTCCTATCCTTTCATAACAGTTCAAAAAGACATTGGGCTTCATTTATGAAAGTGTCTTGCTCAAGAGTTGCATTTACTATCCCACATAAGTATTCTATCCTGGGAAATTATTTTTGGAGAGCTAAACATTGAGGTTGATTATTCTACAACAAACATTGATAAACTATGTTGCTTTGTATTAGATGACCAAATGGCTGTATGTCCTAGCTGTGAATGGGACTCAGGCATTGTAATGCAGTAGCCTCTTGGATCCCTGAATAACAGCAGGGATATACTTGTAGGAATAAATGCTTGATTGACTGGAGATCTCTCTTTTGGACTGGGATTGATTATGGTGACATTGTGTTCCTTGCAAAAAGAGACATCTTTAAGGTTTTGATTATGTACAATAAGTCATACCCCGCTGACAGTTGAAACAATAATGTGTTTAGTAACTGTACAGTATTTTTCCGCATACTCAGATGTGGTAAGTTTCCACTTAGTGAATTGCCCCCTCTGTTTGAAGTTCACGGTTTAACTTTCGTTATGTTCGACCGCGCACCAAACAGGGGGGTGTTCGACCCATCACTAACAAAGACCTTAGATGTCTTCAATGGCAGGTGTTACTGACCTGGTCAGAAGTAGTTTTTGGCCTTCAAGGTCCACTGCAATCATTTTGCATATGCTTCACCCAGCCATAAATAGTAGAGTAATAGCCATTCCAGCCTATGTGCTTTTTATTTGTATGTGACTTTTTATTAAGGTTTTGTATAATAGAATTAAGATTTTATGACATATAATTTTGTGTCAAGTGGTGCCATTGAAAAATCCCTATCTTATATACTGTAGTTTCTTTCAATTGGAGCTGGAGACAATTGTTATTCTGTATGACCATGTACATTTGTGATGATTGCAGAGAATTGCACATAATGCAAATTCACTGAAATGTAATTTTCATCTTCGAGGAACTTTGTTCCACTAATAGAAGACTTGCACTTAGCTTCAATGGTTGACTTTTAAGGACTAAATGCACCGTGACTGCATTAATGCCAGCACTTTTCACTTACAAAAATTTGCGGCAAAAAATAAAATTACCTTCGGCTGTTTACTTTTCAAATACAGGTAATGTTGGGGTGTTTTTATTGTAATTCTACTGCCCCACTTATTGTAAAGTGCTGCACAAAATGTTGATGCTATATAAATCCTGTATAATATTAATGTCCTAGCATTTTCCATTAATGTGTTTTATAACAAGGGACGCAGTTTTTTAGAAACATTTTAGTCTTTTTTTCTTTTTTATAGTATGAAATAAAATGTGGTTATTAAATTCTGCTAAAAGAAAACTATCTGTCTCAAAAAAACAAATCAAAATCACATCACTGAAAACAGAAAAATGGCCTGGAAAGGAATGGGGTGTAACATGCTGGTATAGTGGTGGTTAAACCATTTACTATAAACCCTAGAGATTATATTGCATACATATCCCAGGAGGTCAGTAGTTTCTAGGATGCTAAAACCCAAATTATTTTCATTTCCATAGCAGGATATTGGCGCTGTATGAGCTTGACAATGCAAATGAAGGGGTTTCACACCTAACACTTTTGGGGGCTGATATGTTTTCTGGATTAGGAGAGCAGTCAATTTTTCACACAATGCACACCAATGTACATGTATGGTGGAAACAAGTGACATCTAGAACAATTGTATTCTATTTAAAAACAAAATAACAGCCCTAGTACATAAATAAACAAATAAAATAATTAAATAAAAACAAATGATTATAACATAGTGGATAGTGCATCAATCATAATAAATAACATACAGTGAATAGAAGTAAAATAAAATAAAATAAAACTGTTCATGTGAAAGCTAAATCCAAGTGACAAATAGAGTCCCTACTCCAAAGAATATCAAGTGCAAACTAGGAGCCGACAATATACTATTATGTGAAAAAACTCCTTCGCCTCCACATATATATGTCAGAGCCTCTTACCAGACAAGATGGTCCATACACCATACACCACGATGTGAAAAAACTCCTCCGCCTCCACATATAGATGTCAGAGCCTCTTACCAGACAAGATGGTCCATACACCACAATGTGAAAAAACTCCTCCGCCTCCACATATAGATGTCAGAGCCTCTTACCAGACAAGATGGTCCATATACCATACACCACGATGTGAAAAAACTCCTCCGCCTCCACATATAGATGTCAGAGCCTCTTACCAGACAAGATGGTCCATACACCATACACCACAATGTGAAAAAACTCCTCCGCCTCCACATATAGATGTCAGAGCCTCTTACCAGACAAGATGGTCCATAAAATTATAAATGGTCATAGAATGCTCAGCTCGAAGATGTGCAGTCACAATCTCATCATAGTAGACCAGTAGCCATAAAGGACAAGACTCCAAAATGGTTGAACCATGAAAAGGTGAAGGTAGTGGCTAGAGATGAGCGAATCGAAGTATCCGAAGTGGAATTCGAGTCGAATATCGGAAAAATTTCGATTCGTGCCGAATCCGAAAAATAGCCTAATTCGGACGCGCGAATCGAAATTTTTCAGAAAATGGCGGCTGACATGTGCGGCGACGGAGCGGGGATGTCTGGGAAGGCACGCAGACAAGGCGCGCTGACCCATAATGCATTCCTCAACTACATGTGATCGCATCAGCCAATCAGCAGCCAGCCAGCCAGCACTGTGTAATGGTCGAGCTATAAATAGCGGCCATTTTGGAATTCTTCATTTGCCTGTAGTCATTGAACAGAGGCAGACCGCTCTGTACTAGGGACAGGGACAGAGTTAGGGCCACAGAAACGATAATTGGGGACAGAGAAAAGTTACTTAGGGACAGAGAACCATTACTCAGGGACACAGACTTGTTAATGAGGGCCACAGAATCGTTATTTAGGGACAAAGAAACGCTAGTTAGGGCCACAGAATTCATAATCAGGGACAGACAGAATTGTTACTCAGTGCCAGAGAATTGTTACTTAGGGCCACAGAAACGTTATTAGGGCCACAGAATTTTTACTCAGGGACAGACAGAATTGTTACTGAGTGCCAGAGAATTGTTACTCAGGGACAGACAGAATTGTTACTGAGTGCCAGAGAATTGTTACTTAGGGCCACAGAAACTTTAATTAGGGCCACAGAATTTTTACTCAGGGACAGACAGAATTGTTACTGAGTGCCAGAGAATTGTTACTCAGGGACAGACAGAATTGTTACTGAGTGCCAGAGAATTGTTACTTAGGGCCACAGAAACTTTACTTAGGGCCACAGAATTTTTACTCAGGGACAGACAGAATTGTTACTGAGTGCCAGAGAATTGTTACTCAGGGACAGACAGAATTGTTACTGAGTGCCAGATAATTGTTACTCAGGGCCCCAGAAACTTTACTTAGGGCCACAGAATTTTTACTCAGGGACAGACAGAATTGTTACTGAGTGCCAGAGAATTGTTACTCAGGGACAGACAGAATTGTTACTGAGTGCCAGAGAATTGTTACTTAGGGCCACAGAAACTTTACTTAGGGCCACAGAATTGTTACTCGCACAGACACAGAATTGTTACTCGCACAGACACAGAATTGTTACTGAAGGCCACAGAACTGTTACTTAGGGCCACAGAATTGTTACTCGCACAGACACAGAATTGTTACTCGCACAGACACAGAACTGTTACTGAGGGCCACAGAACTGTTACTTAGGGCCACAGAATTTTTACTCGCACAGACACAGAATTGTTACTCAGGGCCACAGAACTGTTACTTAGGGACAAAGAAACGCTAGTTAGGGCCACAGAATTCATACTCAGGGACAGACAGAATTGTTACGGAGTGCCAGAGAATTGTTACTCTGGGCCACAGAAACTTTACTTAGGGCCACAGAATTTTTACTCAGGGACAGACAGAATTGTTACTGAGTGCCAGAGAATTGTTACTCAGGGACAGACAGAATTGTTACGGAGTGCCAGAGAATTGTTACTCAGGGCCACAGAAACTTTACTTAGGGCCACAGAATTTTTACTCAGGGACAGACAGAATTGTTACTGAGTGCCAGAGAATTGTTACTCAGGGACAGACAGAATTGTTACTGAGTGCCAGAGAATTGTTACTTAGGGCCACAGAAACTTTACTTAGGGCCACAGAATTGTTACTCGCACAGACACAGAATTGTTACTCGCACAGACACAGAACTGTTACTGAGGGCCACAGAAACTTTACTTAGGGCCACAGAATTGTTACTCGCACAGACACAGAATTGTTACTCGCACAGACACAGAACTGTTACTGAGGGCCACAGAACTGTTACTTAGGGCCACAGAATTGTTACTCGCACAGACAGAATTGTTACTCAGGGCCACAGAACTGTTACTTAGGGACAAAGAAACGCTAGTTAGGGCCACAGAATTCATACTCAGGGACAGACAGAATTGTTACGGAGTGCCAGAGAATTGTTACTCAGGGCCACAGAAACTTTACTTAGGGCCACAGAATTTTTACTCAGGGACAGACAGAATTGTTACTGAGTGCCAGAGAATTGTTACTCAGGGACAGACAGAATTGTTACGGAGTGCCAGAGAATTGTTACTCAGGGACAGACAGAATTGTTACTGAGTGCCAGAGAATTGTTACTTAGGGCCACAGAAACTTTAATTAGGGCCACAGAATTTTTACTCAGGGACAGACAGAATTGTTACTGAGTGCCAGAGAATTGTTACTCAGGGACAGACAGAATTGTTACGGAGTGCCAGAGAATTGTTACTCAGGGCCACAGAAACTTTACTTAGGACCACAGAATTTTTACTCAGGGACAGACAGAATTGTTACTGAGTGCCAGAGAATTGTTACTCAGGGACAGACAGAATTGTTACGGAGTGCCAGAGAATTGTTACTCAGGGCCACAGAAACTTTACTTAGGGCCACAGAATTTTTACTCAGGGACAGACAGAATTGTTACTGAGTGCCAGAGAATTGTTACTCAGGGACAGACAGAATTGTTACGGAGTGCCAGAGAATTGTTACTCAGGGACAGACAGAATTGTTACTGAGTGCCAGAGAATTGTTACTTAGGGCCACAGAAACTTTAATTAGGGCCACAGAATTTTTACTCAGGGACAGACAGAATTGTTACTGAGTGCCAGAGAATTGTTACTCAGGGACAGACAGAATTGTTACGGAGTGCCAGAGAATTGTTACTCACGGCCACAGAAACTTTACTTAGGGCCACAGAATTTTTACTCAGGGACAGACAGAATTGTTATTGAGTGCCAGAGAATTGTTACTCAGGGACAGACAGAATTGTTACTGAGTGCCAGATAATTGTTACTTAGGGCCACAGAAACGTTATTAGGGCCACAGAATTGTTACTCAGGGACAGACAGAATTGTTACTGAGTGCCAGAGAATTGTTACTTAGGGCCACAGAAACTTTAGTTAGGGCCACAGAATTGTTACTCAGGGACAGACACAGAATTGTTACTGAGGGCCACAGAACTGTTACTTAGGGCCACAGAATTGTTACTCGCACAGACACAGAATTGTTACTCAGGGACACAGAATTGTTACTCAGGGACACATAATCGTTTAATTAAAGAGTATGTCAGACAACATGCAGAGGAGTGGCAGAGGAGGCAATGTTTTAGGAGCGAGCAGACGTGGCAGCAGAGGAAGGGGTCGAGGCAGCACTATTCGCAGCCAGAGGCCAGTGCTCCCGGTGTCATCCAGCGGTCGTGTCTCCACCGACAACCCTGCCGTCATCGATTGGTTGGCTCGGTCGTCTTCCTCTTCCCAGGTCACCTCTGACACCTACAGCCAACGGTCGGTGGGTACGTCAGACACAACCGTTAGTTGGCATGGCCCGGGACCTAGCCCACTGAAATCACGTGTCCTCTACCTGCCCCTGTCCTTTGGTGTTCCCTCACCAAGCGAAGTATCGCATGCTGTAGGCTCAGCCCCACTGTACAGTGAGGAAGAGCTAACAGAGGGCGGTCAGGAACGGGGGGAGACATCCGCCTTTTCAGCAGCTAGGCGAAGAAGTAGTGGCGAGGAGAGTGGCCCGGTAGCCGGTCTAGAGACAGGTCTGTCTCCTGACCCAGACGCAGCCGAGGGGGCTAGTAGTGAGGCGGAGACCCTACTTGATGATGAGGAGGTTGATCTCACTTGGCAGCCTCGTCGTCATCAGGCAATTTCTTCCGCATCATCAGGAGAAGAGGGTGGCAGCTTGGCAGTGAGCGAAACAGTCGGTGGGTTGCCCAGGAGACAGCAGCAGGGTCGCAGCAGTGTCAGTGGAAGCAGTGTCAGTGGAGCCAAACGGCCACGGAGTAGAGCACCAGCTCCACTGCAGCCTACCACCACGGCCAGTAGTGGTGCCGGTGTGCACGGAGGAAGCAGCAGTCAGCCAGTGAGGAGTATCGGGGGCAAAGTTTCCTACTCGGCGGTGTGGCAATTTTTCGTCAAGCCGCCCGAGGAAGTAAACGTAGCCGTATGTCGACTATGTGGCCAGAAAGTCAAGCGTGGCCAGGGGGCCCATGTTGGGACTATTTGGGCCATGTTGGGACAATGGGAGACCTCCCATTGCTGCTGTCTCCATCGCCACACTCTGCCATGTGCCACTTTCAGGTCTCCTCACACACTGCTGGTGTGTTCAGTTTTTTGACATAGGGTGCTGGCAGATTACGGGCCTCCCATAGCTGCTGCCAGGCCCCTAATCTGCCATAGGCCCCTATATACCGCCTCCTCATGCTGCTGCCAGGTCCAGAGTCTCTCATGGGTCCCTGTACGGCCTCCCATTGCTGCTGTCTCCATCGCCACACTCTGCCATGTGCCACTTTCAGGTCTCCTCACACACTGCTGGTGTGTTCAGTTTTTTGACATAGGGTGCTGGCAGATTACGGGCCTCCCATTGCTGCTGCCAGGCCCCTAATCTGCCATAGGCCCCTATATACCGCCTCCTCATGCTGCTGCCAAGTCCAGAGTCTGTCATGGGTCCCTGTACGGCCTCCCATTGCTGCTGTCTCCATCGCCACACTCTGCCATGTGCCACTTTCAGGTCTCCTCACACACTGCTGGTGTGTAGAATTTTTTGACATAGGGTGCTGGCAGATTACGGGCCTCCCATAGCTGCTGCCAGGCCCCTAATCTGCCATGGGCCCCTATATACCGCCTCCTCATGCTGCTGCCAGGTCCACAGTGTCTCATGCCATGTGCCACTTTCAGGTCTCCTCACACTGCTGGTGTGTTGAATTTTTTGACATAGGGTGCTGGCAGATTATGGGCCTCCTATAGCTGCTGCCAGGCCCCTAATCTGCCATAGGCCCCTATATACCGCCTCCTCATGCTGCTGCCAGGTCCAGAGTCTGTCATGGGTCCCTGTACGGCCTCCCATTGCTGCTGTCTCCATCGCCACACTCTGCCATGTGCCACTTTCAGGTCTCCTCACACACTGCTGGTGTGTAGAATTTTTTGACATAGGGTGCTGGCAGATTACGGGCCTCCCATAGCTGCTGCCAGGCCCCTAATCTGCCATAGGCCCCTATATACCGCCTCCTCATGCTGCTGCCAAGTCCAGAGTCTGTCATGGGTCCCTGTACGGCCTCCCATTGCTGCTGTCTCCATCGCCACACTCTGCCATGTGCCACTTTCAGGTCTCCTCACACACTGCTGGTGTGTTCAGTTTTTTGACATAGGGTGCTGGCAGATTACGGGCCTCCCATAGCTGCTGCCAGGCCCCTAATCTGCCATAGGCCCCTATATACCGCCTCCTCATGCTGCTGCCAAGTCCAGAGTCTGTCATGGGTCCCTGTACGGCCTCCCATTGCTGCTGTCTCCATCGCCACACTCTGCCATGTGCCACTTTCAGGTCTCCTCACACACTGCTGGTGTGTAGAATTTTTTGACATAGGGTGCTGGCAGATTACGGGCCTCCCATAGCTGCTGCCAGGCCCCTAATCTGCCATAGGCCCCTATATACCGCCTCCTCATGCTGCTGCCAGGTCCAGAGTCTCTCATGGGTCCCTGTACGGCCTCCCATTGCTGCTGTCTCCATCGCCACACTCTGCCATGTGCCACTTTCAGGTCTCCTCACACACTGCTGGTGTGTAGAATTTTTTGACATAGGGTGCTGGCAGATTACGGGCCTCCCATAGCTGCTGCCAGGCCCCTAATCTGCCATGGGCCCCTATATACCGCCTCCTCATGCTGCTGCCAGGTCCAGAGTCTCTCATGGGTCCCTGTACGGCCTCCCATTGCTGCTGTCTCCATCGCCACACTCTGCCATGTGCCACTTTCAGGTCTCCTCACACACTGCTGGTGTGTAGAATTTTTTGACATAGGGTGTTGGCAGATTACGGCCCTCCCATTGCTGCTGCCAGGCCCCTAATCTGCCATAGGCCCCTATATACCGCCTCCTCATGCTGCTGCCAGGTCCAGAGTCTGTCATGGGTCCCTGTACGGCCTCCCATTGCTGCTGTCTCCATCGCCACACTCTGCCATGTGCCACTTTCAGGTCTCCTCACACACTGCTGGTGTGTTCAGTTTTTTGACATAGGGTGCTGGCAGATTACGGGCCTCCCATAGCTGCTGCCAGGCCCCTAATCTGCCATAGGCCCCTATATACCGCCTCCTCATGCTGCTGCCAGGTCCAGAGTCTCTCATGGGTCCCTGTACGGCCTCCCATTGCTGCTGTCTCCATCGCCACACTCTGCCATGTGCCACTTTCAGGTCTCCTCACACACTGCTGGTGTGTTCAGTTTTTTGACATAGGGTGCTGGCAGATTACGGGCCTCCCATAGCTGCTGCCAGGCCCCTAATCTGCCATAGGCCCCTATATACCGCCTCCTCATGCTGCTGCCAAGTCCAGAGTCTGTCATGGGTCCCTGTACGGCCTCCCATTGCTGCTGTCTCCATCGCCACACTCTGCCATGTGCCACTTTCAGGTCTCCTCACACACTGCTGGTGTGTTCAGTTTTTTGACATAGGGTGCTGGCAGATTACGGGCCTCCCATTGCTGCTGCCAGGCCCCTAATCTGCCATAGGCCCCTATATACCGCCTCCTCATGCTGCTGCCAGGTCCAGAGTCTGTCATGGGTCCCTGTACGGCCTCCCATTGCTGCTGTCTCCATCGCCACACTCTGCCATGTGCCACTTTCAGGTCTCCTCACACACTGCTGGTGTGTTCAGTTTTTTGACATAGGGTGCTGGCAGATTACGGGCCTCCCATAGCTGCTGCCAGGCCCCTAATCTGCCATAGGCCCCTATATACCGCCTCCTCATGCTGCTGCCAGGTCCAGAGTCTGTCATGGGTCCCTGTACGGCCTCCCATTGCTGCTGTCTCCATCGCCACACTCTGCCATGTGCCACTTTCAGGTCTCCTCACACTGCTGGTGTGTAGAATTTTTTGACATAGGGTGCTGGCAGATTACGGGCCTCCCATTGCTGCTGCCAGGCCCCTAATCTGCCATGGGCCCCTATACCGCCTCCTCATGCTGCTGCCAAGTCCAGAGTGTGTCATGGGTCCCTGTACGGCCTCCCATTGCTGCTGTCTCCATAGCCACACTCTGCCATGTGCCACTTTCAGGTCTCCTCACACTGCTGGTGTGTTGAATTTTTTGACATAGGGTGCTGGCAGATTACGGGCCTCCCATTGCTGCTGCCAGGCACGTAATCTGCCATGGGCCCCCGTACCGACTCCTCATGCTGTGACGTTGCAACAAGGTGGAATTCAACCCTACATATGTTAGACCGCCTTTACGAACAGCGAAAGGCCATCACCGATTTCCTGATGTTAAAAGCGGATAAAGGTACTCCCTGTGTAACTTAGATGTCAGCCATTGGCAGCTCATGCGTGACACCTGCGCTTGCTCAGGCCCTTTGAGGAGGCCACGCTATTCGTGAGTCGCCAGGACTATGGGATGAACGACGTCATTCCTCTGTTGCACGTCCTGGAACAAATGCTGTTAACAATGGCTGGTCAGGGTGCGGTAGACGTGGCGCACAGATCTCAACGCCACATGACCCCTGTGGGGGCAGGACAGGAAGAAGAGGAGGAGGTAGAGGAGGACATTGGTGCTCAGGAATTATTGAGTGAAATGGGTGGTTTTTCCACTCAGCGGACAGGAGTGGAGGAGCAGGAGCATCTGGTAGAGGAGGAGGAGGAGGAGACAGAGGACCCAGACGCACCGTGGCAGTATGCTGTGGAGATGGAGGCAGGGAGTCCCTCGCATTCCTTGGCACAAATGGCCCATAGCATGCTCGGTTGCTTGCGTAGCGACAGCCGAATAATAACCATCAGACAGAGGGATGACTTTTGGCTGTCCACCTTGTTGGACCCTCGCTACCGTTCAAAAATGGTGGCCTTTTTCACACCTGCTGAGAGGGAGGCCAAAATAACGTACTATAAAAACCACCTATGTAGTCAGCTGGTCTCTGCCTGTCTGCGCCAACGTCCATCCTCAGACACTGTGGGCCCTGTGCGCTCGCGTTCCGCTGCCATGGCAGCAGGGGAGTGGTGGGGTGGTAGGAGCAGTGGCAGCTCCACCAGCAGCGGCTGCCTCAGTCTGCAGTCGATGATGAGTAGCTTTCTTCACCAGCGCAGTGAGGAAACTACTAACCAGCCGCAGCAGCAGCAGCAGCAGCAGCAGCAGCAGCATCAGGTGGACCTGGAGCAGGACCTCAAACAACAGGCTTAGGCCTACTTGGACAGCACCCTGCCAACCGAGGTAGACAATCCCCTTGACTACTGGGCAACGAAACTTGACCTTTGGCCCCAACTAGCTGAATTTGCCCTTGAAAGGCTGTCATGCCCGGCCAGTAGCGTGGCATCGGAGCGCGTGTTTAGTGCGGCAGGAGGTATTGCAACTCCGCGGAGGACACGACTGTCCACCCAAAGTGTGGAGAGACTGACGTTTGTGAAAATGAATCAGGCGTGGATTAGTCTGGATTTCAAACCACCAGTTCCTGACACAACTGACTAAATCCGCCATGAATCATGCCCCAAACAAGTGCCACTTTCAGGTCTCCTCACACTGCTGGTGTGTTCCATTTTTTGTCATAGGGTGCTGGCAGATTACGGGCCTCCCATAGCTGCTGCCAGGCCCCTAATCTGCCATGGGCCCCTATACCGCCTCCTCATGCTGCTGCCAAGTCCAGAGTCTCTCATGGGTCCCTGTACGGCCTCCCATTGCTGCTGTCTCCATCGCCACACTCTGCCATGTGCCACTTTCAGGTCTCCTCACACTGCTGGTGTATTCCATTTTTTGTCATAGGGTGCTGGCAGATTACGGGCCTCCCATAGCTGCTGCCAGGCCCCTAATCTGCCATGGGCCCCTATACCGCCTCCTCATGCTGCTGCCAGGTCCAGAGTCTGTCATGGGTCCCTGTACGGCCTCCCATTGCTGCTGTCTCCATCGCCACACTCTGCCATGTGCCACTTTCAGGTCTCCTCACACTGCTGGTGGGTTCCATTTTTTGTCATAGGGTGCTGGCAGATTACGGGCCTCCCATAGCTGCTGCCAGGCCCCTAATCTGCCATGGGCCCCCGTACCGACTCCTCATGCTGCTGCCAGGCCCGTAATCTGTCATGGGCCCCTGTTGTCGCTTGTTGGCATATTCCGCTCGTTCAGATTAATTAATTATTTTATTTGTTTACTAGCGCTGTTATATTGTTTTTATGTTTTTTCACTTGGTGTCACAGTGATTAACAGCTTTTTTTTTTCATCTTAGCGCAGATATAGTTTCTATTGTTTTTAAATTGTATTCTATTTGTTCTTGTGTTGAGCAGTACAGACGAACACAGCTCAGTACAAGTCATGGTTAAATACTGAGTTTCAGGATTAGGGTAAGGAGTTAAGTATTTCAGGAGTGTAAGTGTTTAGGAGAGGTTAAAGTCTAAAGGCTCATGTACACTGCAACTGCCAAACAGAAGATTAGGAGCAGTTGTGCATTTTTTTCAGCAGCCCCTGAACTCTCCTTTATGTTTTCCTATGTGTCCATGTACACTTCGTCGTTTACAGGCAGTTGAGGTTACAGGAATTTTTTGAAAGCACAAAAATCACGTTCAGATGTTGAGTTTACTGGCTTTCCAAACACCAAATGCTTGTAACCGCGTGTAAATGCTTGTAAACGCACATAAACGCATTTATTAGGCTGGTCTATATCCAGATCCTGTCCAGAGCCTTTTTTCTTCATCAAAAATGCATGCATAGCGTTTTCCATGTATTCAAATAGACTTAGTGCACCAGTGCAGTCAGTTATGGTAGAACGTGCTGCATTATGGTCATGATGTGATCCATAGTAAATATAATCAGAAAATACAGGCAATCGCAAAACATATTGCTCTCTCTGCTTCTGCTCTCTCTATTTTTCACAAAATGTCTGAAATAGTTAATTATTTTCTATTTTCAGTGCATTCTGGGCATTTGGGAGGGTCTCCTGAGGTTATCTTTTAAAAATGCTTATAAACGCAAACACGCATAAACGTGGCTAAACGAGCATAAATGCGGTAGATAAACGCGTATAAACTGACATTTTTAACCTACGTTTTCTAGCAGTCAGTTTCCAACGGTTAGAAAAGTTTTTCAAATGCCCTGTGTACATGAGCCCTAAAAGTTTATGTTGGGGGTTAGGTAAAGTTTTAGAGTCAGGACAAGGGTAAGAGTCAGTTTAACTACTTGCCGACCGCAGATAGCCGAATGACGGCTGCACTGCGGCCGGCCAGTTCTGGGTGGGCGTCATATGACGTCCTCCCAGAACGCGATCTCCTGCGTGCCCCGGGGGGCGCACACCCGGCGAACTCCGTGATCGCTGTGTCCTACGGGCACAGCTGATCACGGGACGTGGTAAAAGGTCAATCACAGCGGTTTTTTACCACGTGATCAGACGTGTCCAATGACACGCTGATCACCGGGAAATGCAACTGCCAGTTCTTGGCTGCACTTTCCTCACGCTGTCAGATCGTGAGGAAAGTACTGCCGAGAACCGGCAGTTGTTAGAGCAGGGATCAGCACCGATCATCAGGGCACTGATGATCAGTACCCTGATGATCGGTGCCCAGCAGTGGCACCCACAAGTTCCGCCCACCTGTGCCCAGCAGTGCATCCACCTGTACCCAGCAGTGCACCCACCTGTGCCACCCAGCAGTGTTACACAAGTGTGCCCAGAAATGCCACCTACCTGTGCCCAGCAGTGCCACCCACCTGTGCCCACCCACATATGCCCACCAGTGCCACCCACCTGTGCCCACCAGTGCCCATCAGTGCAGCCCAGCAGAGCTGCCAGTCAGTGTCACCAGTCAGTGCCCAGCGGTTGTGCCAGTCAGTGCCCAGCGGTGTCACCAGTCAGTGCCCAGCAGTGATGCTAGTCAGTGCCACCTATCAGTGCTGTCTATCAGTACCCATCATCAGTGTCGCCTATCAGTGCCGCCTATCCGTGACACCTCATTAGTGCTGCCTATCAGTTCCGCCTATCCGTGCCATCTCATTAGTGCTGCCTATCAGTGCTGCCTATCAGTGCCCTTCAGTGCTGCCTATCAGTGCCGCCTATCAGTGCCCATCAGTGCTGCCTCATCAATGCACATCAGTGAAGGTGAAAAAATAACCTGTTTGAAAAATTTTATAATAGAAACAAAGAAACTTTTTTTTTTTGCAATTTTTTTGTTTATAGCGCAAAAAGTAAAGTGCCCAGCAGCGATTAAATACCACCAAAAGAAAGCTCTATTTGTGATAAAAAAATGATAAAAATTTCATATGGGTACAATCTTGCATGACCGCGCAGTTGTCAATCAAAGTGCGACAGCGCTGAAAGCTGAAAATTGGCCTGGTAAAGAAGGGGGTATAAGTGCCCGGTAGGCAAGTGGTTAAGGTTTAGTTTATGGTAAGATTGGGATCACTGCACTTGCCTAGACCTTTATTTTTGACTTTATCATTACTGAAAGCACAGCGGCAGTAATAACTGTGGTGGCTGCAACAAGCACATCTGGCCATAACTATCATCCCACAGTGAAAACCTTTTGGATTATACACATTCTGCATCCAAGGTTTGGTTGAACGATGACTGAACCTATTGACCATGTATACATTATTTATTGCATTCAAGCCATATGATTTGAAGTTTGGCTATTTGATTTAATGAATTAGAAAAGGATACTGCTGTGCTTATGGAATATACTGTGTATACTAATACCCTATGTTGCAGCAGTCCTAATTGTGAACTGAATAGACACAAAAAATACAAACTCTATCATGTAGACTGCGCATACAGAATGTGACACAATAAAAACATATTTTTAAATATAATAATAACCATAATTAAAAATAATAATTAAAAAAAAAGTTGTGCAGTCCCAATATGTGCAAACGTGCTGATTCCTTGGTTTGGATTCTGTAATTACAGTGACAAGTGCTTCATAGTGCTCAGACTGGTGCCCCACATGGATGTACACTCACAATCCTGCCATGACCACCTATCTCTAGGTAGGTCACTAGCATTTTGTTTGGGACTGACCCAAAATGCCACGTATTGATGGTACCAATGCTGTTACATATACTCCACGACATTGCCAATGGTAGCCAGTATATATTCACCAGGTCAGATATCAGGTATTAACCAGTGATCCTTATTGGGAATGGGTACAGCACTTGTACTCCTCCTCTCCTCCACAGATAATATGCAGGTGGTCAGCATATAAATAAAATGAAAAACGGACATCCCATAGTGTAATATTGTTTAGTTTAATGCTGGGAATAAAATAGTATATATAAACTCACAAAATGAGTGCGTATTCCTCGGCACTGAGTGTGTTCAGCTTTATGTGATAGTATTGGAAGAAAAAGATGGCCACCGCGTTCCAGATTGCGTTCCAAAGGGCAGAACGTCATTAAACCTCAATGCGTTTCGACCAATAGATCGTCATCAGGAAGTGTAAAACCGCCATTTTATAAATGGTATTTATACCTTAATGTCAGTGAGCCAAATTAGTCAATTGGAATCAGATGGAATCATTCGTTTATGGGCACAACTCAACTAAAACATACGTGGGCACACTCTGCACCTGACTAATACTTAGGCAAATTATATTAAGATGACAAAATACAATCTCCATATCTATATAAATACTAATATGCATAGCCATATGCCGATAATACTAATAAAGGAACATTACTGTATACACTCTTCACATAAAAAATACTTAAACAAGCACAATTAACATATGTATATGCAATGCTAATTTATTGTTAATGCTGTTAAAGGGATATTATCCTTTGTACCACATTAATTGTTTAAGGGATATAGTCCTATATGACACATAGGTATCAAAATGTATTGTTTATAGTCTGTATAAACATTTTATAGGATAAAGTGCACATAATAGTTGATAAAGTGCAGTCCCTTTAAAAGAGACATCCATTACACTGATATGTGAACCTTGGAAGAAAATACCTTTATTAAGATCACATAAAAAAATAAAATATAATAAAATAAAATGAAGGTGCATCAATATTTCTGTTAAAGGGGAATATGATCCAGGAATAAAAAAATGAAAATATGTCAAAATTACTCTTAAAAGGGAACACCTCATAATTTAGTTTATTCTTAAAGGGGAACTACTCTGTGTATTAAAATGAGTGTAAGAAATAAAAATTATTTTAAAAACTAACTTTAAAAATTGGTTAAAAAGCTATTTAAATCTATTTCTACGTTCAACCCTTCCAGCGCTAAAGTCTCGAGCTCTTATATCCATTGGGTCTCATTTTTTAAAATTTCCCTGACCATATGGGATCCTCTCCAATGCTTATCTATTTTGTCAATGGCAAAGAAGAGAAGGTGCGATGGGTCTTTGTTATGCGCCAACCTGAAATGATTAGAAACACTATGCTTGGGATAGCCTTTCTTTATGTTGGCTATATGTTGGCTGATCCTTTTGGTGAGCTTGCAAGTAGTTCTCCCTATATACTGGTACCCAAAGGTACATACCAGCATATAGGTAACAAACTTGGTCTGACAGTGTCAGAAACCCGGATATGACCAGAAATGTGTGGACTGACACAGGGAATCGCAGGCTTCAGGTGTGATGTAAAATATAATTTAATGTGAGCTACCACAGTGTATAACAACATACAGTGCAAACAAACCCAAACAATCAAAACCCTTCACCCAATATATGTATGTACAACAATCCAGCGTAAAGGAACACAGGACACAGAACAGGTAGCAGGTAGCAGGTAGCAGGTAGCACCCGCTGGCAAGAACTGGTACTGCAGCCCATCAGCACCACCAGCGATGAGTCCTTTACTGACAGACAGGTTATAAAGAGTTTGATATTGTACTGCTTATAAGTTTGGTGAGACATAAAAGTGGTGACTTTCTTTGATATCTTGCGGGTACATTTACATTGTCCGCATTTACCACATCTATAGAAACCTCCTTATTGGAAAAAAGAAAGCTTTTTGGGGGGGTTGGGGATATTATGCACCAGCTTGGTTCGCAATAAACGATGGCTTAGTGGGGAGTATTGTTTTGAGTGTGGGATCTTTGCATAAAATGGGCCAGTGTTTTTTAAAAAGCTTTTCCACTGCTTTATACTACTTATTAAATCCCATAATGAAGGCTAACTCCCCTCTTTTATTAGATGATCTATGTTGTCCAGTAAAAGAGATTGTCTATCCAGTAATCCCACCTCTTCCCTCACTTTGCTTAGGTCTTCCTGTCAGGGCTCTGGGGTGTGACCAGAGGTATGTGACTGACGCAGGGAAACGCAGACTTCAGATATGTTATAAACAATGTAATTTATTACCACTAACAATACAAACATAAACGCAGTGCAATACTAAAACATAACACAGTGCAAACAAACCAAACCAACCACCCACAGATAACAGTACATACAATGCAAGCGTCGTCAGGCAGGCCGGGTCAATATCAATCGGGCAGGTAGGTACAGGGGGAGCAAGCGGAGAATGGTCAGGGTCACAAGCCAGGTTCAGCAGGTAGCGGGCAGCGTGGTACAGAGGGTCAGGCAGAGGAGAATGGTCAGACAAGCCAGGGATCAGGAGCAGGAGAATGGTCAGACAAGCCAGGGATCAGAGCAGGGTCAGCAGAGAATCAGACAGGAACAGGAACAGGGAGCAGGGACAGGGAGCAGGAACAGGATACAGGGCCCAGGAGAAACACACCAAGGCAGAGTCTGCAGGTCTGAATGTCCCTTAAATACACCAGTATAATTAGTTCCAGGTGTTTGACTGGCTGCAAGGTTGAGTCTCTGATTGCTGGGAGCACGCGCTGGCCAGCCCTGGTACTGCAGCTCATAAGGCAGGTGAGTCCCACTATTGCTCGCCAGTCCATTCCTGACACTTCCATCTTATAGCCGTTTTGTTGGAATCTATCTATAACAAAAATCTGTTTGTGAGACATAATCTTCCAGTAACAAGCAATTTCTTTTAATTCTCACAAACTGCCCTTTGGGTATGGCTTTTTTCCACTTTGGATGATGGCAACTTTTTATTGGTATTTATCCATTTCTGTCTGCACTTTTGAAAAAGGTTTTGGTTCCCAAGATGTGGTTGTGTTTGAATATGGTGAGATCCAAAAAGTTGATGTCATTAGATTGGATGTTTACTGTAAACTTCATCATATTTTTGTTTAAGTTAATGTGGGAGATAAATTATTCCAATGAGTCCTTGGTGCCCGCCCATATAACTAAGATGTCGTCTATGTATCTTTGATAGAATTGTAAATTGGGCCATGCCCTACCGTAAATTTCTTCCTCTTCCCATTTGTTGAGCAACATATTCGCTACACTAGGGGCATATTTGGCCCCCATGGATACTCCTTTAATTTGATTATAATACTGGCTGTCATACCAGAAAAAATTCTTGGTCATAGCTAACTCCAATCCCTCCTGGATGAAGCTTTTTTTTGTGCTTTTCTTAGATCACTAAACTTGTCCAACCCCCATTTTACAGCCTCCTTGGCATGTTGTTG
Organism: Staurois parvus; assembly: GCF_062004578.1. Lineage (NCBI taxonomy): Eukaryota > Metazoa > Chordata > Amphibia > Anura > Ranidae > Staurois > Staurois parvus. Next base: position 2,064,479 of record NW_028317815.1, on the reverse strand, counting down.
TGCGATTTTTGTGTATAACCATTCTACATCGATGGTGATCAAAAAACTTGAATCATCTACCTGTAGACCAGTAATTTTGTTGTTAACATCTTTTCTATCTCTGAGATAAGACAGACTCTTAGTAACCAAAGGTTGGAGATAAAGATCTACATATTCACCCAACCTGGAGAAAAGGGAATCTATTCCGGATGGGTCTCCCTGGTGGTGCAGTCATACTTTTATGGAATTTAGGTACTTGATATATCACGGGTATTCTAAGGGCTTAAGGCACAAGATATCTGCTTTCCCTTTTATTCAGGACTCCAATTCTGGTTCCTTTATCAGTTTGCTCAATTTTTGTTTTAATGTTTTACTAGGATTACTCTTCAAACTTTTGTATATTGTTTCATCACTTATTAATCTCATAATTTCAGCCTCATAATCTTTCTTATTAAGGACCACTACTCCTCCCCCTTTGTCTGCTGGACCATGTTGTTCCTTTTTTCAAAATTTCTAATTCCTTGCCATATATTCTTCTATAGTATCTCTGGTGACAGAGATCCTCCTTAAATCTTCTTCTAACATTTTCTTAAACACTTCTAAATAGTGATAGGTGGATGACTTGGGGTTGAATGTAGAATTATTCCAAAGTCCACTATGCAAATACTGGGTAATAGGTGGACTGGTAGAGGATTCCCCCTTTTCCACAAAAAACATTTTTATCCCTATTTTTCTAATGAACTTCTGTAAATCTATGTAAGTCTCAAACTTGTTCAACTGCTTTGTAGGTGCATATTTAAGACCTTGGTGTAATGTGATTAATTCCTCCTTAGTTAAAATGACATCACTTAAATTGAAAATACCTCTTCCTAATGCTCTCTTTTTCTTTTTGATCCCCCCTCTGGTTCCTCCCTTACATTCCTTCCATCTTCTCTGATGTTGGATGTCCCTAGTGGTCCCGGGGGTAGTTTGTAGGGTTCCTGCTATTCCGTCCATTCCCCCCATCTGATGGGTAATGGGCATGATGGTATGGTCTGCCTCACCCTCTACCTGTGTTTCTGCTCCTCCAAGGTCTTGAATGAGGGATATACCTATACTCCTGATGGGGATATGCTGGACCATTCTGGTGTGTTCATGAATCACAGGGATATTTGCAAGTGCTGTACCCATTTCCAATAAGGAACACTGGTTAATACCTGATATCTGACCTGGTGAATACAGTATATACCGGCTACCATTGGCAACTTCGTGAAGTATATGTAACAGCATTGGTACCATCAATACGTGGCATTTTGGGTTAGTCCCAAACAAAGCGCTAGTGACCTACCTAGAAATAGGTGGTCATGGCAGGATGGTGAGTGTACATCCATGTGGGGCACCAGCCTGAGCACTGTGAAGCACTTGTCACTGTAATTACAGAATCCAAACCAAGGAATCGGCACATTTGCACTTTATTTGCACATGTTGGGACTGCACAAACGTTTTTTTAATTATTATTTTTAACTATGGTTAATATTATATTTAAAAATATGTATTTTGTGTGTCACATTCTGTATGTGCAGTCTATATGATAGTTTGTATTTCATTTAATGGGTGCAGATGTTTACATATGTTTATAGTTTTTCTCAAATTAATCTAACTTTCATATTTTAAGCGGAAGCAATTACTGTAGTGGCTGCAAAAAGCACATCTGGCAGTACCAATCATCCCACAGTGAAAACCTTTTCCATCACTCGCTTTCTCCATCCAAGGTTTGGTTGAATGATGATTGAACCTCTTGACCATGTATGCATGTTTTATTGTATTGAAGCCATATGCTTTGGAGTTTGGATATGTGCTTCAATGGGTGCAGATGTTTGCATATGTTTTAGTTTTCTCAAATTAATCTAACTTTCATATTTCTTTATATTTATTTAGTATTTAGGCCTTCTGTTATTCTCAGTGAATGATTATTTAATTAGCATTTGTAATTACAAAATGTTTTGGTCTCTGTATTTTTTGCATAATTTCTTCAATTTAAATTATGTCAACTTTTTGACATGCTACATTAAAGCAAAAAAAAAAGAAAGAAAACGAAAACACAACATTCTCTTACACTGCATGCTCTAGTAATGTCAGTGGACTTAAACAAGAAATTTGAATTGCTGACCTAAGGATGAGAAACTTAATATACTTGCATCAAACTCCCGACCAGACCTTTCAAACTGAATAAGCGTTTAAATAACTGACATGTATTGTTAGGGGAAATGAAGTCCCTGGACACTTAAATAGGCTTTCTTTGCAGTTTTTATATAAAACATAACTCTTAGATTTTTTTAATATATTACTTCTGATTAATATACCAATTTGATATGCTGCTCAGGTATGCTAAATGCAGTTTGTACAAGAATGTTAATCGAACTATACACCTAATGATACCCATATCAACAGACTTTAGATAAGTGAACTCCATGGCAAACACACTTTACAGTCACTCACTTGAAATCAAATCAAAAACCTAAGGCGATATATTGGTGCTACTAAAGCATGATAAAAAGTCAAAAGAATAACCCTTATGTTTATGTTGTGCTGTACATAAACTGACAGTTTTTGTAAAAGTTCCTTAACAAATATGTACCCAAGAAATGTGCCAAGTGTGAAAACTAATTCACCCATATCCTTTTTGCTGTTGACTTCTCTCTGTAAAAAATTAGTTTATTTGTTGCAACTGAGAATTGTGTGTCGTTGCTTTTGTTAACTTATTATTCTATATACATTAATCACATTGGCTATAGAGAGAACCTTGGAGATTCTGAAATTATTGCTTTTTGTCTTTTTTTCTTTGCTAGGTCACAGTGCAAAGAGTACTAAGAAGTGCCCCCTGTGACTGATTGTCAGCAAAGCAGTATTAAATTATTTACACCATTGGTCTCAGCACAGTTATGAGGCCATGGCTTAGCTCTTTTCCAAATGAGATTGTACTTTACTTTGGTATTTCCATAATGTATTTAGTTGATGTAATGTAGTATGCAGGCTTTACTGATTGGGAAAACAGGTTCACGTGTTACATTAAAATTTTATAGTGACAGAAATGTCATAATTTTTCAAACCACACTGGTCACTATAAGATTGTGTCTCTACATGTTTATTTGCTTATTTTATACTGAACATATTTTAATAAGAAAGAGGTATAAAAATAATCTGTAAACTATCTTTCTGTACTTGGTGTTTGTATTCTTGCAAGTGCTTTTGTCAGGTAGGTATAATGTTTAATTTACTTTTTTTTTTTCCAAAAAAAGTTTTTATTTTGAAATAAGAAAGGCATAACAAGTCATATACGGATACGGAACACAGTCCGTGCATAAACATCTGTCTTAATCTCCCGTAGCGCAGACGGGTCATAAATTGTTTATTTGAAGTATAAATTACCCTGATACAAAAGATCACATTATAGTAGATGAATGAACTAGACCAATAACAGTGCTGATTATGATAGGTAGTCTGGAGAATTATAGTGGATGCTGCTCTTATGAGTAGGGATTACTCAAATAATGGGACTATGAAGCGTAGTACAATGTGTCCTCTGAAGGCGTACAGTTCTTCTGTGTCCGTAGCCGGGGAATATAGGGTTCTTATTGTGAAAGACAATCATACCTATATATGAAAGGGCACTCTGTCCCTCATAGAAGATGTAGTTACTTGTAGAAGAAAAAGGTGTGAAGAAAAGTAGGAAAGGAAAGGAGAAAGGAAAAGAAGAGAGAAAGACACATCAGGTGAAAAGAGGTGGGAAGAGTAACATTATAGAAGGAAGGGGATAAAAAAAAAAAAAAAAAAAAAAAAAAAAAAAAAAAAAAAGGGGGGGGGGGGGGGAAGGGGTGGAGCCGATCAAATAATGAATAGTGGCTGTCAACCAATCATATCATGGAGCATTATTTATGGTAACTTAGATTATACCTTTATGTAAGATATAGTCTGGGTAGACACAGTCTGTGGAGCAATTCTAGAGGTGAGAACTCAAAAGGTTTTTGTGTTTTGGATCTCGTCTCATTCATGCATATAAAGACGATAAATACTGGTGGTTTGAAAATGTTTCCAGCACGCCCAAGTCTTCCTGAATCTCTCGGGGTGTTCTTTTGCCACTGAAATCAGCTCCTCCATCTCCGCAATCCTGATGACCCTAAGAAACCACTCCCGCACAGTGGGAACCTGTTTTGATCGCCAGTGAACAGGGATACATTGTTTTGCCGCGTTTATCATGTGTAAGGCAAGAGACTTACGATAAGTCCGAAAAGGAAGTGAGGAGTGGTGGAGTAAAAATTGTGCAGGGGTGAAGTCTAGATTATGCGTGGTTACTTGTGAAACTAAGTCTCGCACTTTTCTCCAAAAGGGCAGCAGCAGTGGACAGTCCCACCATATATGTAGGAGTGTACCCTTTGCCCGTTGACATCTCCAGCACAAATCCGAAACATCAGGATCAAATCTATGAAGCAAGGATGGAACTCTGTACCATCTAGAATATAATTTATAGTTGTTTTCTTGTGTAGAGACACATATGGAACCTGTATGCATATGATCATAGATGTGATCCCAATCTTCCGGTGACAATGGCAGTTGTAGGTCGAGCGACCAAGCCTCACATGCCTTTCGAGGTTGAGACATATTGGCGGTATCCAGATAAGAATAGAGCTTGGATATAACATGTCTCTGGGGGACGTCCGTAAAGCAAAGTTTCTCATACGGAGTAAGTGGCCTTGAATAATCTTGCATATGTGGGGAGCTTCGTATAAAGTGATGAAGTTGTCTAAACATCCATGGCGTAAATATTAGGGATGGCCATGTCTTCATAATGTCCTCTCTAGATAAGAACTTCTTATCTTTGAAAAGGTGACGTACCGTCAGGTTGTCTGGACAATTATCTCCGGCTAGGAAGGCCCGGGACATACCCGGCAGAAAGTCTGGATTCATTTTGATCGGAGTTAAGGGACCCGGAGAGGAAGAGAGTTCTTTTTTCCGGAACAACTGATGGCAACAGCTTAAGGTAGGACCTATAAGAGGGTGTTCCCGAAACTCTGAAGGAATATGAGAGTTTTCCAGCCAAGGGGAAGGGGCAAGTGGTATCGTTGAGAAATCTGCCTCCAAACCAACCCAAACTTTACAATTGTGGGTCGTGGTCCAATCTACTACCCTTGCTAGGTGACAAGCCCTGTAGTATCGGGCAATATCAGGCAATCCAATACCTCCACCGTTTTTGGGCATGGTGAGTTGGGCAAAGCTAATTCTTGGGCGTTTATTAAACCAAAGAAAGGAGGTACAGAGTGTTTTATAAGATGCGAAGAAAGAAGATGGTAATTTAATTGGTATTGTTTGCAGTAGATACAATATTCTAGGAAGCACGTTCATCTTGAGAATGGCAGCTCTACCAAACCAAGAGAACCAAGGTTTATTCCAAGTTTGAAGGTCTGTGGAGATATTACGCAAGAGGGGTAAGAAGTTTTTATCGTAAAGTTCCGTTAGGTGAGTTGGTAATTGGATACCCAGGTACGTGATCGCCTTCGACTGCCAGGTAAAAGGAAAATTCGATTTCGCTTGTCTAAACACATCTTGGGTCAAGGAGACATTAAGGGCTTGAGATTTAGAGAAGTTAATTTTGAAGTTAGCCAGATACTGGAACAATTTGAATTCTTGTAGCAGATTAGGTAAAGTGATATGTGGGTCTGTTAGGAAAAGTAATATGTCATCAGCAAAGGCTGCTATTTTATGAATTTTGCCTTTTATCAGAATCCCCTTGATGTTATCATTCTGTTTGATGCAATTCAACAAAGGTTCCAGTGTCAGAATAAATAAGAGGGGGGATAAAGGACATCCTTGTCTAGTCCCATTACCAATCGAAAAGGAGTTCGAAAGGAGACCATTAACTCGCACTTTAGCTGTGGGAGTGGTATATAGAGACATGATAAACGCCAGGAAACGCGGAGGCAATCCAAGTCCAATCAGAACTGCCTCCATGTAATCCCACGCCAGTCTATCAAATGCCTTCTCTGCATCTAAAGATAGAAAGAAGCCAGAATGTTGTTTTTGAGTTAACCAATGATGAATATTTATGGCCCTTATTGTGTTGTCTCTAGCCTCCCTCCCTGGTACAAAGCCCACCTGGTCTGTTGATACGATGGGATCTATGATGCGTAATAGACGATTGGCCAGGATTTTGGCAAAGATCTTTAGATCAACGTTTAATAGAGAGATCGGACGGTAGTTCGCTGGAGAGGTTTGGTCCTTATTCTCTTTTGGTATGACCGTAATATGAGCCTCAGAGAGATGGCGCATGGACTGCCCTGGTGTATCTAAAGTATTAAAGGCCCGTAGAAATGGTTGTGCTAAGATGTCACTAAAGGACTTATAGTACGAAGTGATAAACCCGTCAGGACCTGGACTTTTACCAGGTTTCAATTGTGCAATGGCTTGTTGTAGCTCCGTCAGGGTCAAGGCGCCATCTAAGTCTTGCGCTTTTGTTCTAGAAATAGGGTTTGCCATGTATCTGGTCAGGAAGGTCTGAATAATAGCCTCACGAGGCCTAGTGTCTCCTGTCGGTTTAGAAGGTATGGGCAAATTGTAGAGAGAGGAATAGTATTGCTCAAATTCAGCTGCAATAATCGGTGATGTTTTCAGTGAGCGACCCTGCTTGGAAGTGAGCTGATAGATTTGCTGAGCTGCCCTTCTAGATTGCAAGGCCCTGGCTAGAAATTTGCCACTCTTGTTTCCATGTTCATAGAAAAGTTTCTGTTGTAGAGTAAAATTACGTTTGGTTTTTTTTTCAACGACATCTTGGAGTTGTTTTCGCGCCTGAACTAGTTCTGTTGCAGATTCCAAGGCTCTAGAGCGTTTATGCGTGCGTTCCAGTACACGGACTTTTTGCAATAAGGCGGTAAAAGATGCTTGAGCTAGGCGTTTTCGTGAAGCGGATATGGACATGAGAAGGCCACGCATTACACATTTGTGCGCCTCCCACTGTACGAGGGGGGTCGTATCTGGAGATGCGTTTTCTTTAAAGTAGTTGATCAAAGAATCACGGATCTGGAGGGTGACGGATGAGTCTGTAAGAAGAAAGGGATCCAATCTCCATGTTTTGGGTGCGGCTGGTACGTCCGGGAATTGTAAAGTCATCATAATTGGGTGATGGTCAGATAGAATCATTGGCTCGATCGAGGCTGATTTCAGTATATGTAAGTCCTTTTGTGAGAGAAAAAAATAGTCTATTCTGGAATGGCGTTTGTGTGGTGCGGAATAAAAGGTGTAGTCTTTGTCCGTAGGGTGAAGGGTGCGCCAGGTATCATGAAGGAGAAGGTCATGAAGTTCAAGTTTAATCTGTTTAAGTGCTTTGAATGGTTTAGAGGAAAAACCAGTTGAAGTGTCTTCCAGCGGATTCAAAGCTACATTAAAATCACCTCCCAGAATCAAAATACCTGATTGAAACGTAGCAAGTAATTTGGAGATTTTACGAAAAAAGCATACTTGTGCAGTATTGGGGCTGTAAATGTTGGCAAAAGTAAGTGGCTTATTAAAAAGGGAACCTTTGAGAAAGAGGTACCTCCCCTCAGGGTCCTCGAGAGACTCAGTAACTTTAAATGGGAGCTGTTTGGTAAGTAAGATGGAAACACCTTTTGCTTTCACCTCCGTGTTGACTGCATGATAAGCCGTTGGGTAATTAGCATTTGAAAATCTAGGTATGTGATCCGTTCGGAAGTGTGTTTCTTGGATAAATAGCACATCTGCTCGAAGGTTTTTCATGTATGTTAGAAGTTGTGAGCGTTTCTCAGGTATATTTAAGCCCTTGGCGTTAAGAGAGGCCACTGAGAGCGTGCGGGCTGAACATGGAGATGTGTGGTTGATAGCCATGATATTGTATACTAGAAAAACCTGTGCAAAGTCTATAAGCACAACAAATGAGTGGCGGGGAGAAAAAAAAAAAAAAAAAAAGGGGGGGGGGGAGGGGAACAGGGTCGTCTAGAGGTAGAAATAGAGATAGTAATTATATGGAGGAAGAATTAAAGAGTGTGACAAAGAAGAAAAGAAGTGTCAGGCGTGTCTCATAGAAACCCATATATATGTATTAATATATATTCCTTCAACTTCCAGAACAAACTAAACTCCAGAGAAGAGATAGACCAGCTACTCTATCTCCTATTAAAGCTCTTATGAAATGGTTGTATGTAAAATTGTATACAGGAATACGAAATTACATGTGGAGATGTGTCGAACCCAGAGACAGCCGCATTGTGAGTGTACAGTAAAATCGTAAAGAGGTCTTATTCTCTCAAACGAGAGGTATACAAAGGAATTAGTTCCAACATAAGGTGTCCTTGACACACAGAGATATGTGGGAAGTAGCTAATTTATACCGAGAGGTAATCTATTCTTATTTGGAAAGGGAGGTAGGTGTAAAATAGTATGTATAAAGCTGGATGAGTACAAATATTGTGAATGAGCAAGAGGGTCGATAGTAAGGCTCACAAGAGTAAATGCACGAGAACCGATATGAAAGAGGTATGTGCTAAAGGAAAGGTCCTATTAGATTGAATGTATAAAATGTTGATGTGAATGGACACTAAGACTGTGTTATTCAATGGAATATAGCATGCTCATACCTCAAAAATACTATACGATCACAAGTTAAACAGAATGTAGGAAATAAGTAGACAATTCCTATAAATGACTTCGATCATGCATAGCAAACAATCGTGCCATCGTAAGATGGTCTTCATAAACTGTATCCGTTCCGAGTAAGAATACCATCTTTATGCGAAACAATGCAGGGCAACAGCAATAACATAACATAGGAATATTCCGGGATGTAGGCCTTAGGCCATTCATTCTGTTGAACCGTTTTCCATAAACAAGGTAAATATTGGTCCCAACCGAGTGATCTTATGCTGTACAGTAGGTCACTACTAAGGAATGCTGGACTCCCCAACGCCTATTAGACCATGGCAGGCCATCAAGGAGAAGGCATTCATAATCCGTGGCCATACGTGAGCATGGATCAAATCGAATAACTGTATAGGTCAAAACTTAACACAACAGCGAGATGAACCATAAATGTGAACATCAAATATGGAGGTCCCATATCTCATGGCTGAAACACCACCTAATCCATGAGTGAGTAGAAGGTATGTACTATACCAGATACCACGATGTATGTGAAGGAGTTCGGGTTACTATGTAGGAGAAAAATATTGTAGGGAGAGTGAGGAGGTTGCAGGATTGGGGTATTAACATAGTGTCTGCTTAACACAGATAGCCATACACATGTATCCAGGCTGAATGATGGGTATGAAGGAAAGCATGCTAAACTGAGAATGAATCCTGTGAGACCGTGTAGCAGTAGCATACTCTGGGATTCATTAGGGGCAAGTTGTACAGCCAAGTATACTACGATCATGCACGAGCAATACCATAGGGTCACTTTAGAGATAGTAAGAAAGATTATAACAGCTATCTCCAGAGTGTCTCAAGGAATATAAAATACGTGTCCTCCAAATAGGATCAGTTGGTTTTACACAACTTTGGTGTTTTGACATAAAAAGCAGGAATATATGGATGTCTTATCTAAGTGCATCTAACGCATAAGAAGTTGAGATTCAGAGAGTCAGGCGTAGATCCAGAAAAGTGGATAGGCCAGCATCTCTAGATCCCAAACAGGTCTACATTTCAGTTTCCGTTAGAGCTAATAAGTTAATACATTAGGCCTTTCCTGACCAGGTGCGTAGGTGCCCAATTCAACAGGGGTATCACCCGCATCTCCCTTAGCAGAGTCACATATATTCCCCTGGGGCAAAGCGCGAGAATAACTTCAGCAGGTATATTTAAGATATACAAATATATATAACTGGTAAATAGTATACAGAAGCAATATGCTGATTTGATACAATAAACATACCCCAGTGTCCACTCCCCGGGAGTATAGGTGGTTTTCGATAGACTGTGGAATGGAACCTTGCACTACAAGAAAAATATGAAACACATTTGGGTCTTGTATAAAGAGGCCTCCGATTGGGAGAAAGATGCTACACAGATGGATGGAAAAAACTGAGGAGAGTCATTCGTGACGTGCCTTGCGATGTGCAGGTGATGCTGGTAAACTATCACCAGTGATGAGCCGCCGTCGTACAGGGGAGGTTGAGGCGTGAGGGGATCTGCTTCGTCTTTCTCTTCTAGGGTGTCTAGAGAATTGCGTCTCCATGGGGTCTTCAATTGACCGTGATGAGGGAAGAGTTGCACTTGACCAATTGGGAATGTCCAGTAAAGGGATATTCAGAGTTTCACAGAATAATGTAAGGTCTTCCGGGAATCTCATGAGAGCTGATCTCCCCAGGTGTGTTGCTGATAGGCCAAACGGAAACTTCCAGCGATATGCTATTCCCCTGGAGCGAAGTAGATCTAGTAATGGGCGTAAGTCTTTCCTACGTTGCAAGGTGAGGTGGGATAGATCCTGGAATAATTTAATTTCTGTTTCATGATATCGCAAGTGGTGTTTATCCCGAGCTCTACGTAGTATTTCTTCTTTAAGCCTGAAGTCTACCATACAGCAAATTATATCTCTCGGTGGATCAGTGTCTCTGCCCTTAGGACGCAAAGCCCTATGTAGACGTTCGATTTCAATTGGGGATTCAGGTGGTCTTTCCAAAATATCATTAAAGATGGTAAAAGCGCCTGGGAAAGTTGGGCAGATTCGATTGCCTCAGGGACACCCCGCACCCTTAAATTATGTCGTCTTCCCCTGTTATCCAGGTCTTCGATGTGACGATCAAGCTCCCTCAAATGCATAGTGTGCGTATCAACCTGTTTGCACATATCATGAATGGTTAGGTCTTGTGCGATTACTTTATCTTCCACTGCGTCAAGCCTGTTAGCCACTGCCTGCAAATCAATATGTAACTCAGCAATTGCCGCAGAGAGAGTACCTTTAATATCTGAGGCGACCGCTTTCAAGTCCCCTATAGTGAGAGGTGAGGTTTCAGAGTGTCTAATAGAGGAAGCTGCGGCTTGAGCCACGTACTGTAAAGGAGTCTCTGTACGAGGCGAATGTGGGGGAGATACATGGGAAGAAGCTTCCGCGTGCTCTGGAGTCTGAGACCGGAATAATTCCGGGATACTGCGATTGGCAGGGCCATTCAGACGACGAGGGGATCTGGAACGAGGGGTAGTAGATTTCTTGTCAGATTTACCCATGTTGGCGGTTACTCTCTGTGTTATAATTGCGTAATCCCACCTCCGTGCGTCAAGGATCAAAGTATTAAGTAGACATTTTCAGTGGGATCGGGTTGGGACCCCCAAAACTTGCGAAAGAGGGGGGGATAATTATTCCTGGATAGACTGTGTATATCTCAGCGATGAGCAGAAAGGCAGAGACTGATATTGCTGAATCTGTGTATTTCATAGAATTTTGTGTTCCTGAGGGGCTGTAGGGGTCGCCTTTGTGTTCCCCTAGTATATCTGTGCAGAGGAGTCAGCTTCGTCGGGCCTAGCTGCCACACAGCTCACTGTTGCAGGGGATTATATGGGCCCTATTGTTGGCTGTTTCTCTCTAGGTTCGGGTGGGGGGGTGCCCCGATGGGTCAGGGGACAATGTTCACTGTGCTTGGCACAAAGGTGCTGGGGACCTGCAATCCTCTTTATCACCCACCCGGCGTTTTAATGGGTGTGGTCGCGGTCTCGTCGGGCCGTGACAGTCCTCACCGCTCCACTGTGGAGACTGCTCAGTGGGAACAGAGGAATCCGCTGTCTCCCTTCACTGATCCGGGTGAGGAGGGGGAGATGACCAATAGTCCCCTCCTCACACTGACACTGTGCGTCACTCGCACCCGACACCCAGCCGAGCGCAAGCCGGCGAGTATCGCGGCTTCACTCAGCCGCAGTAGGCCTCACCGGATCACTGCAGCGGAGCAGGGCCAAGAACGTCCCGGGCCTCTCAGTGGTGTCCCCAATAGCGACGCCGGGTCTCCCGATTACTCCCGCCGAAGGAGATCACCTGGATGGCGGTGGATGAGGATCGGGATGCCGAGAGCTCCGGTTTAGGCGGCTTGTCCGGTCGCCATCTTGGACACGCCCCCCTAATTTACTTTTTTATGCAAGAATCTATAAATTCACAGTTGATTATGGTAAAGCCAGTTGGTTGGATGCAAATAGATAATCCTCCTCAGTGATCCAAAAAGTGGACAGAGGTGACTGGAAAATATATAGGCTGAAATGAGGGTGGTAGGTGGAGGTAGTCATAGCATCTGTGGTAATTTTAAAGTGGAAAGTGAAGGTGAAAGAGAGGAATTTGCTTTTGTAATCTTACTATTGCTGTATGAGGGCACTACTAGCTATATGTCTAGCATCCCTGCAGGTGTAAGTATACTATAAATGTACAAAAGAAAAAAAAAATCAGAGTTCCTCTGATGTCTAAATATGTGTGTTATGCTTGGAATGAGCAACAATCAATACAAAGGTGGGTCAAGATGCTCATGCCCTGGGTGGCAAAATTTAGCCACAGCCCTGCTTTTGAAACAGTGGATGGGTATACCAGGGTATCATTGATTTCTGCTAGCTCTGAGCTAAAAGTGATGCAATGTTTTCTGATTTTAAAAGGAAATAAGCTGATGTATTTTTCACCTGTTGCACTTAACCTTGCCTGTTTGTGCTTCTGAAAAAGAGCTCGGACAGCACAGTTAGAAACAAACATACCAAATATCAAGCCATTTCTGCTTGAAAGAGATCCTAACCAGGTGAGCTCCCTACTTTAACTGGAAATTGCATGGTCATGCAGCACTGCTAATGAGTGCTAATACTGTACACTGTCACTGTACTAATGACACTAGCTGGGAAAGCATTAACATCTAGGGGCAATCAAAAAGGTAACTATGTACCTAACAATGTGTAATGTGTGTTATATGTGCTGGTTTTACTTTGCTGTATGGCTGTTTATTCACCCTGCTTTGCAGAGAGAATTAACAGCCAGATCTTGGTTCCTTGTACACAAATGGCTTTGTTTTGTAAACACAGGACTCTGTGTGTGATTGGACACAACAGATCAGCTGACCTCAGCCAAAATCATTGGCTGAAATGAGCTCCTAAACACGTGCAGTGTCCAATCACAGCACGGGTTGGCAGGGGGCTCACGCAAGGCTGGCATGTCGCCTGGCCCGTGCTACCACCTGATCATGGTAAAATTACTGTGGGTGGGCGGCAAGTGGTAAATGATTCATAATACTGAATCCAAAAGGAGTAACCTCCAAAAATAAGGGAATTTTGAGGCACTGTGCTAAAGAACAAAGCATGAATTGAATATAAAATAAAATCTATTTAAGTCCATTAAAATGGTGGACAATCTATTCCACCAGTTAGTAAATAGGTATATTAAAACCTAACCAACATATCACATGATACAATTTGACGATTCCATATCCCGCTAATAATGCCAACACGTTTCACAGTCCACATCTGCTGCTTCAAAGGGTTTGCGGGGATCGTCTACAAAGACATGTACATAACTTCACAGTAACAAATATATATATATATATATTTATACATATATGAAGATATTACAACCATTAATACACATTTCATAATTATTTTGTTGAAACTCTTACCACAGTGTTCACTTAGAATACCAGGATTGCTATTGGTTCAAAGAGGCAGTATGCACCGGTTTCTGCTGCTCCAGGAACAGATGTCACATTACATGCCCGTGAATCCACCTCCACCCCATGGACGGGAAGGAAGGAGGAAAAACAGGCCAAACATTGGGCCACACAGAGGAGAAGAGGGGATGATGACCACCGCTATTCAACTGTTAGCTGCAATATAAAGATAAAGAGGCTATATCATTTTTATATTAGCATATATCAAGAAAGCCAGAGACCATTATATTGACTATTATCCATATACAGGTGAAACTCGAAAAATTAGAATATCATGCAAAAGTTCATTTATTTCAGTAATGCAACTTAAAAGGTGAAACTAATATATGAGATAGACTCATTACATGCAAAGCAAGATAGTTCAAGCCGTGATTTGTCACAATTGTGAAGATTATGGCTTACAGCTCATGAAAACCCCATATCCACAATCTCAGGAAATTAGAATATTACATGCAATCAATAAAACAAGGATTGTACATAGAACAATATCGGACCTCTGAAAAGTATAAGCATGCATATGTACTCAATACTTGGTTTGGGCCCCTTTTGCAGCAATTACTGCCTCAATGCGACGTGGCATGAAAGCTATCAGCCTGTGGCACTGCTGAGGTGTTATGGAAGACCAGGATGCTTCAATATTCAGCTCTTCTGCATTGTTTGGTCTCATGTCTCTCATCTTTCTCTTGGCAATGCCCCATAGATTTTCTATGGGGTTCAGGTCAGGCGAGTTTGCAGGCCAATCAAACACAGTAATCCCACGGTCATTGAACCAGGTTTTGGTGCTTTTGGCAGTGTGTGCAGGTGCCAAGTCCTGCTGGAAAATGAAGTCAGCATCCCCATAAAGCTCATCTGTGGAACGAAGCATGAAGTGCTCCAAAATCTCCTGGTAGACGGCTGCGTTGACCCTGGACTTAATGAAGCACAGTGGACCAACACCAGACATGGCTCCGCAAATCAACACAGACTGTGGAAACTTCACACTGGACTTCAAGCAACTTGCAGTGTGTGCCTCTCCATTCTTCCTCCATACTCTGGGTCCTTGGTTTCCAAATGAAATGCAAAAGTTGCTCTCATCAGCTTCTGACGCTGTTTGTTGTTCAGGAGCGGCTTGACAAGAGGAATATGACATTTGAAGACCATGTCCAGGATCCGTCTGTGTGTGGTGGCTCTTGATGCACTGACTCCAGCCTCAGTCCACCCCTTGTGAAAGTCCCCAACACTTTTGAATGGCCTTTTCCTGACAATCCTCTCCAGGCTGCGGTCATCCCTGCTGTTTGTGCACCTTTTTCTTCCACACTTTTCCCCTCCACATAACTTTCTATTAATGTGCTTTGATACAGCACTTTGGGAACATCCAACTTCTTTTGCAATTACCTTTTGAGGCTTTCCCTCCTTATGGAGGGTGTCAATGATGGTTTTCTGCACAACTGTCAGGTCAGCAGTCTTTCCCATGATTGTGATTCCTACTGAACCAGACTGAGAGACTCCTACTGAACCAGACTGAGAGATATAAAGGCTCAGGAACCCTTTGCAGGTGTTATGGCTTTATTAGCTGATTAGAGTGGGACACTTTGAGCCTAGAATATTGCACCTTTTCACAATATTCTAATTTTCTGAGATTGTGGATTTGGGGTTTTCATGAGCTGTAAGCCATAATCATCACAATTATGACAAATTAGTTTCACCTTTTAAGTTACATTACTGAAATAAATGAAATTTTGCATGATATTCTAATTTTTCGAGTTTCACCTGTATAGTATGATATGACATGGTACTCCAATATTTCATACAGGGGGCAAAAGTGTTGCACTTAAGATAATTCATCCAAACAAGCAGAGAACAAGCTCTTTACTAAAGACACCCTCCTAGAAGCATATATATTAAGTATGGGGTATATGGAATTATTCCTCACCCCCCCCCAAAAAAAAAAACACAGAAAGAAGGGTCTCTCTCACACTCACTAAACACCATAAGATCTGCCACCAAGCTCCAAATCAACAAATGGTCAGTATAATTATTGCTAAAAGTACTCAGATGGTAGCAGTGGAAGTGGTTAAATCCAGTGCCTTGTGGCCAGTAACAAGGTCAGTCATCCAAAAATACAGCAGCCCGGTGATCACGTCTTGCCCCCCCACCACCTCTTCCCTATATGGCCCCAGCAGGCAGGATGCCCTGCCCAACACCCAACACCACGATGCCACATCCACGCAGACATCACACCAGCCGCAGGTGCCATGCTACTATGCATGCGCCCATCCGCAAAGGACCGCCATGTCAGCAGCAGCCAGAAGAGGAGAGCAATGCGTTTCAAAGGCCAGTCCTAAAAGTACCTCCCAAGGATTGAGGGGAGGAGGGGAACCCCCCCCACAAGTAGCCTGGTGCCCGAATGTCCAGCCAACTGCTAGGGCAATAGAAGGACCTCATCCCCCATGACAGTAGACAGAGAGCAATTCATAAAATAATTACAAGATTACATCAAAAACAAAATCGTTAATATTTACAGAAATGGCTTAAATCTAAGTGCAGTATTTAACCCCGGTGGGTGAGTGGTCCTTAGATTATAAATTCATTGGGTCTCTCTCTGTAGGATTTGGTTATCGAAGTCACCCCCCCTGGGGTCCATATAGACTCTATCCAGGGCAAAAAATGAGATAACATTTGGATCATATCCATGCACCAAGCCAACATCTCTACCAATTGGGGTGTATAATAAACCCGCACCTTGTGTCTTGTTGTTATGGTCACTATTTCTGTGATGCAAGACTGGCCACATCCGCTACTACTTTACCTTTTCACCATGGTTATCTCTTGATTAGTGTTATTCCTTCTTACACACGCTATTTCAGTTAATTAGTTAGGGTCATCCTACACATTATGTCATTGATCATTTTCACCAATGTGTTATATTTACTTAGATAAGTGCTGAGCTTTATTCCTACGAAAGATCTTAGCACTCTGTTAACAAGCTAGTTTCTTTCTTTAAGGACTTTTAAAACATATGTTGAATTGCTTAACCTTATGTTTGTTGAATAAAACATAAAATAACCATCCAGGACAAATATTTGAAGTATATGTGGTGCTCAGTGCTTTTGTACAATACTATACACCAGCCAGCCATAACTTTATGACCTACCCAATATTGAAGAAATCCATCTCTTGCCACTAAACAGCCCCTTTTGCTGTCAAAACAACCCTGAACTCATCAAGGCAATGGCACCACTAGACCTCTAAATGTGTGCTGTGCTATCTGGCATCAAATTAACAGTAGATGATCTTTTAAATCTTGTAAGTTGTGAGGTGGGACCTCCTTGGATTGGACTTGTTTTTCCAGCACATCCCACAGATGCCCAATTGGATTGATATGTGGAGAATTTGGAGGCCAAGTCAACACCTCAAACTCATTGTTGTGTAGGTCATATCATTCTTGAACCATTTTTACAGTGTGGCAGGGAGCAATATCCTGCTGATAGAGAATGCTGCCATCAGAGTATGTATGCTAGATCAAACAGCACAAGTCCCTAATCAACTAATGTCACAAAGCTGCAAGTATATAACAGGATATCATCTCTTAAAAGCTAATTCAAATGGATACTGCGCTAGGTGAACCCTTATACCTTTACGACCACTATGAAGACCTTCACACCTCTGAAAAGCAATCAAGAAATTAAAATGAAAAAAATATGAT
Organism: Staurois parvus; assembly: GCF_062004578.1. NCBI lineage: Eukaryota > Metazoa > Chordata > Amphibia > Anura > Ranidae > Staurois > Staurois parvus. Next base: position 2,047,157 of record NW_028317815.1, on the reverse strand, counting down.
AATTAAATATGTGCATGCATATGCCCTATAAAGACCCTCACCCCTCTGAATGGCAGTCAAAGTTTAAGAAAAAAAACAAATGAATAAACTAAGTGCATACAATAATCGTACATACATATGAAAAACCATGATATACGGTCAAATTAACCTGAAATTTCATGCATTATCCATGAGTCCTATGAAGACCCTTATACCTCTTAAGAGTGATCGAGGTTGAGGATAGGTCAAATCTCACTGTGCAAATTGTATTCTCTTCAAATATATATAAAGGTTAGTAAAAAAGTGTCAAAACAGGAAAAACAATAACAAATAGTCCATATAGACATAAACCATAGTCCATAAATATGAAAAGAAAGTTCCACAATCCATGGTATTATTGTAGACAATGCTGTAGGTGTAAATGTGGATAGACTTGCTTCAACTGGTCACCAAGGTGCACACCACCACCAAAATATCGAATGGAGGCTTGCCAGAAATGGAGACCCCTTAATTACAGGGGGTCCCAACCAGCTTTATAGAGTAGAGCACTGGCAGGCTTTCCGTATCACACTCCAAAGCATAGAACTTCCCGGGCTCCAACTCATATGTAAACTCAAAGTGTAGTGCCAGACAAGGTCATGAAAGAAAAAACATGCCTCTCATAGTACAATACGTATCAAAAAATGTATTTATTTGTGCAAATAGGATCCTACTTACAAGCTGTAGAACAATTAAAATCATTAGCATGAACCATATCCAAGATGGCTGACAGCGTGATGACATCAGAGGGAGGCTCCACCCGACGCGTTTTGTCATCAAAAGATGTCCTCTAGGGGCTGGTAGACATCTTGGATATGTGGTGGTACTTGTCTTGTAACATCCATATGAATGGCAGGACCCAAGGTTAAGCATCACACTGCCCCTACCAGCTTCATCCTGGTGTTATCTCTGCCCCAGGTACAGTAAGTGATGCACATGCACCCAGCCATCCACATGATGTAAAAGAAAGTGTGATTCATTAGACCAGACCTATTTATTCCATTGCTCTATGGTCCAGTTCTGATGCTCATGTGCCCATTGTAGGTGGCTGTAGACACAGGTCAGCAAAGGACCCTGACTGGTCTACGCAGCCCCATATGCTACAAACTGCAATGCCCATTTTGTCTGCTTTCAACACATCAACTTCAGGGGTAACATGTTTTACTTGCTGCCTAATATATCTCACCTGATTTGAGATGAGATGCCATTGCAATGAAATAATCAATGTTATTCACTTCACCTGTCAGTGGCATCTGAAAGTCAATGGCATATATTAGACAGCAAGTAAACATGTTGTCCTGGAGGTTGATGTATTGAAAGCAGAAAAAAATGGGCATTGCAATTTGTTATGTTTGGGGCTGTATAGCTGCAGACCTGTGAGGGTGCCCATGCTGACCCATGTCCACAGCCAAAAGTGCCTACAATGGCAAATAGGCATCAGAACAAGACATTTGCACACCAGAAATGTTCATTTTGTTTAATTTCGGATGAAATCTGTTTGAAGAGTGTCGTTTTGTCATATTCGCTATGTTGAACCAATTTGTTTTCGGGTTTCATTTTGTTATATCGCGCATTCATTACACGTATTCATCTGGGTGGATTTGAAAAACTTGGCAGTTTTTTGGAAGATTGTTACATATTTCAGGTGGTTATTGAAACTATTCAGAAGGATTCAATATTCTTGGATGCAACAGAATAAGTAAGAATTGCATTAGATCGTGGAGCTGAACTGACTGATTGTGACAAATACAAATTCAAATTAAATCACAAATGTACTTGAATCTGAATTATTGAACTAATTCGAAAATTTAATGAATTTCCCCATGGGCCCAAATTACTATTGAATCATGTGACATCATCTGAATAAACAAAGGCATTTGTTAATTTCATTATATGTCCATTCAGAGGTCTGTATACATCCAAAAAGCAGAAAATCAAATTTTCTGATGAAAATTGATTTGTTACGAAACGCACATGTTCAATCAGAACTGAACCAAAGAGCAATGGAAGAAGATGCCATTGATAGTACACATTTTTCTCTCTAAAATGTTAATTTGGATATTGTATGGAAACTCAAGACAGAACTTTTTTAAGGATATAATAAGCAGGGCTCTTATCTAGGTTTGTGTCAAGATCAGGAACAGGGTCAAAGGGCAGTGTGTTCTAAGTAGGATTACAAAAAATGCGCACTATTGTTTCTTGGCCCTAATACACACATAAACAACATATAACATGCATAACATACACCTATATAATATCTCAACAAAGCCCAGGAGCAGGAGAATTTATTTTGGGCTTTTTTGGTAGTGGTTCATGGTAACTCAAAAAATTAGAATATTGTGAAAAGTTCAATATTGTAGACTCATGATGTCACACTCTAATCAGCTAATTAACTCAAAACACGTGTTAAGGTTTCCTGAGCCTTTAAATGGTCTCTCAGCCTGGTTCAGTGGGTTACACAATCATGGGGAAGACTGCTGACTTGACAGTTGTCCAGAAGACAGTTATTGACATCTTCCACAAGGAGGGTAAGTCACAAAAGGTCATTGCTAAAGAAGCTGGCTGTTCACAGACTGCTATATCCAAGCATATTAATGGAAAGTTGAGTGGAAATAAAAAGTGTAGTAGAAAAAGATGCACAAGTGACAGGGATAATCGCAGCCTTGAGAGGATTGTGAAGCAAGGGCCATTCAAGAGTTTGGGGGAGATTCACAAGGAGTGGACTATGGCTGGTGTCAATGCTTCATGATCCACCATGCACAGATAAATCCAGGACATGGGATACAACTGTTGCATTCCTTGTGTCAAACCACTCCTGAACCAGAGACATTGTCAGAAGCATCTTACCTGGGCTAAGGAGAAAAAGGACTGGACTGTTGCTCTGTGGTCCAAAGTAAATTTAGCATTTCATTTGGAAAATAAGATCCCAAAGTCAGGAGGAAAAAAGGAGAGGCTCAGAATCCAGTTACAAGAGGTCCAGTGTAAAGTTTCCACAGTCAGTGATGATTTGGGGAGCCATGTCATCTGCTGGTGTTGGTCCACTGTGTTTTATCAAGTCCAAAGTCAGTGCAACCCTCTACCAGGGAAATGTAAAGCACTTCATGCTTCCCTCTGCTCACCAGCTTTATGGAGGACTTGGCACACTACGAAAAGTACCAATACCTGGATTAATGATCATGGTATCACTGTGCTTGATTGTCCAGCAAACTCGCCTGACCTAAATCCCATAGAATCTGTGGGGGCTTTATCAAGAGGAAGATAAATAGACACCAGACCCAACAATGCAAATGAGCTGAAGGCCGCTATCAAAACAACCTGGGCTTCCATAACACCTCAGTAGTGCCACAGGCTGATTGCCTTCATGCCACACTGCATTGATGCAGTAATTATGCAAAAGGAGCGCCAATCAAGTACTAAGTGCATATTATACTGTACACGGACATACTTTTTAGTAAGACAACATTTCTGCATTAAAGATCCTATTTTTTAATGGTCTTATGTAATATTCTAATTTTCTGAGATACTGAATTTTCAGTTTTTACTAGCTGTTAGCCATAATCACCAAAATTAAAATAACGACATGCTTGAAATATATCACTCCGTGTGTAATGAATCTATATAATATATGAGTTTCACTTTTTGAATTGCATTACTGAAGTAAATTATCTTTTTGCTTTTATTCTAATTTATTGAGACTTGTATGTCAGTCCAAATCTGTTTGATTTTGGGGTACTCCCACCAAATATGTAAGAGGGTACCAGTATTTTGGCATCCTCAAAAACTTTTATTGGAAATTGTAGAGTTAATTTTGGCTAAACGTTGGGGAGTCATATACCATCATAATAATTTGTAGTTGGATTAAATCGCATTAGTATTGATTGGACAATGGACTCTGGTGTGCCAGATTTGGTACCGTTCTTTTTCTTCAATAGATTCTCTGAGATCAGTTTCCCATTTAGTCATATATGATGGGAGAGGAGCCCAGTGTTTAAGGAGAGATGCATAAATTATTGAGATAAGTCCTTTTGCTGTAAGGTCATGTTTACACAAGTTTTCAAAAGGAGTCAGGGTTCAGAGAGTTGAGGAAGAGATTATTGTTTGGGAAACAACATTTTTAAGTTGAAGATATCTAGATGTTTCTTGATAGGGTAGGTTTTGCAATAGTTTAATAGAGGAGAGACTTAAAACACTGGTGGCAAATATCAGATCATATATTCTGTACATATTATGGGAAATCCACCATCTAAATTTAGAAGGATCAAGGGATCACGGGGGAAACATTGGGTTGCATGTGATTGGAAGTAAGAGAGTATTGGACACAGGGGCGGACTGACCATTTGGAAACTCGGGCGCTGCCCGAGGGCCCGGGGTCAGTAGGGGGCCCCATGAGATGTCCCTGGTACCTTTTTCATAGGCTTTTTTGAGTTTGGGCAAGGACACAGGGGCACCATGATCCTCTATTGCCCGGGGGCCCCATGAGTTGTCAGTCTGCCCCTGATTGGACAGTTCCAAATTCCAAACCTACAGGAAGCTGAGTTACAATCTGACATATATCCTACTCTATATAAGTCTCAGTATAAAGGGAAATACTGTAACTTTCCATATCACCTCATAGCAATCAATCATATTCAATCCTGCAATGGAAAAAAAATTGGATAGTTCGTTAGTGAGATTTCCCTCACTTTTTGTCCTAGGAACAACATTTTCCCAGACAGGAAAGATCTGAAACATGGAAACACACACCAATAAAATGCTAACAGAGTTTCAAGCATACCCCTACTTAATGAAAAAAAAATACTTCTATCTGTTCTACCGATAGAGAGATTTCCCCTCACTTTCTGTCCTGGGGACACACTTTCCACCAGGCACTAAGGGAAGGAATACCGCCAGTGGTGCTTCCAACACCAGTATAACCTGATAGTCCTTATCATTCCTAACTTTATCCAAAAACACATTTTGGCTATAGATACTTTCAACCATGTAAGAAATTGATATAAAGAGTGTATATATATATATATATATATATATATATATATATATATATATATGGTATGTACAGAAATGCTACTGAAATGAATAATGGAGCTGTGTTAGTTTCCCATTTTAGACACAAGCAGAACTTTGAGTTATTTAATACCAGAAGCCTTTACCTAAACTAATTTTGGCCAGTTATCCTTTACACCCTGTGTGTTTTTAAATTACAAATTGCTAGAGTTAATATTATTGCCCATTTTGGTAAAAGCAATAGACTTTGGCTATGTACTTGCTCTGATTTGATTTGACTCTTTCCATCTGCCAATTCCACTCACTGTCAACCAGCTGTTAACAGAGAGATCGGCTCTGCGGAATACAGTTTGAAATATCACTCTGGAACAGGTTAGAATATTAGGATGGGACAGGGAATTTCCAGGTGATATATGGAGAAACAATAAATGTCATGACAATCCCCAGTGACAGTTTACAGTAATGAGGTACTTGAAGGAATCTCAGTTTTAGCACTGCTACATCACAAGCTTTGGATTTACAGCTACACACAAGAAACACATTACCAGCTGGCTTTAAAATATGTTAATGAGGTTTGTGCAATGTGTAATGTTTACATCTGTTGCAGTAATACTTCATTGTGTAATAACCAAGTGTGTGTAGCATTTATGCCTGATTACAGCTGCAAACCCGCTTAACAGCATTACATTTGGGGCCGGCTCTTTACTGTAAATCTAATACTGCTAATATACCCTTTTCCAACAAATGAATGACATACCCAGCATGCTTTTTAAACAAGCTTAAAATCCTGTTCAGAGGTTACAATTAATTTATCAGAATACAAATATGTAACCTTCCATTGCTGGTTGGATCTTCAATATGCAGGCTCTGGGGATGTCATCTTTATCCTTGGCATATTACCCAATAAATCACTGACCCCAAACAACTATGTGCATACTATGTATCTGACGTTTGCTTGTTTTTGCTTTGCTTGTTTTTGATCAGAAACTCAGCAAGTATTAAAGAAGAATAAAGATGCCAACATTATTGCCACAATTTTTCCACGATTGTCAAAATGCTTTGCTAAAACAACAAATCGCACAACAGTATGTACAGGTGCCATTCATTTTAATGGCACCTAAAAATGAGGTGCGGCTCTGCCATAATTGTTGCTTGATAAATTGCACTGAAATCCCTGCAAAATGTATCGCAGGAAGAGTATCACCTAAGAGAAGTTCAGGAGCTTCTTTTTCGTGATACGCTTCCTGCAATGTGGTTTGCCACGATTGCAGAATGATGTATCGTGCGACAATCACGGCAGAACCACACCATGTTTTTAGGTACCACTGACCACTTGAACTCCAGGACTTTTTGTGGCACTTTTGTTTACATCTAAAAATCAATATTTTTGCTAACAAATTAGTTAGAACCCTCAAACATTAAATATTCTTTAAAGCAGAGGTCCTAGAGAATAAATTGGTGGATTTTGCTAATTTTTTATCTCACATGGTATTTGCGCAGCGTTTTTTTCAAACTCAGTTTTTTGGGAAAAAAAAATACACTTTTTTGAATTTTAACCGCTTCCCCGGCTGCGACAGGGCTGTGCAAAATCACGTATATATGTATATATATATATATATATATATATATACACGTGATTTTGTATTTCCACCCTACCCGCACCACCATTGGCAGCTACAGCTGTCAATCACTGGGTCTCGGCCGGAGATTTCCCGCTGACACCCGGCGATCGCCGAGTATCACTGACTGGGAAGAGGTCTATATGTAAACAACACAGATCTCTCATCTGTCAGCTCCAGCATGCTGCTTTGTATTGCTCTGCATAGCAGAACAATACAAAGCAGCATACCTCCCTAGTAAAACACACACAGCACACAGTAAAACACACACAGTTAACCGTTTGATCGCCCCAGATTTTAACTCCTTCCTGCCCAATGTCATTATTACAGTGTCTGTGCTTTTTATTATTAGCACTTATTAGCACTGATCACTGTATTAGTGTCACTTGCGATGTCAATGTCAGTTTCAGCGTCAGACTGCCCGCTGCAGTCCCACAATAAGTCGCTGATTGCCGCCATTGCTAGTATTAAAAACAAAAAAGAATCCCACTATATATACTGCCAATTGTAGACGCTATAACTTTCACATATACCAATTAATTTATATGTGTTGGGATTTTGGGCAAAGACGTGTAGCAGAATACATTTTGGCTTAAATTCATGAAGAAATGTGATTTTTAAAAATTTTTACTGGTTATGTTTTATAGCAAAAAGTAAAAAATATTGTCTTTTTTTGTTTATAGCACAAACAATTAAAAATGCAGAGGTGATCAAATACCACCAAAAGAAAGCTCCATTTGTGGGAAAAAAAGGACATAAATTTCATTTGGGTGCAGCATTGCATGACCGCGCAATTGTCAGTTAAAATAATGCATCGTCGTATCAAAAAAAATTGCCTGGTCTGGAAGGGGGGTAAATCCTCAGGAGGGCAAGTGGTTAATGTAAAAAACACATTACATAACCCAATTTATTTGTAAAATATAGAAGATGATGTTACACTGAGTAAATAGAAAACACTTTAAAATTCTGCACGCAGATGCAATGGCGACAAACAATGTACATTTTACTGTAAACAGCTGTCATTTTAAAAGCCTTTACAGGCTACCACTTTAAATTTACAGAGGAAGTCTAGTGCTAGAATTACTGCCCATGATCTGACGTTCGCGTTGATACCTCACACATGTCGGATGTTTTTGGGTGCTTGCAGGACCGATGTGTGCGTTCACCTTTGTGTGCAAGCACGGGGGGACAGAGGCATTTTGATTTTTTTTAATTATTAATTTGTTATTTTTTAATTTTTACACTGTTGCTTTAAAAAAAAATGTTTGATCAGTGTTTTTTAACAGCCTCCCACCCACCATATAAGGAAATGACGGGCGCAAGGCAGTTCTCTCGTTCTAGGAGGACATCATATGATGTCCTCCCACTCTTAACGGGGGGCACGCAGCGCAGCGATTGGTGGTGCGCTGTGTCCCTCGGACACAGCGGATCACTGATCAATGGAAAGAGCTGAAGACGTCGGCTCTGTCACGTGATCAGCTGTGTCCAATCACAGCTTATCGCATGTAAATAAGGAAATGCCGGTTATCGGCATTTCTCTCTTCACAAGCTGTCACGCTGACAGCTTAAGAGGAGAGGAGAGCTGGTAATTGGCATTCCTCAGAGGGGACATCTACACTGATCATCAGGGCACTGATGATCAGTGTGTCCTGTTGATCAGTGTAGCCCCAATATTGTCAGTCAGTGCCGCCTATCAGTGCCTGTCGGTGCCGCCTAACAGTGCCAGTCAGTTCCACCTAACAGTGTCAGTCAGTGCCACCTATCAGTGCCACCTATCAGTGCCATATATGAGTGCCCATCAGTGATGCCTGCCAATGCCCATCAGTGCCACCTACCAGTGCCTCCTCATCAGTGCCCATCAGTGCCCATCAGTGCCACCTATCAGTGCCCATCAGTGTACCCTATCAGTGCCTATCACTGCAGCCTCATTAGCGCACATCAGTGAAGGAGAAAAATCACTTAACTACAACATTTTATAACAAAAACTAAGAAAAAACTTAAATTTTTAATTTTCAGTTGTTTTTGGTTTGGTTAGCAAAAAATAAAAATCCCAGAGATGATTAAATACCACCAAAAGAAAGCTCTATCTGTCTCAAAAAAATGATAAAAATTTCCTATGAGTATAGTGTTGCATGACCGCGCAATTGTCATTCAAAGTGTGACAGCGCTGAAAGCTGAAAATTGGCCTGGGCAGGAAGGGGGTATAAGTACCCGGTAGGCAAATGGTTAATGCTTTCAGTTTTTAAAAATGGCACTGTTTAGTTCAGAGTAAACTGGAAGTGATGCAAGGTCATGGCTTCCCGGTTACTACAACAGAGGGCCGACCAAAGCCAAACCTGGCTTTGTTCGGCTGTCTGGCCAGCTGGCGGATGTGGCGGCTGGTCGCTTGGGTCTCCTAGTGGGACGGGAGAGCTAGAGAGACCAGCGAAAGGTGGCGGGAGGGTTACAATCGCTCCCATTGCCTGTAAAAGCAATTGAACGGCTAGTTAGCCGCTCTGATTACTTTTACGAGAGAGCTGACCTCCGGCAATAAAAAACGTTACTGGGATGTTGCTTGCAGCTGCAGGCTTTATCCCGCTATAACTGCTTGAAGTCCAGCGATGTATTGGTATGTCACCAGTCCATAAGTGGTTAAAATGAATGGCACCTGAACTCCCTGTTATTGCTCAATTTGTTATTTTAGCAAAGCATTTTGAAATCACAGGCAGAATTGCAGCGATTCTGCCCAATATTTAAAATACTGTAGCGTGAATGTGGCCTAAAGCCTACAGCTTCAAAAACAAGTCAGAAATTGCTAATTTTTTTTCCTGATAGATTTCATGGTAGTCACAAAGCATGTGAAGTGTGGTTATAAAGCAAGGTATCACAGTCTTAGAACTCAGAGGTCAGTATGTAAGTCTCTACGTGGAAAACTATGTGGCTCAACCAACAAGTTTTCTTTTTCATGGAGTAAGACACAGGAGCTCATAAAGTGTTGTGCTGTTTTTCAAGAGGACTTGAACCATGGAAGAAAAAAGCAATCAAAGGACTAGTCATCAGTATTGCCTGTAGGCTCTCATGTGGTCTTTTACTACGTATTACTGATTCACCATGCCTTGTTTTGTCTCTTTGTGGAGATGGCTTCCTTGGAAGAGGAGCAGGCCTTAGTTCATCTTGTCAAAGCTGCCCCCATGATGATTGGTGATCTGAGGATTGGGAAGGGAATATTTACTAAGAGCAAAAGAGGTGCATAAAGCACAGATCTACAGAATGTGCAGAAGCCGGTAGATCCTTGCACTGCAGGTCCTCAGATACAATTTCCTCTACAGCAAGCTGATAATAAGAGAATTTGCCTCACTGACAAATTTTTGGTAAGCTTTATTCCGGATACATTTTTTTGTGGGGATAAGGCAATTCTTCAATAGAAGAGGATGTAAAATCTGGTTATGTGCTAACCATGTTCATGTGAATACAGAGTTGACTTTATCTTTTACAAAATCAAGATGTTCAGTGCAGGTGCTGTACAGCTGGCGGTAAGATAAGCTCATATTCTGTTTCTATATAGTAAAATCCTTTAAACACCAAGGCCTTGGGGCCCAGGTTTTATGTACATGACTATATAATATTACAAGATGGAGGTACCGAGAAAGATCTGTGACTGTTACTTTTATTCACTACTCAGATAATCCACAACCTGTCTACATTTATTAATAATTTAACGCTAGAGATTAAAGATTCAATAGTAGAGTGTTTAAATGGTGTGAATGTCTGGCTTTGTTATGTTTATATCCTTTGTCTAAAAATAAATATGCTATCCCTGTAACTTGTCATGACATGAAAACTGATAATTACGCTGCACATTCAATTGCCAAGAAACAATATAGAATCCCCAAGAAACCCAGTTTGACCTTTGTCATATATTGATTCCTTCAACTTGTTGAGACAGGAGCCAGCACAGTACTACCCATTTATTGCAAGATTGTTCTGAATGAATCTATGCTTTTTTTTATGTGTTGCTGATGAATTCATCGATTGACAGATCATTTTTGCTAACCAGGCCGCTTAAGTTTTAACTATTCATGTATAGCTTTTTGACCATTTTATTTGCCATACTAAAACACCCATCTTTAGCTTTAAATTATTATTTTTTTATTTTTACACCTTTTTGTTTTTTTGTGATGTTATTACCATATAAATGGCACATCTTTCATACTTAGCTTAAAGGACCATTTTCCTCAAAAACACATTTTAGAATTTCATTTATAGGGGCTGTGTAAAAAAGTGATTGATGGGTAATTTCACCTTAATTAGGCTTACATTAACTCCATTTTTGAAATAGCATTTCATCTGCATTATTTAATGGACTAAGCAGACGAAAAGATATATCTTTTTTTAAACAAAAAAGAAAGTTATTGTGCAATGCTTTTCAAACTATGGTTAAATAACTACAGAAGTTAACTTCTAAAGAAACTAAAATGGCATTTTTATTGTCTTTTAAGAACCCTTTTCTTTATTACTGCTGCTCATCCCAGCTTTACTTTTTTGCTTTTTATCTTTAGACTTTTGTTTGGAGGAAAGAATATAAAAGTGATGAGGTTAAAAAAAAACTGTAAGAACTGCTGTATCTAATGGGTCTACAACAGAATTATATCTGCTGAAGATGGGCAAAAAATTAAATTGTGCTTGTTCAGCACAAGCCAATAACCTGCTTTGCTGAATTTTGATCTGCCAGTTCAGTTTCTGCTGGATAAAAAAGTATCCCACTCCAGCCTGGCAAACCAGTCATACTTATTTTCAGTTGTTTTTAGTTCCCCTGCTATGTTAATACCAAGATGCGTGCCCTTGAAGTAAAATTAAAGGCAAAACATTTTTTATTTTGGACATAGCAAGGGAGGGCTATAATTCCTGTAAGGTTTATTTTTGCCATCTGTATCCCATGGGACAAATTTCCCTTCACTCTAAAATGAGGGATTGTTTGGGTGTCACCAGGGTCACTAGAGCTAGTGAAAATATCCCCACTATTCCTCTTCTGGTGACAACCCTAAATTTTGGATTTTCTTCTACTTTCACTTTTAGTGGTGACATTAAACAGGTCTAGTGAACAGGATGAGACAGCAGTAACAACATGACAGATGTTCTAATCTCTCTTCACCCTATCCAAAAAAAAGCCTTTAGTTCTACTTTAAAGTGTATGTAAAATCAAACCATTTTCAGGAACCTCTCTATTTGTCCTGATACTAATGATGAGCTTGGGTTTGGGTCCATGCCAGCACAATCAGCTGCGGCCAGGGCATTCCACATCTCATAGCTGCATGTGGAAAATGGGGTCTGGATGCTCATGACATCATGGACCTAATATGGCCACAAATAATGCTATGAGCATCCCCACCCCCTTGTACATGCAGCTGCTGGACAGGGAATGTCCTGGCTGCAGCTGATTGGTCAGGCATTGACAGCATCCTTCTGGATTTAACTGAATATGAATTTGGACTAAACTCAAGCTCATCCCTAAGTGTGATCTTCTAAAATGCTGAGTTGCCAAAAAACAGGAAGAGAGGGGAAATCTTTTAAATGGGTCTCTTAGTCTGTTGGTAGTTTCCTAATTTTGGAAAGATTATCTCTAACTTCCTGCTGTGTATACAGCACAACTATTGAAATAAATACTTGGTAGCCACGCTATAGCCAAATGATGGCTACAGCGTGGTTACCCAGTTCTGGAAGGGCACCTGACGATCTCCGTGATCAGCTGTGTCCTAAGGACACAGCTGATCATGTGATGAGGTAAAAGGCCAATCACAGCAGCCTTTTACCACGTGATCAGCTGTGTCCAATGATACAGCAGATCACGGAGTAAATACAGTTGCCGGTTATCGACAGAACTTTCCTCATGCTGTCACAGCATGAGGAAAGTACTGCCGATAACCGGCAGCTATCACAGAGGAGATCGGCATTAATCATCAGTGCCCTGATGATCAGTGCCCTGCAGTGCCACCCAGAAGTGCCACCCACCAGTGCCCAGCAGTGCTTCCCACCACTGCCCAGCAGTGCCACCCATCAGTGCCCCCCAGCAGTGCCACCCATCAGTGCTGCCCAGCAGTTGCGCCCATCAGTGCCACCCATCAGTGCTCATCAGTGCTGCCAGTCAGGGCTGTCAGTCAGTGCCACTTGTCCATGTCGCCCATCAGCGCTGCCTGTCAGTGCCCATCAGTGCCACCAATCAGTGCCCATCAGTGCCACCTATCAGTGACCATCATTGCTGCATGTCAGTGCAGCATCACCAGTGCCTCCCCATCAATGCCCAACAGTGCCGCCTCATCAGTGCTACCTCATCAGTGCGGCCTATCAGTGTCCATCAGTGCTGCCTATCTGTGCCACCTCATCAGTGCCCATCAGTGCTGCCTATCAGTGCCTATTAGTTCTGCCTATCAGTGCAGCCTCATCAATGCACATCAGTGAAGGAGAACAATTACCTGTTTGCTAAATTTTATAATAGAAAAAAAGAAAACCTTTTTTTTTTCAAAAATTTTGCTCTTTTTTTATAGTGCAAAAAATAAAATGCCCAGTGGCGATTAAATACCATCAAAAGAAAGCTCTATCTGTGTGAAAAAAATGCTAAAAATTTCATATGGGTACAGTGTTGCATGATCGCGCAATTGTCATTCAAAGTGTGACAGTGCTGAAAGTTGAAAATTGGCCTGGGCAGGAAGGGGGTATAAGTGTCTGGTAGAAAAATGGTTAATCTTCCCAATGGGACACAGAGCTAGCAAAAATATACTTTTTAATGATTTCTTACCCTATCCAAAAAAATAGGCTTCAAATGTACTTTAAAGGATAAATGCACCTTTGCACCGATTTTTAGGGTGGAACATGTAACATGTTCTCACTATTGCAGCCGCCACCCACTGCCCTCTCTCCCTGTGACAGCAGTACAGGGAGAAGTTCCGTGTACATCCGCATCATTCATTTACAGAGTTCTGTGAATGAATGAACTATGAGTACCAACATCCTTTGCGGATGTCTGCTTGTAGTTCTCAATGTACTTTCATGGCGCTGCTAAGCACTGTGGTAGTTCATTGAGTCTTACGAAGTACGAGCAGACAGCTTACACTGACAGTGTGCTGGAGTCCTGCATTGCACCAGTGATCTTCTGATCGCTAATGCAATGCTTTCCATGCTCCCCCGCGAAAAAAAGAAAAGTAAATGCACATTTTTTTACCTGCAAAAAAATGGGCGTTCATTTTTCTTTTTTTTAATTGAACTTACCATTTAAGCATTGTGACACTTCAGGAGAGAGGCTCAAAAAAGGAGCATTCTTTCAAAACACAAGCATAGTGTAGATTGACATAGGATGGATACTCTGCACTGTTGGTATCCTATGTACTATTTTTCTAACTTCCTGTCTGGTAAAACTGTCGGTTGTCCCAGATTGCAGTTAAAACCCAAAGGAGTTCTACCTTTTTCTATGCTATCTAAACATAGAAAAAAAATTTGCATCAGCACTTTAAAGCGGAACTTCCCTCTCTCAATCAACATGTACTATTTGTAATCCTTATGCCGCTAGCATTAGTAAATAGATAGGAAAGTATATGATATTTACTTGCTTTAAACTTTTTTTTTTATTTTCTTCAGTTACATCCTGGTTCCATTCATAGGTAAATGATGTCATACATCTCATACATGTCATGTGCTGAACAAGTACATAAAATATTATCAAGTATTACGTAAAATAAATCAATAACACAATCCTCAGTCCCTCCCCTCATGCCAGGGTACTAGGTGCAATCCTAGACTCCCATCTGTCCTTCCAGCCCCAAATGCAATAGCTGTCCAAATCTTGTAGACTTCACCTCCGCAACATCTCCAAGATACGCCCGTTCCTAACCTCGGAAACCACTAAGCAACTTATACACTCCCTTGTTATATCTCGCCTTGACTATTGTAACTCCCTCCTCATTGGCCTACCTAATCGCAGGCTATCCCCTCTTCAGTCTATCATGAATGCTGCTGCCAGACTCATCCACCTTACTAACCGTTCTGTATCTGCCACACCTCTCTGCCAATCCCTCCACTGGCTTCCAATTGCCCAACGGATAAAATTCAAAACATTAACAATAACATATAAAGTGATTTATAACTCTGCCCCAAAAATACATCATCAATCTTGTCTACAAATATCACCCAAACTGTCCTCTCTGCTCCTCTCATGACCTCCTGCTCTTTAGCTCCCTTGTCTCCTCCTACTATGCTCATCTCCAGGACTTCTCCAGAGCTTCCCCCATCCTCTGGAACTCTCTACCCCAATCTATCCGACTTTCACCTACTCTGCCCACTTTTAGGTGATCTCTGAAAACCTATCTCTTCAGGGAAGCCTATCCTGCCTTCAGCTAATAACCAAATCTTCTATTGTAGTCCATCCCCCACAGTTATTACCTTTTGCACCACCACCCCCTCCCTCCTGGATTGTAAGCTCCAAGGAACAGGGTCCTCCTAACCCTCTTGTATTGAACTGTATTGTTGCTGTACTGTCTCCCTTTATATTGTAAAACTCTGAGCAAACTGTTGGCACTAAATAAATCCTGTATAATAATAATAATAAAAAAAAGAAAATCCTTTTTGGGTTGGCTAAATATGGAACACCACATATGAATGTTTCATATTTAACACTTGCAGCCAGTAGGTTGAATTTCTTTTTTTTTGGAACAACGTGAACCTTCTTGGACTTGAAGTTATTGTTGTACTTACTACAGCTTTCAATATCTATTAATATTTTCTTGATGCTTTGGTCAATAAATGTAAAAATTTGTATGTCCCCTGTAAGTTTGCAACTTTTGTATTTCCTTTACAGCACCTATGCTGTAAAAAAAATATTTTTTTCACTATTTGTAAATTTGCAGGCTATAAAAACCCAGCACTTATGCACTTTCATTTTTTGTTTCAAACTCCTTTCCAGCTTAAGTCTGGACTGGTCCCATTGCATGTGAAAAATAATAAATCTTTGATGTGTATTCTCCAGTATGCTGAATCTATGTAACCAACGGCTGGAAAATGTTATTATAGTGATTGCAAAGGATTACTTTTTATTTTAAAAAAATTTAACAAGCATGTTATACTTAACTGCTCTCTGCCAATGTTTTGCACAGAGCAGCCCTGATCCTCCTTTTCTCAGGCTCCTCTGCCCTGCCAAGTGCCCCCCATAGCAAGCCACTTGGTCACTGTGGGGGCACTTGTGGAGGCTCCCTCCCTGAGCTTGGCTCGGCTTTGCCCCCCACTCCCTTCTCACTGGCTGTTATTTACAGCAGCAGGAGCCAATGGCTCCCGATGCTATCTCTGATCAAATAAGGAGGGAGAGTGTCAAGACCCCCTGCTCTTGTGCACATCACTGGATTGAGATCAGGCTCAGATAAGTATAAGGGGGGGCGAAGCTGCATGTAAAAGTTTTGTTACCTTAATGAATAGAATGCATTAACCTCTTCCCTAGCACGCTATAGCTGAAAGACAGCTACAGCACGGTTGTCTAGTTCTGGGACGACTTCCATGGACATCATTCCAGAACACGCCCCCTGCGCGCCTCCAGCGGAGCGCACCTGGCGCTGCCGGTGATCGCTGTGTCCTATCTCAGTAAACGGCCAATCACAGCGGTCTTTTACCACGTGATCCACTGTGTCCGATCACCGGGTAAATACAGTTGCCGGTTATCGGCTGCACTTTCCTCAAGCTGTCACAGCATGAAGACAGTACTGCAGATAACTGGCAATTGTTAGAGAAGTGATCGGCAATGATGATCAGTGCCCTGATTATCAGTGCCCAGCAGTACCAACTACCTGTGCCACCCATCGGTGCCCATTAGTGCCACCCACCTGAGCCCTGCAGTGCCACCCACCTGTGCCCATCAGTGCCACCCACCTGTACCCTGCACTGCCGCCCATATGTGCCCAGAAGTGCCTAGCAGTGCCATCCACCTGTGCCCAGCAGTTCCACCCGCCTGTGCCCAGCAGTGCCACCAGTCAGTGCTGCCCATCAGTGCCACCCATCAGTGCTGCCTATCAGTGCAGCATAATCAGTGCCAGCTCATCAGTGCCGCCTATCATTGCCTCCTATCAGTGCCCATCAATGCTGCCTATCCATGCCACCTCATCAGTGCCCATCAATGCTGCTTATCAGTGCAGCCTCAGCAACACACATCAGTGAAGGAGAACAATTACCTGTTTGCAAAATTTTATAATAGAAACAAAGAAAAACTTTATTTTTTTTGCTTTTTTTTGTTTATAGTGTAAGTAATAAAACACCCAGTGCTGATTAAATACCACCAAAAGAAATCTCTATTTGTTTGAAAAAAATTATAAACATGTCATATGGGTACAGTGTTGCATGACCACGTAATTGTCATTCAAAGTGTGACAGCACTGAAAATTGGCCTGGGCAGGAAGGGGGTATAAGTGCCCGGTAAGGAAGTGGCTAAGATAAAAAACCTTCTGCCTTTAGCACCACTTTAAGCCATGTCTTCAGGATTTTTGGGTGTATCATAGCCAAATATAAGGAAATAGAATATAAATATAACCAAATATAGCCAGTCTATACTCAAATAGTGCCAGATCAAGACTGGATGAAAGAGTCCAAGATAATATTACCTGTTAGTAAAGCAAGTCATAAAAAAAAATTGAATGCATTTTGGGGACAACACCACCCCCCTTCATCAGGGCTCAACACAGGTTAAATCTTGGATGTTTCCTCCAAAATGCATTAGATTTGATTACTTTTTTTTTTACAAACAATTAAAATGATCTTGAATTCTTTCATCGAGTTTTGGGCTGATGCTCCTTTCTGTATTTCTGTGGTTTGAGCTACTGTTGGGTGCTTTGTGGGAGCTGCCTCACCAGATCTATAGAGCTTGTTCCAAGATTTCCTTCTTCTGACTAAACATGCAAGTCTAAGAAATTCCCAGAACCTCTTTGATTACGCTGTTCTGGAGTTTTCTCACATTGACCATGATTTGCTAAAGATGTACAACATGTTCACTTTCAAAATGAATTTTCACCTATCTCTGTGAATGAGGTGAATCAAAGTAAGGAATGTATGGAAATATAACCAAATATAGCCAGTCTATACTCCGATAGTGTCAGATGAAAACTGGATGAAAGAGTCCAAGATAATTTTACCTGTTAATAAAGAAAGTCATATAAAAACATCCAATGCATTTTGGGGGCAACACCACCCCCCTTCATCAGGGCTCAACACAGGCTAAAACTTGAATGTTGCCTCCAAAATGCATTAGATTTTTTTTTATTACTTTTTTTTACCAACGTTTAAAATGATCTTGAATTCCCAGAATCTCTTTGATTACGCTGTTCTGGAGTTTTCTCACATTGACCATGATTTGCTAAAGATCTAAACACGTTCACTTTCAAAATGAATTTTCACCTATCTCTGTGAATGAGGTGAAGCAAAGTAATATTCACTGCAAAGAATACCCAATCATGTGCAAGAAAAAATAAATAGGATTTGTGCTTGCACATGATTGTATAATTGAGGTCAGTACTACTTCAATCACAAGCTGGCCATACAGTATATGCTTTCAATTTCTCCAGTTCAGCCTTACAGATTGAGAAAAATCCATCAGTTTCCACCAATCCATCAATCTACTTCAGTACAACTAGCCTGTCTGATTTTTTTTGCATGCGATCACTGCCGGTGAATATAGCTATTAGCAGTGATCATTGTGTTCTGCTGGCAGGGAAGCTCATCACAGGCAGAATAAAATAGCAGTGCAGGGATGATTGTGTTGGTGGGGGAATCAAGCAATTTTCTTTCCTTGCACTCGTAGTGGAAGGAAAGAAAATTGTGTAATCTATGGCTTGCCTAAGCAGTGTGGATGGAGGTATGACAGCTACCAGCTATTGTATTCAGCAACTGCTTCTCCAATGGCTGCAGAATACCTGAATTGTGCATGAATCAGATTGGCCAATTCAGCAGGAATTGGTTGAAATCTGAACAGTGTATGGACAGGTTTCGACAGTAAATCAACTCTGTTGACTCCATGCTGCGCTTGCTTGTGATCTGATCTAGTTCTTTCATAATCAGTTCAGCTATGTACTCTAGCCCTAACAACTTTATTCCAAACAATGTAGGACCAGCAAACACATTTTATAAGTAATGGGGCTTGGGAAAGTGCACAGACATCATTATAAGACAGACATTCATTGTTTTTATAATTACAGTTGCAATCATTTTTGTACTGGGCATTTTTGCTTTGTTTACAGCTTAAAATAAAGACCTGTTGCAGCAGGTTGAATAGATGTCAATTCTGTCTCAGCATAGTGATTGTATAATTTATACTTTATTTTGTTTTTGATGCTGTATTTTCATTAAACGGTACCAGTGTACACAGACTGTATTGATATTTCTAAAACGTCTGCCTCACTTTGACAAAATTACCAATGAAATCCAATAGAAGAGATAAACAGGTCACTAGTGAGTGATTGCTTGCCTCTAACCCCACAATATACATTGAAAAAGATGTTTACCAACTTGCTTGTTTCATTGTTTCACACTTGAAGTTGAAAAAAAATGATACATACAGTCTTAAGCATCATTTAGAAGCCTGGATCTTGTGTATAAACAAAGAGAGACTGTTTTATGTCTTATTTAGCTGTAATCAGGGTATACTTTTGTCAAGAAGGTTCAGCTCCATGAGAGCACCCACTGTGCCATGGTTTGTTATGTTTAAATGTGAGAAAAAGCATGCTAATTAGGATAATGAGGTTACTCAAATTAATTTCCTGTGCTAAGTTAAGGAATATCCATTGCAGCAGACGTTTGGGCTTTCTTCAAGAAATACTAAATAAAAAAGACTCCTTATGATACATGTAAAACAGATATTTAAAGTGTTACTAAACCCCCAGCAGTAAAATCAGTCAGTATATGCAGTAAAGCATGCTTGTTATACTCACTGTGGAACCTAAGGGGTTAATCCTCCGCACTGTGTAAAAAGGCTGTTTGATCCTTTCTCCTCTGCCCCTCTTGTTGAAATGACCACCTGATACAGACTGAACCCGTGGTCACATGCGCATGCTCAGTTTGGTGTGTATTCCTTGAGAGGGTTTTTTTTTCTTGGGAGGGTGCATGTGATCAGCACAGGGCCAATCAGCCCTGTCTAGAAAGAGGGTCAGAGGTTTCACATCCTCCTGGAACAGAAAGAAAACTCCTTCTACAAGCTTTAACCAGTCCCAAGACTGCTCTAACTGCTGATGAGAAAATGTATTTATCAGTTTATATTTACTAAAATAATTGCATTTTTATATTCTGTGTACTGTGGGAGAGCAGATATAGTGAATGCAGGACCCTGGGTTTAGTAACACTTTATTGATCATACCTTTCCACATGGAAGAAAAATATATTTGAAATACATTTTTAAAATATTCTTCCCAAATATATTGACATATACTTGAAATACTACAATTTTGGCCATATTCAATGTATTTCAAAATACATTTCAATAAATATATATGTATAAATATATATTTATATCTAAATATATAAATATAGATGTATTTCAATATACAGTGTATATATATATATATATATATACTGCAAAATTTTATTACAAATACATTTCAAATATACTGTATGTCTTTAAAAATACAAATCTACATTTTTGGAATTAATTTACAAATATGTAAAAAAAAATATAATTAACATGACTTTTTTATATGTTAAAAAAATCCGAAAATTATATTTAAAAAATATATATGCAGAGATGACACTGAATGTTGTTGGTGGGAGCCATAGTGTAAAAGAGGCTCAGTACATGTTAGAACCAGAGGGCTATTATAAGCTCATGGGCATTGGCATGCATGTGGAAATGTATTTGCATGTGTGCAAACTTGATATTTAGGCCAAAATATTCATATTTTTGGTAAAAAAAAAAATCAAATCTCAATAAGTGTATATTGATTGAGCAAGTTATAGTGCCTACAAACTATGGGATATATAATGGAATTTTTATTTGTTTCAATTTTTTTTTACTAGTAGTAATGGCGGTGATCGGCGACTTAAAATGGGACTGTAATGGTATGGCTGTCAATCTGACACTAATTGAAACTTTGTGGGAACCAGCAACACTAATACAGTGATCAGTGCTAATAATATATACTGACACTATACTAATGACACTGGTTGGGAAGGGGTTAACATCTAGGGGCGATCAAAGGTTTAAGTGTATGCATGCCTAACAGTACTTTTACTAGGGGATGAGCCGATCACTGGGTACCGGCTGTCAATCATTGCCTGGGATCTGCTGATCGGCTTGTGCTGTGACTTACCACAACACAGTCAAGACAGTGGGTGCGAGCGTCCCCTGTACAGAAGGGCAGGATCACGTGCCAGAACAGAAGAGCCACCTTGTCGCTGCACATCTAAGTAAAGTGGTTGGCAAGTGGTTAAGCTGGACTATGACCTGATCAGATTGCTGAGTGGTCTTCAGCTAGTTTCTGCTTTACATGAGCCTTGACCTGCTATACTTGCCTACCCATGCATAACTCATCTTGCCACTGACCTGTCTCTGGACTTCTGCCTGCCTTCTGTGATCTCAGCTTGTATTCTGTCTTGTACTCCTGTACCTCACTGCCTGGCTGCTGATGAACTTTTGGCTTGTGTCTCAGCTACACTCCTGTCTGCTGATCAAGTTTCACTGTGTTCCAGTTCCTGGTTCCTGCTTGATGATCTACTGTATGGTCATCTGCTTCCTGCAAACATCACACATCCTGTCATCACTATTAAGGGTGGTGAACAAGAGGTGCAAGAGAAGACCACCTCTCCAGCTTGATCTCCACCAGGTATTTGACACATGTTGACACCCCTTCAAGGGCAGGGCCATGATGTCCTGCACCCTCAAGCAGGGCTGTCTTTAATATTGATAGGACCCTGGGCAAACTTTTTCTTGGGCTCCCTGACCCCCATTCAAATTCACTCTCTGCCTGCTCTGGGACATACAATAAATAGCAGTTAGACTCAAAATGAGTTTACTGCAGCAGATCAGGCAGCAATTGTGATTGGTTGCTGGAGGATACAATATATTATTACCACTCACCAACTAGCTGCTAGAGGTTACAACACATGATTTCTGCTTGCTTATTGGTTGCTAGAGGTTACTGCACATCATTACCATAGACAGTGGCAGTGGTGGGGGGCATGGGATAAGTGGTAGTGTTGGGGGATGGGGTGAGTGACAGTGCTGGTGGGGGGTGGGGTCAGTGGCAGTACTTGGGAGAATGGGATGAGTGGAAGTGCTGGGGGTGGATGGGATCAGTGACAGTGCTGGATGGGGATGGGTAGTGACATTTCTACACTGACCACCAATGTTAGGGGGGATTTCACTAATAACCAATGTAAGAGGGGATTTACACTGACCATCAGTGTAAAGGCAATTCTGCTCTTACCACCAATGTAAAGGGAAAGTTACACTGAACCCCAATGCAATGGGGAATTTGCACTGACCACCAATGTAATGGGGAATTTGCACTGACCACCAATGTAATGAAGAATTTACATTGACAACCAATGCAATTGGGAATTTTACACCAACAAATACATTTCTACACTGGCTGCCAATAAAAGGGGGAATTTCCACTGACCTCCAATGTAATTTGGGAATTTGCACTGACCACCAATGTAATGAAGAATTTACACTGACAACCAATGCAATTGGGAATTTTACACCAACAAATTTCTACACTGGCTGCCAATAAAAGGGGGAATTTACACTG
The DNA here is from genome assembly GCF_062004578.1 of Staurois parvus. NCBI lineage: Eukaryota > Metazoa > Chordata > Amphibia > Anura > Ranidae > Staurois > Staurois parvus. Next base: position 2,024,776 of record NW_028317815.1, on the reverse strand, counting down.
ACCACCAACTTAAGGGGGCTTCTACATGGACCACCATTGTAAGGGAGGATTTGACACTGACCCCAAAGGGAGGATTCGACACTGACCGCTATTTACATATGAATGCCACATTGATATCCCTATTTCCATATGAATGCTTCCGCTATTTCCATATGAATGCCAGTTATTTCCATGTGAATGCTGACATGGTCTGCACACATGAGTCATCTGTACATGGCAGAGCTGGACAGCATAAGTGAAAGCACTTCACACTGAGATATGGAGACATAGCCCGGGAACAAAGACTTCAAGGGACAAGGAAATATAAACTGGGACAGCTGGCAAGTATGGGGCAGCTGCTTTGGGTCCCACAGCAGTGAATAGGCCCAGTGCAGATGCCCCTTTTGCCCCTCTAAGACGGCCCTGCTCACAAGATGTACTCGGTCTCCCAGGTTGAATGATGCCAGGCTGACAACATCTAGTGACAGAGTTGAATAAATAGAATAACTGCGATGGACAGAGAAGGTGACATGTGCAGCCTTATCCCCCCCCCCCCCCAAAAAAAAATTGCCTGGCATATAGCTTACACAAAAAATACGCTAAGCATGTATGGGCCTGTCAACCATCCTTTGCCCATGGTGCTGTAATGTACAGTGTATGACGGAACAAACTTCTATTTATATCAGCATTCATCTGCGGTGTGTGCCCCATTCTTCCAGTTTATGTCCCTGCAATTAGCGAGCCAGGCAGGCACCTGCTTCAGTAGCCGGGTTGGTTTCACCTGTCACTAACCTGGAGCTGCAGCATCGCCTCCATTGTTCCTAAAACTATTGTCTGCTCTTGCTACTAACAGCCACCAGCAGCGCTGCTTCTATCAGTAATTCTGACCTGTGAATTGAAGATGTAGACACCTGATAGGTCTGGCACACATTGGCCATTATTCTCTGTGCTCCAGTGTAAATCAGACTGGTCCACAGGAAATTTTAAAGTGTAGCTACCTTTTATAGTAAACCTGTCAAGAGATGATTGCGGGGTTGCCATTGATGATGTTAGCTGTTTGGCTGTTATTTCTGACCCACTAGCTTCAATATTCTTTGGAGTCACCAACCTGGAAGTAAGCAGATTAGGAAAGCCAGAAGTAAAAGTTCATATATGAATTCTTGTTCCAGGTAAGTGACTCATATGGATTGATTTCCTAAAGGTACTGAGGTTGTTCATTTCTAAAAGGGAATGTTCAATGAGCTTAGTAAATTAGATGAAGTTGTCTTTACTTAAATCAACCAATTCAATCCCTGTTTTTTTTTCATTATTTTATTTCCTTTGCATGACTGGGTCATATTCAAAGTATACACAAGTTTATATTATTTACTGAAATTCACTTTGCTAAGAGAACAACCTCTATTTCTTTAGTATTGTGGTTATGCATCCATGAAAAATTGTTTATTGCAATGAATCCTCATTTTTTTTCAAGTTTTGAAAACCTTCTTTGAACATAGCAAACTTTTGAGAATTCATTGCAATAAACAATTTTTCATGGACACATAACCACAATTTAATTTCAGACAATACCAAAAACACATTTCTCTCTCTATGGGACTTCCACAATTTAAATATGCAAAATATAGTAAACACTACTTAGTGAGAATGCTGAGTGCAGAATAAGAAAAAGTTTTACTGAAATATTACAACCACCTAAAATCAGATCTATCCTGCACTCTACCACATGGCTATGTGTTTAGGCATGGTGTGTGCATTCTACCTGTGTCCCATTAATCACAAACCAAAGATCCCAAGAGTCACAAAGACTCAGGGTCATCCCAAAATACAGGCATATGTTTGTGTGCAAGCAAATCCATCTCTACAATATAGATACAATTCTAAATATGCTTATGGCAAAGCACTTAGGGTTCATATTGAACGGTACAGATGGGTATGGCTATATTACACCTCTAGTCATTATTATTATTATTATACAGGATTTACATAGCGCCAACAGTGCTTTATAACATAAGGGCAGACAGAACAATTACAACACAAATTAATACAGGAGGGATCAGAGGGCCCTGCTCTTTAGAGTTTACAATCTAAGAGGGTCAATTGATGCAAAAGGTAATAATTGTGGGGGATGGGCTGATGGAGAAAATATGTGTACAGGTGATAGGTGGGGGCAGGATAGGCCTCTTAGAAGAGATTAGTTTTTAGGGATCGTCTAAAAGTGGACAGAGTAGGATATAGTTGGACACATTGGGGAAGGGAGTTCCAGAGGATGGGAGCGGCTCTGGAGAAATAATTTATTAACACAAATATAGGTGGTATCATGTATTCAACAATTTGATGAAACATAGTTCCACCACTTTTTGCACCACTGCCAATGATGTATATGGTACTAACAGAAGCACTTGATGACTTTATCCACACTCGGTTGGAAATAAATATTTCTGTGCTCATGAGGGATCAACCCCTCTGTCTCATTGGGGTTTATTTACTAAAGCTGGAGAGTCCAAAATCAGACTCCCTTCTGCATAGAAACCAATCAGCTTCTAACCTCAGCTTGTTCAATGAAGCTATAATATATATAAAGCTGCCACTATTAATTTATTAAGTGAAAGGACACAGTGGGGAAGGGAGTTCAAGAGGATGGGAGCAGCTCTGGAGAAGTAATTTATTAACACAAATATAGGTGGTATCATGTATTCAACAATTTGATGAAACATAGTTCCTCCACTGCCAATGATATGTGTGGTACTGACAGCAGCACTTGATGACTTCCTCCACCCTAGGTTGGAAATAAATATTTCCATGTTCATGAGGGATACACCATTCTGTCTCCTTATGCCATCATGTATGTACAGGCATTTGAAAAGCTCACCATCCCTTGCTGTAGGATATATATTACAGTTACAGTTAGTAATGTAATGTTTGCCACATATTAGATGTCGTATCAACATTGGTCAATCATGCTGCCACAATTCCTCGCTGCTTGCCACAGTGGAAATATATCAGGCTCTACACATATATGAAGCTGTCACTATTAACTTATCAAGTGATAGGGCAGCTAAAAGATTTACACCCAGTACAAAGTTCTCTTTCCTCCATGATACATGTATCTTATGTATGAGAGTAACATGTTCATTCTGTGTGGTAGAACCTTCATGTATTACTAGAACTTCCAATCCACCACAAATCCTGGACATCATTTATATCCTTGCACACCATATTATTTTATTCAAACGTCAGTTAGTTTATGTATAATTATGGAAGCATAATTTTACATTCCATGTATCAACAATTTGTACATACAAGTCCCATCTTTTTTCACCTTGGTAAGTAGAAAGGAACCAGGGTAAGTAGAATGAATGAATAAAAATCTGACATATCCATGGTGTGGAGGTGCAGGCTGATGAGCAAAAAAACTGACCAGATTTGCTGGATCCATCCGGCTGCATCAGAGGAAATAATCTGTACCAAGGAGGGAAAGTCTCCTCCCATGATGTAGAACTATAGGCAAAACTTTTTTTCATCTTGGATAGACTAAGGGAGGATTATAACCCCTGTCAGTTTGTATCTCATTGGGGAGATTTTGCTTTGCTTCCTGTCCCATAGCCAAAATAGGAATTAAGGGAATTCTTTAGGATCCCCAGGTCAGCAGAACTAGTATATCCATTGGAAGATTTCCGCCCCATTGCTTTTCCCAAAATGTTCTTTTACTTTCACTTTCAATGATAATGGTAAACAGAACAAATACAGAGGGTGAATCTCCCATATAGGGGCAAAGACAGACCCAATAAAAACCAAATAGTTGTTCTAATCCCTCTCCACTCTATCCAAAACTATAAAAAAACTATTATATTTTAAAAGGCGCTGCTATCGGCATGATTACTAGAAAAGGTAGCTTTGTACAGGTGCCCTCCCATGACAAGAAATGTAGGTAAGCCTTATCACATTATAACAAGTATTTTGAAAAGCTCCTCATTTTATAATGATATCCTCCTTTATAATTAATCACAAAAAGGGCTTGAAGTTGATTCTTTCATCTGAGCCAGTAGCAATCATAACTTTAATCCTCCATAAAATATTTTATATATCCTCATATAATGGAAATGAAGTAATATCAGGTTTTTAAATTATGTTCTTTTGCTATTATTGAAATAAAATAATCTATAAATAATTGTATGGAGATGAGCAGTTTTATGGGTCTCCAGAAGCATGGGTTATATATTACAGTAGGAGTATTTATGACTGGACAGTGTAGTGTTCAATTATGAAATGCTGAGTGGGTTTGGGTAAAAGCTATGCACATGTGAATCTTGAATAATTAAAAGGCAATGCTTAGATCTTAGCTGTTATCTCAGTGAGCAAATAACAATGTACTGTTGCAAGAAACTGTTCAACATTGTATCAGATTACCCCACTACCCTTGCCAGTCCTTGCACTGGACTCTGCACCCCTATCGTGGCTGTACTTGGAACAATATATACAATCCTATTGTCGATTTACTTTCCAGAAGAAAAATACGATCAAAAGATCAAAAAAGGTCATTAGATGCTCCATACACTTAATGATCATCAATCTATCTACTTTCTTATGGTCTGATTTTCTGTACATACTGGTCAGAATAATTATAATTAAATAGTTTATTTTTGCTCAAAATCGATTGATGATACAGTGGGGGAGTATTACTAAAACTAGAGAACTCTGGTGCAACTGTGCATAATAGCCAATCAGCTTCTAACCTAAGCTTGTTCAATTAAAAACCACTTGCCCTCCAGAGGATTTACCCCCCTTCCTGACCAGGCCATTTTTTGCAATACGGCACTGCGTTACTTTAACTGACAATTGTGCGGTCATGCAACGCTGTACATAAATGACATCTAGGTCTTTTTTTCCCCACAAACAGAGCTTTCTTACAGTGACAGTGATCACCTCTGTGGTTTTTTTTTGCGCTATAAACAAAAACAACCTGACAATTTTGAAAAAAAAACAAACAATATTTTTAACTTTTTGCTATAAAACATATCCAGTAAAAAAAATGTAAAACATCAAATTTCATAAAACATTTAGGCCAAAATGTATTCTGCTACATGTCTTTGCTGAAAAAAAAATCCCAATATGTGTAAATTAATTGGTTTATGTGAAAGTTATAGCATTTACAAATGGTGGTATATCTACTGGAATATTAATTTTTTTACTAGTACTAGTAATGGCGGCGATCAGCGACTTATAGCAGGACTGCGGGACTGCGGCGGGCATTCTGACACTGGGGGGGAACTGCCTAACTGTCACTGAAATCCAAATGACACAGTGATCAGTGCTAATAAAAAGCACTGACACTGTACTAATGACACTGGGCAGGAAGGGGTGAACTTTTAGGTGATCAAAGGGTTAACTGTGTACTGTGTGTGTTTTACTGTGTGTCCTGTGCTGTTTTACTACAGAGACATGCTGCTTTGTATTTCTCTGCTGTGCAGAGAGATACATAGCAGCATGTCCTTGCTGGCAGGAGAGAGACCTGTTGTTTACACACAGGTTTCTCCCCTGCCAGTTCTACACGATGATTGCTGGATGCTGGCAGGAAATCTCCATCTGGGACCCAGTGATTGACATCCCTATCTGCCAATGGCGGGGTGGGTAGGGCGGAGCGCATGTGCCACCTACCCGAAAATGCAAATCACGTATATATACGTTATTTTGCGCAGCCCTGCCACCCTGTAGCAGTAATTCTACTATAGGGTGGCAAGCAAGTGGTCAAACTTTGGCAATAAAACGGGAAGTTGATTGGTTGTTAAGCAGAGTTGCACCAGATTTTGCACTCTCCAGTTTTAGTAAATTACCCCCTATATGTATCCTTTTGATAGTTCATAGATTTGATTATATTGTCTGATTGGCACATGTATGGCCACTATTATGCTGACCATACTGTAGACAGGCAGAGGTTTTACTAAAACCAAGGAAGATGTTTGCTGGTCTGTAAAGCTTTGTTGAATCACTGAAATCCTGCCAGATGTTAGTGTTGTGTACAGTGACAGTTGTGCTCTCTTTTCTCTGAAGAAGAAAGAACAATTAGTTACCACCTACATGACAGTTTTCCAATATCATTGTGTAATAAAAAAGTTTTGTTGTTGTCATAAGAGCCTTTTGCTCTCTAGCGAGGACCAAAGCGGCCTGATTCCAGAAGTAAAAGATTCAGGAACATTGCTTGTATGGAATAGAAACTAAACACCAAGCTACAAAAAAGTAATAGAAAATGTATAGAATTGTGTTATTTAAAATGTAGTTTAGCAATTTACTTCCTCAAAGTCTGGGTCACTTAATGTTGTGCAACAGCTCTAAAATAAAAAATATGCTATCTGCAGGAGTCTATTAAAAGCAAACAAAGTGATAATATTGGAGTTTCCTGGACTAGTTGTCTCAACAGCCTTTGTACCTAACAAATCATCCAACTAATCAATGGGGTGACTTGGTGGCTGTGCATGGGTGTTTTCTGATGGGTGGAATCTGGGTGGAATCATGTACTGTACATATAGCAACACTACTGCCCATATAAATACCTACACTCCTTGTGTCAGTCAATGGACAGAGACTATAAAAGGTGAGGCAGTCAGAGTACAAAGTGAGTGGTTAGCCCACCATTAGCACAGAATATATGGCTAAACTGTAATTCCTACAAACATGTGCATGAACCTTCACAGCGTTTTACTTTATGAAGATGCAGGATAATAATAATAATAACAGCAATAATAATAACCATAATAATAATAATCATAATAATAATATTAATAATCATCATAATAGTACAGATAGTAGCTCAACTAAAATAGATTGTTTCATTTTGTGCTTATAGGTGTTTGGATTTCTGACCAGCTATTTTTGAATCCTACATAATGCAGTGAAAAACATTAGATAGACAAATATCGTCTTTGCCCGTCATTCTTTGATGATATCTGCATGTATGTGACTTAGCTGCCCTTATGGTTTGACTGAATGGACTATTATACATAGCCAGGGGCGGACTGACCATTTGGAAACTCGGGCACTGTCCGAGGGCCCGGGTCAGTAGGGGGCCTCATGAGAGGCCCCTGGTACTTTTTTGAGTTTGGGCAAGGACACAGGGGCCCCATGATCCCCTATTGCCCAGGGGCCCCATGAGTTGCCAGTCCACACCTGTACATAGCTATCGTATATTCCAGAAATGTACAGCAGACCCATCACCACCTAGGTTATCAATGAAGACACAATCAGTTTAGGGTACATCATATCAGACCATTTTCAAACATTCCATTCTTGCTATATCTGCCTCCTGACACATGGGTGTCAATCTGGCTGCCCTCCAGGTGTTGCCAAACTACAAGTCCCATGAGGCATTGCAAGATTGACAGTTACAAGCATGACTCTCAAAGGCAGAGGCATGATGGGACTTGTAGTTTCGCAAAAGCTGGAGGGCTGCCAGTTTGACACCTACATATACTTAAACTCAAAGGGGGACATTTTCTAAAACTGGTGCACACAGAATCCGGTGCAGCTGTGCAAGGTAACCAATCAATTTCCATATTTTATTGCCAAAGCTTAATTGAACAAGGTGAAGTTAGAAGCTGATTGGTAATTATGCACAGTTGCATCTGATTCTGTGTGCACCAGTTTTGGTAAATGTCCCAGAAAGTGTGGCCTAGGCCTCTTTTCCTTCACAACTCCCCAGTGCTTGAAACATGACAATGTCAGGACTGCTGTCAATGAAATGTGCAGAGAATTGATTTTGGTTTGCACCACTTAAGCTGCCCATACATTATACAATTTTCTTTAGATTCACCTTCAACTGTGTAGTGCAAGGGCCTACCTGATTGCATACAAATCAAAAGTGTTTAGGTTTGACCTTATATTATATGGTTTTGGTAAATCAAAAGAAAATTGTATTCTGTATGGCCAGCCTTATTCTTACTCTCCACCGGTTTATTCAACACACCAGTCACATTCATTCTATTCAGATATTTTCGCTGGTGTATAGTGGGGGATGGGAGTGTACAATAAAGAAGGACACCAGGCAGTATAAAGTATATAGCATGGTTTAAAATATGGATAGCAGTATTTATTGACTATACTCTTGTGTATATGCATGAGTGTGTGTGTATTAAAGCAGTCAATAAGGCATCCTCTAGAGAATTAAACTGCCAGACTGGAGCTGCAGATTGTAAAAAAAAGCACTGAGATGAACCTCCTAAGTGTATTTCCACTATTAAATCTGTTACATGTTCTCATCTACAGAGCATGGCTTAAAAATGCATTGTACCCTTTTAGAACGCTTGTTTCTAGAAATTCCAGCGCTGAAAAATCTCAATAGCCCTGTCTATGGGGGAAGAAGGGGAGGGGGGGGGGCTGGAAGTTAAAGCGGTATTAAACAAAAAAACCCCAAAAAATTATATATTACAGTTTACCAATTATTAGATCTGGTGGCTGCATTTGTTTTCTTTTTCCCCTTTATGTTCACCTGGTAATCCTGCCAATAATTCTGTTTTTTTTTCAACTTGCTTTAACAGACCAAGCTGTCCAGACAAAACAGCAGTTAGAGGGTTGAGGCAAACCATTTACCACTGATGGGGGGTCCTTAGAATGGTCATATTTTGTTCATTTATGTAATACTTTTATCTTAAAAAGAAAAAAACTGTTTGCTGTAACTTCCAATGTTTTAGATGGAGTTCAGCTTTATTTTTTTTAGTCCATTTAGATGTTTTTGGGTTTCATGCTGCTTTATTGTTTACTATAATTAACACTGTATGCACTGTGCTGGCAGTTCTCATTATCAGTTGTAAACTGCGTTTGACCATTGTCTGTCCTAACTAGGGGTTAAACATTTAGAAGCTGGGCTTCTCCATTGTATGTGAATGAGATGAATCTGGGCCAGTCTTTAACCTTTCTATTGGGACAGACTCTCATTGATTTTCAGAAATGCTTGCAGCCAGCCATAAAACCTTTTCTTAAGAAACATCTAAAAGGTAAGAAATATTTAATTTTATTTTTTTTCTAAGGTATGTTGTATGACTGGGATCACGTCAAACATATTGTGTTTTTTTTTCTCAAATTACTGCAAAAGTGGAAAGAACACGTCAACCCAGTATTTCATATTCCTGATATGTGCCTGCTGTACCATGTACTTGTATGAAAAAGTATCCTGTTCTCTTTTTATTACTTCCTTTCTGTGAAATCCCTGGTGTTCCTGCCAATCCCCATGCTTTCCTGTTAAAACTGACCACACTGGACAGGAGAGCGCAGTATGGTCAGTTTTCTGGCTGCACTGGAAGCTAATACAATGATTAGTCGTGTGCTGAAATGCTCACCTCTATACAGCCATTCAATGGGAAAGTCAGTGTGCTATTGTTTTAGCTCCTTATGCAGCTGAGAACAGGGCGTGATCACTTATAAAAAAAGGGGGAAGTAATTATAACAGGTTTTTTTGCCTTTTTTAAACTGAATGGGTCTATTTGCTCAACCTCTTGAAGAGCAAGGGGCACTTAAGTGATTTGGCAACTGGTTGTGGGCCACATTGAAATGAAATGGTTTGAATTTAATTTTTTTTTTATTTTTAACAGCTTAATTAACATTTTCCTCTGACTGAATGCCTGCAGGAGGGAGAGGAGGAGCAGTCAAGTTTCCGCAATTGCAGGAGGAATATGGAGAGGATCAGTCCTGTATATGCTGCCCCTGCCGTCTCCTGTCCAAATGTGAAACAGCATGTGACAGGGAGACTGCATGGTCCCCTGGAGCATGAGGTGGGGTCACCACTGCAACCCCTGACGTTACACCAGTGGTAGGGGGGTGTGATAAAACCACTTCTGAACTATGAAGTTTTATTGCCTCCAAACCACAAATGTTTTGTGCCCCCTATAAGGCTGCTTTCACACTGATGCACTGTGATTTTCTGCACTTTGCCATAGACTTCTATTATATCGTGTGGGTGTGGTGCACTTTCTGAAGGTGCACTCAAGTGCCTGCATTCGGAAGTATTGGTGTGCTCTCAGAAAGCATATCAAACCCGCAGGATAAAATAGAAGTGCACTTCCCTGGTTTGAGGTCCAGGGGCCACATCAAAGGGCTCTGAAGACCACAGGGTGAGCACCCCTGTTTTAAAAGGTGAGGGTTTACATATACTTTAAATAAGAACTAATAAATGTTTCTTTGTGCATGAATAAAGTGTAAGAGTTGTAAATACGGGTATAACGGAATCAGTAAGAGAATTCTTTTGCACATGCACTCCGTTCTTTATATAATATGTATAGTTACTGTGTATACATATATATATATATATATATATATATATATATATATATATACAGTGGAGGAAATCAAAAAAGTCTACACACCCCTGTTAAAATGTCAGGTTTCTGTGATGTATAACAATGAGACAAAGATAAATCATTTCAAGACTTTTCCACCTTTAATGTAACCTATAGACTGTACAGCTCAATTGCAAAACAAACTGAAATCTTTTTTTTTTTTGGGGGGGGGGGAGTAAACATAAAAAACTAAAATAATGTGGTTGCATAAGTGTGCACACCCTCTTATGACTGCTGAGATGTACTTTGAAGCCTGTCTAAATTTAGCAAAAACACATCTGAAGTCTCCCAAAAGCATGTGGGAAAATGTGTTGTGGTCTGATGAAACCAAAGTTGAACTTATTGGCCATAATTCCAAAAGATATGTTTAGCACAAAAACAACACTGCACATCACCAAAAGAACACCATACCCACAGTGAAGCATGGTGGTGGCAGCATCATGCTTTGGGGCTGTTTTTCTTCAGCTAGAACTGGTGCCTTGGTCAAGGTAGAGGGAATTCTAAACAGTTCCAAATACCAGTCAATATTGGCACAAAACCTTCAGGCTTCTGTTAGAAAGCTGAACATAAATAGGAACTTCATCTTTCAGCATGACAACCCAAAGCATACATCCAAATCAACACAGGAATAACTCCACCAGAAGAAGATTAAAGTTTTGGAATAGCCCAGCCAGAGCTCAGACCTGAATCCAAAGGAAAATCTGTGGGGTGATCTAAAGAGGGCTGTGCACAGGAGATGCCCTCGCAATCTGACAGATTTGGAGCTTTTGCAAGGAAGAGTGGGCAGATATTGCCAAGTCAAGATGTGCCATGCTGATAGACTCATACACAAAATGACTGAGTGCTGTAATAAAATCAAATGGTGCTTCAACAAAGTATTAGTTTAAGGGTGTGCACACTTATGCAACCATATTATTTCAGTTTTTTATTTTTACTTCCCTCCACCTTTAAGATTTCAGTTTGTTGTTCAATTGAGTTGTACAGTTTATAGGTCACATTAAAGGTGGATAAAGTTCTGAAATGATTTATCTTTGTCTCATTTTTATACATCACAGAAACCTGACATTTTAACAGGGGTGTGTAGACTTTTTGATTTCCTCCACTATATATATATATATATATACACACACACAGTAAATATACATATTATATAAAGAACTGAGTGTATGTGCAAGAGAATCCTCTTGCTGCTTCAGTTATACCTGTATTTACAACTCTTACACTTTATTCATGCACAAAAAAATTATATTTAAAAATGTATACTACTAAAAAATATTAAAGAATATGTAATAAATATGCTTTCCCCTCGTTTCTAATGTAACCAACTTGGCAGCTAGACGTTGACGATGTCTTCTTTGCACCAGATTAGTGCCTAGGCTGTGCAGAATAAAGATATTTTGAGTGATACATCAGAGCTGGGTAAGTGATGGCACAAAAAGGACGATTTACAACTGAAGGCTGAAGTAAAATGTAGTTGCAACCACTTTCCTCAAGATGGAACTTTCCTACCAAGTAAAATATCGACATTAAACTCCAATACTTCACAACAAGCCAGTGTGAAAGTGAAAATATATATTAGCTGAGGGATGCACACACCAGCTATTGTTAATATCACAAAATATTGAATAACTATTTCCTAGATTCCAGGCAGGAGATTGTGGGAATGCAGAAGCCTGGTCCATGGATGAATTAGCATGCAGGATTAACCATACCTTGTAATGACGGTGAGCAGATGTTCCGAAAATCAAATCTCTTTAATTATGACACAGTTGGATAAAGGGCACTCCATCCGATCCCTCTCAAGGCTGGCATCTCAGCCATAAGTTCCCATTAAAATGGAGCCCCAGCATCATCTGTATGGGTTTAGCGCTGATCATAATGGATGGACGTGTCAGCGGAATAATTATCAGCTCGTTAGGCTTGAACTGTCACCGGGTTGTTGTTGAATGTTGGGGGGTGCTGGTTGTGTTGGGGGTACAAAGTGCTCCATCAAGAAGCTGCCTTTTGATTTCAGGCGATCACAAAACCTATGTTTTTCACTTTCCCCTGGCAAGCTAGCTGTACTACATGTACTAATTAATAATTAAACAACGAGAAGCCCTGTGTGCGGTAATTGCCGGCATTGTTGAGCATTGTGAATTCATATAGCTGTACACACAGACTCAGAGAGAGAGAGGAGCAGTTTGGGGAGAGTGCAGAAGACAGATCCTAATGAGCCAGTACAACCTAGACATAATTGTCGCCTACATCATTGTGTGGAGCTCTGCTGTCACATGCCATGCGTTTGGTGTGTGTGCATGCATCCCCTGTTGTTGCCATTTAAAGCAGAGGGGATGCTTTCCTTGCCTGTGGTCAGGGTGAGCGTCTGTTAAGAGGTGGATTAGGGGAGTTAGAAAGACCAATAGCTGCCAGTGGGAGTATTTGCTATTCACATGGAAGAGACTCGGCGTTATGCTGTGGACTGCTTAGCCGCTTTCAGCACCGCGGACAGCTACAAGTGCGGCGCAGCCAGCCAGCCAGCCGGGCGATGCAGCCCCAGGACAAGGGACGGTAAGTGCCCCCAGCTCTCACTACTTTCCCTGCATAGCCTCGTACTACAGGAACTCACCCCCATCACTTATATGTCTGTGATGCTGCTGTGCTTTCTGCATTCTACTCTATGTATTTATTAAGTATTTCATCAGGTGAGCTGTGCCAATACAACACTTTAGCTTGTGTTTGCTCCTGTCTGGGTGTGGGCACTGTCTGGATAGCTCAAGGACCCCCCCCCCCCAAAAAAAAAGTGGGACCCCCTGCTCCTTGCTAATAGGGGAGGGAGTATGACAGCAGTCTTTATTATTTGTTAGCTAACAAACACTATAGGGGGGTGTTTTACTGAAACTGGAACACTCAAAATCTGGTGGAGCTGTGCATGGCAGCCAATCAGCTTCTAACTTCAGTTTGTTCAATTAAGATTTGACAATAAAACCTGGAAGCTGATTGGTTTCTGTGCAGAGCTGCACCAGATGTTGTACTCTCTTGTTTTAGTAAATAACCCTGGTTGAGGGAGATTTACTAAAAAATACTGATGCATTCAGAATCTGGTGAAGCTGTGCATGGTAACCAATCAGCTTCTAACTTCAGCTTGTTCAGTGAAGCTTTGACAATAAAACATGGAAGCTGATTGGTTTCTATGCCAAGCTGTACTAGATGTTGCACGGTCCCATTTTAGTGAATAACCCCCATTGGGGGATATTTATTAATACTGGAGTACTCAGAAACTGGTGCAGCTGTGCATGGCAGCCAATCATCTTCTAACTTCAGCTTCTTCAATTAAGCTTTGACAATAAAACCTGGAAGCTGATTGGTTTCTATGCAGAGCTGCACTAGATGTTGCAATCTCCCATTTTAGTAAATACATCCAATTGAGGGGCATTTATTAAAGCTGGAGCACTCAGAATCTGGTGCAGCTGTGCATGGTAGCCAGTCAGCTTCTAACTTCAGATTCTTCAATTAAGCTTTGACAATAAAACCTGGAAGTTGATTGGTTTCTGCACAGAGCTGCGCTAGATGTTGCATTCTCTCATTTTAGTAAATAACCCTCATTAGGGGAGATTTTTTAAAACTGGAGCACTTAGAATCTGGTACATGGCAGCCAATCAGCATCTAACTTCAGCTTCTTCAATTAAGATTTGACAATAAAACCTGGAAGCTGATCAGTTTCTATGCAGAGCTGCACTAGACGTAGGTGATTTACTAAAACTGGAGCACTCAGATTCTGGTGCAGCTGTGCACAGTAGCCAGCCAGCTTCTAACTTCAGTTTGTTCAATTAAGCTTTGACAATAAAACCTGGAAGCTGATTGGTTTCTGTGCAGAGCTGTTCTAGATGTTGCACTTTCCAGTTTTAGTAAATAGCCCTGATTGGGGGAGATTTATTAATACTGGAGCACTCAGAATCTGCTGTAGCTGTGCATGGCAGCCAATCAGCTTCTAACTTCAGTTTTTCAATTAAGCTTTGACAATAAAACCTGGAAACTGATTGGTTTCTGTGCAGAGCTGCACCAGATGTCACACTCTCCTGTTTTAGTAAATAACCCTCATTGAAAGAGATTTACTAAAAAAAAAACTGATGCATTCAGAATCTGGTGAAGCTGTGCATGGTAACCAATCAGCTTCTAACTTCAGCTTGTTCAGTGAAGCTTTGACAATAAAACCTGGAAGCTGATTGGTTTCTGTGCAGAGCTGTACTAGATGTTGCACTCTCCAGTTTTAATAAATAACCCCCTTTCTGTCGGGGAACTCCTACATGGAGCCATCCATCCATGGCACTGCTCTGTTTACCATCTTCTGTGCTGGAGTTTTTCTGTACCACATAGCCCCTCCTTTGCAGGCTTGTTATATATCCCCTAAAGTGGTGGTGATGTTGACACCTCTGAGGAGTACACAAGCAGTCGGGAGTCTTTTATACACTGTGCATGGTTATTCTGCCTCTTTTTTTGTAGCTTATCTATTACAATTTTTTTTCTGAATCAATGTGTACGTTTCCTAAAAAAAAAAATCATCCAAGACTGAATTTGCTGCCATTTTAAAACTGCCTTTTTTAAAATTGGCATTTTAAAAGCACCTCCTAGGAACCAGGTAGCACCTCTTAATCATTCAGCCCTTGGAGCGAGTCTCACAGTATGCAAGCTGAGAACTAGAGACATAAAAGTTTGATTTTCTTTTATATCCCGAGAAAAGAGAATGCCTCCAGCTCTCCCTCTTGCATACCATGTTCTCTTTTAGAGGGTTTACATAGTCCCCACCATGATGAAAGTTAAACTGATTTTTATTTTTTTTATTGGGGGTGGGAGTGTATGGGCTATAGAAAGCCCTTTTAGCAAGAGTGAACAAAAATCCATCTGCTCAGCAGACTAGCAAGAAAATCCCTGGAGGCTTGTTCAGCTGTTGGAAAATATAATAGAGCCACACAAGACGCTGAATGTCTGACACATACGATTTGGTGCAAATTAAACTCTCTATTTATTTAATTTTTTTTGGTAGATCTTGCACCCAAAATAATTACATGTGTCGATCACACCGACGACACCAATTGTATCACCTATGTACAATCCACTGACGTGTTGCACTAGAAAAAGGGATGAGCTTTAGAAAGGAGGCAACTCTTTTTTTTTAACTGTTCAGATCTGCAAGAAGAATTCTATGGCTATAGCCTGATACGGTGCAGGAAACATTTGTCGGTGGGATTTCTAAAGTTAATAGGTGGCACACAATGGAGACAAATCAAAATCGATCACCAATGTAGAAAGCACACAAGGAAAGGGTGCCCCTGACATTCAGCCTTCCAATACCTGTGACCTTTACAATAGGTCTTATTGGAAGAATATTACAGTTTTCCGGTGAAAGATGGGCAAGGTATTAAAATGTCGGGAATAATGGGGACATAAAATGCACACAATGATCTTTAGAGAACGGGCTCAACCATTTAATAGGATTGATGATTTAACATGCAGTAGTGGATAGATTTTGGTATGTGCATGCAATTGGAAAGGGAAGATGTGAGCATTGACTTTTCTGTATGGACAAAAGAACAGAGCACAGAGAGGCTGTGAAATCCTACTCATTTTGATGGGTTAATGCTAACATTTTCTGACAACTTCTCTGCTTTGATATCAGGAGTGTGGAATAAAAAGTGAACAAGACCCTCTTTGTGAAGACTTCTAGTCTGTGCTTTCCAACAGGCAGTCTGTCAGGTAAATTAGTCAAAGTTGGAGTGCTAGTCTTTCCAGAGAAATAGATTAAGGATTTGATGATATAGGCGAGCCCAGGACTTTAGAAGTACTGAGACACACTCTTTTGACTTTCTACACCATTAGATCAATAGTTATAGAGCACTTTTTCCTGCAGAAAACCCTTATTGTATTCAATGGATGAGTGATATTGGCAGTTTACAAGCCCAGTGAACTAATGGCACAGATAATGGAAGTGATCCCTGCTAAGTAAGTGTCCCCGGTAATTAACATTCTAAGATAGCAATAAGGGAATCATTCACTTTGTTGTAGCCAATATTTACAAGTTTGGATTCACATTGGCACATACAAACCCCCAATGATTTATATGAGAGTTCAATCCATAGAAGGGAGGAGGGCAGCAGAGCAGATCAGTGGATGGGATTTAGGAGTGATCAGCATGCCTGCACTGACATCAGGTGCCATTTTATATCAGTAATTGTGTGAACTGTGTTTGTCTTACAACAATACCCAACATATGTTCAGCGCATGAATATTCATTGTTGTACTTTAATAATAGACTTCTTTCTGCAAAATCATTCACAAATGCAAAACATACATTTATCAGGAATGGTTTGG
The DNA here is from genome assembly GCF_062004578.1 of Staurois parvus. Lineage (NCBI taxonomy): Eukaryota > Metazoa > Chordata > Amphibia > Anura > Ranidae > Staurois > Staurois parvus. The sequence continues at coordinate 2,008,127 of NW_028317815.1, read as the reverse complement.
ATTCCACACTTTGTTTTTTTTATAATGGCAGCACCTAGTTGTTTATTATTAGCAACTAATGTGATTTTGTCTTTATGCATTTTGACATTTATTACAGAAAATAAATAACAGCTTTGGTGTGCTGTTAGGTTATATTTTAAAAGCGCACTTGCATAAAATATTCATGAATTGAAATGCAAATGGTGGCTTGATAGTAGCATGGTGCCAAGAGAAAAACTGCATAGTAACCCTTAGCAACTAAGCTATCCTCAGCTTATTGCAGACAGTTTAATGATGACTTATTTCTAATTGGTTGTTATGGCTTACTGCACATTGCCACTCTTTCATACTTTGCAGCATATTGCTTAATGATACTTGTTTACTATTAGCTGTATTTTCTACTATAGCGATGATATTATTTTTTCTTAGAAATGTTTTAGTTTATAAAGTTCTCTACAAATAATTGCCAGAATAAAGTGGCCAGGGGAAAAGACTACTATTTTAGTCTATATTTTAACTATATTTCTTTCAACCACAAATAAATTAATTGGTCTGATGGGCCTTTACTAATTTGCTGCTGTGTCTAGTATTGCAAAATTCTTAAGCTGAATTGTAGTTTTTATTACAGTTATTATATATGGTGCATTTGATCATGAACATGATTGGATTAATGTAAATAGTATTTTCAGTATGTTTTAATATATTTTAAAAACTTGTTTTTGTATATAGTTTATAAATACAAATGTACATTAATTACATTTATTTTCACATTATATGTGGTGTTTCTGCTGCCTGGTTGTGTCTTGCTGATCGTTATATCTAACAGAAAATCTACCAGGTAGGGCATGTCTGCTTATACAAACAATAGCCTTTGTGCAGACTCTAATGATGTGAAGTAACCACAGTGCTCATGATAACCCAGACGTTAGGTCACACAAAAGAATTTGGAAACATCAGTGTTTATTGCGTGGCAAGAAATATGTTCTTTTCCCTAAAATCATACAATAATTTTGAAATGCTGACATTTACAGTAAATATGTGAATGTACATGATTGGTCTGCTTTACAGAAGAACTACACTGTAGCGCCACAAAGCAAATAAGCTATTTCATTTACTTTTAGTATTCAAAGCAAACTTACCCATCCATCCAAGTCTACATGATTTATTTTGTTGAGAAATCACTTTGAAAAGCACCCCCCATAGCATATCTGGCCATGGCCTTCTTTAGTAAGGGCAGATGATTTATGTAGTATTTACTGCCTGGAATCCTTCTGCCCTTAGCTCAGGCATGCATGCAGGAGGGTGTGCTTAGCTGAGAAAACCCCTCCTCCCCTCCTGAAGACTGGAATGTATGACATCATGGGGTTTATTTACTAAAGCTGGAGAGTCCAAAATCAGACTCCCTTCTGCATAGAAACCAATCAGCTTCCAGGTTTCATTGCCAAAGCTTCATTGAACAAGCTGAGGTTAGAAGCTGATTGGTTTCTATGCAGAAGGGAGTCTGATTTTGGACTCTCCAGCTTTAGTAAATAAACCCCCATTTGTCTAGACGTGGAAACCAGGAAGTAAATGAAAAACAAATGTAAAAAAAAAAGTTTAAAACAAGTAATTATCATTAACTTTCCTATCTATTTACTAATGCTAGCGGCAAATGATTAAAATGGTTAATGTTGATTGAGAGAGTGAAGTTCCATTTTAGGGTGCTCTATGGTTTGGTTCTCCAGTTCCTGTGAATGTTCAGAAGACACCAATAAGGAGTTATAGATGACATTAATTAAAGTATAATTAAAGACAATATTTTTTTTTTTAGTTTTGGACAGAGTGGTGGTGGATCAGAACCCCTGTCAGCTTTTTATTGCTGTCTATGCCCCTGGTAGAGAGATTCACCCTCTATATTTGTCCTGTTTATCATTATTATTGAAAATGAAAGGAAAGAAAAATCCCAAGTTTTGGATTGTCCCCAGAAAAGTAATAGACGGGAAATCGTCCAATGGGCACACTAGTTCTGGTGACCTGGGTGGGGGGGCCAAGGAATTCCCTTAATTTGCAAGGATTTCCTCTAACTTCTTGTTTGGCTATAACACAGGAAATGAAGGGAAATATCCGCAATGGGACCCAGATGGCAAAAAAAAAAAAAAATCCCTTGCTCTATTCAAAATTAAACAAAAAAAAAGTTTTGCCTATAGTCCTATTTTAACCATTTTATGCTGCTCTGTAGCAGAAATACTGCTACAGGGTGGCACGGGTGCACAAAATCACGTATATATTTATGTGATTTTCCAGTTCCAGGTACCCTGACTGCCCCACCATTCGCGGCCTCAGCTGTCAATCACTGGCCAGTGATTCCTCGCCGGCACCCAGCGATCGCCTAGTATTACAGATGGGGGGGAGACCTGTGTATAAACAACACAGATCTCTCCCCTGTCAGCTCCTGCACACTGCTTTGCATGGCTCTGCATAGCAGAGCCATACAAGGCAGTGTGCTTACAGTGGAAAGCACACAAACAGCACACAGTTAACCCTTTGATCGCCCCGCATGTTAACCCCTTCCTTCCCTGTGCCATTAGTACAGTGCCAGTTCTTTTTATTAGCACATTAGTGTCAAAATGCCCGCTGCAGTTCTGCAGTCCTGCTATAAGTCCTGATGGCCACCTAGTAAAAAACAAACAAACAAAAAAAACAATTCCAGTATATATACTGCCATTTGTAAACGCTATAAATTTCACGTAAACCAATTAATGTACACATATTGGAAATTTGTTTTAGCAAAGACATGTAGCAGAATACATTTTGGCCTAAATTTATGAATTCATTAGATTTTTTCCATTTTTTACTAGACATGTTTAATAGCAAAAAGTCAAAAATAATGTTTTTTTACTCAAAATTGTCGGTCTGTTTTTGTTTATAGTACAAACAATAAAAAAATGCACAGTTGATCAAACACCCATGAAAGAAAGCTCTCTTTGTGGAAAAAAGGGACGTAAATTTCATTTGGTTGCAGTGTTGCATGACCGCACAATTGTCAGTTAAAGTAACGCAGCGCTGTATCGCAAAAAATGGTCTCGTCAGTAAGGGGGTAAATCCTCTGGAGGGAAAGTGGTTAATTTCTCTGATATATAGACTGATTTTGAATGAACATCATACAACATAAATCCTGCTTATATATGAGTTGCATGTAACAGTTTAGGTAAAGTACAGCTGTGTGGAGAAAGGAGGTTTCCATTATTAATCTCTTTTTCTGAAATTTTAGCTTGCTGGTTGATGATCCATTGGCTTCAATATTTTCTGAATACCTGATCTAGAGCAAGTATGCAAAAAAAGAGTTCTGATTACACTCAGAGTTCATTGGCTGTCTGCTTGTTCCAGTTCAGTGACTCAGAGAACACTCGGGGCCCATTTACATCTGTAGACACATGCAAGTTAACGCATGTTGCAGTAGGTAGCCCATTCATTTTTAATGGAAACCATTGCTCTGATTTCCATTTTTTTTTAGTCGGTAAACAAATCAATAATAAACATAATACTCTAACAGAATCTTTGCACTGAAGGTTACTGTTTACAGTCATTTTCCTACCCTATGTTACTCTCTAGCCAATTATGGTGAAATGCATTGTGTGCAATGTCTAGTTTTCAAGCAATCAAGATGTGGTATGACCTGGCTGCATTTCTTGCTACTGGCCCATAATCACTGGAATATAATATCTTTTATTTTATACTATGCAAAAAAAGAATAACACACAATCACTTGGAGTTAACTATTAACATACCTTTTTTAAAATCCTGATATTTATATTCTTTAAACTGCAGTTGAGTATACACTTAAAGTGGTTGTAAACCCTTACATATAGCTAGTGAAGTGACTGGCCTCAGGTGATACACAGAGATGAAACAAATCCTCCTACATAAATTGTACCTGTTTATCTGCAGTATTATCTTTTCTACATCTGTTCAGTGCTGAATGTAGAAATCTGTGTGAGAGTTCAGAAAAAAGGGGGCAGAGAGCTGAAGTTACACTCTGCAGAGCTCAGTGAGGAGAACTCTGAGAGCTGATTGGAGCGAAGAGACACCCCCTTCCTCCACACAGCTCATAGGAACAGAGCTGAGGCTGTAAATCAGCTGGCGGTGAGGCAGTAATGGTAGAGTTCTTCTTTAATGTGGACCAATGTGGTAACACCCAGCTAGTGCATAGTTTCCCTTAAATATGTAAGGTTTTCATTTGCTAAGCTCTGACTCCTACCCTCATATTTCCTGGTTGTTCTAATTTAGCAGGTGACAGTCTGAGCAGAAACCACAAATATCCTGTAAGTTTCTTTTCACAGAGATGTTAAGAGGGAAATGTATGCTTTGTGACGTAATCGCTAGTAAGACGCTTGTAAGAAGGGTATACAATTCACTTAGCAGATGAGAGCGGCTTGCCGTCTGCTGGGTCAGTACAGCGCTGTTTTTAATAAAAATCATTTGTATTCCTCAAGTCTGATATCTGGAGTATCCTCTGGTTTGCCAAAATTGCTACAACTGCGGTCCCTCTCATGTCACCATATTTCTCTTGGTGTCAGGAAAACTTGTCAGAAGTGATTCATTCTGATAGCAAAGGAAAGACGCAGCAGACAGAAATGACAATTAATGCTCTGGATTTATACAAGTACACACTATAGAGATATAGGATTTGTTCATATTTCATGTCTGAGGTTTACAAACACTTTAAATGTGGTTCAGTTTATAACCAGGAATTACTGTAAGTGACATTCTGATCACCGTATATCAACCAAATATAGAGTTCTAGACTTTCCACAATCTCGTATAAATCCCATTTCCCAAAGTTCCAATCTGAAAATAGAAGTGTCAACGGTCTTCGTGACCTTCTATTTTTTAGAAGTTCTTCATCATAGCAGCCAAGCTATAGAAACATTTCATGTATTTCTGCAACCACCCTGCTATTTAGTAAATGTTTTCCACCATTCTTTACTGGTTTTAAAACGTGATTTAATATAGTATATACTCCCATTTAGGACTTTCTGCTCACAATTTGGGGTTCTTAATGCATAGCATAGAATATAACAACAATATAGATATTATAAAAATACAGAGGTTTATAATGTATTAGGACATGTTATAGAAGAATTGATGGTCAGAGACAAACTGAATATTTAGGCAATGCATGCCACCATTCTTATCAAACTGCTTGTCTCATTTTGTTAATTTTCTACAATTTGAGGAAGTTCAAATGTGCAGTTTATTAACTTTATTTATTTATATAACACGGCAGATATTGTACACAAAGCACAAAATAATTCACATCAACGTTTGCAGCTGAGTTTGCACACACACACATTTTGGACAGTTTGGGTGGAAGTAAGAGAGTTCCAAAGATGTGCAAGGGTGGGATATGCAAACTCCATGCAGTTAGTGTCTGTTTTGGGAATTGAGCCTGAAATCTGCCCTACATCAAATAATAAATGTATCAGGATTGACACAGCATGTTACAGGACAGTATATTTTATTCTCTGAAATGCAGCACATCATTGATTAGGTAATACAATATATTTCTATAGAATGGTAGATAGCGTAGGTGAATATCACAGTATTCTGTTAAATTCGTAACACTAAGTTTAGCTTCTGCTTCTGTACTGCCTTCTGCTACAACGCTGGCAGCTAAAACAGAAGGTGCCATAACCATCTATTTTCCACTGCTGATTGCTCATTCTATGAGAGTATGGATATAGAAAAGGTGATGTCTGCATTATCTTAACTTGTTCTGCAGCGCTACCTTCTTTGTAAAAGATACACTGGCTTTAAAGAGTATGTTTGGACACAATGAAAAAAATATGCAGTACATTTTTGCAATTTTCTCCATATTTTGTCTTTGTAAAGCATTGCACATATAGAAAAATAGCTATTGATTGTCTAGAAATCCAGATAGTGCCTGTCTGAACTGACAATACAGTACTTCTGTTGCACTGAAATGTACTGAGCAATGTTGTCAGCCCTGCCTAATTTAAAGGATAAGTTCACCTTTAGGATGGAACAAGTAACATGTTCCAGCTCCTGACTCCCCCCCCGACCCCCCCTCTCTGTGACAGAGGGTGGGGGTGGACTCCGCCCACATGGCCACATCATTCATTCACAGAATTCTGTGAATTAATGAGCTATGTGTACTGTTGGCCTCCGCAGCTGACGGCTTGTAGTTCTCAATGAACTGCAAGGGTGTTGATGAATGCTCTCTTAGTCCATTGATTTTTCATACCATTTATTACCTGCCTGCCTGTGCTAGGTACGGGTAAACATCTTGTTGATAGTCTGCAGGATTCAGGCATTGCACCTGCGATTTACTGATAACAGGTGTAATACCATACAGGCTGCAGTGTAGAAAAATAAACATTTTGCCTACCTGCTGAAAGATGTTCATTTATAATTGTTTTTGTAACAAATAAACTTAGCCTTTAAACTGTAACTGCATTTTTAACTCTGAATGGCCTAGAGTCATCAGTGGTGTACCCCAGAGTTCAGTGTTGGGACCCTTACTTTTTAATATATTTATAAACAATATAGGGTCGGGGATTAAAAATCTCATTTCAGTCTTTGCAGATGACACCAAGCTGTGCAGTGGAATAACGTCCTAACGGGATGTCTTCAACTTACAAGCCGACCTCAATGCACTGTTTGATTGGGCAACCATGTGGCAAATGAGGTTTAATGTTGATAGATGTAAGGTTATGCACTTGGGGGCTAAGAATATGCATGCATCATACATACTAGGGGGAGTACAACTGGGGGAATCAATGGTGGAGAAGGATCTGGGAGTTCTGGTAGATCATACGCTGCGGTTTCTAAAGCGTGCAAAATCCTCTCTTGTATTAAAAGAGGTTTAGACTCCAGAGAGAGAGATCATTCTACCCCTGTACTAATCGTTAGTAAGATCTCATCTGGAATATGCAGTTCAGTTTTGGGCACCAATTCACAAAAAGAACATTGGGGAATTTGAGAAAGTACAGAGAAGGGCAACCAAACTGATAAGAGGCATGGAGGAGATCAGCTATGAGGAAAGATTAGAGGAACTAAATGTATTCTCTCTTGAGAAGAGGAGATAAGGGGGGATATTATCAACATGTATAAATACATCAGTGGTTCATATAGTGAACTCAGTGTAGAGTTATTCACCCTGAGGTCATCACAGAGGACAAGGGGGCACTCTTTATGTCTGGAGGAAAAGAAATGTAATCTCCAAACACGGAAAGGTTTCTTCACGGTGAGAGCTGTGAAAATGTGGAATAGACTCCCTCAAGAGTTGGTTCTGGCCAGCTCAGTGGATTGCTTTAAAAAAGGCCTGGATTATTTCTTGGATACACAGAATATAATTGATACTAACATTTATAGGTAAAGTTGATCCAGGGAATATCCAATTTCCTCTCGGGAATTTTTTTCCCTGCAGGAGCAAATTGGATCATGCTTTGCTGGGTTTTTTACCTTCCTATGGATCAACTGTGTGTATATGATTATAACTTTTTTTTTTGTGGTTGAACTGGATGGACTTTTGTCTTTTTTCAGCCAGATTAACTATGTAACTATGTAGCATAAGTACCCAATATGACCTATCTGGTGTCAAGATAACATTTGCTTATCCATTTTCATTATATATAAAGCATGATTTGCTTTCGATCATGACAGTTTTTTAACAGCAAAATTTAGCTTAACTTGTTCCCCGCCACCCTATAACAGAACTACTGCTACAGGGCAGCAGAACTGTGCAAAATCACATATTTATATATATATACAGTATCTCACAGAAGTGAGTACACCCCTCACATTTTTGTAAATATTTTATTATATCTTTTCATGTAACAACACTGAAGAAATAGCACTTTGCTACAATGTAAAGTAGTGAGTGTACAGCTTGTATAACAGTGTAAATTTGCTGTCCCCTCAAAATAACTCAACACACAGCCATTATTGTCTAAACCACTGGCAACAAAAGTGAGTACACCCCTAAGTGGAAATGTCCAAATTGGGCCTAATTAGCCATTTTCCCTCCCTGGTGTCATGTGACTCCTTAGTGTTACAAGGTCTCAGGTGTGAATGGGGAGCAGGTGTGTTAAATTTGGTGTTATCACTCTCACTCTCTCATACTGGTCACTGGAAGTTCAACATAGCACCTGATGGCAAAGAACTCTCTGAGGATCTGAAAAAAAGAATTGTTTCTCTACATAAAGATGGCCTAAGCTATAAGAAGATTGCCAAGACCCTGAAACTGAGCTGCAGCACGGTCGCCAAGACCATACAGCGGTTTAACAGGACAGATTCCACTCAGAACAGGCCTCACCATAGACGACCAAAGAAGTTGAGTCCGCGTGCTCAGCGTCATATCCAGAGGTTGTGTTTGGGAAATAGACGTATGAGTGCTGCCAGCATTGCTGCAGAGGTTGAAAGGGTGGGGGGTCAGCCTGTCAGTGCTCAGACCATACGCCGCACACTGCATCAAATTGGTTTGCATGGCTGTCATCCCAGATGGAAGCCTCTTCTAAAGATGATGCACAAGAATGCCCGGAAACAGATTGCTGAAGACAAGCAGACTAAAGGCGTGGATTACCTACTTGTTATTTTGTTCAGTTGGTGTCAAGCGTGTGTGGTGGCAACCAGGTGAGGAGTACAGAGACAAGTGTGTCTTACCTACAGTCAAGCTTGGTAGTGGGAGTGTCATGGTCGGGGGCTGCATTAGTGCTGCCGGCACTGGGGAGCTACAGTTCATTGAGGGAACCATGAATGCCAACACGTCCTGTGACATACTGAAGCACAGCATGATCCCCTCCCTTCGGAGACTGGGCCGCAGGGCAGTATTCCAAAATGATAACGACCCCAAACACACCTCCAAGATGACCACTGCCTTGCTAAAGAAGCTGAGGGTAAAGGTGATGGACTGGCCAAGCATGTCTCCAGACCTAAACCCTATTGAGCATCTGTGGGGCATCCTCCAATGGAAGGTGGAGGCGTGCAAGGTCTCTAACATCCACCAGCTCTATCATGGAGGAGTGGAAGAGGACTCCAGTGACAACCTGTGAAGCTCTGGTGAACTCCATGCCCAAGAGGGTTAAGGCAGTGCTGGAAAATAATGGTGGCCACACAAAATATTGGCAGTTTGGGCCCAATTTGGACATTTTCACTTAGGGGTGTACTCACGTTTGTTGCCAGCGGTTTAGACATTAATGGCTGTGTGTTGAGTTATTTTGAGAGGACAGCAAATTTATGCTGTTATACAAACTGGTCACTCACTACTTTACATTATTTACAATAATGTGAGGGGTGTACTCACTTCTGTGAGATGCTGTATATATCAGTTAAAGTAACACAGTGCCGTATCGCAAAAAATGGCCTGGTCAGGAAGGGGGGTAAATCCTCTGGAGGGCAAATGGTTAAAGTATAATTAAAGGCAAAACCTTTTCAGTTTTGGACAGAGTAGTGATGGATTAGAACACCAATCAAATTTGTATTGCTGTCTGTGTCCCCGTTAGAGAGATTTACCCTTTCTTGAAATTGAAAGTAAAAGACAATCAATTTTTTATTGTCCCCACAACAGTAAGAGAGGGGAAGTCTTCCAATGGGGCCACTAGGTCTGTGACCTGGGGGATCCCAAGAGATTCCCTTAGTTTGCAGGGATTTCCTCTCACTTCCTGTTTTGGCTATGGAACAGGAAGTAGGGGGAAATCTCCCTTGATGGCAAAAAAAAAATCCTGACAGGGGTTATACTGTAACCCTCCCTTACTCAATCCAAAATGAGAAAAAAATGCTTATAGTTCTACTTTAACGTCTTCATTGGATGTGTAGTAAGGTCCATGAAAGATAGAAGCTGGTTGATTGGTTTTAATTTTCAAAACAAATGGAAGTAACAGGGAGCCAGTTCTGAACCTTATGGTGTGTGCAGTAGGATGGTGAGGTTTTGACTCTCAATTGCCTCCATAATGGCAATCTCATATTTCGTCTCACCCTTGAGTACCTGAGGAACTCATCACACACAAACCTCCCAATATCCAATAGCCATATTGTAATGTGTTTTGGAGAAATGCCCATTCTGTAAGACATCTCTTGCTGAGTAATCTGCTGATTGTCCTTATTCAGATCATTAACTTGTTCCCTGCAAAGCTCATCAGATGTTGTCACAGGTGGACCACACCTTTGAAATTTCATCTTTGCATTTTTCATTTTTTTAGCTCAGTCAGCACAGTTTTCTCCATAATCAGGTTGCATATGCCAGTGAATTGGAGCAACACCTGCTCAGTCACAGCACATTGCTTAATTCACACTGACAAGGGTCCAACACAGTGTTCCATTTGAAAGAGAAGAGAAAAACAATTCACTGCAATCTAAGGTGGTAGAGGACAATCTAAAAAATGGGATGGATTTACTAAGACAAATAGGCTGTTCACTTTACAAGGGAATTTCTCTTACCTACCAGACACTTTCACCCCCTTCCTGCCCAGGTCAATTTTCAGCTTTCATTGCTGTCGCACTTTGAATGATAATTGCACGGTCATACAACACTGTACCAAAACAAAAATTTTATCAGTTCTTGAGACAGATAGAGCTTTATTTTAGTGGTACTTATTTACTACTGCATTGTTATTTTTTGGTAAACAAACTAAAAAAGACAAAATTTTGAAAAAAAAGGTTTTCTTAATTTCTTTTATATAATTTTGTAATCAAGTAATTTCTCTCCTTCACTGATGTGTGCTGATAAGACTGCACTGATAGGCGGCACTGATAGACAGCACTGATAGATGGCACTGATAGGCGGCACTGATGGGTACTGACAGACATCATTGATGGGCACTAAAAGGCAGCACTGGTGGGCACTAAAAGATAGCACTGATAGGCAACACATACTGGCTTTGATAGGTGGCACTGATCGGCAGCACTGACTGGAACTGATAGGTGGCATTGATTGGCACTGATAGGCTGCACTGATGAGTACTGATAGACTGCACTGATGAGGAGGCACTGATGGGCATTGATGGGTATCACCGATGGGCACTGAAAGGCAGCTCTTATGGGAAGTGATATGTGGCGCTGATGGGCACTGATAGCCGGCACTGATAGGTGACACTGATGGGCACTGATAGGTGACACTGACTGGCACTGATAGGCAGCACTGATGGGTACTGATAAACTGCACTGATGAGGAGGCACTGATAGGCAGCACTGTTGGGCATTGACAGGCATCACTGATGAGCACTGAAAGGCAGCTCTGATGGCCACTGATATGTGGCCTTGATGGACACTGATATTTGGCATTGATGGGCACTGATCAGCGGCAATGATGGGCACTGAAAGGCAGCACTGATGGGGCTCCACTGATGATCAGGGCACTGATGATTAGTGCCCTAATTATCAGTGTAGATATCCTTCTGAGGAATGCCGCTTACCGGCTCTCTTCTCACGAACTGTCAGTGTGAGGAGAGAACTGCCGATAACCGGCACTTCCTGTGGACATGTGATCAGCTGTGATTGGACACAGCTGATCACATGGTAGATATTACATCATAGTCTCCTTACCGTGATAGATGATCCACTATGTCCCTAGAGGGTGCGCATGCGCAGCTAGAGTGGGAGGACATCATATGATGTCCTCCCAGAACAAGACAGCTCCCGCCCGTCCATCATTTTCCTTTACGGCGGGCAGGAGGTGGTTAATGAATATTGTGAAATTTCACTCAATCATGTTCAAGTAAAAGAAAGAAACAGTATTTTGCTTGCACATGATTGAATGATGGAAGTTTGAAGAACTTCTATTTAGCAATCTCTGGGGAAAAATACGTTGCAAAGTGAACAGACTATTTGCCTTTAGTAAATAACCCCCCCCCCCCCCCATAGTTATCACATATTAGTGTTACCATCTATTGAAGACGTCTGAAAAGGAAGGCAATACTTTTCATTCTTTCATTCTTTTTATACTTTTTCATTCAATCTTCTCATAAGTCACATTACATGATTTAATAACAAGTTCTTTTCCTTAGTGATCTGGAATTACAGAGTACTGCAGTAAGGGAGATTTTTTTTTTTAAATATCAGGTTTATTTATTGAATTTTGATTTGAATCTTAGCCTGATTCTTGATTTCTTAAGTATTCTTTACCTTGTGCCATTTATTTTTTTTACAGCTAGTATTCACTGGTGACACTTTCCCTGCAGGGTAAATTATTCTAAAAAGTCAGGAAAGTCTTTGTTTTCTGAACATCCTTTACAGCCCTTTAGTAAGGCGCCGGAGCTGGCATGCAATGAGAAACTGGGTTGGTAGGATGGGCTGAGAGTGTGAAATATGCTGAGTGCGTATGCTTTGACATCAAATTAATTTGGGATATACAGTGGTTTTGGAAGGATAACTCGGTAATAGGAAACGCTTGCTGAGATGAAAGCAAGGTAAAGGGGAAACCTTTTTAGAGTCAAGGTATGAATATGGAAATTAGAGTTTGGGGCAGCAACTACAGCATAGTTTAAAGAAAAGACTATTATTATAATTAAGGTAAATGCCCTGTTATTCTACTATTTTGCTTTTCCTGAATCCGTGATATATGGAAATCAGCACTCAGTATGGATGGCTGTTGGTGAAACATATTAGCATATAACGTAGCCTGTTACAAAAATGTTATATATAGCATGTCAGATCATTATATAATATCATCTCTGTATGCCATTTTTATTTGTTTACAGAATACGTTTCTACAGTAATTATCTTTTATGAAGTAATTTCTTTATATTGCTAACAGCTTTATTATATTGAAGAGTCTACTTTCTCAGGAACCTTTTTTTCTGCATACATCTCATCTGTCACCCTGTCACTGTGTTGTAAACATATGTGTATTTTTACTGATGGACTGACTATTTTTCAAAGCAAAGTTGGACCCTAGAGTCCGTGAAGAAAGAAGTATGTTCATATGAGACAGGCTGCTGTATGGAGACAGTGTTCCTTTACACAGAGAGGTAGCAAATCAATACTCTTTGAAAAAAACAAAACAGATTGCTAGAATAATGTGGGTTTAGTTTATGTACATGACTGTGTGTTCTGCAAGAAAGAGGGTCAGCTTTCTTCACCTACATGTACAAACTATTTTATAGATAATATTTTAGCCTTGATCACAGATCTGTTCTGTCCTTCACCCTCCTCATGTTTGCCAAGCGTTTTGTGCTCCCCCTTCCTTAGTAAATTGGCTTATTGATCTGCCTGATGACTGATTTAGTAAGACAATCCTATGTCAATGAGAGTACTGTAATATTATCCTGTTGCCTTTATTGGTATCTTCTTCAAAGCTGAAGTTTAGTTGGATCTTTTTTTGGGGGATACAGCACCAGAGACATAGCTTACCTCTAACGAAGTGCATGCTACATCCTAAAGGCTGATGCCAGCTCCCCCTCACAGCAAATTTCTAGCATTACGTAGGAGTTTGCTTAAAATATTTGTAAATACTCTTTTTTTTTTAATAAGAACAAATAGATTTATACTTCATCTTCTTAAAAGCTGAAGTTTAGTTGGATCTTTTTTTTGGGATACAGCACCAGAGACATACGTAGCTTACCTCTAAAGCAGTGCATGCTACATCCTGAAGGCTGATGCTAGCTCCCCCTCACAGCATATTTCTAGCATTACATAGGTATTTTGCTTAAAATATTTGTAAATGCTCTTTTTTTAAAAAGAACAAATAGATTTATACTTACCTCCTGTGAACCTCCTAGTCTTGGGTCCCCCATCGGTGCTCCTGACTCCTCCCCTCTTTCTATGGGGGCACTCATGCAGCTTCGCTCCCAAGCCTCACTGTCTGCGTCTATTGACACAGACAGCAGGACTCGACCATGCTCCCTCATTACTGACTTTGATTGACAGCAGCAGGAGCCAATGGCTCTCACTGTCTTAGCAAAGCCAGAGAGACCAGGAAGTGAGGGGAAAGAAGAGCTACAGATTTGTTTACAGTGCTGGATCACATGACTGCAAGAAATGCATTAAGGTAAAAAATGTTTAGGCTTTATAATCACTTTAGGTTAATGGTGAAGAATTGTGCCATTCACCCCCCTCCCATTTTCCCTATTCACATAACTCCTTGTCTTATTATCCCAGAATACAATGTGTTCTGTGAATAGAGGAGAGGCAGATGAATGACACGATGCTTCTCCAATTACAGAATGCTTTGCATTCTGGGAAAATACTACAAGAAGTTCTGTGAACGGACAAGTGGGGTGGATGGGGAGAATGAGTAGCGAGACTGTTACAGATGAAACAAGTTAACCCATACAGAGCCAGAAGTTATCCACTATGAGGGGGAGCCATAACCACTAAAGGGAAGATTTTCATGGTAAAGAACAACCAAGAGGATGCAGGATCCACTTCAAAAGAGGTACATTATGTTCCTGGTGCTGGATCCCTAAAAAAATGGCAGCTGGCAAATCGGGATTTTAACCGCCTCCCACCCACCATATATAGGAAATGACAGGCGCAAGGTGGTTCTCTCGTTCTGGGAGGACGTCATATGATGTCCTCCCACTCTAACCATGAGTGCGCGCCCCCGCGGCAATCAGTGGTATGCTGTGCCCCTGGGACACAGTGGAGCACTGATCAACAGAAAAAGCCGATGATGTCGGCTCTGTCATGTGATCAGCTGTGTCCAATCACAGCTGATCGCATGTAAATAAAGAATGCCGGTTATCGGCATTCCTCTCCTCACGAGCTGCCACACTGACAGCTCATTAGGAGAGGAGAGCCGGTAATCGGCATTTCTCAGAGGGGACATGTACACTGATCATCAGGGCACTGATGATCAGTGTGCCATGATGATCAGTGTAGTCCCATCAGTGCCACCTGTCAGTGTCCATCAATGCCACCTGTCAGTGCCAATCAATGCCACCTGCCAGTGCCCATCAGTGCCACATCAATGCCACATATCAGTGCCCACCAGTGCACATCAATGCCACATATCAGTGCCCATCTGAGCTGCCAATCAGTGCCACCTATCAGTGCCCATCAGTGCCACCTAACAGTGCCACCTAACAGTGCCAGTCAGTGCCACCTAACAGTGTCAGTCAGTGCTGCCTATCAGTGCCAGTCAGTGCTGCCTATCAGTGCCACCTATCAGTGCCATATATGAGTGCTGCCTTTCAGTTCCCATCAGTGATGCCTGTCAATGCCCATCAGTGTCACCTACCAGTGCTTCCTCATCAGTGCCGCCTATCAGTGCCCATCAGTGCAGCCTATCAATGCTCCTCACTGCAGTCTCATTAGCGCACATCAGTGAAGGAGCAAAATCACTTATTTCCAAAATTGTATAACAGTAACTAAGAAAAACCTTTTTTTTCAAAATTTTCAGTTGTTTTTGGTTTGTTTAGCAAAAAAATAAAAACTCCAGATGTGATCAAATACCACCAAAAGAAAGCTCTATCTGTCTCAAAAAAATTATAAAAATTTCATATGAGTCCGACGATCCCCGCAGAATGGATTGGATCTGTAGATTGAGCATAATGGAACGGACTTCCGGTCCATTATTTTCCACAATCCACAGATCCGATCCATCTTGCGGGGATTGTTGGCTTTCTTTACAACTTACCTTTTCTTGGAGCGGGTCGGTGTCACCCCGTACAGGTTGCATGCTGACGATCCCCGCAGGATGGTTCGGATCTGCGGATTGAGCATAATGAATCGGAGTCCGATCCATTATGCTCCCCAATCCGCAGATCCGATCCATCCTGCAGGGAAGTGGGCTTCCTTTACAACTTACCTTTTCGTGGAGCGGCTCACCCCGTGCGGTAGGTGTCACCCCCCCAACCTGCCTCAGAACGCTACTGCCACCCACCCCCCCACCACCACCAGACAGTTTTGCTATACTGTATATCCCAGGATTTGCTGTCCACACTTGTGGGTCCAGCATGGCAGGTGTTGATGGTTGGAATGAAGGGAGACCAATGAACATCTATTTGCCGATCTCCCCTTCAGTGAATAGAAATTATGTGTATTACATCGTGTCTGGGGTCAGCTGTAACTTTTCCTGGATCTAATGATGCATGATCTGTGCTCCTTTAGCTGCAGTAGAGGGCAGGGGGGACATCAGGGGTCTAATGGATTCTAGATATCTCAACAAAGAGAACCTGTTATTACAGTATTACAGTATGCTACCAGATAGAGTTCTAATGGTTTGCTATGTGATAGCAATAAAGTTATTTGTAGAAAAGGAAATAAAGTATAAGCAATAAAATAACATATTAAAAAAAAATTCCCCCGCCCCATGTACGCATCCATAGGAACACAAACACTTGCTGTGAGTGTTCCTTTGTATGAAAACAACATTTGGCCTATACATGTTATGTTAGATTGCGAATGTCGGAGTAGGAGCAATAATTCTATGGCCATTATGTATGGCTAGCTATAAACTGATAACCTTTAAACTTTAGTGAATTTCTTTACAAAAAAGGTGCATTTGATAAACATGTGTGGTAATACTATGTGGCATAAACAAATTCAGCTGCCACCATTTTATTTTAAATTTTTTTTTGCTTTCAGAAAACATATATTCTTTGGGGGTTTAAGTAATCTTCTGTCCTAAAATATGTGTAAAACTGAAAAAATGGGGTTCTGGTAGAAAGTGGTTAATGTTTATAAAATTTAGTTAAAGTGTTACTAAACCCATAACTCTGCATTCACTATATCTGGTCTCCCACAGTACATACTAATTGGAAATTAAATTATTTTAGTGAATATAAACTGCTAAATACCTTTTCTCATCAGCAGTTAAAGCAGTCTTGTGCCTTCTATCAATGTCCAGCAGAGCAAGTTTTCTTTCTGCTCTAGGAGGATGCAGAACCCCTGACCTCTGTCTGAACAGTGCTGATTTGCTCTGTGCTGAACACATGCACTCTCTCAAGAAAGAAAAAAACCTCGCTAGCAATACACACCAAACTGAGCATGTGCAGAGTGTCTCTACAGGATATGTCTTATCGGGAGTTAAGAGGGGGACACTAGAAGAAGGGGAGGGTCAGAAAAGTCAGGATCAAACAGCATTTTTACACAATGTAGAGGATTAACCCCTTAGGTTTCACGGTGAGTATATCAAGCATGCTTTACAGCATATCCAGACTGATTTTACTGTTGTGGGTTTAGAACACTTTAAAGTACAGCATAAATCCATGAGAGAGGCAAATGTTGACATGAAACACTGATTTTTCAATTATGAACATAAGCACATGGCTGCTATGATCTTGTGCACCTTTATGATGTCTACCTGTTATCAGTGCAGTACCAGAAGGCTGTGGAAGTGTAAATTATGATATAAATAACTTAACTGTAATTTGACATTCCATAATATCAAAGTGACAATAACATTTCTGACCACCTCTCCTCCTTAGGACTATAAAAGTGGACTACATGTGTGTTTAAAGCAAACACTTAGATGTTCTAAGGGGTTAGATAAAGGGTTACAACATCTGTCATGTTTTTATTTCTATCCCTGCTGCAGAGATTATCATCTGTATTTTTTATTGTGGTGACCATTGTAATGGGACAGAAAGTCATGGAAAATCCAAACTGAAATAGAGGGAAAATCTTCCAATGGGGACACACAATCTGGTGACAACTGTCTAAGACAGAATTTCTTCTTGCTTCTTGTTGTGAAATGAACAAACATGCTCACAATGGGGCACATAAAAAAAAAAAAAACAGACAGAACCTTTTAACCATTCTGTACTCTACGCAAAATGAACATAAAGTTTCGGCTATACATACTCTTTACCATCAATACTTTAATACTTAACCACTTCAATCCTGGGCACTTTACCCCCTTCCTGCCTTGAACAATTTTCAGCTTTCTGCATTCTCACAGTTTGAATGACAATTGTGCGGTCATGCAACATTGCACCCAAACTAAATTTTGTATAATTTTTTTCACACAAATAGGTCTTTCTTTTGGTGGTATTTAGTCACAACTGGGTTTTTTATTTATTGCTAAACAAATGAAAAAAGACCTAAAATTAAAAAAACTAAAATTTTTTTTCTTTATTTCTGTTATAAAATTATTAAAAGTAAATAATAAATCATAAATTTACACCAATTATGGAGTCCAAAAAACTATGCCATATACTGTATCTGAAAACTACATCAGTTTTGAGGTACTGACAGCACTGATCTAATTTCTTGAGGCCAAAAATGTCAGGACAGTACAGATAGCCCCCAAATTGCCCCTTTTTGGAACGTAGACAGTCTGCAGTATGTAGTAAGAGGTATGGCGAGTTTTTTGAAGTTGTAATTTTTTGTTATAATTATTTGGAAAATTAAGAAATACATTTTTTTTTCACATACTGCCACCATGCAGTACAGCGCCATCATATAACTGGTGTGGCAGTGATCATGGACACTGACTCATCACCATGCAAAAATAAATATATATATATATATATATATATATATATATATATATATATATATATATATAGTGGGGTTAGCTCAGGTGGGGGGGATCTCCTTCCCTGGGAAAAAGGTAGACCGCACAGCAGGCTTTCGTCAAAATCTGACTGGTCGTCAGTTTTTTTAAAAAGGTTTGCAAGAAATATCAAAATAAAACAAAACATCAAAAATAAACCCTTGCCATCCAGGCACTAACTAAACAGAAGATGATTCCTCTCTCAGAGGTGAAGGGCTTCTCCCTGTCACCAAAACAAAATAACAGCAAACCTTTTCTTGTAGGTATAGTCCATACACACAGCTCTCTCAGAATACCTCTCTGAGTCCCAGGCCACGAGCAACTCTTTGCTCCAGCCCTGCCTTATTTATACCACCTGTTGGTGGTCATCAGTGGAGCCCAAACTCTGGTCCGGACCCACCTGCTTAATTGTGGCCCTGAAAACCCGGAGTGGACTACACCTAAACTGTCAGGTATGAGCATATGCGAGGTGACACATAGCGTCCCTCTATCACCTCGCCGTTCATCCTGTCACAATATATATATACAGTATATTTATATTTTTTCTATTTTTTAATAACCTTTTTTCTTTTTTGCAATCTTTTTTTAAAAAAACACACTCACTAGAGTAATATAATCTTACTATAGTAACTTTGCACTACCTTGGGGAAGTGATCAGTACTTTTTTTTTTTACACATTATGATTGCCTATAGCAATGAATTTCACTGCTATAAGCGAGCATTTAACTGAATGAAATCAATTCATTTAATGTTTTTTGTTGTGATTAGCTGTGATTGGCCACAGCTAAGCACATGACACAGATGGGCTGTGATTGGCCCAGTCTGTATATGTCATTACTGTTTACAACGCAATTGTATGGCATGAAAGGAAGCCATCCACTGTTTACAATTGTCATGTGACCTGCTGTGATTGGTCACAGCAGTCACATGGTACTGGCAATGGGCCAGTACATAGATCGGTCATCAGCTGGTGACAGATCTCGCCGCAGCACAGCGATCTGGGAGGAAGTCATATGACGTTCACCCAGATAGATGAAAGTCCCACTCGGCCATCATTCTGCTATAGGCAGGGCAGGAACTGGTTAAATACAGTCTCCATGACTGTGGGAAACAGTACCTTCTTTTCCTAGCCCTTCCTTTTTAGCAGAGTGTTTGCTACAAAATGACAAGAGTACATTAAAGTGTTAGCTCATCTTTCCCAAAAAACTGTCTGTGCAGATAATGGGCACCTGTAGGTGAAAACCAATTGTGCCGCTTTGATTAAAGTTGAATAATGCCCCTGCTGTAGGTGTTTCTCCCTCACTTTCTGGAGCATGGCTCTCAGAGAAGGCATCCCCTTGTCCTACCTTGTTGCTAGGATGTTTCTAAGATAATCCCTGCCATTACTGCTTACTCCCACTATTGCTGAAGCGAGCTCTCTCCTATTCAAACTCCTGCACATGAACAGTTTTCCATCTGCTCTGTTCCAGAATCACTGAGCTCAGAACTATTGTGACAGGTAAGAGGGAGCACGCATGCTCAGAGATTTCAATCAGAGAGAGCCCCTCCTGTGAGAGTGAGGCAAGCAGTAATGGCATGGATCATCTTAGCAACATTCTAGCAACAAGGCAGGCTTGGGGAGGAACCATTTCTGAGAGCTTTTTGGCAAAACTCTGGTATGTAAATGGCTTACAACTACAGCTAGGGCATTATTCAATTTTAATCAAAGCTGCCCAGTTGGTTAAGTTATCTACAGGTGGCCCTTACCCACATAGTTTTTGGGAAAGGTAAACTAAATCTTTAAAATCTGTGAGGAAAAGTTCAAGCCACAAGCAAAGCCAATCAGTGAAATGCTACTGCTATCCAGGAAACATTGCAAGTGTGCTGAATCCAGACAACCCAATTCACTTTAATTTGTATTTTGTGTAGTCTGCTCTAATCAGATTCCTGAAAGCTCCTTACATAAGAGCAGACTGGCTTCTTGAATCTGCCATCTTTAACTCTCTCTGCTTGATGTATCACCAATCCGATTGAACTTTTTAAGGTAGCTCGGAATCAGATTTATGGTTGTGATAAAATAACTCCAGTAAACTTAGTACTGGCAGTTTAATACAAAAGGTTTTCTGTATATGAGAGACAGCAAGGAGCCTACAGTGTGAGTGATTGGGGCACAGTTCTCTGCAAAGCAAAAGGGGTCACTAGATTAACAACAAAAAGGAATGGGGTGGCCTAGTGCGCTACAATAACAACTAAAGTTAAAAAGAGTAAAAACACGAAGCTCTGTGCAGGTAAACTATTCCATGTATGCATTCCAAGGCTTCATCTTTAGGTCTACCTGGATGGAATGTAAATTTAAATAAGGGCTACTAAAACACAAAGTATAGACACTATGTTATAATAGCAGTGTTTAACAAAAATTATCTTTATGTGAAAAAGTACATTTTACTTAAAACTGCACCTGGTTGTATTCAGCAGCTTCAGTGGTATGGATTCCTGCACAGTGCTTTTAAGCCATTTGTGTTATGAACTGTTTTACAATACCATTAGCCCATTGATGCAAGCTTATCAGCTATGACTTTACAGATCATTATCAACTGACAATACATAACCAAAATGAGAGAACGGGAATCCCTGAAACACCATATAAGAATAAAATACTTTGACCCTGCTCCATACTTAACTTACAATATACTCTAACACATGTAAATGCTGATATAATGCTCAACATAAATGAATTTACTTGAATTAATTTAACTCAAGGTTGTTAGAGGTGTACTGAACTGGATTGTTTTAGAGAGTCAGGAAACCTGATTCCTTTCTTTATGAAATTGTGTTTCCAAGTAACTGTTTATTATTTCTGGAGTATGTGTGGGGGTGCCTTACAAACCTTGCCCTCATGGCCCATTTCAATCATCATATGATTTGGCATTATATTTTTCTCAACAATGTTATTGTTCTTACATACACCACATATAATCTGTTACATAATTAGTGAACCACCATTTAAAATAAAAATACTGGCTTATTTCTGCAGTAAATTGCCCAATTTGGCCAGATCTGAAGCCTGATTTGATATTTGAAAGAAGATTGGACAACGTATTGGTACCCTGGGGGAAGGAGGTGAGGGTTTGGTGTATGTTAATAAGCCAAAAGCTTTAAAAAAGGGTATATGGGCAAAATGATTAGACAGGTAGTAACTGTAACACGCAGTTTACTAAACAGCCTGCCATTTGAGCATGGTGAATAAATGGGCACTCTACCACACCTGAACTTGTTGTGCCTAGCAAATTTGCAGACTACCAGATTCTTCCTGTGCAAAGCCTATGCTAGGTCTGTGGGAGTACCTCAAGGTTTGCATCTTAGGTCTATTGTCTGGGATGAGGGGGCACATCAGCAGAGTTCAGAGGGTTCTTCAGCAGGAACATTTACATGAGGTGGGTGACTGAGGTGGGCTGTGGAATATTGTCAGGATCCAACATTCCTGGGAGTATTGGAGATAATGATAGAAGAGAAGGAGGCAGCCGCCATTTGACCTCTGGTGGCAGATACATTTGTGGATAACAAACATGGGCATACTTCTTAAAAACTCTCTTATAAGCCTTTCAGTGGTTTGAGGACTTTATGGTGAAGGTCTCATGTTTTGTTTTATGCTCCTTCTCTCTGGATATTGAAGACTGCCACTCCTGGAAATGGCTATTGTAAGCTATCACCAGGGACTTCTTCTCATGGTGCTTGCTGTTTTTAATACTAGTGTGCACCTCTACACATTCTGTCCCTCAGTTTGTTGGATTCTGGTAATAGCTTTATTCTTTAAGTAGGACTGGGCCGCAGTCATAACTGTATCGCCTCTGTTATGGGGGCAAACACTGGATCCTCTCTCTGTGTCTGTACCCAGTTGTACGCTTCCAGTGCACCTCACCTGATGCTTAATCGTGGACCTTTCTTCAGTCAAGTCAGGAATTTCTATCTCTTCAGCATGTAGGCTTCAACTGACATAGATGATTATCCTCTCTTGGCTGTCTTGCACTTATGTGAGTAGAGCCCCAAGGCCTTGAATGTTGGTTCTTAGAAGTAGTTAAAAATCAGAGAGGCCAACATGGGAGCTGACATCAGTTTCTTCTTCAGGAAGTCAAATGCCTCTTGTTGTTCTGACCCCTATTCGAATTTCATGGGACTAGTCATGTAGAAGCTGTTGAATTGGGGCACAGTGCTTGAGGAACATTTGATAATATCCTTCCAACTCCAGAAAGGTTCTGACTTTAGTCACGGTCACTGAGGAGTAAACCTTGTCTGGAGATGACATGTCGTAGGAACTCACATCTTAATAGATGGCACCTAGTATGGGATTGACCATACTAGTGTAGCTGGACCAACACAGTATCTAAGTGTGCAAGGTGGTCCTTGAAAGTGGCAAAAACACCACTATGTTATCTAGATAGAACAGGATACTACCCAGGTTCAGCCTGAAAGACATCCTTTTTGAACTGGCAAAACGCCATGGGAGTAATGAAAACAGTTTTCGGCCAGACCACCTTGGCAAAAGGGATCTGTCAATACCTGCTGGCACCTGAAGTCCACGCAAAGCAGAGGGCTCCGTCTTCCTTTCTCACTAAGACAATTTGAGCTACCCAAGGGATCTAAATCTCTTCAATCACCTCTTTTTTCATAATTGGTTTTAGCATCTACTTGATTTCTGGATAGAGGTGTGGAAGTATGTTTTAATATCTTTTCTGGATAGGAGGGCTCTCTCCTGTGATTCAGTTCCATTGCTACAGCTCAGGTCATGGTCTTCCTGTGAGGACAACTCTAAATACTTTTTCAATAGTCATCTTACTGCTTCTGTTAGTGGGTGAAATAGAAGAATCTTGGCGTTACAGATTTTAACTGGTACTGTACCTTGCCAGACCATCATGAAGATCCTGTTAACAAATGGAGCCACATCTAAGGGCAAGAGTTCCACAAGGACAATGAAGCCTTGAAATCTATAATGACAACCAACTTTATTATAAATATGAGTTCTTTATTAGTTGATACCACAAACTCTGTCCCAAAAGAAAACACTGACAATGGTGACTTTTCCCAGATAAGTATTTTTTGGGCCCTCCAGTGCTTCCAAGATGTGCAGAAGTTACCTGATTTGCTTAGGTGGGTCCAAGTGTGCAGGATGCTCCTTCAGCATCTCAGTCTTCAGTCCCTGGGTGACTTTGAAGCCCAGTAATCCCCCATTGGATGCACGTGTGATCGCTACCACCTTCTGGCCAATGTTCTGCCCCCACATCTCCACTTTCTTCCAGGTAATCCCAGATACTTCTAGCTGGGAGCTGTCAATGAGATCCAAGTTATGTCTTCCTCTTAGGAAAATATCACTGGAATGTTTCATGCTGGGTTTTGACTTGTAAGCCAGTATTGAAGGGGCACTTAATCTCTACGCACAACAGGACAGTTGACCACCACATCTTTGGTTCTTGGATGTGGAGCTATTCTGCTTTCCCACCCCACTGATTCCTGGCAGTGGGGCACTCTAGTTTAATGGCTCCCTTTGTGTATGGTTGGGGTAGTCTCTCTGGTGAGGCCCAATTCTTGACAGCCCCAGCTCAGGGCATAATGTCCTATTTATGACAGCCATGTATGCATCTGAGCCTGTTTGTCTCTTCTCCTGACACACTATGGCCACGTCTAACAGTTCATAAATCTTCAAATTGTGCTTGATTCTGTTTTTCTTTTGTAAGTCTTCTCTGACCTAAATGGACAGCAGTCCATGCGCAAGCTGTCCTTCAACCATCTGTCCACATCTCCTTAGCTGGAGTGTCCTAGTGAGTCATATCTCTGCTATCATGTCTTGCAGTTCGACTGTGTATTGTAGAATGGATTCTCCCACTCTTTTCTTTCTTAAAAAGAAGTGGACGCTGAAGTCCTCTAATGTTGACAACTTGCCCATACACTGCTGCTAAGTGGTTTTTATTTTGTTAATGGAATCCTAGTTTTTTGCTAGGAAGAATTAACCCTTTGCTTCCCTCTCTAGGGTGTTAATGGCCAGTTCTGCTGGGTAGGCAGGATTCCATATGATCAGATCAGGCCCCACAATCTGTTAGCCAACAGTTTACAGGTGCAAAGAAACAATAATGCAAAACAGGTTCAGGATGGTAAAAACATACTGTACCTACATACACTGCGGAATATTAAATCATGGATCAGTGATGGAAAAGAATATGTGCACACTGCATTTTCTGATTATGAAAGCTGCACAAACATGGACTCTGCACAGCAATGTCTGTGTGACTCAGTCAAGGTTAAATGTGACTGCATAGCATAGTCTCTGTTTATAGTCAGAAAGTCAAGCTGAGAATCACTACTTCAGTAAAACAGTTCAGAACACAGCTACAGTCAGGTCCATAAATATTGGGACATCGACACAACTCTAACATTGTTGGCTCTATACACCACCACAATAGATTTGAAATGAAACGAACAAGATGTGCTTTAACTGCAGACTGTCAGCTTCAATTTGAGGGTATTTACATCCAAATCAGGTGAACGGTGTAGGAATTACAACAGTTTCCATATGTGCCTCCCACTTGTTAAGGGACCAAAAATAATGGGACAATTGGCTTCTCAGCTGTTCCATGGCCAGGTGTGTGTTATTCCCTCATTATCCCAATTACAATGAGCAGATAAAAGGTCCAGAGTTCATTTCAAGTGTGCTATTTGCATTTGGAATCTGTTGCTGTCAACTCTCAAGATGAGATCCAAAGAGCTGTCACTATCAGTGAAGCAAGCCATCATTAGGCTGAAAAAACAAAACAAATCCATCAGAGAGATAGCAAAAACATTAGGCGTGGCCAAAACAACTGTTTGGAACATTCTTAAAAAGAAGGAATGCACCGGTGAGCTCAGCAACACCAAAAGACCCGGAAGACCACGGAAAACAACTGTGGTGGATGACCGAAGAATTCTTTCCCTGGTGAAGAAAACACCCTTCACAACAGTTGGCCAGATCAAGAACACTCTCCAGGAGGTAGGTGTATGTGTGTCAAAGTCAACAATCAAGAGAAAACTTCACCAGAGTGAATACAGAGGGTTCACCACAAGATGTAAACCATTGGTGAGCCTCAAAAACAGGAAGGCCAGATTAGACTTTGCCAAACGACATCTAAAAAAGCCTTCACAGTTCTGGAACAACATCCTATGGACAGATGAGACCAAGATACACTTGTACCAGAGTGATGGGAAGAGAAGAGTATGGAGAAGGAAAGGAACTGCTCATGATCCTAAGCATACCACCTCATCAGTGAAGCATGGTGGTGGTAGTGCCATGGCGTGGGCATGTATGGCTGCCAATGGAACTGCTTCTCTTGTATTTATTGATGATGTGACTGCTGACAAAAGCAGCAGGATGAATTCTGAAGTGTTTCGGGCAATATTATCTGCTCATATTCAGCCAAATGCTTCAGAACTCATTGGACGCCGCTTCACAGTACAGATGGACAATGACCCAAAGCATACTGCAAAAGCAACCACAGAGTTTTTTAAGGGAAAGAAGTGGAATGTTATGCAATGGCCAAGTCAATCACCTGACCTGAATCTGATTGAGCATGCATTTCACTTGCTGAAGACAAAACTGAAGGGAAAATGCCCCAAGAACAAGCAGGAACTGAAGACAGTTGCAGTAGAGACCTGGCAGAGCATCACCAGGGATGAAACCCAGCTTCTGGTGATGTCTATGCATTCCAGACTTCAGGCTGTAATTACCTGCAAAGGATTTGCAACCAAGTATTAAAAAGTGAAAGTTTGATTTATGATTATTATTCTGTCCCATTACTTTTGGTCCCTTAACAAGTGGGAGGCACATATGCAAACTGTTGTAATTCCTACACTGTTCACCTGATTTGGATATAAATACCCTCAAATTAAAGCTGACAGTCTGCAGTTAAAGAACATCTTGTTAGTTTCATTTCAAATCCATTGTGGTGGTGTATAGAGCCAAAAATGTTAGAATTGTGTCGATGTCCCAATATTTATGGACCTGACTGTACTTGCAATTATCTTCATAAAAGGCATCCTTCATAGTGAAGTCCTAGATAGCTCTGGTAGCACAGTTGAACAGCTGAAAGGATAGAAGGACAAAGATCTACCCTACTGGAGCTTGAGTACTAATGTAGTAATCAAGGAGGGTCTCCCCACAGTTGCTGGGTCTTCTGGAGATGCTGTGTGTTATTAGGCTCTGGCCTGGTTGCCCTAACACTGGTTTTACCAGGTATAGGGGCCTTTTATCTGGCTGCAGATCACTTGCCCAGGTTACTCTGCCTCATCAGATGTGGAGCTCATTAGGATGGGAATCTGAGGAAATTATACTCCCTTTGTATGTCCAGAAACCTAGGTAATTGTAGGAAATGGAGTTAAAGAGGCTTGCATCTGTATCTGAGCATGGTGAGAAAATTGGCACTGTGCTACAGAAACACTCTTTATCAATAATCATTTTTAAGACTGAAAAAAGACACAGGTCTATCCAGTTAAACCTATGTGTATATGTGTGTGCTTTTTATTTTCCAACAATTTCCATAGCTCTGTATATTCTGCTTCCTGAGGAAGACATCTAAGAGTTTTTTTAAGTCATCGACACTGTCAGCTAGTACAATGAGTTCCACATTTTTACTGCTCTAAATAACCCTTTTCTCGAACTAAGATTAATCCTTCTTTCTTCTAACCTCAAATTGTGGCCATGTGTCTGTGACGGATGTGGGATCGCTGCCACCAATATGCGACAATCCCACGATCGCTGTCACCAATATGTGACGGATGCAGAGTCAGACCCCAGCCCTTCTCACCAAACTCGTGACCAAAGGACTAGCCAATCTTAAACTGCGCTGTCACGTGCGTAACAATGCCACACCCAGCTGCACCCTGCACAACGATTTTCCAGCTAATTGGACCACAATCGATGTACCGGCAGCCTGAATGCAATTGTTACTGGGTCAGGTTAATTACGCAATTAACCCTTCACACTGCCGCCACCACCTCCTTTTGTACAGAGAAAGAGGAAACTCGGCGATATCAGCTATAACACTATAATGGCTGAGATAATCGTCTGTATAAAACGGTCATCGCAGGCCGGTTATACAGAGGGTTAAACAAACACAGTAGCATTCTCTTTAGAGGCAGGAATTCGTAAATTGCAATTAAGAGCTATAGAAACAGTTCAACTCTTCCAGAAGGAAATATTTATTACTAAAAGGTCAAACGGGTGCAATAAAAATATTTACAGAAAAAGATGTAACTAAGATATATATATAAATATACAGAGACCAACAGCACAGCAAAGAGATATCAGAGAGAGGTGAAAGGGTTAAGGTACTTGACAAAGTCCTGAGTTAGCAGATCCAAGTTTCGGAGCGAAAGGGCACGGGTCTCCCCAGGTGGTACTGATGCTAAAAAGGGAGACGTCTTCCACTTCAACTCTCTTAGGCCTGACAGCCCAATTTGTAGTTCCCCATCAGGGGGTGTCTCTGAAGTCAAGGACCAATACCCCGTTTAGGGCGTGGAGGTCTGGGCGTAGCCCTAAACTAGAACCAAAATCTTGTCTAGTTCATATTTTGGCTCATAACTTTTCCTATGCACAAGTGACACTCCACCCGCGGGTAGATTATTATGCAGACACGCCTGAGGATTGATTAGATATGAATTATGAAATTATACACTGAATGGTTCACGAGATCTACTTTTCTGCTTCCCTATGTATTCGAGATAAGGCAAGTGTTCGCCTCCTCTTGGCCAATCTGGCTGTATGCCTGGTTTTTATGTAAGTCTCTCATATTCCAAGATATGAGACAGAGGGGAAAAATTTTTTTTAGAAGGTTATCTGGTTCAATGTCTTTTGAACTCCTGGGAAGGCTGCGTTATCTTTTTACGAGGTGTTAAATTGCACAGGTTCTTTGGACAGAGAGGCCCCAGCTCCCTTGGGGACTTTATAGCTCCTAGCCCCCTGCTGGGCCCTGGCCTCCTGTGACACTCCTAACACACACACACTGGCCAAATGTCGCTGTGACTCTCAGAGAGGGAGGGGGGAAGAATGAGGGAATAACATGGATACTCTTAACAAAATGGAGGCGGCGTCCTGCCTCTGGTGCACACGTTCGCGACAGTGTCCTCTTCAGTGACCTTTGTAGAAACAGTTAATCACAATTATTTGATTCACCTTTGATATATTTGTACATTATAATCATATCCCTATAATAAGCGCCTCTTCTCCAGAGTGCAGAACTGTAGTCTATGTAATTGATCCTCATAGCTGAGGTCCTCCATACCCCTTATTAAGTTTGCCGTCCTTTTCTGAACTTTTTCTAATTACAAAAAGTCTTTCCTGAAGACCAAAACTGTATATTCAAAATGAACCCACAACAGTAAAATCAGTCTGTATATGCAGTAAAGCATGCTTGTTATACTCACTGTGGAACCTATGGGGGTTAATCCTCTGAATTGGATACAAAGGCTGTTTGATTCTTTTTTCTCTGCCCCTCCTCTTGTTGAAATGACCACCTGATACAGACTGAACTTGTGGTAACATGCACATGCTCAGTTTGATTAGTATTCTAGAGAGGTGTTTTTTTTTTCTTAGGAGGGTGCATGTGATCAGCACAGGGCCAATCAGCACTGTCCAGACAAAGGGTCAGAGGTTTCACATCCTCCTAGAGCAGAAAGAAAACTCCTCCTACAAGCTTTAACCAGTGCTCTGCTGAAGTCACAAGACTGCTCTAACTGCTGATGAGAAAAGGTATTTAGCAGTTTATATTTACTAAAATAATGACATTTCCATGTTCTGTGGGAGACCAGATATAGTGAATGCAGGGTCCTGGATTTAGTAACACTTTAATCTCTGGAATGTATGCCCTGCTTGGTTTGCTGAAGGTTAACATTGCATGCATCCCAGGGGAGCTCCCCTAATGTGCAATTTGCGTGTGTATTTTTAGTGCCTAAGTGTATAGCTTTACATTTTTTTGAATATTGAACCTCATCAGCCATGTAGCTGCTCAATCTCTATTTTATTAAGATGTTGCTTGTAATGATGCTACATCCTGTGATGAAGGTATTTTCTGGCATAATTTGGTATCATCGGCAAACACAGAAATTGAGCTCTTGATTCCAACTTCTGTATCAATAATAAACAAATTGAACAGCATTGGCTCCAATTCAGAACCTCGGGCTGCACCAATCACATCTTTAGACCATTCAGAGAATGAGACATTTATCACAACTCTATGGACCCGATCATGTCACCAGTTTCCTATCCATGTACATACAATTTCCCCAACTCTAACAGACCTTATTTAATAGAATAATAAAAGACTTGTTAGACAATATAAGGGAAGGTATTAACTGCATGTGTACTACATCAGGCTGTTAGGTGCATTCCATGAGAAACAATGCCAAGTTTCAGAGAATGCCCCTCTTTCCCTAGTTATTCTCACATATTTTGGTATGTCAAGGTTATCCTTTTCAATGATTTGTGGTAGGGTTGCACCAATACTGATACCAGTATCGGTGCCGATACTAAGCATTTGTATGAGTATCGATACTCGGGCAAATGCTCCAATACTAAAAACTGATACCTTCAGGTTCAATTCTTTCAGCTGTCAATGGGATTCCCTCACTGACAGCTTAAATGTAAACAAAAGAATGCCAGCAATTATCGGTTGTTAAGGAGCAGGATCGCAGCATCCTTATAAACCAATGACATTTCAGCTATCAGTGGGATTCCCCTGCTGTATGTAAAAAAAAGAATGTCAGCAATAGTTATCTATCCATCTGAGTAATCCTCAATCCTCTGTTTGCTCTTGTGCTAAGTGAGGCAGAGAGCAATGTAAAGTCCTGTGTACAGAAGATACAGAGAGCTCAGCCCGCACCTCCCCAGCTCTGTGCTCCTCTCTATACTCTTGCCGGAAAGTCCTCCATTGGTAGGATGTGGTTGGGCGGCCAGCTCAGCTGTTTTGCCAGTAAGAGTACAGAGAGGAGCAAGTGCAGGCTGAACTCTCTGCATCTTCTGTATACAGGACTTTACTGTACTGTCTGCTTCACATAGCACAGGAGCTAACAGAGGATCGACAATCGCTTATAGTAGCTGTAGGGGAGAAAGAGAGCATAACCCATACCCCCTCTTGGCTCTCTCCCCCTCCCTGCTGCTGTCACTACTGTAAGGACAGAATTTGTGCTAGGAATTTTGGGGAGGGGGATTGTGCTGGGGGGGGGGATTTGGGGAGTTGTGTCAGAAGGGGGGATTTGGGGGGTGCTGGGAGGGTGATTTGGGTGTGGAGGGGTTATTTTGGGGGGTTATGCTAGAAGGGGTGGAAGTGGGGGGATTTGTGCTAACCTACCACCCCAATTTAACACTTCAACTGCCTAACTCCCTTCCCTACCTCCCAAACCACCCCTCTATCTACTTTTTCTAGCCAATAGGTAACAGTAACTGGTGTCTGCGAGTGCTTTAAAAAAAGTATCATTACTTGTACTCTGTGTTAAAAAAAATGGCATCGATGCATCCCTAATTCGTGGTCCATATATATTTATCACATAAAACCGTTACCAAGCCAATTCTGATTCAATGAATAGTGTATCATTTGAGATGATAATTCCAATGCCATTTTACATACCCCTTGATATCATGAAAAGTAAAACATAACACTCCTAATAAGTGTCCATGAATCAAAGAGTTTCAGAATTATCCCTTTCTCTCTTCTCTCTTTCACCAGCTCATCATCCTTAGAAAGATGTTGCATTGTATCCTCAGGTAGCTATTGCATTTGATCTCTGTAAATTATCTATCCCTTTGCACTATTGCAAAGGAGGAATCATGGTAATATACAGAGCATCTTATTGGAATGTAGTTGTCATTTTTTCTAGTGCAGATTGGAAAGTAGAAAACAGTATTATTGTGTATAATGTGTTTTCAGATCATAGGAAGATAAACCAACTAGAAAAGGATAAAAAGGTGATGATGTTGGTGGTGACTATGTTTTTGATGACTCACTTCTTGATTTAAGTAATTATCTTAATAAAGTTTAAGCATTTAAACATTTACAAAATGGTTGCTTTCATAATTTATTATTGCCTATTTACACAGTTTTAGAGAATTATGTTGAGATTGGCAATCACAGAATAGAGAATACAGTTGAGAATAACAATTACAGTTTCAATGTCAAGGCAAAAATATGGCCCTACTGTGAAATTTTCTCCAATTTTTGAAATGAATGTACCAGTCCTTCCTTTATGGTATGAAAAATTTAAATAGCCAAAAAGGTGGGAAACTGGGTTCTGGGATATCTATGTTTCTGAATCAGCACTTCCTGTGTACAGTGGGGCAAAAAAGTATTTAGTCAGCCACCAATTGTGCAAGTTCTCCCACTTAAAAAGATGAGAGAGGCCTGTAATTGGCATCATAGGTAGACCTCAACTATGAGAGACAAAATGAGAAAAAAAATCCAGGCAATCACATTGGCTGATTTGGAAAGAATTTATTTGCAAATTATGGTGGAAAATAAGTATTTGGTCACCTACAAACAAGCAAGATTTCTGGATCTCACAAACCTGTACCTTCTTCTTTAAGAGGCTCCTCTATCCTGCAATCATTACCTGTATCAATGGCACCTGTTTGAACTTGTTATCAGTATAAAAGACACCCGTCCACAAGCTCAAACAGTCACACTGCAAACTCCACTGTGGTGAAGACCAAAGAGCTGTTGTAGGAGACCAGAAACAAAATTGTAGACCTGCACCAGGCTGGGAAGACTGAATCTGCAATAGACAAGCAGCTTGGTGTGAACAAATCAACTATGGGAGCAATAATTAGAAAATGGAAGGCATACAAGACCACTGATAATCTCCCTCGATCTGGTGCTCCATTCAAGATCTCTGGGGTCAAAATGATCACAAGAACGGTGAGCAAAAATCCCAGGACCACACGGGGGGACCTAGTGAATGACCTGCAGAGAGCTGGAACCAACATAACAAGGGCTACCATCAGTAACACACTACGCCGCCAGGGACTCAGATCCTGCAGTGCCAGACGTGTCCCCCTGCTTAAGCCAGTACATGTCCGGGCGCGTCTGAAGTTTGCTAGAGAGCATTTGGATGATCCAGAAGAGGATTGGGAGAATGTCATATGGTCAGATGAAACCAAAATAGAACTGTTTGGTAGAAACACAACTCGTCGTGTTTGGAGGAGAGAGAATGCCGAGTTGCATCCAAAGAACACCATACCTACTGTGAAGCATGGGGGTGGCAACATCATGCTTTGGGGCTGTTTCTCCGTAAAGGGACCAGGACGACTGATCCATGTACAGGACAGAATGAATGGGGCCATGTATCGTGAGATTTTGAGTGCAAACCTCCTTCCATCAGCAAGGGTATTGAAGATGAAACGTGGCTGTGTCTTCTAACGTGACAATGATCCCAAACATACCGCCCGGGCAACGAAGGAGTGGCTTCGTAAGAAGCATTTCAAGGTCCTGGAGTGGCCTAGCCAGTCTCCAGATCTCAACCCCATAGAAAACCTTTGGAGGGAGTTAAAGGTCTGTGTTGCCCAGCGACAGCCCCAAAATATCACTGCTCTAGAGGAGATTTGCATGGAGGAATGGGCCAACATACCAGCAACAGTTTGCGCCAACCTTGTGAAGACTTACAGGAAACGTTTGGCCCCATGTCATTGCCAACAAAGGATATGTAACAAAGTATTGAGATGAACTTTTGATATTGACCAAATACTTATTTTCCACCATAATTTCTTTCCAAATCAGCCAATGTGATTGTCTGGATTTTTTTTCTCATTTTGTCTCTCATAGTTGAGGTCTACCTATGATGCCAATTACAGGCCTCTCTCATCTTTTTAAGTGGGAGAACTTGCATAGTTGGTGGCTGAGTAAATACTTTTTTGCCCCACTGTATATGCATGCATACTCAGTAATGGAGCTTGTAAGTGTAATAGAGCCCAGTTTGTGTAGGCAGTACATAGACCTTTGCTGTTATCCCTCACATGAAGGGGGGGGGGTCAAGGCTCCATAAAAGAGAAGAGGCAAAATAAAAGAGAAGCCAAAATAATTTTACAATTCCATTAAGTCTTTAATAGCACCTAATGTCCAACATACAGTACTTTATTCTATGCTGCAGGGATAGATAGATAGATAGATAGATAGATAGATAGATAGATAGATAGATAGATAGATAATTTGTAGGATTCAGTTAATTCTGGTTTTATATTAGTTCTGTGAACAAAAATAAAGAGCACTGACATTTAGTAAATTATATACTAAAACAAGAATGAATAGCTGAATCAATATTCACCTCTGTCACTGACCAATCATATAGTAGTTAGTGTATGCAATAAAAGTGACTAATAGATAGAAGGTCATTTCATAATGGACAACTAAGTTGCAACGTAGTAATGTACATTTGACCTTTTTGTATCCTTTAAGCTTATTATCTTCATTATTGTGCTTGTTAGGAAGAGAAAACAATACCTGGCATACAGTATTTACTTATTATTTTTACAGTATTTTTATTTTTAATACATTTTCTAACAAATTAACTGTTTAAAGACACTAGACAGTTGTCATTGGATACCTGCTTTTTTTTTTAAAGAATATTTACTGCATACTGACAATATCTCTATACTTTAATATGGTACTTCATATTAGAAGAACATAAGTCTGCCTATTAATACGATGTATTACAATGTAATTTCTTTTATAGCTGGCACCGATAGCAGAGGGAGATTCACCCTCTTTATTTGTCCTGTTTACCATTGTAAGCAAGTAGAAGAAAATCCCCAATTTTGGGTTGACACTAATAAAGGGGAAATCTTCCAATGGGGACACTAGTTCTGGTGACTCTGGTGCAGGCCTGTACTGGGAGTTTTATACTGAGCAGCCAGTTTCTGCAGGGACTGGGGGGTGGCAAGGGATGAGGGAATAAGGGTCGGGCGTTCACAGGGGCATTTGGTGACAGGATATTTACAGAGTAAGTCCTCTGCACTGTAATGTAAAGGGGAACTGTGATATAAATGGGACTGCACTGTAAAGGGGCACTTTATTGATTACATTACAGAGCCCTGATCCCCTAGCATCCACAGCCCCCTATCACAGTGCCACTTGCAGTCATGTCCCCCCTCCCTTCTCTCTAATCCCAGTGCCTCCTATATATTCAGCAAAGAGATGGCCCAATCCAGCAAAGAGACATGTCCAATCCATCAAAGAGACTTGCCCAGTCCAGCAAAGAGACAGCCCAATCCAGCAAAGAGACATGTCCAGTCCAGCAAAGAGACATGCTCAATCCAGCAAAGAGACATCACAATCCAGCAAAGAGACATCCCTATCCAGCAAAGAGACATCCCAATCCAGCATAGAGACAGCCCTGTCCAGCAAAGAGACACCCCAATCCAGCTAATTGACAGCCCAGTCAAGCAAAGAGACAGCCTAATCGACTAATGCAGAGGCCTAGTTCACACTGACGCGGTGCGAAATTTGCCGATTTCTGTGCATTTCCATCATGGCATGAAAATTGCACTTCATTCATGTGAACCGGTGTGAGTGTGTATGTTAAGTTACCGACACCACAAAATTGGTTCACAAAATGCAGTGTGACTTGCAGAATGAGATCCCATGGGTATGAACACCCACATAATCCGATTCCGGTGTGGCAAAAAAAGCTTCCTGTATTATTTGGTGCGGATGCGGTACAATTTTAGCCATACAGAATGAATAGGCTCAAATCGCACTGCTGTAAAAACCACATGTGATTTGCACAGGAATGCAGTTCAATTCCTGTGTGAATCACATGCGATGTGCCACATCATGGTAGTGTGAACTGGGCCTTAATGAAGGACACCATGTTGGATACAAGAAGTCCACATTGTGAGAGAGAGAGACAGTTCTTGGCAAGAACTGTCTTTCTCTCACAAAGTGAGTGATATTGTACAGACAGAGGACACGTCATGTCAGTAGGTAAAATGACAGACACAAACCTAGACACCCAAGCATCCTCTCATGTCTCATGATGAATATTTACTGTTAGAACAAATTATAAGACAATTTGTGTAGACTCAGTTTAAGTCTGATTAGACTCTCATCAGAGGTAAACTGAGTCTATACAAATTGTCTTATAATTTGTTCTAACAGTAAATGTTCACTGGCAGTGGCAGGCAGCATCAGGCAAAGGGGTCTCCTCTAGCTCCTCCTCCTTCACAGTCCCAGGCTGCCCATGGATCAGCTGAGCACTAGCTCCCATGCCCTGCTCCAACAGCCATACTGCACGGTGTGCTCTGTGGCCAGTCCGGGCCTGCTCTGGTGACACATTGGGATTCCCTCACTTTGGGGGGATTTCCTCTCAAATCCTGTTTTGACTATGGGACAGGAAGTGAAGGGAAATCTCTTCAAAGGGACACAGATAGCAAAAAAACTGACAAGGGTTATAACCCTCCCTTAATCTATCCAAAATAAAAAAAAATTGCTTTTAGTTACACTTTACCTGCTTCCTGCCTGGCCAATGTAGATAGCTAACCAGGTTGGTTCTCTGTTATTCCAGGAGGACACAGCGGATTACTGTGTTCAGTACTGGGCCACTGTGACTGGCCCAAGTACCATGTGATCGCTGTGACTAATTACAGTAATAGCATGATCACAAGTAAGCAACTGTCATGAATGGCTTTCATTCATGATTCTATTGCTTACTATTATGACCTCTGCGATTGCTCACAGTGACCATATCGTACAGGGACAATCACAGTGACCCTGTACCATTTGATAGCTGTAGCCAATCGCAGCAATCGCAGTGGTAAATGAGTCATGAATGAAAGTCATTCATGACAGCTAAAACAATTGCCTTTACAGTGATCATCATAGTGCCTCTATGGTGACTCTGCACTACACTGTTGACAGTATGTAAACAAATTAAATTGTAAAAAAAAAATTGCAATTGTGAAAAAAATTATATTTTTTTTTTACAAACTGTCACCAATCAGGCTCCCTAATCCTCACAACCCACTCAGTGTCCCTTATCACCGCCGCACCAGTTGCAGTGTCCCTGATCACCTCCGTAAAAGTCATATTGTCTCTAATCACTGCCACATCAGTTACTGTATGCCTGATCACCGCCACAGCAGTAACAGTGTCCCAGTTACAGTGTCTTTGATTATCCCCACAACAATCATCTTGTACCTAATCAGCCCAACACCAGTTACAGTGTCCCTGATCACTGCAATCACAGCATTGTCATTG
This sequence comes from Staurois parvus, assembly GCF_062004578.1. NCBI lineage: Eukaryota > Metazoa > Chordata > Amphibia > Anura > Ranidae > Staurois > Staurois parvus. The sequence goes on along the minus strand of NW_028317815.1, from coordinate 1,971,476 downwards.
TGTCATCATAATAACTTCTTCACATGTGCTCTCTCTTTCATGTTTGGAAGGCTTTTCAGAGAACATTTTAGAGGCAGTGTATCACCTCCTGATAACCTGCTTTATCCCATTGGACCCTGCACAAGCAACCCTATTTACTTGAATTGGTCACGACCGGCAAGCGTACAGAAGGTGTAATGCCTTCCACAGTTGTGTATCAAAACATAGCATCCACAGCAGGTGTACACTCCCAGCCACTGCTTCTGCAGCTAAATGGGGGGTAAGTGGTTGAGGGGTGGTAAAACCACTGCTCAACTACAATGTTTTACTACCCCCTCCCCCCCAGATTCTAGTGTGAATGAACCCTAATAGAATCAGTGTTCCTGATTTGCCTATTATCCACGTTTCTGCCTGTTGCCTGTATGCTGACAATGTCTCTGCCTGTGCCTGAACTGACCATCTGCACATTCAACTGACTATGTTCCTACAAGACACCAGTTCATGCCATCCCTTGGAACCACAGGAACTTTTTTGCTCTTCCTTTATCCAGCCTTCTGTACTTTCTGGTCAGTGAATATGGCATTCCTGAGGGCAGCCATGTACCAGTAGGTTAGGCATGCTTGGCTTATAGAAACTGGGACTGGTATAGGTGATGCTACACTAAGCTATATTCCCTGACCATTCATATAGGGGCAGCCATTACAATACATTGCTTTTGACATAATTGATTGATTTGTGTGATTCACAAAATACAATGTCTGGTACATAATCAGCCTAGGCCCTGAAAAAGTCTCACACATGTAGTATTGCCATACTCTGAAGGAGTAGCAGAATGTGTTTTGGATTGCAATTCTAAGTATGTACATGCTATATATGAGAAATATCTTATTAAATTGACAACTTGTGTAAAATATTTTCATTTTATTTCTGCATTTGCACAAAATTTGTGGCAAAAAAATGAAGTCTTCAAAAGACTTGCCATGCCTTTTAGAAAACACCTTGTGGTGTTTGCTTTTCAAATTGTGGTAATTTTGTGGGTGTTCCCACTGTCCTGGTACTCCAGGGCCTCCAAAAATGTGATCGGTAGTTAGGAAATGAGATGCATTGTTTATGCCCCTAGAAAGCCTGAAAGTGCTCCTTGGATTTTAGGCCTCTCTATGTAGCCAAGCTGTGAAGAATCTTACACATGTTGTATCCCCATACTCAGGAGGAGTATCAGAATGTGTTTTGGGGTGTAATTCTAAGTATGTCTATGATGTGTGTTAGAAATATCTTATCAATTGACAACTTAGTATAAAAAATACATTTTCATTTTCCTTTCTACATATTCCAAAAACTTGTGACAAAAAACTTACATTTTCAAAAGACTCATTCTGCCTTTTAGAAAATATGTTGTCTACTGTCCAAAAAGGTGTCAAAAAGGTGTTTTTTTTGCCGTAATGGCATTTTAGGGCCTTAAGAAATTAGATAGGCAGTCGGTTCATTAGGACTGATCAATTTAAAAAAATAAAATTAAAAATAAAAAAAAATATATATATATATATATATATGCACTATAGTTTGCATAACTTCCACACATACTAAATATACGTTGATGTGGGTTATTTTTACCAAAGAAACGAAGCAGAATAAATTTTGGCCTAAATTTTTGAAGAATTATTATTTATTTGCAAAATTTTATAACAGAAAGAAAAACTTGCTTTTTAAAAAAGTGTTTGGTATTTTTTTGTTTGGCTAGAAATAAACAAAAAACACAGTGGTAATTAAATACCACCAAACAAAATCTTTATCTGTCTCAATAGATGATAAAAATTTAATTTGGGTACAGTGTTGCATGATTGAGTAATTGTCATTCAAAGTGTGACAGGGCTGAAAACTTAAAAATGACCTGGGCGGGAAGGGCTCAAAAGTGTCTGGTATTGAAGTGGTTAAAATGAATTCCATACAAACTTTGTCCTTAGGGGTGTTACTAGGTCTGTGAAAGACCCTGTGCATTCTTGGGCACACTAAGGAAGAATTATGTTGCATTTAGTGGTGGGCTTGGACAGATTTCATTGAACAGTGTGGGAATGATTTAAAGGTAGATGGTTAAAGTGGTAGTGGTAGGCCTGTTATCCTGCGGTGCATACTGGTACATTATAACTGAAACTTGCAGGGGGACCATTTTTTTTACAACATCAGCTAGACACCCACCAAATAAGTGAGAGTCTCACAGGTACTCTTTAAAACAGAATCATTTTTAATGAATGTATAATTTTTTGCACAGACATTGAATTAGTACTTTCCTTTTTTGTTTTTGTTTCAGATGCATTTGGTAATTGAAGAATTTAATTTGTTATGTTGAACTGATTTGTTTTCGGAATTTGTTTTGTATCTTCAGCATTCCTTATGTTTATTCATTGGTCCAGGTGGATACGAAACATTTTGCAGTTTTTCCAGAAGATTGCTATATATTCTATTATAAAATCGGACGGATTCTAATTGGACAGATTCTATATTTTTGGATGCTAGTCCAACCCACCAAGAGAAATAACATGAGCTGATTGCCTGTCATGTGCATCTGAATGAACGAATGGAACTAAATTTTGATCCATTTGTTATCTGAATCTGAATTATCAAACAAAACGAAAATTTAATTAATTTCCCCATGAACCCGAACTGCTATCGCATTATGTGCCCTCATCCAAATGAAACAAATGCATTTGTTAATTTCATTTTACCTTTTTTTGGATTTATGGCCATTCGTTTCTGTGTCCATTCAGAGATTCAGATACATCAGAATCTCTGAAAATGAAATCAAAACAAAACTAATTGCACATGCACTATTTCCTTGAGCATACCTTACAGAACAGCTTTATTAAAATAGTTGGGGTCTACTCACCAACCAGAAACTGCTGAAAAATCGAACACTGCTTAGGAGATGGTAATGCATTATGCAGGTTACAAAGTGCAACAGTCAGCAATATATAATATACATCACAGCTTATCAGGCATAGTTATTTAATGGACAGCACAGTTAAAAGAGTTCATCAGACAGGGGAATGTTTTAAACAGTATGACTGTCAGGCATTTAAGAGTACATTAGGCGTATGCACTGTACAGAGTGGTCAGTGTAGGGCTTTGTTGCATTGATGGTCATTGGGGAAGTATGCCCTAATTATGAAGGTCAGTGATAAAGTGCTACCTTATATTGCTTGTCATTGTTAAGTGTTCCAATATGCTGGTAGACAGTCTTAGATTCTTCCTTACATTGGTGGTTGGTGGTAGTTGTCCCCTTTTGTTGGTGGTTAGTAATGAGAATTGGTCTTCATTTGCAATCAGTGGTGAGTTCTCCCTTAACTTGGAGATCAGTGGTCAGTCTTTTATTGGTGGTCAGCATTGCAGACCTTCTTTGTGCTTGGGGTTAGTGGTAAGTGCAAATTTTGTTGGTGGTTAGTGGGAGCTTAGTAATAGGTCATTGGTGTTCAGTGATTATTTTCTCTTTTTTTTTTCCATAGGTGGGTATAGATCTTTCTTAAAGCATTGTGTCACATACCTGTATTAGACATGTGCAATTTGCTTTGTTATGAATCGATATTCTGATGAAATTTTCGTTAGATGAATCTGAATCTCTGAATCACAACAGTAACACATTTCAATGAATCTGAAATAAATTATAACAGAAACAACAAATTCTTTCGTATTCCTTTGTTTCATTTGTTTGCAACTTCAGAGAGTTTTGTAAGTTCAACAATATGTGCCACACTCTGTATTGTTATGATTGGCCAAAGCCAAAGTCCAAAACATCAAAGTTGCAAGCAAGTCGGATCAAAGTTACATCGAAGTCACAAGCAAGTCACATTAAAGTTGCATCAAAGTCTCAAGCAAGTCGCCGTAATAACAACATAACGAATGAATCCAAATCTTTTGAAATAACGTCTGACAAATACAAATCTATTTTGAACAACGAAAATATAAAATTAAACCAAATATATGAATCAAATTCCAAAAATTTATCATTCTTACATAACCAATATGACAAAATAAAATGATTGACTTAACAAATGAATTGGAAATTAAATATTTTCATTGTGCACATCTCTACCCTGTATGCAGAGCCTGAGATAACAAGGGTGGCCTCTTGTGCATCTCCCATCTGAGCACCCCTGGAAGTTGGTACAGGGTCTGCAGGGGAGATAGATTGGCACATGTGCCATGAAACAGTACTGAAGACTGTAACTTGGGAGTGCTGATGCCAGATACCGCTGGTAGTACGCCCTGGATATGCCAAGTTCATTTATAAGCTGAGTCAATTCATAAGCAGAAAGCGATGTACAAAGCCGATGGGCAGAATCTTGATCAGAAGTTCACGTTTCATAGTATTAGTTTGAGGATCAGGAAGAGCTGGAAAAACTAAAAGGCCATTCAGTAATGATCCTGTGCAGAGCTCGGGTTTAAATAACCCACTAGAGAATTTGCCCGCACACCTGTGTATGTTATGCACACCATCGCTTGTGTAGTTAGGCTTCTATGCCCACAAACATGTGAATGCTTATGCATTACCCTGATGACTGGCAATATGTTCCTTACACATTGGGGGGGGGATTTACTAAACCTATTACACTCAAAATCTGGTGCAGCTGTGCAAAGTAGCCAATCAGCTTCTAACTTAATTTTGTTCAATTATACTTTGGCAATAAAACCTGGAATCTGCTTGGTTACTATGCAAAGCTGCACCAGATTTTGCACTCTCCAGTTATACTAAATCAGCCCCTATTGGGTCTCCCTCTGAGTTGGTGGAATCAAGCCTTGACCTCCTGCCACTCCCCTCTGGTGTGCAGAAAAGGGGAGAGCCTTATTGACCTGCTTGAAAATCCATTGGTTCTACTAATGCTAAATACCAAGGCTTTTACAGGCCTGAAAGCACTGGTAAAGAATTGTAGACAGATACTCCAACATGCAAGCTATTTGTGAGGTTCCATTTCTTCTCTAAAGTGGTCATACATTTTTCAGATACCTCCCTGTTACCATATGCCTGTTAAAATGGTACATCTTTTCCATGACTGTGTTGGACTTTGTATCCAAAAGTCCCCAGGTCTTGATGCTAAAGGCTTATTCAGCTGCTGTTTCTTAGCTGCATTTTGCTCAAAGCTTTTCACTTCCTCTGTAGATAGATGGGCTGTAATGCACCATTGGTAGACTTTTCTTATTTAATCATCAATCTCTATGGATACAAGAAGATGTCATTCAGACACACTGCAGGTACAGGAACATTAGCCGACTAAAAAAAAATACATCACCCTTGTGCTGTCCTAATAAAACACCATTAATCGATAGAAGGAATGACGTCTGTCAATGGAGCAGTAAAGCCTGTTGAGCTACTGAAGAAGTATGCAGTTCATAACTTCTGAGTAAGACCTAACAAGACTTCTGCTACTCTGAATAGGTTACTGCAAATTAGAACTAAAATGTTTTCTGGAGAGAAACAGTAGAAGAACTTTAAATAGAGAAAAGTTATCACCTGTATTAGTATAACTTGATGATAATATTAATAGAGACTTTAAAACATTTAAATGTAAATATATGTATTTTTTTCAATTTCTCTATGATTATTTCTAAGGAAAACGCATTTTTTTCATACATGCCAGTACTAAAACCAGAGGAAAAAAAAGATGATTTTCTCTCTCAAAAGCCACATGTAATTGCTTTTCTGAAAACCATTCTGTTATAGATGTGGATTTGTACAGAGTATTCTTCCTATTAGAAAAATGGGAGAATTTAGTAATGCAATGTTTGCAGTTCTCAGCTTCAAGTGATAGAATATCATAGTTTTAGTAAACATAATGGTATTACTGGTATGTTTCAAAGACAAGTGCAATTTTGAAGCTTGACATGTTTAGTGTTTACTTGACACAACCTCATATTTTATATATTTCCAAAAAATGGGTAATATATTCAGCTTGTATGCACTAACATTTATTTAGGTTACATAGTTAGTCAGGTTGAAAATAGACACAAGTCAATCTAGTTCAATCAGTAGAAAAAATAAATTGTAAGTAAATAAATAGAAAACTTGGTTTACAGAATATGGTCCAATATGCTCCAGTGGGGGGGGGGGGGGGCTGAGGAAATATATTCCACTCCACTACTCTTACTTTTCCATTGGTGGAAATTAAATATATTTTTCTCCATCCATAGAGAGTGCCCTTTGTCCTATTCACCTTAAAGTGAATAACTCTACTCCAAGTTCACCATATTTACCATTTATGTATTTATATATGGTGATCATATTGCCTTTTCTCAAAGAGAATAAATCCAGTTCAGCTAATCTTTCCTCATAGCCAAGGTCCTCCATAGTGCTTATCAGTTTGATTGCCCTTCTCTGAGCTTTCTCCTGTTCCCCAACATCCTATTTTGTTAACGGTGGCCAAAACTGAGCTGCATATTCCAGATGAGGTTTTACTAATGTTTTGTACAGGGGCAAATTTATAGTGTGTCTCTCTGTATGGAGTCTATTTATTTTTAAATGCAGGAAAATTATAATATTTTTCTTGCTTTAGAAACTGTAGCTTGGCAATACATGCTATTATTAAGTCTATGATCTACCAGAACACCCAGATCCTTCTTGACCATTGACTCCCCAGTTGTACTCCTCCTAGAATATATGATGCATGCATGTTTTTAGCCTCAAGTGGAATATTTTACATTTTTCACTGCTGGGGCTACACTGATGATCAGTGTACATGTCCTCTCTAAGTAATGCCAATTACCAGCTCTCCTCTCCTCCCGAGCTGTCAGCGTGACAGCTCGTGAGGAGAGTAATGCCGATAACCAGCATTTCCTTATTTACATGCGATCAGCTGTGATTGGACACAGCTGATCACATGACAGAGCCAACGTCTTCGGCTCTTACTGTTTATCGGTGATCCAACGTCCTCCCAGAATGAGAGAACTGCCTTGCGCCTGTCATTTCCTTATATGGCGGGCGGGAGGTGGTTAAATAGTCTCTAAAAATTGGTAACAGTGGTTTTCAAAATTTTTTTCAACTCTTTGAGGACATGTGGGTGTGAACCATATGGTCCAAGTACTTTCTTCACATTTATTTTGTCTAAATGTTTCTGGACCATATCTGTTTTGAGCCATTGGGGTTCTTTTTGGGCTATGCCAATACTATCCACAATATGCACTTGAGCTTCCCCATTTTCCTTGTATAATTAGAGCTGAAGAAGGTGTTTAATAAATTTGCCTCTTTGTCCCTAGCCACCAACTCTAAATTATCTTGTAAAGAGCCTACAGCCTCAGACCTGACCTTTTGTGTATTTTGTTCCTGAAAATATTCGTTTGGTAAACGTGAGCAGGCAAATTGGCCAGTTTGATTGTCCGCTTGCTGTAATGCAAACAAACTGGTTTGAGTCGAACTCATGTGAAGCTCATCCCTACTTTACACGAACATCCAGAGCTCTGTAGTGTCCCATATATTAAAGGCAAGTACCACCATTGGTATACATCATAGTTTTGGAAACACTCTTGTAGTGCTAGAATCTTGCATATATAATGAACAAATATAGATGCCTTATGTATATGTAGAGATGCAGTTCATTAATGTTGCTTAAAGCAGAGCTCCAGATCAAAATAACAAGTTAAGATAACTAGATCATTGACAGATAAAGTAAAAAAATTGCTTTTATTACAATATTTAACTTCAATCCTGAGATTTTCCCTACAGTACTTTGCTAGCATGATTCAACCCACTTCCTCTAAACTCAGGTTGTCCTGGAGCTAGTGAAAAGCTCATTACTGTGCCACCCTTTCTCATTCTATCAACATACTTTTTACCAGCACGGCGTCTTGTGTTGCTACTTCCTCTCACACCCCAGCCCTGCTGTATATGAGGACTACAGGGGTCTGATTCCAGCTAAAACTCAGGTATTTACACTGCTTGGATTTAAATCTTCAGTTTTGTGTTTGGATATTTTGCTTTTTACAGGATTCTTCTATATATATATGCATGGTATTCCTGAAAGAATGGGGGTGGTCGTGGGAAGGTGTTATATTATTTATAATACCAAAATATACCGTGCTCAACTTTTTTCAGCAAACGATAAAAATCATAAATGTATAATACTCTACTCAGAATTGAAATATAAGTGCAATATATGCATGAATCCACCATATAAATAACAAAAATTTCCATATAAGCTTCTAGGAATTCTTGTGTTCACTGTAGTACTATATATTTAGTGCATCTTAATCCACCTTCAGTATCTATATTCACTTCAAAACTTGTGCACCCCCACTGGTTGTGCTCTCACCTCAAGTGTATGACCCAACTGTTAAGTGAAGTCATATAAAGCCTGTGTCCCTTTGATTGAGTCAGGTATGAATGGGATTAGTATCCAGATGAATTGGATCCCCTCCACTCCTCTAGTAGCTCTCTTCCATCAGTAGGTATGTTAAGAGAATGTCAAGGTCCTACCTTTCCTCAGACCTTGTGCTGATCCATGTGCTGGCATCCATCTTAGGTATCTGCAAAGCATTGTGGGATCCTTTATGCTTTTAACCCCTTTGCAGCTCCTCCCCCAGGAGGTGGCGGCTTATCACATACAAGTCTGCTGTTTGTGGCTGTCTATTGCATTCGTGTCCTGTCTGTTGCACAACAGAAAGCTCCTGTTTAGCTACTCATTGCTTTCCTGGATACCGACTCGGCTTTGGCTAAGACTCTTCCTGGCTTCTGACCCCGGCTCTGGCGACCATTCTTCCTGGCTCCTGATCCCGGCTCTGGCGACGATTCTTCCTGGCTCCTGATCCTGGCTCTGGCGACGATTCTTGCTGGCTCCTGATCCCGGCTCTGGCGACGATTCTTCCTGGCTCTTGACCCCGGCTTTGGCTACGATTAGCGCTGTTGGACTTGCATAGACTCTTGTCTTATTTTTATATTATTAAACCTACCTTTAATTGCACCTCCTTGTGTGTCTGGCTCCTCGCTCCCTGACAGAGAATAACCAGATTATAGTGCTTTATCCTTATACAAGAATTTATTAATATAAAGTGTTACACTCACATGAGCAGTATATACAAGCGCTTTGTGCAATATATTGCCTCCTGAATCGCTAGCAGTGGTGATATCCTGTATACAGCCAGCTGGTGTCAGTCTAGATCCATCGAGCATCGTGACGTCAAAGCCCGTCCCCTATGCATTATGCTAACGGGTCACGAGGCTTCATCAGGGAGAAATATTATTTGCTGGGCTCTGTTTAGTTATTCCAAAGGGCTGTGTCAGAAGCAGGACATGGGCTATTCTTACATATTTGGCACTTGTGTAATTGTTGAGAAGTGGTGCTCAGTGTGTTGGGTCAGTCAAACTGACTATCTGGGGTGACCTTCTGGAATGGTTTGCTTCCATATTCCTTTGTACACATTCCTGGAATAGGCTCTGGAATAATGGGTGCTGCAGCAATCACCAATTGGAAACTGGAACATGCACGGTACAGTGTAGATATTTTCCAGCACACCACGGATCTTCAGATTAACTCCAAACATTTTTAAATTTAAGAATGATTACATCACAAACAAAAGAGTGCAACTTTTCAGAGCCGCGCAGGACCCTGTCATCAGACATGATCACATGTCTGACGATGGGGTCCTGCACGGCTTCAAAACATTGCACTCTTCTGTTTGTGATGTGATCGTTCTTCAATAAAAAAAAAAAGTTTGGACTTATCCTAAAGATCCGTGGTGTTCAGGTATATATTTACACTGTACTTTGTAAAGGTTCTGCCTCATGGAATCTTTTGTCCTAGGCCTTGATGGCTTATTTATTTTGCTGCTGAAGCCTAACCCATGTTGCCTATGGACCCACTCCTTTCTTTTTCTACATGCTCTTCCTGGCTTCTGACCCCGGCTCTGGCGACCATTCTTCCTGGCTCTTGATCCCGGCTCTGGCGACGATTCTTCCTGGCTCCTGATCCCGGCTCTGGCGACGATTCTTCCTGGCTCCTGATCCTGGCTCTGGCGACGATTCTTCCTGGCTCTTGACCCTGTTTTTGGCTACGATTTCCACTGTTGGACTTGCATAGACTCTTGTCTTATTTTTATATTAATAAACCTACCTTTAATTGCATCTCCTTGTGTGTCTGGCTCCTCGCTTCCTGACACTACACGAATGCCATGAATCCTGACGGTGCAGGTACGCCATCGCTCCCTATGTTGGTTGCCAGACTTGATCAGCAAGATCTCTTGTTGGCTTAGTTCGCTCAGGCGTTGCAGACGCTGCTTGCACGCACAGTGCACCTTGCTCCTGGTGCTATTAGGCCAGTTGTCACTCCTGTGGTCGCTCCGGTTGTTGCTCCGGTTGTTGCGCCTACCTCCGCATCTGCTGCCGCAACTGCGGTGCCCAGAGGTATGACTGGTTCAGCCCCCCTTCCACAGCGCTTTGGGGGTTAACCGAGTCAGTGTCGGGGTTTCCTTAACCAAGTGGGCATATATTTTGAATTGATACCCCACGCTTTTCCTACGGAGAGGTCAAAGGTGGGCTTCCTAATCTTGCTGCTCTAGGACAAGGCCTTGGCCTGGGCAAATCCCTTATGGGAGAACAATAACCCTGTGATTCACGAGTTTGCCGGTTTTGTTGCCTCCTTCCGTACGGTATTTGATGTGCCTGCTTGCTCCGCCTCTGCTGCTAAGCTGCTCATGTCCATGCATCAGGGTTCACGAACCGTCATAGAATTTCATACCCTGGCGGCAGAGGTGGGTTGGAACAATGAGGCTCTGGTGGCTGCTTTCTCTCATGGTCTCTCAGATGCGTTGAAGGACGAGATTGCAGCCAAAGAACTGCCTTTGGAGCTTGAAGCACTCATTTCCTTCCTAATCCTGATTGACATCAGGCTCAGGGAGGGGCCTTCACTTAAGGAGCGTCTGTGGAGGCCTCCTAACCGATTAACGCCTACGTTTTCTGTCCCACCCGTTCCTCCCTCTCCTCCCACGCCTCCTGGGGATGGCTTGTCTGGCGGTGAGCCCATGCAGCTGGGGTTTGCTTACCTTTCCGAGGGGGAGCGGGCCTCTCGGCGTCAGGAGGGTCGCTGCCTGTACTGTGGTCTCGATGGGCATTTTTGGCAGTCCTGTCCGGTCCGTCCGGGAAACGCTCACACCTGAAATGCTGTCGGGGGCAGATCTTGGGTGGAGTTTCCTTGTCCCCGGTTTCCGCAAAGATAAACCGCTAATCACCGTTGTCCTCTCTTGGGCGGAAGGCTCAGTGACGGCCCAGGCGTTGGTAGACTCTGGTGCTGGCGGGTTGTTTATGGACAGTTCGTTTGCTGCCCAGTACTCCATTCCTCTACAGGCTTGAGTTACTCCATTGGTCCTCAAGGCGATAGATGGCAGGCCCCTGCAACCGCCGCAGGTTACCCACGAGACCCTGCTGGTGGAAGTAGCTATTGGGGCTGTTCACAGGCAGTTGGCCTGTTTCCAGGTAATTTCTTCCCCGCACTACTCCATGGTTTTGGGATATCCCTTGCTTCAGAAGCCCAATCCGACCTTTGATTGGCGGTCGGCCGAGATTCTCTCGTGGTTTCCACAGTGTGGGGCCGGTTGCATCCGTGGGCCTGTTCAGGTGTTGTGTGCCTCCTCAGACTCTGTGTTGCCCACTGACTATGGGGAGTACCTGGACATGTTTGACAAGGTGCGCGCCGGTGCTCTGCCTCCTCATCGTCCATACGATTGTGCCATAACCTTACAACCCGGTGCCACTCCTCCGTGTGGCAGGGTGTATCCTCTTTCGGTTGCGGAGAATCAGGCCATGGAGGAGTACTTTGCGGATGCGCTGTCCCGGGGGCACATTCACAAGTCTACTTCTCCAGCAGGAGCTGGCTTTTTCTTCGTGAAAAAGAAGGGCGGTGAATTGAGGCCTTGCATTGATTTTAGGGGTCTCAATCGAATCACGATTAAGAATGCTTACCCAATTCCGTTGATAACCGAGTTGTTCAACCGCCTCAAGGGAGCAACGGTCTTTACTAAACTCGACCTTAGGGCTGCGTACAACCTCGTACGGATCAAGGAGGGAGACGAGTGGAAGACCGCGTTCAACACCAGAACCGACCACTATGAATCCCTGGTTATGCCCTTCGGGTTGTGTAATGCGCCCGCGGTCTTTCAGGAGTTCATTAATCATGTCTTTCGTGACTTGTTGCAGCAGTGCATTGTGGTTTACTTGGACGACATCCTGGTTTACTCTACGTCCATGGAGTCTCATATCCAGGATGTTAAGTGAGTGCTGCAACGATTACGTGAGAACGAGCTTTTCTGTAAGCTCGAGAAGTGTGAATTTCACCGATCCCAGGTTGCCTTTTTGGGCTACATCATTTTCGCTGTGGGATTTTCCATGGATCCTCAGAAGGTTTCGGCGGTTCTGCAGTGGCCTCGTCCCAATGGTCTTCGGTCCATTCAGCGCTTTTTGGGATTCACCAACTATTATTGGAAGTTTATCAGGAACTTTTCCACGCTGGCCAAGCCTCTCTCAGATCTGACCAAGAAGGGCAGTAATCCCCACGAGTGGTCATCCGAGGCCATCTTAGCTTTCGAAGCTCTGAAATCTGCCTTCGCTTCGGCTCCAATACTGTCTCATCCCAATCCTGGGTTGCCTTTTGTCCTCGAGGTTGATGCATCTGAGACAGGAGTAGGCGCCCTCCTGCGTTCCAAACAGGCCCTGGAACAATTCCTTTGCTGCTATATCTCTGACCGTCAAGACAATTGGGTCGATCTCCTGCCATGGGCAGAGTTTGCGAGGAACTCAGCTGTCAACTCCTCCTCCAGGATGTCTCCCTTCATGGCCAACTATGGGTTCCAACCCACTGTATTGCCTGAGTTGTTCTCGCCACAGGACATTCCGGCTGTGGATAACCATCTTGCTGCCCTACGTTCCTCGTGGGGGCAGATCCAGAGGTCCTTGAAGGACTCGGCTCAGCGCCAGAAGCTCCAGGCTGATCGTAGACGGTTTAGTTAAAGATAGTTATTTAGAGGTTGTAAAATAAATTACCATATCACCCAGTAGATGGCCTCCATTCAGTAGCCAAAAAAGACATGCAAAAAAAAGGAGGGGGTTGTGAAAAGAAATTCACAGAGAAAGTGGCTACATTATGAACAGAATGTGATACTCAGAAAAATTTCCAAAAATTATGCTTTATTACATATACAAATTTGACATTTGGGCAATCGCCCTGGTTTACCATCACCTCAGTATGAGACAATACACACAGACCTAAAACCATTTAAAATGACACCAAGACCGGTCTAAATACATGTGCAACAAAGACAGTGACTACTAGAGTCTAAAGTCTTTGTAGCACTGGCGCACAGGTGAACACTTCCCACAGGAGGTGTATGCAAAAATTATACCATAGGTATACCATATAACATGTTGTAAATATGTAGACATATGCTACTACCAAAATGGTTATATCCCAAGCAGGGAGTTTCAAAAAATTATACTATAGATATAAAATATCACATGTATGCAATGCAGCAAGCACAATATGCGTCAAAAAGAGAGGCATGCCTCTAGGCCTATATGAGACAAAAAATGAATGTCATATATAAAATGCAGTATATTCCTATACCGGCACATATGGTTGGGGCCCATTCATCTGTAATATAAGCGACTGTTTCCTAGGGCTCTTAAATGAGAATAAGCCCCATTTGTTACCAGGATGGAAGGATAGATGCAAATAGCAGAGCACTGCTTGAAATGGTTTCTTCACCACTGTATGTGGACTACACACCACTTTCTGTAGTACAGAAAGCATTGTAGGATCCTTTATGCTTTCAGCCCTCCCCCCAGGAGGTAGTGGCTTATCACATATAAGTCTGCTGTTTGTGGCTGTCTATTGCATTCGTGTCCTGTCTGTTGCACAACAGCAAGCTCCTGTTTAGCTACTCATTGCTTTCCTGGATACCGACTCGGCTTTGGCTAAGACTCTTCCTGGCTTCTGACCCCAGCTCTGGCGACCATTCTTCTTGGCTCCTGATCCCGGCTCTGGCGACGATTCTTCCTGGCTCCTGATCCTGGCTCTGGCGACGATTCTTCCTGGCTCCTGATCCCGGCTCTGGCGACGATTCTTCCTGGCTCTTGACCCCGGCTTTGGCTACGATTTCCGCTGTTGGACTTGCATAGACTCTTGTCTTATTTTTATAATAATAAACCTACCTTTAATTGCACCTCCTTGTGTTTCTGGCTCCTCGCTCCCTGACAGAGAATAACCAGATTATAGTGCTTTATCCTTATACAAGAATTTATTAATATAAAGTGTTACACTCACATGAGCAGTATATACAAGCGCTTTGTGCAATATATTGCCTCCTGAATCGCTAGCAGTGGTGATATCCTGTATACAGCCAGCTGGTGTCACTCTAGATCCATCGAGCGTCGTGACGTCAAAGCCCGTCCCCTACACATTACGCCAACGGGTCACGAGGCTTCATCAGGGAGAAATATTATTTGCTGGGCTCTGTTTAGTTATTCCAAAGGGCTGTGTCAGAAGCAGGACATGGGCTATTCTTACATATTTGGCACTTGTGTAATTGTTGAGAAGTAGTGCTCAGTATGTTGGGTCAGTCAAGCTGACTATCTGGTGACCTTCTGGAAGGGTTGTGTCTTTGGAATGGTTCTCTTCCATATTCCATTGTACACATTCCTGGAATAGGCTCTGGAATAATGGGTGCTGCAGCAATCACCAATTGGAAACTGGAACATGCACGGTACAGTGTAGATATTTTCCAGCACACCACGGATCTTCAGATTAAGTAAAAACATTTTTAAATTTAAGAATGATTACATCATAAACAAAAGAGTGCAACTTTTCAGAGCCGCGCAGGACCCTGTCATCAGACATGATCACATGCTTCAAAACATTGCACTCTTCTGTTTGTGATGTGATCGTTCTTTAATAAAAAAAAAAGTTTGGACTTATCCTAAAGATCCGTGGTGTTCAGGCATATATTTACACTGTACTTTGTAAAGGTTCTGCCTCATGGAATCTTTTGTCCTAGGCCTTGATGGCTTATTTATTTTGCTGCTGAAGCCTAACCCATGCTGCCTATGGACCCACTCCTTTCTTTTTCTATATGCTATCTTCAAAGCTTTTGAAAAGACATCCAAAGGACCTGACTGGCTTTATTTACCATTAAAAAAAAAAATCGGAATTCCCTGGAGACTGGGAGTTTTCAGTTCAGCTGGGGGTAACAATTGAGTTCATAATGCCCTCCTGAGTAGAGTTACTGTCATATAGATATAGAAATTAGTACCATACTCTCTAATGAGCTATTACAATAACAATACTCATATCTAGCTATTACTATACAGGAGTAAGATATGTTAGTAGCCATGTAAAAGTGTCTGATTAAGCTATCGAAAGGGCTACACCTGTATAAATAATAACAAACTATACATGCGCTAGGTAAATGCCCAGGTGCTCATCCACAAGGAAATCCATACATATAAAAAAAAAACAACAGAGATAAATTCAAGCAACAGCATTTTATTTTCAACATTTCAATAGAGCTTAGTCCTTCTTTTTTGAGAGTCTTGAGCAGGATGGACAATACAATGCTGTTGTTTTGATTTATCTCTGCTTCAAGACCCATGGGTGTCTTTGTACATTTTTGGGATTTGTATAACATTGTTTATAGTAGGCTTAACACATTCACATGTGTACTGTATGTTACAAGTACTAATGCAGCTCTAATCTCCCTTTAAAACCAGAAGTAAAATCACAGAGGCCATGTTTTATGTTAGTAAGAAGACATCTTTGGATACTGACAGAGAAGTAGCAACATGTCTTATTGAAATAGTACATATATTGGGGGTTATTTACTAACATTGGAGAGTGCAAAAAATGGTGCTCTGCATAGAAACTAATCAGTTCTAGGTTTTATTGCCAAAGCTTAAAAAGCTGATTGGCTACCATGCACATCTGCACCAAATTCTGAGTGCACTAGTTTTAGTAAATCTACCCCATTGCATACATCTGTCATATGATTTACAGTATGTCATGTTATATCAGCTCTTGTTATTGCTAATTTTGTTACCTCTAGCTTACAAGCATTAGATAGCCTAATTAAGATAAAGTGCACAATCATTCTTTTTTATGACTAAACAGTAGATCATTAATTTTTAAACATTTGTGAAAGGAGAAAGGTATACATTTGGTATTCATTTGTCAGTTGATAGTTTTATATTATAAATGTCTAATAAATGACAACAAATATCATTAACATATTAGTACTATCTTTCTTCTTCCAGGCAAGGCTCCTATAATAACAGGTACCACAGGGATAAACAAGCAGAATGCATTATTGAAGAGTAGATCCACAGATGTCAGCCTTTTCATCATACAATATACATAATAGTGCAAACAGTAACAGCAGATGTGTTCTTCATTGTGTTTTAATAATTGTAAGGCAAATGCTCAGGCAGATAGTATCTGGTGGCCATGGGAAAGCAGTCGTCTTCATAAATCAGACCATGTGGTAAATATTTTTATGCATAGCTTTAAAATTGGTAAGAGCAGAAGTATGCAGCATCTGTGTAATTCTCCAGCTATCCCACATCAGCTATAAGACCAAAAACTGAGTGGTTACATGACTGCTAATCACTCAATTTTTGGTTTGCTCCAAGCAGAGAGCAGTGACTTTCAGTGCTTTGCACTGGAGTGCAGGACGGCTAGCTCACAGCCGAACTCTTATAGAGGTGAAGCCAGCTGTCAATCAAGCAGCTGAATGGATCCTGACAATATTGTCTGGATCCTTCCAGAGCCTGGAGCTGCTCTGTCACATCAGCTGCTATTGCCCGCAATCAGCTGATTCTGGGTTGCAGGAGAGCAAAATTAAGTGAACTCGTGGGGCCCACAAGAGATGTATGGCCAAAAAAGTTTAGAACTATATGCAAACCGATTCTTTCCATTTTGGATAGAGTAAGGAAGGGTTATAACTCCTGTCAGTTTTTTGTCATCTGTGTCCCATTAGGGAGATCTCTCTTCACTTCCTGTCTCTTAGCCAAAACAGGAAGTGAAAGGAAATGCCTTGAAAGCGAGATAATCCCTGGTTGTCATCAGGGTCACCAGAACTAATATTCCCTTTGCAAGATTTCTCCTCTATTCCTGTTCGTTAACAACCCAAAATTTGGTATTTTCTTTCACTTTTACTCTCAGTGATAACAAGACAAAAAGAGATGGTAAATCTTCCCAGTAGGAATACACATGGCAATAAAGACCTGACAGGTTTTCTAATCCCTCTCCACTTTATCCAAAACTAAAAGAAAAAAAGTTTTGTCTTTAGTTATACTGTATAATAAATAATATCCGAAGCCTAAATATATTTTTTTCCTTGGATTAATGAATTAACAAACCCCTATCTGTATCTTGATGGGTGGACTTTCTTACTGTGCTAGATACAGAACAAGAAGTAAGAGTAACTCTCTCTAAAAGGAGGGAAAATCTCTTCTTACTCAGCTGTCACTGGAACAGGCATCCCTATTAGTAATAATAGTAAATAATTAGAACCATTTTTGTATTTCCTGTCAAGTAACAATTGTCACTATGACTAAAAGAAAGTGTGAATCTCCCAAATTGGGACAAAACATCATTAAAAAAACTTTAGACAAAAGTTTGAACCTCTCAAAAGAACAAAAATGTTCTGTTGGTATGTGTATTTTAAGTGCAGTAGAGATAAAAAAACAGAAAAATCTAAAATGTTGATAGCGATGAGAAAGCACTGCCAATTTCAACTGCGAGGGGCATTCAGTCTGACTACAGCTTCAAGTGGGAAAGAATTAACATTGTTAACTTTTATTGAGCACTAAACCAATGTTAAACTGTTTATTATGAATGCAAATGTGTACTGAACTGTCTTGATGCCCTTAGTAACTCTGTAATGTGACCACTGAGGATATCATGTTCTCATTTGCTGTCAAGGACAAAAAAATAAAAATCTATGACAAAAAAAGAAATATCAGCAAAAGGGACCTAATGTACAGTTAGTAGAATGTGTCCCTTGTTCTGATGCCTCTGTTGAACTCCTCCTCAATCGATGTATTCCACCTCCATCCCTGTGACAGCCCCGTAGTTGTGTTTTATTGTGGTGACGGGGGGGGGGGATGAATAAAGGAGAATTTCACCTAAAGACATAAGCATAAGAGACATCCTACTGACTGTAAGTTATGTCCCTTTTGCTGATTATACATTTATTAGGCTTTGATGTTCTTTCTTCCTGACAGGTCACACATTTACTTATCCCTTTACCTGGTATCTTTGCTGTGCAATCTGCTTGGCATTAAACAGCCTCTTCATAAACCAATTACCTTTTCATAATCTACAAACATATACCATAGTCTCATATAATCAACATAATGTCCATCAAAAAGTCCCACATACAAAAAAGTCCAAAATAAAGTCCAGAAATGATAAAATTATAAAATGTGCAAATACTCCTCACTTCTTCAATCTTCCAACTGTGACAATGTCCAAATCTTCCCTTCAATCCAAAAAAGTACCTCAAAAAAACATACTAAATATAGTGCATTATCTTTATAAAAATCAATAAACGTGATAGCATGCAACACACTAGTGACATAAACATCACACATGTGAAGTGAAAAAAACAGCACACCACTTAACTAGTGGTCCTGTGTAACCACCACTGCAATACGTGACAATCTACAGAACACAATTTGTGATCAGTGACAAATGGTGTCAAATACGTGCCACTCAGCATGTAGGATAATATACCATTACCCCCTTAAACTTTGTGCCACATGCGGTTGCCTTCACTGGGGGTATGCCATCCTTGACAGTAGTAGACAGTATAATCACTTCCTCACACAATGATGGGCATCGGGATCCCCGTTCCTCACAGGACAAATGGGAGCAGACTCAGTGGAATAGTATAAATGGTAACATAATTTATTTAAACAGCTTACATAGTAAAATTGCCGTCCATCCTCGCTGGTCTCCGTTCTCTGCTGAGACCTTCTCCAAAATGGCCGCTCTGCACCTTCCGGCCTAGCGTCTGACGTCACGAGTCTGACGCGTTTCGTCACTTCCGACTTTTTCACAAGGGACGAAACGCGTCAGGGTCGTGACGTCAGACGCTAGGCCGGAAGGTGCAGAGCGGCCATTTTGGAGAAGGTCTCAGCAGAGAACGGAGACCAGCGAGGATGGACGGCAATTTTACTATGTAAGCTGTTTAAATAAATTATGTTACCATTTATACTATTCCACTGAGTCTGCTCCCATTCGTCCTGTGAGGAACGGGGATCCCGATGCCCGTCATTGTGTGAGGAAGTGATTATAATGTCTACTACTGTCAAGGATGGCATACCCCCAGTGAAGGCAACCGCATGTGGCACAAAGTTTAAGGGGGTAATGGTATATTATCCTACATGCTGAGTGGCACGTATTCGACACCATTTGTCACTGATCACAAATTGTGTTCTGTAGATTGTCACGTATTGCAGTGGTGGTTACACAGGACCACTAGTTAAGTGGTGTGCTGTTTTTTTCACTTCACATGTGTGATGTTTATGTCACTAGTGTGTTGCATGCTATCACGTTTATTGATTTTTATAAAGATAATGCACTATATTTAGTATGTTTTTTTGAGGTACTTTTTTGGATTGAAGGGAAGATTTGGACATTGTCACTAGAGATGAGCGAATCAAACATGACGAAGTGGAATTCGTTCCGAAGATTTGGAAAAATTCTATTCGTGACGAATCCGAAGATTAGCAAACTTCGGATGCACGAACCGAATTTTCCCAAAAATGGCGGCGACATGTGTGGCCACAGAGAAAATGGACAGAGAAGATGGGGCGGGGATCTCTGGGAAGGCGCGCAGACAAGGCGCACTGACCCATAATGCATTCATGACATGTGATCGCATTAGCCAATCAGCAGCCAGCCAGCACTATAAATCGCGGCCATCTTAGAATTCTCCATTAGCCTCCGGTCATTCAAGAGAGACAGACCTGTCTGTATTAAGGGACAGAGTTAGGGCCACAGAGACTTTAGGGCCACAGAATCGTTACTCAGGGCCACAGAATCGTTACTCAGGGACACAGAATCGTTACTCAGGGACACAGAATCGTTACTTAGGGCCACAGCTATCAAAGAATCGAAAATTTAAACTGACATACACCCTTTTTTTTTTGGTGGCTGTCGTGCACAGTTGGTGCTGCAGTTTGCCGATTGTGCAAAATAAACTGACTTTCTGCTTCACAACCACTATTGTACGTTCAAAGAGTTAAATCTATTTACACGCCGGCTGGCGGTAATATTTTTTGGGTGATTAGTGCATTCCAGTGACACAAACGTACAGTTTCCAGCCAACGGCAAGCTGCAATTGACCGATTGTGTACAATAAACTGACTTTCTGCTTCACAACCACTATTGTACGTTCAAAGAGTTAGATCCATTTACACGCCGGGTGGCGGTAATATTTTTTGGGTGATTAGTGCATTCCAGTGACATAAACGTACAGTTTCCAGCCAACGGCAAGCTGCAATTGACCGATTGTGTACAATAAACTGACTTTCTGCTTCACAACCACTATTGTACGTTCAAAGAGTTAGATCCATTTACACGCCGGGTGGCGGTAATATTTTTTGGGTGATTAGTGCATTCCAGTGACATAAACGTACAGTTTCCAGCCAACGGCAAGCTGCAATTGACCGATTGTGCTAAATAAACAGATTTTCTGCTTCACAACCACTATTGTACGTTCAAAGAGTTAAATCCATATACACGCCGGGTGGCGGTAATATTTTTTGGGTGATTAGTGCATTCCAGTGACATAAACGTACAGTTTCCAGCCAACGGCAAGCTGCAATTGACCGATTGTGCTAAATAAACTGACTTTCTGCTTCACAACCACTATTGTACGTTCAAAGAGTTAGATCCATTTACACGCCGGGTGGCGGTAATATTTTTTGGGTGATTAGTGCATTCCAGTGACATAAACGTACAGTTTCCAGCCAACGGCAAGCTGCAATTGACCGATTGTGCTAAATAAACTGACTTTCTGCTTCACAACCACTATTGTACGTTCAAAGAGTTAGATCCATTTACACGCCGGGTGGCGGTAATATTTTTTGGGTGATTAGTGCATTCCAGTGACATAAACGTACAGTTTACAGCCAACGGCAAGCTGCAATTGACCGATTGTGTACAATAAACTGACTTTCTGCTTCACAACCACTATTGTACGTTCAAAGAGTTAAATCCATTTACACGCCGGCTGGCGGTAATATTTTTTGGGTGATTAGTGCATTCCAGTGACATAAACGTACAATTTCCAGCCAACGGCAAGCTGCAATTGACCGATTGTGCTAAATAAACTGACTTTCTGCTTCACAACCACTATTGTACGTTCAAAGAGTTAAATCCATATACACGCCGGGTGGCGGTAATATTTTTTGGGTGATTAGTGCATTCCAGTGACATAAACGTACAGTTTCCAGCCAACGGCAAGCTGCAATTGACCGATTGTGCTAAATAAACTGACTTTCTGCTTCACAACCACTATTGTACGTTCAAAGAGTTAGATACATTTACAAGCCGGGTGGCGGTAATATTTTTTGGGTGATTAGTGCATTCCAGTGACATAAACGTACAGTTTCCAGCCAACGGCAAGCTGCAATTGACCGATTGTGCTAAATAAACTGACTTTCTGCTTCACAACCACTATTGTACGTTCAAAGAGTTAAATCCATATACACGCCGGGTGGCGGTAATATTTTTTGGGTGATTAGTGCATTCTAGTGACATAAACGTACAGTTTCCAGCCAACGGCAAGCTGCAATTGACCGATTGTGCTAAATAAACTGACTTTCTGCTTCACAACCACTATTGTACGTTCAAAGAGTTAGATCCATTTACACGCCGGGTGGCGGTAATATTTTTTGGGTGATTAGTGCATTCCAGTGACATAAACGTACAGTTTCCAGCCAACGGCAAGCTGCAATTGACCGATTGTGTACAATAAACTGACTTTCTGCTTCACAACCACTATTGTACGTTCAAAGAGTTAAATCCATTTACACGCCGGCTGGCGGTAATATTTTTTGGGTGATTAGTGCATTCCAGTGACATAAACGTACAGTTTACAGCCAACGGCAAGCTGCAATTGACCGATTGTGCAAAATAAACTGACTTTCTGCTTCACAACCACTATTGTACGTTCAAAGAGTTAGATCCATTTACACGCCGGGTGGCGGTAATATTTTTTGGGTGATTAGTGCATTCCAGTGACATAAACGTACAGTTTCCAGCCAACGGCAAGCTGCAATTGACCGATTGTGCTAAATAAACTGACTTTCTGCTTCACAACCACTATTGTACGTTCAAAGAGTTAAATCCATATACACGCCGGGTGGCGGTAATATTTTTTGGGTGATTAGTGCATTCCAGTGACATAAACGTACAGTTTACAGCCAACGGCAAGCTGCAATTGACCGATTGTGCTAAATAAACTGACTTTCTGCTTCACAACCACTATTGTACGTTCAAAGAGTTAAATCCATTTACACGCCGGCTGGCGGTAATATTTTTTGGGTGATTAGTGCATTCCAGTGACCTAAACGTACAGTTTCCAGCCAACGGCAAGCTGCAATTGACCGATTGTGCTAAATAAACTGACTTTCTGCTTCACAACCACTATTGTACGTTCAAAGAGTTAAATCCATATACACGCCGGGTGGCGGTAATATTTTTTGGGTGATTAGTGCATTCCAGTGACATAAACGTACAGTTTACAGCCAACGGCAAGCTGCAATTGACCGATTGTGCTAAATAAACTGACTTTTTGCTTCACAACCACTATTGTACGTTCAAAGAGTTAAATCCGTTTTTATTTTTGGGGTGCTTATTGAATTAAAGAGTATGTCAGACAACACGCAGAGGAGTGGCAGAGGAGGCAATGTTTCAGGAGCGAGCAGACGTGGCAGCAGAGGAAGGGGTCGAGGCAGCACTAGTCGCAGCCAGAGGCCAGTGCTCCCGATGTCATCCAGCGGTCGTGTCTCCACCGACAACCCTGCCGTCATCGATTGGTTGACTCGGTCGTCTTCCTCTTCCCAGGTCACCTCTGACACCTACAGCCAACGGTCGGTGGGTACGTCAGACACAACCGTTAGTTGGCATGGCCCGGGAGCAAGCCCACTGAAATCACGTGTCCTCGACCTGCCCCTGTCCTTTGGTGTTCCCTCACCAAGCAAAGTATCGCATGCTGTGGGCTCAGCCCCACTGTACAGTGAGGAAGAGCTAACAGAGGGCGGTCAGGAACGGGGGGAGACATCCGCCTCTTCAGCAGCCAGGCGAAGAAGTACTGGCGAGGAGAGTGGCTCGGTAGCCGGTCTAGAGACAGGTCTGTCTCCTGACCCACACGCAGCCGAGGGGGCTAGTAGTGACGCGGAGACCCTAATTGATGATGATGAGGCTGATCGCACTTGGCAGCCTCGTCGTCATCAGGCTATTGCTTCCGCATCATCAGGAGAAGAGGGTGCCAGCTTGCCAGTGAGCAAAACAGTCGGTGGGTTGCCCAGGAGGCAGCAGGGTCGCAGCAGTGTCAGTGGAGCCAAACGGCCACGGAGTAGAGCACCAGCTCCACTGCAGCCTACCACCACGGCCAGTAGTGGTGCCGGTGTGCACGGAGGAAGTAGCAGTCAGCCAATGAGGAGTAGCGGGGGCAAAGTTTCCTACTCGGCGGTGTGGCAATTTTTCGTCAAGCCGCCCGAGGAAGTAAACGTAGCCGTATGTCGACTATGTGGCCAGAAAGTCAAGCGTGGCCAGGGGGCCAATGTTGGGACTACAGCGTTGTGTCAGCATATGCAGCGTCGCCATTCGGTGGCCTGGGAAAACCGTGATAAAGATATGGCGGTTCTGCCTGCCCCAGCCCCCGCTCCATCACCCGCTCCGTTACTTGCTCCGTCACCCAACGTCAATCGCCCTCTATCAGCCAGTCAAGGCTCCAACACCTCTGCTGAGGGGAGTTGTCGCTCGTTGGCATCTTCCGCTCGTTCAGATGCTCCTTCTCCTGCTACTCCTCTTCACGGATTCCGTCAGCAGTCTTTCTTGGAATCCGTTTCCAAGAGACAACAGTTTGCGAGCACGCACCCGACGGTGCAGAAGCTGAACGTCCTCCTGTCCAAGTTGCTGGTGCTGCAGTCCCTCCCTTTCCAAGTGGTGGACTCAGCACCTTTCCGAGAAATGATGGCTTGTGCCGAGCCGCGGTGGAGAGTGCCAAGCCGGCATTTCTTCGCCAAAAAGGCAGTGCCAGCCCTGCATTCACATGTAGAAGAGATGGTGGGCCAGTCTTTGAGCATGTCGGTCTCTGCCAAAGTGCACGGCAGCGCCGACGTGTGGAGCTGTAACTACGGTCAGGGACAGTACATGTCATTTACGGCCCACTGGGTGAACGTGGTGCCGGCACAGCCGCACCAGCAACTTGGACAGGTCACGCCGCTTTTGCCTCCACGTTTGCACGTCCTTGGTCCACAAAAGATGTCCGCCTCTACCACCTCTTCTTCCGCCGTGTCCTCAGCCGCCACCCCCGTGCCAAGTCCCATTACCCGACCGGCATATTACATGTGCAGGGCGCAACGGTGTCATGCTGTGCTGCACCTGGTATGCCTTGGCGAACGTAGTCACACAGGGGAGGAACTTCTGAGTGTAATGAACAGAGAAATCGACAGATGGCTGTCTCCGCGCAAACTGAAAATTGGAACCATGTTGACCGACAACGGAAAGAACATGGTGTCTGCTCTGCGTCAAGGAAGGTTGTGCCATGCGCCATGCATGGCTCACGTGTTCAATCTGGTTGTCAAGCGGTTCCTAAAATCCACCATCCCACTGCAAGACATCCTTAAAATGTCACGTAAACTTTGCATGCATTTCAGCCATTCCTACACCGCAAAGCACACCCTCCTTGAGCTGCAGCGGCAGAACGGAATTCCACAGCATCGCCTGATCTGCGACGTTGCAACAAGGTGGAATTCAACCCTACATATGTTAGACCGCCTTTACGAACAGCGAAAGGCCATCACCGATTTCCTGATGTTACAAGCGGATAAAGGTACTCCCCTGTGTAACTTCGATGTCAGCCATTGGCAGCTCATGCGTGACACCTGCCGCTTGCTCAGGCCCTTTGATGAGGCTACGCTATTTGTGAGTCGGCAGGACTATGGGATGAACGACGTCATTCCTCTGTTGCACGTCCTGGAACAAATGCTGTTAACAATGGCTGGTCAGGGTGCGGTAGACGTGGCGCACAGATCTCAACGCCACATGACCCCTGTGGGGGCAGGACAGGAAGAAGAGGAGGAGGTAGAGGAGGACATTGGTGCTCAGGAAATATTGAGTGAAATGGGTGGTTTTTCCACTCAGTGGACAGGAGTGGAGGAGCAGGAGCATCTGGTAGAGGAGGAGGAGGAGACAGAGGACCCAGACGCACCATGGCAGTATGCTGTGGAGATGGAGGCAGGGAGTCCCTCGCATTCCTTGGCACAAATGGCCCATAGCATGCTCGGTTGCTTGCGTAGCGACAGCCGAATAATAACCATCAGACAGAGGGATGACTTTTGGCTGCCCACCTTGTTGGACCCTCGCTACCGTTCAAAAATGGTGGCCTTTTTCACACCTGCTGAGAGGGAGGCCAAAATAAAGTACTATAAAAACCACCTATGTAGTCAGTTGGTCTCTGCCTTTCTGCGCCAACGTCCATCCTCAGACACTGTGGGCCCTGTGCGCTCGCGGGAATTGCTTTGTATATCTGTCGCCTTAGGGGCCGCTGTCTGGCGACATAATTTTTTGTCACTGTGTAGACATCTATTTATAGGCCGATGTTTGGCCACAAAAATATATTTAGTAATAACCTAGCCGTTCAGGCCGCTCCCTGAACACCTCGGGAATTGCTTTGTATATCTGTCGCCTTAGAGGCCGCTGTCTGAACAGCTCATGAATTGCTTTCTATATGTGTCGCCTTTGAGGCCGCTGGCTGGACAGCTGATGAATTGATTTGTATATATGTACTTATTGTCCGCTGTCCGGACAGCTCATGAATTACTTTTTGTATATAGCCTTCCAAACCACTCTCAGAATAAGTCATGATATTCATGCTGTGTATAGCCTTATAGGCCAATGGTCAATCAAGTCATGATTGTTATAGTGTGTATAGCCTTATAGGCCGCTGTCTTTACAACTTTATAATTCCATGCAGTATATAGCCCTATCGGCCACTTTCTGGCATCCAGTTGCTGTAGCCCCCATCACCACACTGTGCCACGGGCCCCTGTACCGCCTTCTCATACTGCTGCCAGATCCATCCTCTGCCATGTGCGTCTTTGTCGTCTGCTCACGCTGCTGGGTTCCA
Source organism: Staurois parvus (assembly GCF_062004578.1). Lineage (NCBI taxonomy): Eukaryota > Metazoa > Chordata > Amphibia > Anura > Ranidae > Staurois > Staurois parvus. The sequence continues at coordinate 1,945,112 of NW_028317815.1, read as the reverse complement.
GTTTTAAACCTAGGCCTGTGTATGGCTTCCGAATACTGCTGCCTCCACCGCCACCCTGCGCCATGTGCCTCTGTCGTCTGCTCACGCTGCTGACGGCTTCCGCTTTTTAACCTAGGCCTGTGTATGGCTTCCGAATACTGCTGCCTCCACCGCCACCCTGCGCCATGTGCCTCTGTCGTCTGCTCACGCTGCTGACGGCTTCCGCTTTTTAAACTAGTCCTGTGTATGTCTTCCGAATACTGCTGCCTCCACCGCCACCCTGCGCCATGTGCCACTTTCGGGTCTCCTCACACTGCTGCCAGGTCCATACTGATTCATGGCCCCCTGTACCGGCTCCTCCTGAACGTGGTTCAGCGGGTTTGCATCACTTAACGGCAAATCGTTGACAAATGCTGGGACGTTCAGTGTTGTGCGCATTAAGCCAGACACCAAAGGGCAGCACAGACCTGTTATTACTCGCTCAAGCATGGCTGAACAAAACCAGTCTCTACCACAAATTGGACCCAGACCTGCCCAGGGTCTCGTAACTAGATTGCACGGAGGAGTAGAGTCCGTTATCGGAATTAAATAGACAAAACGCCACACCAAAAAGAGTGGCCATTTCCAACACTTATTCCAGAAAGAGGAAGAACCCGTTTCATATACGGCCCGTAGACGTTTCACGTCTGCCACATTCAGTCGATTTAAGATGCAAGCTCCACTTCCTGTGGTCTCTGACCGTCGATATACCTTTAAGTGTCAGCTTTGAAGCTATATTCCCTCCGGAGCACTGACACTGGTGCCCTTCCGTCAACATGCCTTTAAGTTTCAGTTTTCAACCATATTCCCCACAGAAGCCAAACTCTTGGGTATCCCAGAAGCTGCTCAGCGGGTCAGGGCAATAAAGCTCCCGGTTCGCAGGTTGTTCCGTCTTATGGATGGAAGTACGATGGTATATGATCTTCTTTGCACCCACGGCATTACCTCATAAAATTTCTGCATTGCATCTGCAATCACAACGCTGACTTTCCGGATCGCCACTCAGCCATTGGACTCTTGATAGTCGTCTCCCCACACTGCTGCTGGGGGGACTTTTTAACCTAGGCCTGTGTATGGCCTTCAATTGAAGCTGCTTCCGCTCCGCCACTCTGCCATTGGACTCTTGATAGTCGTCTCCCCACGCTGCTGCTGGGGGGACTTTTTAACATAGGCCTCTGTATGGCCTTTAATTGAAGCTGCTTACGCTCCGCCACTCTGCCATGGGCCTCTTGGGTATCCCAGAAGCTGCTCAGCGGGTCAGGGCAATAAAGCTCCCGGTTCGCAGGTTGTTCCGTCTTATGGATGGAAGTACGACGGTATATGATCTTCTTCGCACCCACGGCATCACCTCATAGAATCTCTGCATTGCATCTGCAATCACAACGCTGACTTCCCGGATCGCCACTCAGCCATTGGACTCTTGATAGTCGTCTCCCCACACTGCTGCTGGGGGGACTTTTTAACCTAGGCCTGTGTATGGCCTTCAATTGAAGCTGCTTCCGCTCCGCCACTCTGCCATTGGACTCTTGATAGTCGTCTCCCCACGCTGCTGCTGGGGGGACTTTTTAACATAGGCCTCTGTATGGTCTTTAATTGAAGCTGCTTACGCTCCGCCACTCTGCCATGGGCCTCTTGGGTATCCCAGAAGCTGCTCAGCGGGTCAGGGCAATAAAGCTCCCGGTTCGCAGGTTGTTCCGTCTTATGGATGGAAGCACGACGGTATATGATCTTCTTCGCACCCACGGCATCACCTCATAGAATCTCTGCATTGCATCTGCAATCACAACGCTGACTTCCCGGATCGCCACTCAGCCATTGGACTCTTGATAGTCGTCTCCCCACACTCCTGCTGGGGGGACTTTTTAACCTAGGCCTGTGTATGGCCTTCAATTGAAGCTGCTTCCGCTCCGCCACTCTGCCATTGGACTCTTGATAGTCGTCTCCCCACGCTGCTGCTGGGGGGACTTTTTAACCTAGGCCTGTGTATGGCCTTCAGTTGAAGCTGCTTCTGCTCCGCCACTCTGCCATTGGACTCTTGATAGTCGTCTCCCCACACTGCTGCTGGGGGGACTTTTTAACATAGGCCTCTGTATGGCCTTCAATTTAAGCTGCTTACGCTTTGCCACTCTGCCATGGGCCCCTGTACCGCCTCCTCTTGCTGCTGCCAGGTCCAGAGTGTGTCATGGGTCCCTGTACGGCCTCCCATTGCTGCTGACTTCATCGCCAGACTCTGCCATGTGCCACTTTCAGGTCTCCTTACACTGTTGGTGGGTTCCATTTTGTGATAGGGTGCTGTATGGCCTTTCATTGCTGCTGCCTCCACCGCCACCCTGCGCCATGTGCCTCTGTCGTCTGCTCACGCTGCTGACGGCTTCTGCTTTTTAACCGAGGCCTGTGTTTGGCTTCCGAATACTGCTGCATCCACCGCCACCCTGCGCCATGTGTCTCTGTCGTCTGCTCACGCTGCTGACGGCTTCCGCTTTTTAACCTAGGCCTGTGTATGGCTTCAGAATAATGCTGCCTACACCGCCACCCTGCGCCATGTGCCTCTGTCGTCTGCTCACGCTGCTGCCAGGTCCATACTGATTCATGGCCCCCTGTACCGGCTCCTCATAAACGTGGTTCAGCGGGTTTGCATCACTTAACGGAAAATCGTTGACAAACGCTGGGACGTTCAGTGTTGTGCGCATTAAGCCAGACACCAAAGGGCAGCACAGACCTGTTATTACTCGCTCAAGCATGGCTGAACAAAACCAGTCTCTACCACAAATTGGACCCAGACCTGCCCAGGGTCTCGTAAGTAGATTGCACGGAGGAGTAGAGTTCGTTATTGGAATTAACTGTGAGGGACTTTTAAACCTAGGCCTGTGTATGGCCTTCAATTGAAGCTGCTTCTGCTCCGCCACTCTGCCTTTGGACTCTTGATAGTCGTCTCCCCACGCTGCTGCTGGGGGGACTTTTTAACATAGGCCTCTGTATGGCCTTCAATTTTAGCTGCTTACGCTCCGCCACTCTGCCATGGGCCCCTGTACCGCCTCCTCATGCTGTTGCCAGGCCCGTAATCTGCCATGGGCCCCCGTACCGACTCCTCATGCTGCTGCCAGGCCCGTAATCTGTCATGGGCCCCTGTACCGCCTCCTCATGCTGCTGCCAGGTCCAGAGTGTGTCATGGGTCCCTGTACGGCCTCCCATTGCTGCTGTCTCCATCGCCACACTCTGCCATGTGCCACTTTCAGGTCTCCTCACACTGCTGGTGGGTTCCATTTTGTCAAAGGGGGCTGTATGGCCTCCCATTGCTGCTGCCTCCACCGCCACACTGTGGCTCCACACTCTGGTTTTGGCCCCGTGACTGCCCAAATGAGTGAAGTGTGCGGTGATTCTAAGATCGACGGCACTCATCTGCATGTCATACTGACTGACAGTACTATTTCTCTTCCCCAGCAGACTCCAAGGGCATTTAAATTAAAGGTACAGTGTTCTGCACTAATATAAAGGCTCTCTGAAGCCTAGAAACACCCTTTTTATAAGTTAAATTCGCAGCGAATATATTCGGCTCGAAGCAAATTTATTCCGCGAATTCGGCGAATCAGCCGAACCGAATTTTTGAATAATTCGCTCATCTCTAATTGTCACAGTTGGAAGATTGAAGAAGTGAGGAGTATTTGCACATTTTATAAGTTTATAATTTCTGGACTTTATTTTGGACTTTTTTGTATGTGGGACTTTTTGATGGACATTATGTTGATTATATGAGACTATGGTATATGTTTGTAGATTATGAAAAGGTAATTGGTTCATGCACTTTCAAGGGTGAAAGGTTGACTTTTCATGTGGGAAATTTAAGAGTTTTAATTTATTATAGCCTCTTCATAAGCATCTTTATATTCAGTTCTGCAACTTCATCGTATGTGCACAATGATCTCCATTTATTTTAATAGAAACGAGTATGGGGGAGTACTAAAACTCAGAAGACTATTTAGGATAAGCATCTAGGAATATGCAAACTGCATAAAAATATGTACACAACATATTTATCTTTATTTTTCCCTGTTTATTTCTAATATCTCTATAATTTTAAATTAGATGTAATAATGTATTTTACCAAATGAATGCTTACCTGTCAGAAAAAAGTAATGCATATTTTTTCATGACACACTAGAAAACTGAAAAGTTATCTAGCTCAAAATCAAAGCATTTTGGAAGCCACAAAAATGCTCTGCTCAGAGAGGGGCACAATGTTTGTAGATATGAAGTAGTTAATATTTCTAAACACTGTGGTCTGCAGTTATTGCAAGCTATTTTGACAGTGAAGAGATAAGATACTTACCAAGTAGTGCTTGCCCTAGGGCAGCTAATGGCCTATTTGAGTGAAGGGAATAGAAGGCCACTGTGCTTATTACTGCATTGTTTCGTTTTCGACTAAGTAATCATGTACTGGTTGTATAAAAAGTTTACAAAATCAGTTTATCTCTTTGCATCGTGGTCACACAGGTAAAATGACTCGTGATTATTCAAGCTGTGGACATTTTCTAATAGTCATGATGAATTTAATGTAGGAAAAATTGAAGATGATTTGGGATGTACCTGGTTGGTGCAAACTGGGTCACATATTTCTTCCTTGGTGCAGACAAAAAAAAAATCCATATTATCTGTTCTATTCTTTATTTTGCATAATCTATAAAACAGTGTGCTGTACATGGCATTCAAAAGTAATGGATCAACAACCAGCTAGGTAACATTTGTTCTTGTATGAATTTATGTAGTTGTGTTTAGGATTTTTTTTTTAATTCATATATACTGTTCACTCCTAGGCTGTTCATACAAATCGTTAGTAGAGTTAAATTTACACCTGATTTTGGGATTGTTTGAAATACTGGGCTGTGTAGAGGTCAGATAATCATAAGCAAATGTTATTGAATACAGACATTTTCCAGAATGTTGGATAATCTCTTGGATAAGAGATAGATACAGTTTCCTCTTTTGCTTGATGCATGAACAATGTTGAATGCTGCATCCATAAACTGGCCAAATTAATTCAAAGATTGCAGAGCACCTAAGCTGCTCAACAGTTGTTAAAACATGGGCAGATGTCTTACCACCTGTTTTTCTTGGTAAAAGATTTGCCTAGCCATGGCAGTTTTCACCTTTACTGAGATATGCAAATCTACCAAAAGTATTCACTCTCACCTTTTTATTATTTGCAGTTACACCTCAGTTGCAATATTAACACTGGCATCATATTCTTCCTTGTTATCATCATTACTGATCATGTGTAAAACTAAAGCATAATACGTGTTAGTATTATAGTGCAACAATTTCTCTAATTTTCATGAGATAAAGGGGACTGTTGATCATATATAGGCAATTTAGATACGCAAACATCTTGTGGTAATTAGAGGATGGATGGAAACAGAAACTAGAGTTTTGAAGATCTAATCAGACAAGAGTAGATGTTTATTCTGTGCCAATATCAGAGGGCAATGGGTCAAAATCCAGTGCCAGCCAAGTGTTCACCTTGCTTTATGGACTTAGCTGAATGGCACTCCCAGGTTGCAGTCTGATGGCTACAGATAGGTGGACAGGAAAAGTATCAAAACTAAGAGGTGCATTCAGATCAATGTCTGGAACTAGTGACAGGCTGGGCTTGTTTATCAATGTAGCAATCATTGTGCATAATACCTGGGTAATAACACAATCCATTTAAAAGCAGATGTAAAGTAGCTGATAATTGAGTTGATATTTAGACTATCAGATCAAACAGTATTGGGGAAAGTTTACACTTGGCTCCATATATTGAGCATATGCATAAAAAGGTGAGGATAAAAAGCCAAAGGCAAACCAGGACAGACCAGGCCACAAGATCCAAAGGCTGAGACAAAACATGACCCCATAAAACGGATGGCTATGGCCCAACACAGGAATTATTAACATGAAATCATAAATCAGAAACTGGCATACACTTAAGTATTGGGTAGTGGATTCAGAAGCAGACAAAACACACACTAGTTAAACTATGGTCACAGCTACACCAATCATTAGAGAAAAGAAAATCCTAATGAATTTCTGAGATGAGGTACAGGTAAATGGGCAAAGACACAGATTACATCCAGTTACAAGCAAATAGATAACAAGGAAAAAGTATGTATATTAGCTGACAGGAGGCAGAGAAAGTGCACAGACATGCACAATACAGGAAAAAACAGAATTATTATACTTTAGGTTGTGCTAAAGTACAATATAGTATGATAACTTAAGGGACTTAACTTGTAGGGTCTAGAAACCTCTCATCTGTGTTGAAAACAAATACTTACAATGTGTAGTTGACAGTAGGAAATAAAAGCTTCTAGAATTTGTTTTTTTCTGAAGGTTAAAAAAGTAGTCCATGTATCTTGGGAAATTTACATTAAAAAAAAGTAGAAATAATTAATTCCCATCTACGAAGATGTGTTTTAAACTGCAGTGATAACTGTAGGAATTGGTGCATAAAATGTTATGACTACCTCAAGGGAAACCCCTCCATCTGATAAAAATATGTGTTGTTGTAATTGATTGTTTAGTTTAACAAATAATGTCATATTCCATAATAAAGTCTGTAATACATTTATAAAAATTTTTAATAATAATAATTTTGAGAAATTTTGTTAGTTTGTGTTTTATAGATTATATTAGTACAATTCTAAAAATGTCATGAAAATATATTTGGAGCATTTGTCAATGTCATTATTTGCTCTGGGCATGTTATGTTAGGAGACAACTAGAAAGAAAGAAAATATTAAAAATTTATATGCAAGCACATGCAGTTATGCCATATAACTACATCCACAAATAATACACAGGTGATTATACAGCATAATAGCAATAATCCATTAAGCTGTCATTGGGTATGACAATACTGGAGATGAGAGAAAAACATTATGCTGTGAGGTGATTTACTAACGGGATTAAATTATTTTCCATTCCTACAAAGCTAAGTTAATTTCCTATTAAGTTAGATTTTAAGGCTAAACTACCTTGGTGAATTTTAGTTGCACTGCCTGAGTTTTACAAAAATTACATTTGATTGATGCCTAGACACTAAAACAATATTCTCCAACATTACTATGTATTTTAATTAGCCACATATAACTGTGGTGATGTGAATCTGTGCTGTTTATTGTTGAGCTATGTGACACCGTAACTGATATCATACAGTCGTCTCAGTAAATTCGTTTTTAGTAATTGATTTCAGCCCTAAAATTGGCATGGTATATATATATATATATATATATAATTTAGTTTTTTTTTATCTTATTACTATTTAATTTTGGGAAATTAATTAATTATGTGAAGGTGGAAATGTTAGACTCTTTCTCTTTACATAGTCATCTTCCTTAGCCTAAGTATATCTAAAACTTTTTTCATTTTGATTAGTGTAGGGGAGGGTGGAAAATGCTGTCAAGTTTTCTTTTCCATCTGATTCCTTATTACTTGCTTTTTTCTAGACTCAACAGGAAGTGAGAGGATACTTTTCCAATGTGATAGATATCTACTCTTAGACAGTTGTCACAGGAACAAGTGTCCCCATTGGAATAATTCTCTTCATTCCTATTCTGGTGATAACTATACATTTCGGATTTACCCTAAGTTTAATTCCCATTGACATTGATGATTGTGATAGTTAGAGAGAGTGAATTCTTTAACATTGACACAGACAGCAGTAATAACCCAACAGTGGTTATAATCCCTCACCACTCTATTTAAAATAAAGAAACGTTTTGCCATAAGCTATACTTTAAAAGAGGAGTGTGGGAATAAAAAAAATCCAGCTATACTCACCTGGATGACTGCAGCACCAATCCCAGCAGCAGCTGTCCTCCACTGTTGAGAGCTGACCAATCAAAGACTGATTGCTCAGTTCTAGGTCTTCACTGAGTAGAGAACCAGTGATTCTCAGTCATCAGCAATTTGCTCTGCCCCTTCAGCACTCACCGGAGCGCTGAGCTGTGGAGGGGTGGGTGCGGCTGGCTCAGGCACTCAGTGGCTCACTGAGAGGCTGAGACAGCTGCTGGTCCAGGCATCTGGGTGGATCCTGACTTTAAAGTCAGAGTCTTTCCAGAGCCTAGACTGGCTAAATGACATCAGCCAACAGCAGGCTTTAGACCCTACTTCTCCTTTAACTTCTTCTATCTGATTGGAAAAAGATACCCATAGCTGAGGTTGGAATGAATGGTAAACCTAGTAGAAGAGTAGCCAAAATAATGCAAAAGTAACCAAATATAATGCAAAAATGAAACTAATGCATTTAAATTAAAAGTAGTTATATATTTTAGTTTAAAATACTGTTTGATCCTATATTGTATGATTAGCAAAAGCTTGAAAACATTTTGCTGAAGATATTCTGAAAATAGTCGGAAATCTTCCAATTCGCAAATCAGTGTACTGATGTCTGTTGACAAGTCTGTGTGCTCAAACTGTACCTTTGTTAGTGGGCTCTTGTTTTGCTTTTTTGGTGGCAAACACATTTGCTTGTAATGTGGCTGTTTACATTGGAGACTGGATCTGGATTTAATAGTAGAGATTTTTTAAATCCAACTAATGTGTTTCTTTTTTGTCCTAGTACTTGTCAAAAAAGATGACCAAAACAGGTTAAATTGCCTATGTGGCTGTAGATAAATTAGGAACCAGCTGAGAATACCTAAATTGGGATTGTAGCTCCTTTCTTGTTTTTGCATTTTCTCTCCTGAAATATTTTGCTGTAAATGTTAAAATGTATTTATTTATTTTTTGTTTGTTTACTTTCATTGAAAATTTGGACACCCCTTTCCACATGGGAGTGATCTAGAGCTGGTTGATTAATTTAGACTGGCCATACATGGATCAAAATTTGGCCTGTTCAACAGGAACCAGCTGAATTTTGCTCTGTGTACCTCTCCCCTGATGGGGGATCCCATTATCAGATTACAAAGACGCAGGCATGGAGGATTTCCCCATTCACCTTAAATGTGTAGATGGGGAAATTGGCTCAGTTTTTTTTGTTCAGCAAGCTGCTTGAATGAAACAATTAGATTGTAAGCTCGAAAGAGCAGGGCCCTTGAACCCCTCGTGTTTTGTTTTGTTACTGTATTGTCTCATGTTCTGTCCCCCGCTATAATGTACAGCGCTGAGCAAACCTTTTAGCGCTATATAAATACTGTATAATAATAATAATTAGTATTGTATGGCCAGCTATACAGTCTAGCAGTGCTGGGCTAGCTTTCTTTACTGCTTAAAAAGATCCTTAACATTAAAGCCTTTATTAGGCAACAAAATAGAGTAAGGTCAACAAGTGGGCCTTCCACACTCCACTAAAAAAGGAATACCCCTGCAAAAGATACATTTTAAACATTTTAAAAACTGTATTGTCATCTAAGACGTGGATATTTGGAGCCAACCTTTTTTTTTTTTGTTAAATTACTGATATTGGAAAGGAAATAAGCAGATGGTTCATTTGGGTGCCTAGGGACTAAATGCACATGGCAGTGTATATTTAGGTTCTCATAGCATGTGAACTGGAAATATCAACATTAGTTGTTTATTGTAAGTAAAAACATAAATTGCAAGTTGAGTAAAATGAAGTAAACACATAAGAAGGTGACACATTTACTAAATTACATGTCAGAAGAATACTGCCATCAATTTTCAGACTACATTAGCCTAAAATGGCTTCTTCTATTTCTTTCATGCACAAAGTCACTTTTCTTTTTACATTTTCTGGCCCTGCAATGACATCTAGCTTGGGAACCATTCAATCTCCACCCATTTTTGAAAGACAATTTCTTCATCAGCATTTGCATCTGTCTGAACATTTCTGGGGTGAATTATATCTGGAAATTGTGATTTGGCTTTCTGTAGTTGTGAACTATGATCTATATGAAAATAGGCATGTTTATTGCTGTAAAGTGCATTTTAAACACTACTGCACAGTACAGAGATCATTCATTTTAGCTAATGACGTGTAATATTGTTCATTTTTGTCTGAATCACATTTGATATTGTTTTCATGGCCACTGACCTGAATTAGCCAAGGTATGCAGTGCAGGAAATGAGTCATGGTGAATTTAGAGTGCATTTACATCTGTTCTTTCAGTTTGTTTGCTTAAGCAATGCTGGCTGCATATTATGCGTATCCGGAAGACAAATTCAAATATTCAAACATGTTTTTTTGTCTTCTTTCTTTTTCAGGTGGACTTTATATAACGAGCCAGTAAAAAGATATGATTTGGAGGTGGATTATTTACTCTGAATTATTGAAGGACTTAACCAATAAAGTAACTTTTCCTCTTCTAATATTGCACATGGCGAATGTACTACATTAAACTTGATGTGCTAATTACAGATCTGTGGCTTTCTGAGAAAACTGCTGGTTATGTGCTAAACAGGCCTATTTTTGTGACTTCATGGGCACTGATGGTAGTATCTAATAAGTGTGGATTAAAAAGGTCTACATTGTTGTATAAAAAATTGCTACATTGTATTGTGGATCTTGAATATGTCTTCAGCAAGCATGGTTTTAGAGAGAAAACAGCTCAAGTCTGGTCATTGCATAATGTCAATGGCTATCCACTTGTACTACATTTTTACCTTGATGCAAGCAGCTGTTGGCCAGGAATATGCCCACTCCATTCGAGTAGAAGGGGACATTATACTTGGTGGCCTCTTTCCAGTCCATGCAAGAGGAGAACGAGGGGTGCCTTGCGGGGAACTTAAAAAAGAAAAAGGGATCCATAGACTGGAAGCAATGATGTATGCTGTAGATCAGATAAACAAAGACCCGGACCTTCTTCCAAACATTACATTAGGGGTCCGCATCCTTGACACCTGCTCAAGGGATACATATGCACTGGAGCAATCCCTAACGTTTGTGCAAGCTTTAATAGAAAAAGATGCTACTGATGTCAGATGCGCCAATGGGGATTCGCCAATTTTCACCAAGCCAGACAGAATTTCTGCAGTAATAGGAGCTGCAGCGAGTTCTGTATCCATTATGGTTGCTAATATATTAAGGCTATTTAAGGTAAGATTATTTTTGCTAAAGCCAGTGTTTCGAAGAGCTTTGTCTATGACTAACTGACTCTTTCCTTGAAGCAGGATAATTTATGCAAAGCATGCTTCTTTTAATGGTTTACATTGCCAAGCTCTGAAGCAGCATGTGTTAGTAGAATACTGAAGTAAATGAAATGTTTGTCTGCCAGGAGCCTTTGCATTCTCACTTTCTTGTTTTAATGACCCATTTCCCCCTGTTAGTGCTGAAATCATCATTGTAGCAAGTGAATCTAATCTGGTGACACATAGTCATTTTGTACTTCTTGAAAAGATTTCTGCAACAAGATATGTTTTTCAGTTCCTCTTATAACCTCATCCAAACAAGTAACACCATTAACAAAATACATTGATCAATAAAGCCAGTAAAGAACATTGTGTGCGTTGTGCCAGACAGAGATATGTAGATTAAATGAGGATCCTTTATGATGCATGAGTCAAATGTAATACTCTTATAACCTCTGTGTAATTTATTTTTATAGCAACTGTGTCATAAGCAAAAGTATCACATCTTTCAGATGTGTGATGGCATATTAAAAAGTTATCGACACCTCTTTTCATGATTCACAGTGTTTATATGAAAAACGGATGTGTACTATTACAGCTTGGGTTCGTTTTTCCTATTTAAAGAATAATTCAGACTTTAGTAATAACCAAGGGATGGGCTAGTATTGCTTCAGTAATATTTTTCTTAAATGTTTGTCTTCACTTTTTTATTATAATTTTGCCTGAGCAGAATAAATGTAATATTCTCTTTAGAATTATGAAGCCTTGCATAAAGCAAACTTCTAGTATAAAATGGTTTGCAACTATTTAGCCTGATGTGCAGCAATCACATAATTTTGTTTATATACAGCTTCTTACTCTCTCATAAGTATGCCAACTTTTAAAGTTTTTTTCTGAGTGTGCTTTTTGCCAGTGCGCCACTTTCCAAGCTATAATCTGCATGCATACACTATGATGGAAGATGCAAGGTGGAATAGTTATATATGTACATTACTAGGCACTAGCAAATAGTGACAGATAGAGTTCAGCCTAAAGGGGTACTTTTTGAATATTTTTATGTTTGTAGCTATAGCATGGGGCTTAGAGATGCTGAACTGTGAGAGTTATGTACTGTTAGGCACAAGATTTTAGCATTTCCTATTAAAGTGCAAACCCAAGATCTGCATATATCTGTACTAACTAAGCTGAATAAAAAATGTATCATCTTTTAACCAAATAAAGTGCTCTCAAAGCATATATAAGGCACTTCTGGTTGCTTTCATGAAGTTTCCAGAGTTCCTAGTAGGTTCAAAATCAAACTAAAATTCCAAGCAGCATACTAACACCTGTGTCCAGCCCCTTTTCCAACCATGTACTGGACTGTGGAGATGCCACTCATACGTAGAGGCCAATGGGTGGACGTTGAAGGGAATTAAAAATAATGCAATTGTGGAAGCTCTGGCTAGAATGTGCAGAATAGGTTCCCCAAGGGTTTACGCCTTTTGAATCCTATTTCAGATGTGTCCAGACACCTGTAGATCCCTACTGTACAGTCTGGGTCAATTTACCATTTTCAAAGACAAAATACTGTAGGTACAGTTTAAATATAGATAATTTAAAGTGCAGTTGTGTCTTTGCATCCACATTAGGATAGTACCTACTTTACGCTTGTTATGTTTTTCAATTCACACAACAGAACAAAAAGTACCTAAAAGTGGCCACTCACTCTTTTCTTAAAAGGCCAATATGGAAAAATCCTACTTAACTTTCCCCTTCTATGAAATGTTTATGAGAGCCTTCCAGTGTTATGTTTACCCTAGTTAACCCTGTCTCTACTATTCTGGCAGATCCTCTTTGTCAGTTGTGAGCTAGATATGTACACTGTTAGTCCTATTAAAGGGTTAGGAAAATCAAGGTGTGGGTTCTGCATTATATGATATCATAGTTTTAATACAATCCATCCCTCAAATGTAACTAAATAAGCAAATTGCAAGTTATTCTGTACAATACATGCTGCCTACATATTATGTGCAGGATCCTTCTTCAAAGAAAGGTAATCATTTTGAATAAATTATTTTTATGTATTTAAATATTTTTATCTAAGATGGAAATATACTTTAGGAGTAACCCGTGATTATACTGCAGTCATCAAACAATTACTAAGGTATATGGATTAATTTGTTTTTAAACATAAAAACAGTGTTATCTGTCATGATGTATTTCAGATGACAGTGGAATTCAGAGTGTATCTTGAATGGCTAAGGTTATGAATCAATAATTGCTAGAACACTGTAATTTTAGGTATCCCCGCATGCTGTAATTTAATACACAATGTCTACTGTGGCTGTTATAATGAAATAGGAAGCTGATGTGGATCTCAATGAAAGGAATAGGACATACTTTGGCTCCTGCTAGTCTGTGTCTATTTACCGTTGATATACTCTAAGGTTTCTACCTCATAACTTGGAATGCTAGAATGTTTCGAGGCACATTTTGCCAGCCTTTCCGGCTTAGCTTGCTGTAACAAAGAACATGGCTCATAGACTCTGCTTTAATAGATAACGTCTTGTTTTCTGCCTGCAACCAGCTATTTCATTATAATCACAACTGGAATTCACTGCAGCAAACATACATCTAATTTTTGAAGTTATTTCGCAACAGAAATATATATATAAAAAAAACACGAAATAACTTCTGAAAAGTTTGCAGCATATTGAAAATCATGTATGGAAATTGAGGGTAAAGGAAAATGTAGCCAATGTCCCCAGTACCAACCAATAATCTGTGTGTTTCCTTTCTTTAACACAAAAGTAGGAAAGTCAAACATGGTATTTGATTTTTGCTGTGGGTAGCACCTTTACTTTATACCTTTCATCTAGTTCTATAAATAATCCCCACTGGGACTCATTTGTCAATTGTCATGAAGAGTATAAGCAAACATCATGAGTAAATTATAGGCAAAGCACCTGTGTTTGTCATCAGATAATTTCTTTTGTTCCTGATGATGTTTCTGTGGTCGGTATAAACTTCCACATTTGACAGTAATTTTATTTGTATAATTTGCAGGACATGACAGGTTAATTTTAAAGTACAATTTTGCAGTTTGTAGAGTTTGCTATTACATTAATGTGCAAGTATGCAAAGAATACTTGCACATTACATCACACTTACCTCTTAGTGTGCTGTGCGATTCTGCAGAAGTGAGACATCTGAGCTGGGAATGAGTCGGGGTGCACACTCTGCTACACGAGTCAGAGGCAGTATACACAAAATGAAAAAGCTAGGAGCAAGATGTAGAATTTTTTTGGCAGAGGAGTCATGCAAAAACACTACCCTCTAGTATTTTGTTCTTTTATTTGCTTCAGTAAAGCTTAAAAAAGAGTTTGTATAGTTTACTCAGAGCAACTAATTGGATTAAAGTTGTCTTCTACTGTTTTTTTGCTGTGAGTTTGAATCAGACTGGTTGCAAGCAGTCATAGCGAAATGAGGCATGTTGTGTTTCTAAAATTAAATCACAAATTTTCTTTGTATAAAGAACTGTAGTTTTACATGATAACTAGGTGTTGAATGTGCTGAATGTGTATGCAAATTATGCCTTTTTGCTAAAATAGTTTGGCTTGGCTTATGGCCAGTACCAAAGGCAAAGTTGCCAAAATTTGCCTTACTATCCATTTGATATTGATTGTGCCTGTATATTTGGACATACAGTGGTAAGGCTGGAACAGGGAGCAGAAATAAGCCACTGTCCACCAACCAGTGAAGGAAAAGACATTTCCCCATATCTCGCTGGGTGAAGATATGCTGGCTTGTACCCCAGCCAAGTGAATATTTGAGTCTTAATCAGAATAGGACCTGCAGTCGGTGACAGCTGTTGGGTATTATGAAGAATACATGTTCAGACCTGCACTCCCATCTCCTGTAGTGAAGTTTTCCAGCATCAATTTAATTGGTAGCTTTGAGATATGTTGTTACTGAATGTGGAGAGCCACAAAAGAATGCAATACTGGAAGAATTTCTTCGGCCAGGTCCAGATAGGGAACAGCTAGCTATATAAATCTTAGCATCTATCACTGACTACAGGGCCCACCAATAAAAATCCTAATAGGGAAATATCTCTTTTTCTGTCTCTCACCCTATCAGCTCCATTTCTTTTATTCCCCCTTCCACAGTCAGGTCTCTTTGCCTCCTCTTTTCCCCTCCTTTGCAATCCAGTCTTATTGCTTCTTTCTTCCTCTCTACTATAATACAGTTTAACTGCACCTCTCACCCACGTCACAAACACACAAGTCCTTTAGGACAGCCCTTAAAGACGGATCCCAGATGAATTTTAAGTTTGTACAAAAAGCTAGCAGTGCATATAAGAGAGAACATTTTAGGAAATTATTGCCCCCAACAAACACCAATACTCACATTTATGTTCTACCTATGCCCTTGTGTCTGACTGTTGTTAAACAGTTGAGCACCAAGCAGGGGCGGACTGACCATTCAAGCACTCGTGCACTGCCCGAGGGCCTGGGGTCAGTAGGGGGCCCCATGAAATGCCACTGGTACCTTTTTTATAGGCTTTTTTGGGTGTGTTGTGTGTGTGCAAGGATACAGAGGCCCCATGATCCCTTATTGCCCAGGGGTCCCATGAGTTGTCAGTCCGTCCCTGGCACCAAGGATTTTATAAAGAGATGTCACAGGACATTTTATTTACTTTCAGACATACAATACTGTCTCTGATTGAAACCTTATATGGCCTCATACAGAAGGAAGGGAAGCGAGAGGTGTGGATCATTACTCTAACATATTTATTTGTGTGTAAATTTCAGCTTGAGCTACTGAACTCTGTAAAGAACAGGTCTTTTACAACAGTAGGTAAGGTAAACTAAAACATGTAAAAATAAGCTTAAAGCTTAATGTTTAGGCTGAATATAATAAAATAATATATAAGTAGGTAATATTCATTTATCTGACTGAAAAAAGTAAACAATGTTTTTTACAATTTTATGTTTGTACTTACCATACTAAATAAAGAAAGAACCATTATAAAACCACAATACTTTCAAATTTACATGTTACTTGTGTACTGATTATTACTGATTTGAAAGATTGCAAACATATATTAGGCAACATAAATTCAAAGGGAACTTAAAGTATCTTATGGTGTTAGACAAACCTTGGCCTCTGTCATCACTAAAGCCCAACTCCAGTTTCTAATAAAATGTAAATTGAAACTAAGGTCCACAATACTTACATCTCCTTGTCCTTCATTGGTTCAATGTTCCTCGCTGGCAGTGGCATCTTCACACTCCTGCACATATGCCTGAGTTCAGGGCTCTTGCTGCAATGCTCTTTTGGTCACTGGCTCCCACATATTCAGTGTTCTGAGATCTAGTCCTCTTCTGGACCTGTGAGCCCAAAAGGATGATGCAAAGAACAAACCGTGTTATTATGTGATTCTGTTCTCTGCAACATTCAGGACCCACCTACCACAGGAGGGAAAAGAGGAGGAAGAAGACCTGTGTTGTCACAAGACTATAGTGAAGCCCCCAGCAAATTGGATCATGCTTTGCTGGTTTTTTTGCCTTCCTCTGGATCAACTGTGGGTATAGAATTATAACTTTTTGTATGGTTGGTTGGATGGAATTTTGTCTTTTTTCAGCCAGACTATGTAAGTATAAATGCTACAAGGAATTTGGAGGGGGGTATTTGGCTTTTTCCTTTGCTATAGCAAACATGAGTTTGTTTTAAATTGAAACTCCAGTCTCTGAAATTTGTAGTAGAAGTGAACAGGGTGGCTGTGAAGCTTCTTGATCGCCTCTGAGGTAGAAATGGCACCCTCTCTCCCCAGTGGTTTTAGGGCACTGAGCAATAATTATGAAAGAAAAATACAACGCCTGATCTCTCCCCTGTGGTGTAAAACCATAAGCGTTCTGTTATAAGTTTACATCTTTTAGATTCTGTCTGGCTATGGAGTACTTTGATGGAGTACATTCTGTACTCAGTATACTGTCTTCTGAGGCGCAGTAAAGGGGAGACATTAGGGCTATAATGACCCCCGGATGTCTCCATAAAGAAGACCAGTCACCGACACAATTCTATCACAAAGCCCCCCCCTTAAGTAAAAAAAAATATATGCCAAGTGTTCAACAAATATTAGGAGTCCAAATAAATAGAAAACAACCTGATGTATACTTATACTATAAGATTGGACTCTATTTGGGAAATACTATTGGAAAAACTCCAGTAAGGTTGTGCAAAACCCATGCACCAAGTCTACTATGACCTAAAACCTTTAGCTTTTATTCAACAGCTATATAAACCTATATTATGGAAAATAAAAGGAAGTCATAAAAAAAACTGCCTGATGTGTAGCCTTTTAAGGCAATGTAGGACTAGTATATAAATCTGAAACAATAGAAAATATATACAATATAAAAATCTATACAACTACCTTCATTTTACAGAGATAGGCACAGTACCTCAACAAACAGCAGTTGTAGTTTTATCTGTGGTTGATCAATCTTATTGTCTGAGTGGAGATGTGTACAGGGCAGGGTCAGTATCCTGACCACATCCCACTACTCACAGGCATGGACTGGTGCTAGGGGTCACTGTTGCTATTCAGAGGCTTGACTTCCTACTTGCAGTCAAATACAGCATAGTGCCCTTTCCGGCCTGGTAAAAATACTCTCCTAACAACCCACTATCACCGCCAGTCCATAAATATTTCCCTTAGTTCTCCTGTAGCTAGATCCACATTGTCTTTATAGACTAAGTGCCCATAAAATTAAAAATAAATAAAATGAATTAAAAACCACAAATATCCCTTAACCCAACATGTTTCACCTCTAAGCAAGTCTTCATCAGAGGTGTAAAGTGTGTAAATGTGTTTAAAGAAAGCATGTGCTTTCTTTAAACACAGATATTTTGATAATTCCATGAATGACAAAGTGAGAGGGGTCATTTTAGAGCCATATTTACAGTTTATTTTAGATATAGCCTGTTGCCGTTTTGCAACTTATACAATTTTAGGCCTGACATACAGTATTTGGTATCTCATCTTTTATACATTACATAACATTGGAGATTAATATGTGTTTGTGTGCACTCAAATTTATTATTATTATTTATTATTTTCTAACTTTTTTTTACTGAAAACTTAGCTTTGATAAATAGTTGCTGAAATAGTTTTATTCTACAGGTTCACTGCTTTTAGAAAGTATTTTAATTTGGGGAGGGAATGTAATAAGTATTCTTTAAGTCAAAAATGCTCTTTTTTAGCTCATGTGTAAAAATAAATAAATAAATAAATTACGAGGCAAGAGAGGAGATTACATAGGGGGAACTTTATATGAGTATGCATTATCATGCTTTTAGTGCCAAGTCATCATATTCTATCTTTAAATATATTGACAAATGTTTATATTACTATAAACTTTTCACTAAAATGCATGATATTCAATCTTTGAATGGAAAATTCAACAGATTTTTGGGGAGGGCAGACCAGACACAGTCCTGTAGAGTCGTACATGTTCAAAAGAGATTATGTATTGCAATGCCTATCTATCTATCTATCTATCTATCTATCTATCTATCTATCTATCTATCTATCTACAGTTGCAAGAAAAACTATGTGAACCCCTTGGGATTATGTGGAGTTTTGCATGAATTGGGCATAAAATGTGCTCTGAATGTCATGTAAGTCACAACAATAGAAGAACACAGTCTGCTGAACATAATACTACACAAACATTAGATGTTGCCATGGTTTAATTGCACATAACATGTAAACATTCACAGTGCAGGGAGGAAAAAGTATGTGAACCTTTGGACTTAATACCTGGTTGACCCTCCTTTGGCAGCAATAACCTCAACCAAACGTTTCCTGTAGTTGCAGATCAGACCTGCACAATGATCTGGAGTAATTTTGGACCACTCCTCTTCACAAAACTATTTCAGTGTAGCAATATTCTTGGGATGTCTGGTGTGAATCGCTCTCTTAAGGTCATGCCACAGCATTTCAATCGGGTTGAGGTCAGGACTCTGACTGGGCCACTCCAGAAGGTGTATTCTGTGCTTTTGCAGCCATTGTTTTGTTGAATTACTTGTATGCTTTGGGTCATTGTCCTGTTGCATCACCCATCCTCTGCGGAGATTCAGTTGGTGGACAGATGGTCGTACATTTTCCTGCAAAATGTCTTGATAAACTCTGGAATTCATTTTCCCATCAATGACAACAATCCGTCCAGGCCCTGAGGCAGCAAAGCAGCCCCAAACCATGATGCTCCCTCCGCCATGTTTTACAGTGGGGATGAGGTTTTGATGTTAGTGTGCTGTGCCTTTTTTTCTCCACACATAGTGTTGTGTGTTCTTCCCAAACAACTCAATCTTGGTTTCATCTGTCCACAGTATATTTTGCCAGTAGTGCTGTGGAACATCCAGGTGCTCTTTTGGAAACTTCAAACGTGCTGCAATATTCTTTTTGGACAGCAATGGCTTCCTCCGTGGTGTCCTCCCATGTACTCCATTCTTGTTTAATGTCTTCCTTATTGTAGATGTGCCAACAAAAATGTTAGCATGTGCCAGAGATTTCTGTAGGTCTTTAGCTGACACTCTGGGATTCTTCTTTACCTCATGCAGCATTCTGCGCTGTGCTCTTGCAGTCATTTTTACAGGACGACCACGCCTAGGGAGAGTAGCAACAGTGCTAAACTTTCTCCATTTGTAGACAGTCTGTCTTACCATGGACACATGAACATCAAGGCTTTTGGAGATACTTTTGTAATCCTTTCCAGCTTCATGCAAGTCAACAATTCTTGATCATAGGTCTTCTGAGAGCTCTTTTCTGCGAGGCATGGTTCACATCAGACAGTGCTTCTTGAAACCAGTAAACCCAAGACAGGTGTGTGTTTTTTAAGGGCAGGACAGCTGTCAGCAACACATCCAATATCATCACACTGATTGGAGTCAAGGTTAGCTCACTCCTGGCTCCAATTAGCTCTGGGAGAAGTCATTAAGCTAGGGCCTCACATACGTTTTCCTCCCTGCACTGTGAATGTTTACATGTTATGTGCAATTAAACCATGGCAACATCTAATGTTTGTGTAGTATTATGTTCAGCAGACTATAGTCTTCTATTGTTGTGACTTAGATGACGTTCAGAGCACATTTTATGCCCAATTCATGCAAAACTCCACGTAACACCCAAAGGGTTCACATACTTTTTCTTGCAACTCTATCTATCTATCTATCTATCTATCTATCTATCTATCTATCTATCTCTCTCTCTATCTATCTATCTATCTTTCTATCTTTTTCCGTCTATTAAGCTACTGCAGCTATGTCTGTCTGTTCATTTTATACATGTCTACAATTGTTTTCCATATGGAGATAAGTTAAAAAGTTGGTTTTTTTTGGCATACAGAAAAAGTTTTGTAGATTCATGGAGCATAGTCCTGGCAGTTTTATGGCTTATGAAGCAATGACAGATTGAGGTACAGTAGTGATCTGTGGAAAGAAATGCAAAAGCTGGGATCACAAGAATGATTCTCATGGGGTGTCATTTCCCAGAGTTATCAGGAATTTGTGGCAAGGCTGTGTATTAGGATAACATTGCTCTGTTGAAACCTTGGCAGCTTTTCATCTGTTCCTTTCTGAGCACGAGTATCAGATCCTACACTGCACAAGATTTGCGAGTTTTATACCATAGCTTGAGGGGCTATCTTGGGATTATTGTGTGCTGCAAGAAACCAAGACTGAAAGAAAAATCCTACAATGTCCAATAAGCCCTAGAGAAATTACTTAGCTTGTTCAGGCATGCCAAGGTGTACAAAAAGAGAGAGATGAGATTAAAATGCTCCAGCTGGTTGGCTGTCTTTATTCTCTGTATTATCTTTAATCTTCTATTTCTCTGCAATAAATACACTGGGAAACAAAATTATTTATTTTTAATTGTGTACTGTTTTTGAAGCAACAATTGTTAAATAATATATTACAAACAATCTAATGAGGGGTCATAATAACTGCTACCACTGCTTGTTTCCTGCACATATTTTACTGGCAAGGACATTGGTGAAGAGTTAATTAAGAAACTAAACTGCAAACTGTACCCTGAATTAGTAGTGAAGCTGGAAACAGAGATGGGAATGAGACTATGATTTGTCTCAAATACCAGCAATTTGTCTTCTGAAACCATGACAGCCAACGCCTAATTTCCATTATGCAACGCAATGGCAAAGAACGTTCCACTGCAGTCTTGATCAATATAGGGTCACATGGTGCCTCCTCTGGGAAAATCTCCTATTTACCCATGTAATTGATGTAGCACAGTTTCCTGCAAAAGAAGGAGACATCTCCTTTAGATCTAATTATGGGCTGTAGCTAAGTACGTTTTTGCTAAAAGGAAAATTCTATATTTCAAAAACAAAAAAATGTTGTTTTCTCTGTTTTATTTGCCAGGGGCCATGTTTTGCAAAAAAAGAGCTCCAGTGAAATCTGAACATTGATCTGATGCATAGCTGTCTCATTAAATTTTCCTGTAAGCATATGTGTCTGTGTTCTTGTGTTAATTAGGTAATGTACATATTATAAATCAGGGACAAAACAGACAGCTGTAATCGTGAGACATCAGCGCATATAATAAAAAGAATAGTTTCTGATTATTTCCCTCTGATCTCTTGATAATACTTAGCAATAAAAAAGCCAATCTTAAAGAAATCCATAACTGAACTGTGTAACCTGTTATAAATTATAGCTTAAAGGGGAGTGTAAATATTTTATTTCTTTATGTATTATGATCCGAAATAATAAAATACACCTTTCATAATTTTTTTGGGGTAAACATAAAACAATGTAATTAAATATTTGTATTTAATTTCTTGGCTAGCTTGTGGACCTTTGGATACATTTCATATGTTTAAAGCCTGTTGTTTACAGAGTTCAGTAGGTTAAGCTTTGACTGACGTGTGTTCTTTAGAAAATTAAAAATGTTCTGTGACACGGTTCTGTGTCATGGGGTAACTCAGTACTACATTTTTATTTGTAAAGTAAAGACATAACCTAAATAGTAAAATACTGGTATTATTATTATATTATTATTATTCAGGATTTATATAAAGCCAACAATGTGTGCAGCGCTTTACAACATGAGGGCAGACAATACAGTTACAATACAATTCAATATACAAGGAATCAGTGGGTCCTGCTCATTAGAGCAACAAAAATCAGTTTACAGCTATAAACTTTAAAACGTTTGAATTAAAATTAATCAAAAATCATTATAAACTACCTTTGAACAAAGAAAAAAAAACACAATTTCTGTAATAAAGAAACAAACCACCCAAAGTGAACAATGAATATTTCTAATTTCTATCTATTTATTATGAACATATTGATGTAGACCTTTCCACGGCATCTTTAAAGCTGCTAAGTGGAAAGGTGTACCCTTTTTCTGATCACCATATCAGTCCCATTGTTATATTAAGAAATTATGTTGCACCAACATTCTATTATGCAGCCAATGTTGTTTGAAATTATCTCACTTAAAGATGGAATGTCTTCTTCAGGCATTGCCAATAATTTCATTTCAAGCTCTGTGCAGAAAATGCAGTGAGCCACTCACCTGATCTGGGGTATCTGCAAAGCTGTGTGCTCAAACACAGTTTTGTTACCAATAAATCCAAAAATCTGATTTTATTCTTCCTAAATACATCATGGCTAGCTGCAGACTGAAATGGAAAGGTCATTTAAGTATATTTTTCTATCTAATAAACAGCATAAAATTAAAAGAGAAACGCAATGGAAATTTTAAATTTATAAGTAAATATGTTTTAGTTAATTTAATTTTTTTGATTGCTTTGCTCTGAATAGCAGTGGCTGTTATGAGGTAATGGGCTATGTTTACTAGACATGAATGCAGGAAAGCATCTGATGCTCATATTGGTGCATCATTCTTCCCATATTTACATTACTCTTGCTGGGGTAAGTAATATAAAGCAATAGGGAGCTGCTTCCCATATGTAATATCCATTGTTTTGGCTGCCATGCTGGATTGTCCTGTCCATTGACTGCCATAATGTATTTTAAGTGTTTTTTTTTTACTACATGAAAGATGTTGATGATTTATTCAATTTACCTAATTCACATACAAGACCTCTACTTGACTGTTTCATGCATGATAATGACCTGATTTATAAGTTAAGTTGGGTTTAAGGGGAAAGCCCACTCTGAGGGACCTCCACCTTAAACCTTTGGTCTGTAGAGAAAGCACTGAAGCACGATGTAGCTAATTCAGTTCAGTCAGTAATGACATGAAAAAATGTTTAGCATCTTAAAAGACATTAGGTGATGACAAGATCCCTTTAATAAGACATTGGCTTGTACTAGATCTGATTTATAGAGAGCAGCATATGTAGGAAGTGTTATCAGCTAGTTTAGATGGCTGATGATAACCTACGATTAGCTTCAAAGTCAAATAAGTCAATAGGTATCTTGTATCCTTCAAGATATTAAGTATCACTAAATGAATTGCACATTACTAGAGCAAGCCTTGCAGACTTTATTCATAAGGCACTAAAATGTGCCTTACATGCATTTTCATTATCTATATGTATGTGGGCTTTAAAAGAAAAGATCATCTGTGCTTCCTGCTCTACAAAGGAATATTTCCATGCAGCCCTTGTAATCATGCAAACACAGCAGCTTCTCTTGTGTTTAGAAATTCATCGTCTCAGCATTTATATTTTCCACTTGTAGGGCAATACTAGAGAATGCAATACACATTTCATCTAATCTTGTTACTGTTTTACTGAGCAAATCTCCGATGTAGTCACAAGCTTTCTGTACTTGATCTCTCTTTCTATAAGCAGACTTTTTAATTCTGTGTTTTTTTTTCTTTTTTTTATTGCTGTGTTTAATAAACCAAACACTGCAAATGGAGACTATTTCTGGTACAATTAGTGCACAAGTTCTTTGTCTTAGAGTGATCCAGATAGTGTGTATTGGTTTCTAGGGCCACTGTTGTTTGACTTTTAAGTCAACCGGATTAAACTAGATCTTAAGTGACCTTGGCATCCTTCTCAATTAACTGATGTGAAGGGTTGCTTTAGGTCATTACACTCTACATTATTTGACAACAAGCAGGTGCTTTTCCACTTGTTGCAATATTGCTTATTTCATTATGTTTCAAGAATGTTGATGAATGATGTGATGACAACATAATAATCTTTTCTTATTGACTTTTATGAACGATAACCCTATGCAAATAACATATACTATATCTAAACCTATACGTTTGATTTACCACAAATAAAGCATTGATACTTTTACACATGTTAGCAATAAATATTTTCAACAATCATTACTTTGTTAAAAATTCTAGGAAATCATTTTGAATTCTCTCAACTGTGTTTTTGTTTCCTTAATTTAAATGTAACCAATTCATAATTATGGATGTGCTAATCAAAAGCAGCATACCTCTCTTCATAAGAAAAACATTTATTCCAGGTTTCTTAAATTTACATTTTGGTTGACTCAATATACAACAAAAAGTAATCCTCTGGTTTTTGAATATTTAGAGTCATGATCAAGTCTGAAAGGTAAACTATACATTTTGCACCTGGTGATTGAAAAGCAGCTATTATACTGTAGATCTATGGTCTTGCATGTGCCATGCAGAGTAAAACAGTAGGTACAGTTTGAGATGGCATCCTTGACTTTTGCTTGCTGCCCTGCTGTTCAATATACCCATTGAAAGGAGGAGAAGAAGCCCTCTATAATCTCCAATTTGCTCTATCCTGAGTTTACACAAGGCTTATGGGGGTTGAAGGATTATGTAGCAGTACTGGGTGCCTGGGAGGTTAATGACCAATAGTTAGTGATTGGAAGGATGTTAAATTGCATGCTGTCCTATACATTGAAGCACTAGGGGTGTCACTTTGCTTCCCAAGGTGAACAAGCAGGAGGGTAAAGGGAAGAAATAGTGAGAGCAGCAGTTGAGACTGGCTTTAACCACTTGCCTATAGGGCATTTATACACCCTTCCTGCCCAGGCCAATTTCCAGCTTTCAGCGCTGTCACACTTTGAATGACAATTGCGCGGTCATGCAACACTGTACACATATGAAATTTTTTTCATTTATTTGTGACAGATAGAGCTTTATTTTGGTGGTATTTAATCACCTCTGGGTTTTTATTTTTTCTTAAACAAACCAAAAACCACTGAAAGTTTTGAAAAAAAAATGTTTTTTCTTAGTTTTTGTTATAAAATTTTGTAAATAAGTGATTTTTCTCCTTCACTGATGTGCGCTAATGAGGCTGCAGTGATGGGCACTGATAGGCTGCACTGATGGACACTGATAGGTGGCACTGATGAGGAGGCACTTGTAGGTGGCACTGATGGGCATTGACAGGCATCACTGATGGGCACTGAAAGGCAGCACTCATATATGGCACTGATAGGCGGCACTGATAGCCAACACTGACTGGCACTGTTAGGCGGCACTGACTGGCACTGTTAGGCAGCACTGATAGGCAGCACTGATGGGCACTGGTAGGCAGCACTGATGCACACTGATAGGTGGCACTGATTGGCAGCACTGATAGGTGGCACTGACTGGCATTGATAGGTGGCACTGATGGGTGACACTGAAAGGCAGCTCAGATGGGCACTGATATGTGGCATTGATGTGCACTGGTAGGCACTGAAATGTGGCATTTATGTGGCACTGATGGGCACTGGCAGGTGGCATGGACGAGCACTGACAGCTGGCACTGCTGGGGTTACACAGATCATCAGGGCACACTGATCATCAGTGCCCTGATGATCAGTGCACATGTCCCCTCTGAGGGATGCCGATTATCGGCTCTGCTCTCCTCTCGAGCTGTCAGCATGACAGCTGGTGAGGAGAGAAATGCCGATAACCGGCATTTCCCTATTTACATGTGATCAGCTGTGATTGGACACAGCTGATCACATGACCGAGCCACGCTGCGCGCTCCCGGAGCTGCGCATGCGCGATTAGAATGGGACAACGTCATATGACATCCTCCCAGAATGAGAGAACCGCCTTGCAGCCGTCATTGTACTATATGGCGGGTGGGAGGTGGTTAAAGTGAATTTGTTCTTTTGGCCCTAGGTAAAGCACAGGCTCACTCAAAAATAAAAATGACTTTACCTAAAACGTGCCTAAGTTAACAACTGTTCTTAAATGCTGACACCTTGTGATACCTACTTGTACTGTGCATTTATTAGTCTGTTGAGTCCCTTGGATCATAGTGCCAGGCTAAATACAAGGCCTCAATTTCTCTGCAAGTCAAGCTTAAGCCCCATTCCTCATGGTGCTCAAAACCAGTCCCCGTTGCTGGTAATAGTTCCTCACATTCAACTGAACATTTATCATGATATTGAAGACATTTCTTAACTTATCCTAGCCAGTTCTAATGGGTTTCATGAAAATACCTCCACATTTTTATCAAGGTAGTACAAATACTTTATTTCAATCACAATGGAAGGCAGATGTTGATTGTCCAAGAATAGGATAGGTGTAAAAATTGTGGAAACACCCAATTCTAGTTACATAATCCCTTCCTTAGTGTCAAGACCTATGACAGAAGGGACTGTACTGAGACACACAGATCAGCACTTTAGCCCAGTTGTCACCTTAAGCACTTTTAATCCTAGGTTAGCATACACTTTTTTGTCTGTACTTCTGAGGGTCACAGAAGTGCATTTACTTTTGTTCTCCTGTGACCAAGATAGCTGATGGTACAGAACCACACCAGGCTCAGGAAGGATCCTAGCAATATTGTCAGGATCCACTCAACTGCCTGGTTGACAGCTAGCTCTGCCTTTCAGCATATGGTGGACAGCCATAACTAGCCATACCCACCCCTCCCAGCCTGGTGCTCTTGTAAGTGCTGGAGGAACAGAGCAGTGACCGACAGTCACTGTTCTCCTCTGTGAGCTGAGTGATCAGAAGTTGTTAGTCGTAGAACTAGTATGGGACAGCTGTGGTGTCAAACTGATGCTGCAGTGTAAAGGTGATTATGTATGTTTATTTTTTAGTATACCCCAAACCTGTCCTTTAACATGACTTTACCGCAAAAGTTATAATGGCAGAAGAGATGTACCTGCAAAAGAAGAGACCATATTCTCATTTCTCTTGCTGCTCTTTTTCTGGGGAATCTTCCCCTGCACTGCACTGAGAATACATCACTTCCGGGAGTGTCATCCTCCTGTCTACCCCCACTAGAGGGAATAGTAGTACATCTCTTTTGACATTTTTAATTTCATGATAGGATTACTTTAAACAAAAGAACAGTGCCGCAGGAATCCTTTACCCTTTGGAAGGAAAATAAGTGAGTAGAGATATTCAGATTTATATTTTTAGCTGTAGTCTATGCAAATGGGAAACTCTAACCCATGGGAACCACAAAACTCTAGCTTATGGGGCACCCAGGGACATGTGGCATCACATTGAATACTAAATAATTGCTTGTAAGTGAAAATTACCTCAAAGTCATTTGTTTTCTTCATAGAGCCTTCAGGGAACAATCAAAGTCTCTTCTAGTGTCTCATAGATGATATCACATAGGAGCAGTTAAAAAAATTATTTAATGCTGACAATGTGTGCATTGTCATCAGCATAAATTGTTATTAAAGTAATGATAAAATGTAGGTGCATGCATTTAAAATGATGTTTATTTGGTAGATAATATTTAATCTTAAAGATGACTTATTTAATACCAGACTACACAGGGTAATTGCAGCATGAACTGAACACATAATAACAAATATGATCATTAAAAGGATAGCTGGTTTACACATGAGGTTTGTGATAAGCCATCTTGCTGCTTTTGTGCACTCCACAGCAGTTTTGTTGGTTTTGGGCGGATAATATCACTGTAGATACTGTTGTAGAGCAGAGGTCTCCAAACTTTCTAAGCAAAGGGCCAGTCTACAATCCTTCAGACTTTAGGGGGGCTGGACCATTAGAAGAAGAAGATTCTTTAGCATCAGTGAGCATAAACAATGCTCTATCATTTGTTTTAATGGAAGGAATAGTGCCCCATTCATTGTTGGTATCAATGGGAAGAATAGTGCCCCATCAACATTGTCAGTTGGGGGAAAGGTGCACCAAGGGCCAGATTAAGGCAAGCCAAGGGCCACATCCGGCGCCTGGGCCACTGTTTGGAGACCACTGTTGTAGAGGATCTGTTCTTTCCAAAAGTAGTTTTTAAAAGTTGGGCCTGCCCCTTGGCTGTTCAACCTATTGAATAGAACAGTGCAAAAAACAAATGATTGTGTGCACAGTGCAGTGAACGCTATTGATCAGCTGGATTTCATTTTACTATACTCAGACTAGTTAAACATGAATTCATATTGGTTTACCTGGATATATGCACTGTTACATTGTTCTTTATCTGATTAAATAAGTCTGACTAATCAGTGGTTGAGTGCCACTGTTAATGAACACCATTACTCTTACATAATGTTATAGTAATATTATGACCCTCCACTCTT
Organism: Staurois parvus; assembly: GCF_062004578.1. Taxonomy (NCBI): domain Eukaryota; kingdom Metazoa; phylum Chordata; class Amphibia; order Anura; family Ranidae; genus Staurois; species Staurois parvus. The sequence goes on along the minus strand of NW_028317815.1, from coordinate 1,916,543 downwards.
GAAATGTTTTTGTACTGCAGTCTTACTTCTTGAGGACTACTTGATTTTTGAATACTTACTGTCAGGGCAGAAATATCAGGCTAAAAACTCCTCACATATTCTGCTCCATCTCCAGCCTAAGTTCAGTGTTGATAAAAGACACATAAAATTGTTGTCATAAGGATTACTTGAAAGTAAACTAAATAGTTTTTCAAACTTTTTTTCATTTTGAATAGAGTAAGAGAGGGTTCTAACCCCTATCAGAAAAAACTGCACTAAAGAGGCAGACTACATCAACCATATGACATCTTAGCCAAAAAATTCTTAGAAAAGGGATATCCTGCCCCTGTTATATGTGACTCTTTTCAACATTATCTAGAGAGATCAGCTTGTAAGCCTAACCCATCCACCCCAGACGTCAATGTACAACCCATATGCTTCACTACACAATTTCATGCTCATTTCAAGAAAATGGAGAACATTCTACGTAGACACTGGTCCATATTGCTACAGGGTCCTTTCCTGCACACATCCATCACTGATTGTCCCAAAGTCTTGTACAGGAAGGTGAGAAACATTAAAAGCAAAATAGCCACCAGTAACATTAAACGCATTATTCCCAATCCCAAACCACGCACTACATTGGTCCCTTTGGTTGGAATGTACCAATATAAAAAGGAAAAACTACCTCATAAAGGAATTTTACAAATGTTCCACCGAATATGTAAGTTACTGTTTAACATGCTCGTGTGGGTTATTTTACGTAAGTAGGACCATAAGAACGCTACGTAAACACTTTGGTGAGCATAGATGCCTCATTGAAGCAGGTTCTGATAAGCACAGTGTCCCTAGACACTATACAGAACATCATGACAAATCCACCTTGGGGCTCCTTGTGTGGGTCCTGGAACACATTCCCCTATTACCCTAAGTGGCAGAATGTTTTAAGCGCCTCTGCCAATGCAAAACATACTGGATCTTAGACACCCTAGCCCCAATAGGGCTTAATGAGGAGATTGAGATACACACTATATTATAATCATCTGTCCATTCCTCCAATAATACCTTAATGTCTATCCTAGCAATGCATCTTCCATACATAGATGTGCATATACTAACATGCGTACATAGTCATATGACTTTTCATTCCCCCTCCTCTCTTTTTAGTGACCCCGCTTTCATTATCATGTTTCTGTTTGTTACACCTTTTTTCCATGTTATCGACACTACCGTTTATGCAATTCTACGTTCATTACCAATTTTATTATCATTGCTAATAACAGTATGTCTACACCGTTATACATATATATCCTTCATAATTTTCTGTTTTATGGTTCAGTGCTCTCTTTTTATTATTATTTATTTTTTTATGGCTTTGTGCTTTGAGATCATTTTCCACATTGATATGCGTTTTTTTCCATGTTACTGTGCCTTTAAATCTCCGCTGAGCACTGTTGTTCAACGTTTGACTGTCCTCTATTTAAGCTGCTACTTCCCCAAGGTCCACCAGGCCAATAGAAGGAGCTAGAGGGTCTGAGCCCGTAGCCTGATGGTCCCATGTCTGTGCTCTTCGTCCCCACTGACCCTCCACCTCTTCCTGTGATGTCACATTCTGCCTGTGTGTTCCAGGCTGGTTACTAGGCTCCTTCCTGCCCAAATGCCGCTGGATCAGCTCTACAACACCACCACTCTGCAGGATTGACCACTACAGTGTCTCTTACCATCTCCATCAGCCCAGCTGCTATTGCACGAAACACCGGTGGCACCTGCAGGACGTTTTGAGGAATGGTCATCTCTCATATACAGAGATCAGCTTTATTTTATCACTTCCTATGTAAGTGTTTTTAATCCTTTGCTATTAAATAGTGTCATTACTATACTCAGATGGGCGCCTCCTGTTTCTTTTCTTCTAAACCCCCCTAATGGGGGCACAGACAGCAATAAAAACCTCACTGGTGTTCTAATCCCTCCCTGCACTATCCAAACCTAAAAATATTTTACCTTTAGTTATACGATCTTGTAGTATCCTGGTGGCAGTGTTTTTTTGTTATTACTGAATTCAGATAGGACAGCCTCTGTGAGGCCTTTCAGTCTAAAACTCAACCTGACAAGGATGCCCTGTAAGAATGAACATTTTATTATTACATAGTAGATAGCAGAATGATGATGTAAACAGCCTACTGTGGGCAGAAGGAAACAGGGGGCTGAACAGTGTCAGACATTTTGAAACAGACAGGCACCAGTATTTATATTATAAATAAAAGTGCAGCGCTAAGTGATAAATTTGAAAATTGTCCATTGTAAGTCCAGTTCATATAAACGTGCCAGGTGACAAATGGAAATCCACAATGGTGATCCGTGAGGAAGTAGCAGAAATGTGCACTCACCAGAAGGCGGATATATATAAGCAGTATATATCAAAAGCTCATGGATCCTCGGTCAAGAAGAAACAGGTCTGGTCACTGTGGATTGGCCTTTCCTTTCTTCAAGGGTACAGAGCGAAATTCTTCCTCCTCTTAGGTGGATGCTTGGATTCCTAATAAGGACTCTGCAAAGAGGTACTCCTCCAAGGGAGTCAGGAAAGGACGCCCATAGTCTCACAATTCTGCCTAAGAACACAGCCATGAATAAAGAATGGTACAAACACATCCTCCGAGAGCAACTTCTCCCAAACATCCAAGAACAGTTTGGTGAAGAACAAACAATGCCTTTTCCAGCATGATGCCATAGGGCAAAAGTGACTGCCCAATGGCTTGGGGAACAAAACATAGAAATTTTGAATCCATGGCCAGGAAACTCCCCAGACCTTAAACCCATTGTGAACTTGTGGTCAATCCTCAAGAGGCGGGTGAACAAAAAAAAACACACAAATTCTGACAAACTCTAAGCATTGATCATGCAAGAATGGGCTGCCATCAGTCAGGGTGAGGCCCAGAAGTTGATTGACAGCATGCCAAGGCGAATTGCAGAGGTCTTGAAAAAGAAGAGTCAACACTGCAAACATTGAATCTTAATGTAAATTGTAAATAAAAGCCATTGACACTTATTAAATGCTTGCAATTATACTCCAGTATACCATAGTAACATTTGACAAAAAGATCTACAAACACTGAAGCAGCAGACATTGTGAAAATTAATCTTTGTGTCATTCTCAAAACGTTTGGCCACGGCTGTAGGGTACATGGTCCTGCAGACACAGAGGGGTTGATTTACTAAAACTGGAGCATGCAAAATCTGGTGCAGATCTGCATAGAAACCAATCATCTTCCTGTTTTTGTTGTCAAGGCTTCATTGAACAAGCTGAATCTCAAAGATGATTGGCTACAAAGCCGACCTGCACCAGATTTTGCACTTTGCAGTTTTAGTAAATCAATCCCAGAGGGACAATCCATTGTTGGAACATTGGAGAGTGCCATATGCTGGGGGAGCAGAGGGTCAGGTAAAGTAAAAGTGCTACTAGTCCCCCTAGATGTAAAAGATCACCTAATCCTTGCTGTGCTTTCACAGCCCCTCTGCGAGGGAACATTTTCTGATTTTACTGAAGTTGAGCTTTTATATCCATTTTCATACTTTGCAAAACAATATATTTGTTCTTTTCGGCTTGCTGTAGCTAGACAATGTGGAGCATTATGGACTACATAATAACTATGAGAGAAGTTTTGACATTAATGACTTTAGTTTAAAGCTTCTTTCAGCAAGGACAGCCAGTTTAGTCAGCAGAAAATGTTCTGTAAACATATGTTTTCTGAATAAGTGATGTATTTCCTTTGAAAGAGGCTGTAATATTGAGCAGTGTGTTAATTAAAGACATAATTAATGTGACAGGAGGAACAATTTTTAACACTTAAGCAGATGAAAGGAGGTGAGTAATTTTGGAAGGGTGTGCTGCATGTTAAAGAGTGTTAACATTAAAAGATATGGAAATGTTTATCAGAAGGAATGAAATGTATATATATACATATATACATACACTATATTGCCAAAAGTATTGAAGTATTGGACACCCCTCCAAATCATTGCACTCAGTTCACCATGTTCACCTCCATGGCCACAGGTGTATAAAATCAAGCACCTAGGCATGCAGACTGCTTCTAAAAACATTCGCAAAAGAATTGGTCGCACTCAGGAGCTCTGTAAATTCAAGTGTGGTACCGTGATAGGTTGCCACCTGTGCAACAACTTCATCCGTGAAATGTCCTTGCTACTAAATATTCCACGGTCAACTGTTATTGGTATTATAACAAAGTGGAAGCAACTGGGAACAACAGCAACTCAGCCACAAAGTGATAGGCCACGTAAAATGAAAGAGCGGGGTCAGCGCATGCTGAAGAGCACAGCACAAGTTGCTAACTTCAGGTTAGCACAACAGTGCATAGAGAGTTTTGTGGAATGGGTTTCCATGGCTGAGCAGCTGCATCCAAGCCTTACATCACCAAGTGCAATGCAAAGCGTCGGCTGCAGTGGTTTAAAGCACGCCACCACTGGACTTAAGAGCAGTGGAGACGTGTTCTCTGGAGTGAGGATTCACGTTTCTCTGGCAATCTGATGAATGTGTCTGGGTTTGGCAGTTGCCAGGAGAACAGTACTTGCCTGACTGCATTGTGCCAAGTATAAAGTTTGGTGTAGGGGGGATTATGGTGTGGGGTTGTTTTTCAAGGGTTGGGCTTGGCCCCTTAGTTCCAGTGAAAGGAACTCTTAAGGGGTGAGCATACCAAGACATTTTGGACAATTTCATGCTCCCAACTTTGTGGGAACAGTTTGGGGATGGCCTCTTCCTGTCCCGACATGACTGCACACCAGTGCACAAAGCAAGCTCCATAAAGACATGGATAAGCGAGTGTAGTGTGGAGGAACTTGACTGGCCTGCACAGAGTCCTGACCTCAACCCAATAGAACACCTTTGAGATGAATTACAGTGGAGACTGCGAGCCAGGCCTTCTTGTCCTACATCAGTGTCTGACCTGACAAATGCACTTCTGGAAGAATGGTCAAATATTCCCACAGACACACTCCTAAACCTTGTGGAAAGCTCCAGAAGAATTAAACCTGGTATAGCTGCAAAGAGTGGACCACCTCAATATTGAACCCTATGGACTAAGATTGGGATGCCATTAAAGTTCATGTGCGTGTAAAGGCAATACTTTTGGCAATATAGTGTGTTTATATATATATATATATATATATACACACACACACACACACAACTCTCAACTCTTCAACTCTTCTGGGAAGGCTGTCCACAAGGTTTAGGAGTGTGTCTATGGGAATGTTTGACCATTCTTCCAGAAGCGCATTTGTGAGGTCAAGCACTGATGATAGATGACAAGGCCTGGCTCACAGTCTTTACTCTAATTCATCCCAATTGTTTTCTGTTGGGTTGAGGTCAGGACTCTGTGCAGGCCAGTCAAGTGTCTCCACCCCAAACTTGCTCATCCATGTCTTTATGGACCTTGCTTTATGCACTGGTGTGCAGTCATGTTGGAAACGGAAGGGGCCATCCCCAAACTGTTCCCACAGAGTTCCCTTCACTGGAACTAAGGGGCCAAGCTCAACCCCTAAAAAACAACCCCACACTATATTTCCCCTCCACCAAACTTTACACTTGGCACAATGTAGTCAGGCAAGTACTGTTCTTCTGACAACCACCAAACCCAGACACATCCATCTGATTACCAGAGAAGTGTGAATCCTCACTTCAGAGAACAGGTCTCCACTGCTCTAGAGTCCAGTGGCGGTGTGCTTTATACCACTGCCTCCGACACTTTGCATTGCACTTGGTGATGTAAGGCTTGGATGCAGCTGCTCAGCCATGAAAACCCATTCCATGAAGCTCTCTACGCACTGTTGTTGTGCTAATATGAAGGCCACATGACGTTTGGAGGTCTTTAGCTATTGACTCTGCAGACTGTTTGTGACTTCTGTGCACTGTGCGCTTCAGCTTCTGCTGAACCCGCTGTCATTTTATGTGGCCTACCACTTCATAGCTGAGTTGCTGTTTTTCCCAGTTGCTTCCACTTTGTTATAATACCAATAACAGTGGACTGTGGAATATTTAGCAGCAAGGAAATTTCACGGATGGACTTAATGCACAGGTGGCAATCTATCACGGTACCATGCTTGAATTCACTGAGCTCCTGAGAGCGACCCATTCTTTCACAAATGTTTGTAGAAGCAGTCTGCATGCCTAGGTGCTTGATTTTAGACACCTGTGGCCATGGAGGTTATTGGAACACCTGAATCCAATGATTTGGATTGGGGGGATCCTAATACTTTAGGCAATATATTTTATATATATATATATATATATATATAGATATATATATAGATAGATAGATATATATATATAAAATCATTGAACCCCACTTTTTTCCTTACTGGGAAAGTCCCTGTTTCCATGATACTCAAATGTATTTGACTGGTAGTGTTTTTTCTCTTACACAGCAGAGCACAACGTGTGAAATGGCATCTGTAACATTCAGTTTGACATGCAGATTATTATAAAAAGCAAGCTGTAAAATAGGAAGTCATTGTGGTACATTCCAAAGAAAAAGCAATGTGGAATTTGAATTGATGTATGGCTTTTGCAGCTCAATTTTATTTAACAATATCAGACATACGGTATGTACATTTATTACAAGTACTTATATAGCACCTTCAATTTACGCAGCGCTTTATAGTTTGTACATTCACATCAGTCCTTAACCCTCAAGGGGTGTACAATCTAAAGTCACTAATTTACATTCATATACTAGGGTCAATTTAGGCAGGATCCAGTTAACCTACCAGCATGTATTTGGAGTGTGGGAAGAAACCCACGCAGGCAGAAGGAGAACACGCAAACTCCAGGCAGGTGGTGCCAATTTTTAGGATTCAAACCAACAACCCTAGTACTGCCAGGAGGAAGGGCTAACCATTTAGCCACTGTGCTGTACATATCTAAAGAGATGTTGGGAATGCTCTTTTTTAGTCATTTAGACTACTAGCCAGGATTGTAGTCAGAATTAGGGGAACTGAATTCCTCCCTTAGTAATTTATTTTTAGCCATTTTCACATTACTTGTCTCAAGGCATACTTTGACATGTTGAGAAATGATAAGTGTGATTTTTTTTGTCTCACTGTCTTTATGGTTGCTAATTCATTCCAAAGCTAAATGTTATATATTTAGGCTTTTTAAATCCCTTGGACATAACACTGGGTTTCCCACTTTCTTGGTGAAAATGAAACACAAAATCATAAAAAGACAATTTAATATAGAAAAGTATAGCATGTCATACTTAACTTTATATTGCTTGCTCACATTTTCATTTCACTTCCCCAAGATACAGTATATTAATCATATAGACCTTAATATGTAATGGATATTTAGACTTTCTCCCCAAGTTTTCATTTTGTATGACACCCCAGAGTGTCACTTTGGGGTTGATGGGAAACAATTATAATATATAGTAAGTTTGTCATCATGGCCCTGATTTACTAAGAATTGAGTCTACCAGCAGATGCTGAACATTCAGGCAGACTCAATTCAATCAATCAAGACCTGTCAGTCTTCTAAAAGGCGTCTAGCAAACTCATTGAAAAGCGTCTACTTGTAGACTCTTTCCTGTTAGTAAATGTGGAATCATGTGTCATGTCATAATGTCAAGGATATAGCTGAAAGAGAGCTGAAGTAAATGCCTAAATCTAGCAGTGGACATTTAGAACATGTCTGTAAGCTGATACTGTAACTGGCAAATTTGTACACTGTGCTAAGACCGCGACTTCCAAAATGTGTAAGTGCATGCTATCCTATGATTTCATCCATTATAAGCAGTCAATAATGACTAATTCACATGTGGCTGGTGTGTGGTGTGGTCTGGAGGGATCACTGCAGTGCTAATGCACTGACATAAGCACATTTTTTAAACAAACTTTATTGAAACGTCACACAGACAGTCCATGAAGTTCAATTGGCCGCCTGGCAGTGCAAGGTGGTGGATTACCTCACACTGCACTGCACTAAAAAAAAGTACTACATACATTACTTTTTTCAACGTACATCACTGCAATTCAGTGGTGTGAAGCGGGCACACAGGAGACAAGGCGTTTTGCCTTGTCATGTGGTAAAACGGTGCTGGAATAGCTGCCCAGCGCAATCCCACTGCATCTGGTGTGAATAAACCCTTAGGGTTAGTTCAGCTTTTTACAAACCATGAAAATGTGAACTAACTCACTGCACCCTCCCCATGTCCCTGGTCCCCATTGCACATATTTCCTTCCTTGATTGTTTTCTGCTGCCTACACTAGCTGATGTAAGGGTCTGGGCATTTGAAAGATGAGCTCTACTTCACCCTTCTTTTTTCCAGGATGGCTTAAAATAATTCTCATTGGTTAGCATGGCTACATGCCGGTACTGACCAATGCCTGCCCACCATTGTGATCATTATGCTGTTACAGTCTGTGTACTGCATTTTTCAGATGCCCGGATAACTACAGCAGCTGCATGAGCAGCAGAAGATAATCAAGGAAGGTGATAAGTGCATCGGGCACCAGGGGTGTGAGGAGGGTGTAGTGAGTTAAGCTGGGTATACATGTATCAAAATTCGGCTGGTTCAGCAGGAACTGACTGAAGTTCAATCCATGTGAAGCCTTGTCTGTTCAACAGAAGCTGGTCAGTAGACTGGCTTCTGTTGAACAGTCCCGCTGGAAAACAAGCATTTGATCAGCTGATGCAGCCAGTTGCTGCAGAGCTGATCAGTGTATTCTGATAGGGGGAGTCTCCACTGTCAGAATACATTAGCGCAGTGGGGGAGATCCTTGCATGCACATCATTTGTGTGGATGCAAAGACCTGAGAGTTCTATTTTTCATTCAACCCGCTAGTTGAAAAAAGAAAAAAAGTCTACATGTATACTCAGCTTTAGTCCACCTTTTCATTTCTTGTGAAAACATTTCAAATTTCATTACCACATCTGAACAGCTCAACCTTCTAGGAATGGTCAAACAACTCTTCCTACATTGTTCCAAATATATAAAATTACATTTTAATTTTCTGTTGTGTGGCAGGTTAAGTGGATTGGGAAGAAAGCAATTAGAAAATGTGAAAAATAGAAAATTCCCATTTATGGCTTATTTAGAAGACAGTATAAGGCTTTTTGTACACTTCAAATGATATAAAAAAAGGAAACAGTGCAGTGCGCTGAAAGGTGAGTCTCACCACTCCTTCATTGCAGCTCAGTGCAGGGAAAACCTGCCAGCTGCCTGAACACTAAAGCAGAGCATTTAGCATGTGGGCAATGTGAATAAACAACTTTTGATCAATTGACCAGAATTCTTTGAAACTCAGATATTCAGACCCAATTTAGCAGCATCAGGATGCTTTAGTTAGCTTGGCTATAGCTCTGGGACTACTCCATCAGTTTGACAGCAGGATTCTGAGAACTAAAAAGGGACATGGGTGACTGTTCCTGTAAAATTAATTAATGCTTCCATTAACATAGCATAGCTTAAGAAAAAATTTGAATTTGCTAGTTGCATTTTAAGTGCTTTTATTTGCGTAAAAATCCTTACATGCTCTCCCTGCTTTGCGATGTTTGGAAAGGGGCTGTGGAGTGATGTTTAACATAATTAACCCTATCTGCACTTTGTTTGAAGGTCTTCATTATCAGCTGTAAACTAGATTTAAACATTGTCCTAATAAAGGGTTAAACATTTAGAAACCATTCTCTTTTATTGTATGTTAATGATAGATAACTATTGGTGGAAGGAAAGAAAATAGCATATTCTATGGCCTGCATAGGAAGAGGGAAGAAGCTGACTCAGTGGAGACACATGCTAAACATTGCCTTCTTGGGGGCACACAACACAAAGAGACAACCCTGCAAAAGCAGCATTGTCCTCCTGTGACCAGAATTACTATTGCTAACAGGATCACCATGTAAAATTAGAGAAAATAAGTCAACAAGAACATAAAGTCCTCATGCACACTGGACTTTTTATAGAGGCTGATTTTGGCTTTTGACGTTTTCTTCTAAGTGCCCATTGGTGCACTGGTGATGAGCGAGTTAGTATGCATCAGTGCAGTGGTGGCGAGTTAAGCTGGCCATGCGTGGATGAAAATTCAGCCGGTTCAGCTGGGACCAGGTATGGGCACGGTGCTTGTACAGAAGTCGATGTACCGACTGACTTCTGTACAACTGTTTGTGAGATTTTCCTGCTGGCTATAGCCTGCATTGCTGATTAGTACATTCTGATACTTCCCCGTTGTCAGAATATGAGGGCTCAGTGGGGAGGATTCCTCCAGCCACCTTAAATGTGTTGCTGGTTGAATGAAAAAAAAAAATTACTAATGTATAGGCTGCTTTAATAAGTGTTTTTCGGTACAGCGGCAGTGGGGCACAGGGAGTGGTGTGCATCAATGTAGTGGCAGTGAGTTAATAAATGCACATGGGTGCAGTGGTGGTGAGGAGGTTCAGGGTTTTATTATTGATTTACTATTAATTATTTAAAAAATTTTTGTGTGCTTTGCTATCCTGAAAAAAGCACTGCAGTTTCAGGGACACTAAAACATGTCAAAATATGAAAAATGTACTCAGCACAGGTTAATCAAAAAACAGCACTTGTTATCACAAGACCTTGACGAGATGATTCATTAGTTGCCAAAAAATTAATAAAGACATCAATGTGAAACTAGTAACTAGACGGAACTTGAATAGTTAGGGTCAGGGTTGTTCAGGTTTTGGCTCCAGGCATTCTTGCTAACAGTACTGAATAAAATGGCTGTTGGCCCTGCTTTCATTGATACAGAAAGACATAGAACATTTCAAAAAAGATGAAAGTGGCCTCAAATACAGCATATCAATATGCAAGAGGCTATGCAGTACAGGCCAAAGAAAACAACAAGATTAGCAAGAGATAACTCGTTAAGTAGTAGCAATAGAATCCAAATACTGGAAGAGTGCAGGGTCATTTCAAAAAGAAACACACCAGGGGCACAAAAGCAATCACAGTGAAGGAAAAATAATAAAGGGAAAAAGAGCATCAAGAAGTAAGATGTGCTAGGCTGGTAGAAGAAGAAGGCAGTAATATTCAGATTGGTCCCATACAGAATGGTATCAACCAACATTGGCAGTTAGATATTCCATTTTTGTATTGGGCGAGGAAGAGGGTGGGGATGGGAGAAACAGAGGAGAAGGAGGGGGAGAGAGAGAAATGGAGAAAAAAGATAGAGAGGGACATGAGGGAGAATTGGAGAGGGCCCACCTGAAAGATTTCAAGCATCTGAAACCAAAACTAAGTATATAACAGAGTTGGAAAAATAAATACTTTGCAAAAGCTGCCAGTGCCCAGCAGAGGTTCTGCACAACAGGCTTTGAGAACTTTGAATCTGCTCTTCCCGTGTGGCACAGTCAGCTTTAAAGTATTTTTCTTTCCAACTCAGTTATATATTTAGTCTTGTTTTTTGAATCTTACAGGTTGAAGTCTAGGATGGGTCTCTGTGACTGTGTAGTATAAGATGATGGCTGGGGTTCTTCTGCATTTGCCATTAACCCATGTTCCCTGTTGGAACAGACAATGCTGCTCACAGGGCTGTTCTTGGATTGACACTGGTATAAGTCCCTCTGGGTCCTGAGTTTCCCAACAAAGATTCCCAAGTCTTTAGGTGGTTGGGAAGCTAAACTGGGTTCCTGTGTCTTCTTCCTGGTGGAACTCTTGCTGGAGTCAAATTCATTGGCAGGGGAAAGGGTGGGTCAACAGCACAGATGTAGTAGAAGGAGGTGAAGCAGGCTTATCGCAAAGTTTTCTCCCACCTTGTGTTGACCCAGAGCACTCCAAAACCAGCTGGTATATGGGAAACTTGCAACTCTGCCGGATGCCTGTGCATATCAGTCTGCAAGGATCAGGACAGTCAGTGCCAGCCCTGAGTCCCGGCAGGCTGCTGGATCTGTAGAGTAGGTATTGGGAAGATGAAAGTCAGCTGGCGAAGAAACAGTTTCATAGGACCATCCCAGGAACAGGAGAAAAAAAAAACCTGTGGGAACAAGGAATAAGGTAAGTAATATTGTTTATTAGGGATGAGCTAGGTTCAAAACCTGGTCCAGACTTAGGTCACCTGAACCCTCAGGAAGCTGTCACATGATTGCAGTAAGCCCAATAAGCTGTGGGAGGGAGACACCCTGCCCAACACTTTACAATAGAGCAGAGATTGTTGTGACATCATTGACACTTTTGTAAGGCTGTATTAAGTCAATATTGTTATGGGCATTGTAACAATTGTGCGCAATAGAGACATGGAAGCTGTACGCGACAGCCATCTTGTTAAGGTCTCGGCCATGTTGTTTTTTTATTTACAATCACCTCTCTCCCTCCTCTAGAAAATGGAATTTGTAGCTGTAAGTTATAACAACTTCAAAAGAGCCTCTTATCTTAAATAAAACACAAATAGAGGATCCAAGAGCTGTAACCCGGTAATTAGTCTTGACAGGATGTCTGTTTCCACACACTTTCCTCTGCCCTATCGTAAAACAATAACTCAGCCATCACACATGACCTGTTAAGCCGTTAGGGAATGCAGAGTGTGCCATAAAACATCTATTCCACATGTCACAATTCATAAAATTCTACAGATACTGGGCACATTAATATTAGGTATACATTTGAATAGATCATTCATGCCAAGCCCAACAAGGTCATACATGTCTATGTTAATACCTTCTTCAGCTCTGTGTATACAAAGGAGTATGGGGGAGCTCTTGTCCATAATGGGCATGGTATTGAAACAGCTCCAGATGATCCACATTGGCTCACAATTGATATGATCCAAAAATATTTAGACAGTATAAAGGTGAATAAAGCACCTGGACCAGACGGCATACACCCACGGGTCCTTAAAGAATTGAACTCTGTCATTTCAAAGCCATTGTTTCTAATTTTTAGGGACTCTTTAATGACTGGCATAGTGCCACTGGACTGGAGTAAGGCCAATGTGGTGCCAATATTTAAAATTTTTTAAAAAGGGGTCAAAATCTTTACCAAGTAATTATAGACCGGTTAGTTTAACTTCTATAGTTGGGAAGATACTGGAGAGTTTAATAAAAGACCACATAGATGAGTTCTTGCTGGAAAAAAATATTTTAAGCAACAGACAGCATGGATTCATGAAAGACAGAAGTTGTCAAACAAATCTGATTTCTTCCTATGAGGAGGTGTGAAAAACCTTGGACAGAGGGGTGACGGTGGATGTGGTATACTTGGATTTTGCAAAAGAATTTGACACAGTTCCCCACACACGGCTAATGTGTAAGGTTAAGTCTGCGGGCTTGGAAAAATCCATATGTAAATAGATCTGGGGTCATCAGTGGTGTACCCCAAGGTTCAGTGTTGGGACCCTTACTTTTTAATATATTTATAAATGATATAGGGTCTGAGATTAAAAATCACATTTCAGTCTTTGCAGATGACACCAAGCTATGCAGTGGAATAACGTCCTTACAGGATGTCTCCAACTTACAAACTGACCTCAGCGCACTGTGTAATTGGGCAACTATGTGGTAAATGAGGTTTAATGTTGATAAATGTAAAGTTATGCACTTGGGGGCTAAGAATATACATGCATCATACATACTAGGGGGGTACAACTGGAGGAATCAATAGTGGAGAAGGATCTAGGGGTTCTGGTAGATCACAAGCTTAATAATGGCATGCAATGCCGAGCTGCAGTTTCTAAAGCGAGCAAAATCCTCTTTTGTATTAAAAGAGGACTCCAGAGAGAGATCATTTTACCCCTGTACAAATCATTAGTAAGATCTCATCTGGAATATGCAGTTCAGTTTTGGGCACCAATTCACAAAAAGAACATTGGGGAACTTTATCAAGTATAGAGAAGGGCAACTAAACTGATACGAGTCATGGAGGAGATCAGCTGTGAGGAAAGATTAGAGGAACTGAATTTATTCTCTCTTGAGAAGAGGAGATTAAGGGGGATATGATCAACATGTATAAATACATCAGTGGTTCATTTAGTGAATTCAGTGTAGAGCTATTCACCCTGAGGTCATCACAGAGGACAAGGGGGCACTCTTTACGTCTTGAGGAAAAGAAATTTAATCTCTAAACACGGAAAGGTTTCTTCACAGTGAGAGCTGTGAAAATATGGAATAGACTCCCTCAAGAATTGGTTCTAGCCAGCTCAGTGGATTGCTTCAAAAAAGGCCTGGATTATTTCCTAGATACACAGAATATAATTGGATACAAACATTTATAGTTAAAGTTGATCCAGAGAATATCCGATTGCCTCTCAGGGGATCAGGAAGGAATTTTTTACCCACTAGGAGCAAATTGGATCGTGCTTTGCTGGGGTTTTTTTTGCCTTCCTCTGGATCAACTGTGGGTATAGGATTATAACTTTTTTTTTTTTCTATGGTTGAACTGGATGGACTTTTGCCTTTTTTCAGCCAGACTAACTATGTAACTATGTTAGCACATAGGAGAGAGAAGAAAGCAGTCTCTTCCCTCCTTGGTGACAAGAATACACTGTGTTTGGTATCCCTGGGTTTGAAATATAATTCTGAATATTATTCTGCCAGTTGCTAGAATACCACCTGCATGTATTGGAAGCTATTAATATTAGTATGAAATTGTAGTTGTGACTTGGTCATAAACTTGGTTACCTCCTAGAACCCATCCCCTTACTGGATGATTGGTTAGTTGTTCTCAGGTGACACCCCTTTAATATTATACAAAATGACTGACAGGCCTGGTGAAGGGAGCTCTCGTTTAACATCAATCAAGAAACATCTTAACGTACTTGAGAACCAAGGCAATCTTTTTGCTCGGACAGTTGGATTCTGCTAAACCAGGACTTTGCAAGTATTCTGCCTTCTTAACTCCTTTCCTTTTATTTATTTGCTGCTTTAATCTTCTCTTTATGTCTTTGTAACATCTTTTTCTGTAAATATTTTAATTGCACCATTTTGACCGTTTTAGTAATAAACCCTATTTTGAAAAGTGTTGAAACTGTCTCTAAGGCGTTTAATGCAAACTAAAGAATCCCTGTCTCTTGAAGAGTGCTACTGTATGTAATAATCCTCTGAATATCCCTGTCTGTGGTGACAGTGAGTGTTACAGACGCTTATGCTAAAATCATAGTGTTATTGCTAGGATTTGTGAGTTTACTCCTGCTCTGTAAAAAGGTGGTGGTGGCAGTGTGAAGGGTTAATTGCGTAATTAACCTGATCCAGTAACAATCGCTCTCAGGTTGCTGGCACATGGATTGTGATCCCGCAAGCTGGAAAATCTTTGTGCAGGGTACAGCTGAGAGTGGCATTGTTATGCATGTGACAGTGCGGTGTGAGATCGGCTGGTCCTTTGGTCACGAGTTGGTGAGAAGGGCAGGGGTTGGACGCCACGTTCCATCACAGGCATCCCTTCCCCTTTGTAAATATGTCCCGCATCCGCAACCAATTGACCTAGCAATTAGCTAATTTTTGAATTCAGACTGAACCCAAGTCAGACTGAACTCAAGCACATCCCATGCCCCCTAGACTAAATTAACTTTTGAACCTTGCTGTATTAACCTAGCAGGAGTTCAGCTTTAAGCTCTTATCTATGTACAAAATACTATGCTATTTTGGTAGGTTGATTAATTGCCCAGTTACTGTTTGGTCTGATGCAGCTATTCTCTTTTTGTTTCATGCTGTGTTCATATTAAAGCTGCATTATATAATATATATATACCATCCATCAAGAAAAACAGAGACCTCACTTGGTTATCTTAAAACAGCAACTGACTGCTATGTTTTAGATCTGCCATTGTTTGTGAAATTTTAATATAGAAATATGGTATACAAGGATTAATATTATCATTTTTTTAAACGTCAAGTACCTCTTCACCTTCTTGGCTTTATGCTTATGTTCCTAGTTATTAGTGGAAATCATGAATCAGCTTTCATTGAAGAGTTTATTGAAAGTATAGCATGTTATGTACCTCATAATAGAATATATATTATCTGCATTGCTTTAGCAAATGAAATTTTATTGTAGGCTATTCTTCTACGTTGTAGTAAAACATCTATTGAAGTTATGTCATTATATTTAAGCAAGGGGATATTTAAGCCAGCTAAAAGAAATATCTACCTGCTGATTGATATCTGTATCAGAAACAATAAACAACATGCATTGCATAATTTTGCTTGTCATATATAACACGTCATAACATGTAACAAGTCCCAGTTGTTCTTGTAAAATAACAAATGTATTTATTTCATGTACTTATATAGCAATGTACACAGCGCTTACATAAATACTGTACATTATTATTATACAGTATTTATATAGCGCCAAAAGGTTTGCTATGTACATTATAGTGGGGGACAGTACATGAGACAATACAGTAACAATACAATACAATACACGAGAGGTTCGAGGGCCCTGCTCTTCGGAGCTTACAATCTAGGAGGGAAGGGATAGTGGTACAGGAGGAAATGGCTGTGGGGGATGGAGTGGTAGGAGAAGTGGAGGAGATTGGCTGTTAGGTGAGGGTGGGGTAGGCTTCCCTAAAGAGATAGGTTTTCAGGGTGCGCCTAAAGGTGAGCAGGGTAGATGACAGTCTGATGGATTGGAGTAGTGAGTTCCAGAGGATGGGGGAAGACCTGGAGAAGTCCTGGAGTCGGGTATGGGAGGAGGAGACCAGGGAACTGGAGAGTAGGAGGTCTTGTGAGGAGCGAAGAGTACGTGTTGGGTGGTATTTGGGTATCAGGTCGGTGAGGTAGTTTGGGGAAGTATTATGAATAGCTTTGTACGTCAATGTTAGTACCGTATTTTCCGGCGTATAAGACGACTGGGCGTATAAGACGACCCCCCTACTTTTCCTGTTAAAATATAGGCTTTGGGCTATACTCGCCGTATAAGACTACCCCCCTCTACCAACCAATCACGGCAAGCGATGTACCAGTATTTTCTGTGCACACTGCATACAAAGCCTGCTTGGATTGGGTGGGTCAGCTCTCCCTGCCTGCCCAGCCCTCCCTGTCTCCAAGATGATCTGAGAACTGCCACAGTTATTAATATATAATAATTAATGTTAATTACCGTATTTCCTGCAAGGTACTGCCTAGCTGACGCTTCTGCACATGTCTTCGGCAGCAGTAGACGATCGCTGATCACCATTCCTCACAGAACTGCATGAGACGTCGGATGCAGCCGTTCAGTGCTCGATTGAGCTTGACTGAAACTGTGATATGCAGAGAAGGGATACACATCGGGTAGCGGCAAGAAGACGCTTCTGCACATGTCACAGTTTCAGTCAAGCTCAATCGAGCACTGAACGGCTGCATCCGACGTCTCATGCAGTTCTGTGAGGAATGGTGATCAGCGATCGTCTACTGCTGCCGAAGACATGCGCAGAAGCGTCAGCTCGGAAGTACAGGTAAGGTTTCAGCACAACACCCGGCGTATAAGACGACCCCCGACTTTGTAGAAGATTTCCAGGGGTTAAAAAGTCGTCTTATACGCCGGAAAATATGGTAGTTTGAATTTTATGCGTTGGGCAATCGGAAGCCAGTGGAGGGAATGACAGAGGGGGGTGGCGGATACAGAGCGGTTGGTAAGGTGGATGAGTTTGGCCGCTGAGTTCAGGATAGACTGAAGCGGGGATAGTCTGTGATGAGGTAGGCCGGAGAGGAGGGAGTTGCAGTAGTCGAGTCGTGAGATAATAAGGGAGTGAATTAGTTGTTTAGTACATTCACATCAGTCCCTAACCCTCAAGGGCTATACAATCTAAGCTCCCTAACTCACATTGATATACTATGGCCAATTTAGACAGGATCCAATTAACATACCAGCATGTCTTTGGAGTGTGGGAGGAAACTGGAGGAAACCCACACAGTCACAGGGAGAACATGCAAACTCCAGGCAGGTGGTGCTGTGGCTGGGATTTGAACCAACCACCCTAGTACTGCCAGGCAGAAGTGCTAACCATTTAGCCACTGTGCTGCCAACCAAATGCAAAATGTCTTACTTATGGTATTACTGTCCAATTGAACATTTAGTTTAAATCAGCTAAATACATTTCAGATACCTTAAACAAAAGGTGTTCAATATTTAAAATTTTTCTTTCTAAAGTAGCTACAGCCTGAGTAGTAAAACCTGCACCCTGCCAGTAGCTGAAGACTGTGACCTCTGTGACCAGTAACTCATATTCCCTGCTGGTTGGAGAACTCTAACTAGGACTCAGCAAGGGGGCTTGTGAGACCTCTGTAAAAAGACCACTGCTTCCCCACAGACAACAAGGGTCTCAGTCTGAAGCATGCTGACACAGAACAATTTTTTCTACTCGTAGTTACTTTCAAAAGAAAACAAACTATGCGGTTTTGCACCTTTTATTTTAATGCACCTGGATCACCTAGGTCTGCATCTATCTTGGAAGCTAGATCCAATGATTAGCCTTAGCTGTCCACAGGCATTTTTATTTGTGAACTGAGTGCAGCTTTTTCTCTGCTGTGGGATCTTACTGCTGTGTGAAAATGCTGACTGCTGACAGAACACTAAGTGCAGCAAAGATCCTGCTGCCTCTTGAATGTTTGCTTTTATTTTCATCCCAAGTAGGGTTTTATATTAAATACTGCACCACTACAGCTAGCTAAGTATTTGGCTCGCAGTTGTGGTTAGACGTGCAGTTCGTTTAGTTCCGAATCAAAATTTGGTTACATTTTCCATTATTCAGAGATTCAATTGTATTTGAATTCTGAATTACAATAGCAATGAATTTAAACGAATCCGAAATAATGAATCAAAATTAGTCTGAAATTCGAATCGATTCAAATTCAAAAACTCATTTGAAAACAAATTCAAATTTGAAAAAAAGTTTGAATTTGAAAACAAGAAAAGAATAACATAGAACAGAAAATAAAGGAATAGAAAAAGGTAGAATAACATAGACTAGAATTGAGAATAAAAGAATAGAATAGAACAGAGGGAAAAAAAGAACAGAATAGAAAATATAAGAACAGAATACAATAGAAAATAGATTAAAACAGAACAATATAGAATAGAAAATAAAATAAAGGAATATAACAGAAACGAATAGAATCAATTAAAATAGAACAGAAAAAAGTAGAATAGAATAGAAAAGATTAGAAAATAAAAAAATAGAATAGAAAAGTATAGAGGAAAAAAGAACATAATAGGAAATAAAAGAATAAAACAGAATACAAAAGAAAAGAATAGAATAGAAAAGAATAGAGTAAAACAGAAAAAAAAGAATAGAAAATAAAGAAATAGAATAGAATTAAGTAGAATAGAATAGAAAAGATTAGAATAGAAAATAAAAAGATAGACTAGAAAAGAAAAGAATAGAGGAAAAAAGAGCAGAATAGAAAATAAAAGAATAAAACAGAATCCAAAAGAAAAGAATAGAATATAAAAGAATAGAATAGAGTAAAACAGAAAAAAAACAGAATAGAAAATAAAGGAATAGAATTAAGTAGAATAGAATAGAATAGAAAAGATGAGAATAGAAAATATTAGAATAGACAATAAAAAGATTGAATAGAAAAGAAAAGAATAAAGGAAAAAAGAGCAGAATAGAAAATAAAAGAATAAAACAGAATCCAAAAGAAAAGAATAGAATACAAAAGAATAGAGTAAAACAGAAAAAACTGAATAGAAAAATAAAGGAATAGAATAGAATTAAGTAGAATAGAATGGAAAATATTAGAATAGAAAATAAAAGAATAGAATAGAAAATAAAAAAATAGAATAGAAAAGTATAGAGGAAAAAAGAACAGAATAGAAAATAAAAGAATAAAACAGAATCCAAAAGAAAAGAATAGAATAGAAAAGAATAAAGTAAAACAGAACAAAACAGAATAGAAAATAAAGGAATAGAATAGAATTAAGTAGAATAGCATAGAATAGAATATAAAAGAGTATAATAGAATAGAAAATCAAAGAATAGAATAGAAAAGATTAGAGTAGATCAGAAAATCAAAGAAAAGAATAGAATAGAAAACCGAAAAAGAAAAGAATAGAATAAAATAGAAAGAAGATAACTGTCTTCCGAAATTCGAATTTTAAATAGAATAAATTTGAACAGAATACATTTGAATAGAATATATAATAATAGAATAGACTAAGAAAGAATAGATTAGAAAATAATAAAATACTTTACAAAACAATAAGAATTGTGAGCTGCGCTATGGTGATGTAGTTATCAACAAAAGCACTGTGAAAATTTTTCTAAAAAAATAGAAAATTTCCAATATGGACATGCAACTCTTCATATAGCCCATATACCATCAAAAACGCATATGGATTCTGGATTGTAACGTTACAATTCTTATCAAATCTATTAGAATTATTTTCAAATCCATTCAAATTATTTTCTAATCGGTTATAATTATTTTCTAAACCATTTGAAATTCTGAATTCAGTTGAATTCGAATTTGAATAAACGACACAAAATGAATTCCAAATGAAAGTGTAAACCAGCAGCATATATTTAGCTGATTTTTTTGTTCAACAATTAGGCCTCATTCATGCCAAAGTACCCTGCCCCCCTGGAGAAAATGTGTTATTATTATTATTATACAGGATTTATATAGCGCCAACAGTTTGCTCAGCGCTTTACATTATAGTGGGAGACAATACAGCAACAATACAGATCAATACAAGAGGGTTAGGAGGGCCTGATCCTGGGAGCTTACATGGATGTAGCATGCGTGTTTATGCCTGGTTTTGCATATTCCTGCATTTGGAATTAGTGAATTCTATTGGCCAGAATATTAATTTATTCTGGCCATTGGAATGCATTAATGTGCTTTTATGTGCACTTGGCATTATTTTCTGCCCAAACACTACAACTTTGCATTTTTTCGTGCCCAAACACTTCTCTTCTGAACGTGTAAAGATGTTTTTTTCTTTTTCTGCCTCTAAACGCTCCTGCCTCTAAATGCCTGTAAATACCTAGGTGTGCGTGAGCACATAGGTTAACATAGAGAGGCGTTTTTTACATCCTATGTGCATGAGACTTGGTTTACATACTACAGCGGCATCCCAAAATTATTTATTCAAGTTACACATGCTTTCTCATTAAATAGACTAGCTTTGAGCAGCATATAGAAATTGGCCAATAGTTTACTGTTCTGCTCTTGCTAATGCTAAGCTGTCTCACCACTCGCCTATTCCTATTAAGCTCTCATTAGGAATGAAAGAGAACTCTACTTTCAGTTAAAAAAATAGTATAAATTTGCTACATAAGGTATTTAAAAATACTTTTGCATTTTTATTTAAAGTAGTAATTTTCTAAAAATTTCAAAAAATTTTATGCAATATGGCAACCTTGCAGCTTGCTCTTGCCCTTGCTTTAGGAGCACCCAAGTAGGCTCACTCCCCAGCCACTGCTCTATGTGCCCATTCACATACAGAGTGCTGCTCAGACTCTCACCACCCCCGCTCTTTCCTCATTGGCTCACTAGCTCTGATTGACAGTATCGGAAGTCAGTATTGGCTATTGCTACTGTCTCAGCTAGTGAGGAGGGAAAGTCCCGGGAGAGCCACTGCTCCTGTGCACATCTCTGGATCCAGAGGAGGCTCAGGTAAGTATTAGGGGGGCTTCTGCACACAAAAGGTTTTTACCTTCATGCATAGAATGCATAAAGTAACCCTGAGCCTTTAAAACCACGTTAACATTCAAAACTTTGTTGTCCAACTTTAACCATTTGCCGCCTGCCCTATGGCCGAATGGCGGGTGGCAAATGTCATCAGCGTTCCGGGTGGACGCCATATGGCGTCCTCCTGCACATGCGCAGATTGCGCTCCTGCAGAACGGCGCAGCGGCGCAATCTGTCACCGGCCGTGTACTTCGGACACGGCCGATGACAGATCTGAGTATCGGCCCCGTTGCTGTTACCATGTGACCTGCTGTGACCAATCACAGCAGGTCACATGACAGTTGTATACAATGGATGGCTTCATTCATGCCATCCATTGTATACTAGTGTCTAGCTGTGAATGGTCACAGTTAATCACATGCACATGTCATGTGATTAGCCGTGGCCAAATCACAGCTAATCACAAAAAAAAACAAAAAAAAAAAACCCTGAATGAATCGATGTCATTCAGGTAAATGCTTGCTTATAGCAAAGTAATTCTTTGCTATAAGCAAATTGTGTAAAAAAAAAAAAAAATACTGATCACTTCCCCAAAGCAGTACAATGATACTATGGTAACATTGTACTACTTTGGTCATAGTGAAATATGAAAAAAAAATCTTAAAAAAAAGAAAAAAAAATGTATAAAAAATAATAGAAAAAAAAATATATATATATTTTTTTTTTTCATACTGTCACCAGTCAGTTTCCCTGATCACCGCCATGCCAGTTATATGATGACGCTGTACTGCACTGGTGACAATATGTAAAAAAAAAAATTATGACAAAAAAAATACAACTTCAAAAAACTCGCCATGCCTCTTATGAAGTACGTCGGACTGTCTACTTTGCAAAAAGGGGTCATTTGGGGGATATCTGTACTTTTCTGACTTTTCTTGGACCTCAAGAAATTAGATTGGCTGTCAGTACTTCAGGATTGATCAATATTCAGATCTATACCATAGTTTGTGAACTCTATATCTTTCCTACAAACTAAATAATACATCCTAATTTGGGTTATTTTCACCAAAGACATGTAGCAGAATACATCTTGGTCTAAATTTATGAAGAACAATTATTTATTTGCAAACTTTTATAACAGAAACAAAGAAAGCCTTTTTTTTTTTCAAAATTTTTGGTCTTTTTTTGTTAATTTAGCAAAAAATAAAAACCCCAGTGGTGATTAAATACCACCAAAAGAAAGCTCTAGTTGTGTGAAGAAAATGATAAAATTTTAGTTTGGGTACAATGTTGTATGACCGCGCAATTGTCATTCAAAGTGTGAGAGCGCTGAAACCTGAAAACTGGCCTGGGCAGGAAGGTGTAAAATTGCCCGGTATTGAATTGGTTAAACACTTCTAAGACCGTTGTCTTCTCTTGTTTTTGTCTGGCAACCTGACAATAGACTCCCTCAAGAGTTGGTTCTGGCCAGCTCAGTGGATTGCTTCAAAAAAGGCCTGGATTCTTTCTTAGATACACAGAATATAACTGGATACTAATATTTATAGGTAAAGTTGATCCAGGGAATATCCAATTGCCTCTCGGGGGATCAGGAAGGAATTTTTTTCCCAACAGGAGCAAACTGGATCGTGCTTTGCTGGGTTTTTTTTTGCCTTCCTCTGGATCAACTGTGGGTATAGGATTATAACTCTTTTTTTTTTTCTATGGTCGAACTGGATGGACTTTTGTCTTTTTTCAGCCAGACTAACTATGTATGTAACTATGTAACTGAAAAAGCTGAAGTTAGAAGGTGATTGGCTACTATGCACAGCTGTACCAGATTTTGTAAATCAACCCCAGAGTATCTCTAGCCAAGTGAAGTATTAAATATAATGCAATAAAATAACAGCAATCTAACATACAAAACATTAGGCTGAAAAGCCACAATCCAAATCAGGACACGGCATAAAGATAACAGTGGACCATTCAATAATCAAGCAGGGGGCAATTCTTTATGTCAGATTTAAACTCCTTTAACCATGTAAGGAGGTGCACAACACTCTCCCCCTGGGGAAATGCAATCAGTATATGTCTATACCTCATATACAAAAACCTACAACTTAAGTATGCATCAAGTGAATAAAAAATACTGCAGTGGGTCCTGCATTGCTAACTAAAAATCAGGAATAAAAAAAAGAAAAGACCAAATGGAAAAGAAAGACCAGAAGATAAAGTAATGAGAAGAGAGGATAAAGGGGTATAAGAAAGGGAGGATGGGGGGGGGGAGGAGAGAGAAAAAAAATATTTGGGGGAGGGTATGGTAGGGAGAGGTAAAAAAAGGTGTGTATCAACCCATCTATCCACCGCTTAGCCTACATTCCAAACTTCAAAGTACCTAGCTGACAAATCAGGCCAGCAATATCGCCAGCTCTCCCAACTGAGATCCATAACTCCATATCAAGGGCCCAGAAATTTAGGAATTAAGATTTTGATAGGTTAGTGTCATCTGAAAATGGAGCCAACAGGCCCAGGTCTGCGTACATTTATAGATATTATCTTGAGATATGTGAATCCAAAAGTGAGCAGGGGGAGGGAGTGCTAAGATGCATCTACCATGTGTGCATTTGGGGATGGACCTTCAGCAATGGGGGTTAGTAGAAGGTCCATGTGGAGGTGGTGTACAAGTCCATCTGTAGTGGGGGGCTTATAGTAGACGTGTCCGAGGAGGCAGCCAGCTGTAATAGCTTGTAGATACTCCCAATGCAGGTAGAGAAGAGAGACAGCAGCCCCATTCTAAGTGTAGATGGTTAACATCAGGCAGATTTAATGGTAAAATTGCACTCACATAGGTAGGTAAAAGGTAGGCATTTCAAGTAATGGAGGTCCAGTGGGAGCATCAGGTTCTTTGGCCACTCTCTGGGTGTTTTTCCGCCACTCCGGTGGTGTCCAGGGCTCAGGGAGTAGTAGAGAGGCGCAGGGAGGCTCACAGGAATGATGTCACCGCATGGACTGGGTTTCCAAGATGGCGCGCTTTCGGAGCATACTCACACTTCGTCAGGCCAATCCAGCAGCCATCTTAGTGTGGGCTTATATGGGCAAAACCAGTGGGTGGGGCTGATCAGTCAATTACTACTGTTTTTAGGGAAGGCTTGCATCTAAAACCTGAAGGACTCACATCTGACCCATTGTACCAGAACCTCATTTCTACATGTGCATATTCTGGATACAAGTTCACTTGAAAAAATGTTAAACCTTCATTAATATGTTGCATTTACTTTATGGTATACCTTGTTTTATCACTGGAATGTGCATGAGCTTACTGTCATCTAGGCATAAGAAATTGGTCTTTTATACTATGGTCAGCATACTCATGAAATAAATAACTACATATAATTTAATGTAATACAATTACCTTGAAAGAAACAGAGAAACACATGGATACCTTAGCAGATCGGAATTATTGGAAACTATGGCAGTTGCTGTATAATTATAAAATCTTAGCTTTACATTGTTAATTTCTCGGTTTTACTTAATAGGTCTTTGCTTAAGTCTCTCACTCCCCCCTCCTTTCTTATTCTCTCTCTCACTCTCTTTGCCAGTCTGAATGTATCAGTATAACAGATAAAAGATACACTCTTGTACAGCTAAATGTGGTCTGAATGACCTCTTTTACATAATTGTATGTCAATTAGATTGATGTGAATAGAGATATGCATTCAATTAAAATTTCTTATACAATATTGACATAATTAAATACAGCTTTCTGTTCTTTTGATGATATATTCCAATCGTGTCATTTATGTGTATTTTTTTTTTAAGAAAAAGGAATATTCGATTATGTTGCTGATGATGACCATATTGTAATACTATATGCATTGTATAGGCAAGACTTAGAAACCTTTCATACATATAATTAATTATTTAAGCACATGTGCAGACTGCAGTGCAAGATTATTTTACAATCTGTCTAGCCATTTAAAGATCACCACGACCACAATCCCATGGGTTACTCAGCCAGAATCTGTGTTGTAAAGATGATACAGGCTCTAATAGATACTGTAACAAAGTATCATGAAATGAGAGAGATGTATACTTTAATTTGCAGATCAACCTTTTCCTCATTGCTTCAAGCAGCTCAGTATTTTATCTTGCTGTGGACTTGATTTTTCAATTTGCAATAAGAAAATGTGAGTAATGTGCAAAGTAAAAATGAACATTTTTGTTTAAATAAATCGCCTTAGCTTAGTAAGGCAAAGAGCAATCCGCAGTGTAAGTACTTTCAAGCAGCAAATCAAAAGTCATATTTTACTTAACTAAACACTGTAACTTAAATGCCATTGGTTGTCTTGGATTGCTCAGTGTATTATCATAGCAGCACAACAAAACTATGTTAAATTGTTTTTATTGGGAAGATTAGAAAGAGAGGATCAGAGCAGTTCATGCGGTACCTACTTAGCAATCTTTCCTTATCCTTTGCAGCTTTCTGGTGGGGTCCAGTAACTAAATGTATCAGAGAAATAAGGAGACGCAGCAAAACAACTCAGAAATCCATGCTTCAGTGCACCTTTGACTTACATCCTGACCTTTGCTATGTTTTCATGGTGCTTCTCCAGAAACTGTTTTAGGAGTAATAAGCTGTGCAAAAAATACTGGATAGAAAATAAAAAGAACTACATCTTCTGGGTATAACATCCAAATATTTCAAAGATCTATAAATCAGGCAGGCAGGCAGCAATTTTAGAATGCTGAGCATTGTGTAATACAAAGCAACCAGGTGGACTCCTGTATGTCCACACTTAGCATATAAAAGACAAAGGGGTTGCAGCAAAAAGAACTTTTATTACTCAAAGTTCATGTTTGACAGCAACAATTTGGGGCATCCCTGATCTTTTTCAAACAGATAATGCACATTTAGAAAGGATATAAGTGAGTCAGAAAGGGTGGTACAATGTATCAGCATAGTTAGCCCTATAAGACTAATGCAACATGTTAAAACTGGAAATAGCAAAACATAAAAAGTAGGAACCCTCCAGGATGGAGAGGGATCATATTCAGCAAGGATCTCCCAGTGCGTCCTCGGCCATCTATAAATGAAAATAAAAACACACAAATAAATACAGAATAAAATCTTAATTTAATATATTGGAAAAGGAATCCATTATTATAAATAATTTTAAACTTGGACATGTACTGTAGCTTGCTGCAGATTTTGGAGAAGAATAGTTTGGTTTTTCGTTATATTTGCTGATAGAAAATTACCACGTTATTTCAAGAGGATATTGGAAAGCCACTGCAACCAATTGTTGAAGAGATTTCCACCTAGGGTACATTAAGATTGATTCTCACAGTCGGTTATTCTAATTTAAAATAATTCTAAGAACACTGATTAGCTACACCAATCAATTAATGGATCCTCTAACAATGCAGGTTTAACTGTTGCAAAATTTGTTAGCCATGTATATACTTCTAAGCAAGATCAGAATATCTGATTTGGCTAAAGCAGGCCATAGACAATGCAATATTCTTTACTGCCTAATTCCCTCAGCAACAATCCCGCTGAGCTATTTTCTGGCGGGGTGAGGGGGGGGGATCTGTCCTTGCTGGGACAATACAGTGAATATTGCTAGTGTCTATAGCCACTGGCAATAATCACATGAAGAATCCAACAGGCTGGTTGTACCCAAGTCATACAACAATCAAACTGAGCACAATCAGCCTGCCCATAGATGGTTAAAATCTCAGCGGGTCCCTGCTGAACCTGTTGAGATTTGAACCATCTATGGCTGGCTTTAGTTGTCAAAGTTTGGCAAATAAAGCTGTACTTGTTTGTTGTGAATCAATTGTATTCTGCAGATCTCTGTAGATTACATATATTGCAACGAGGAACCAAAATTCATCTCTTAAAACGAGCCAGCTGTGTTCATGTATATCGTACATTTCCAGAGTGGGACTTGCTGTCTTAGTAACTCTTCAGAACAGGTAATTCAGGTTTCTTAAAATGCAGTTATGAGCTCTTAAGCAGCTCCAAAGATGCTTTTTAAGATACTAGAAGCAGCTATTCAAAATGGATCTTAGCACAGCAATTCTTTCAAAGTAAAGAGATTTGTTTAGCATATAATTAGTTAATTATATGTGGTGTAAACATATCACAAGTAATCCTCTGCTCATTCTATCTACACCAGTAGACCTTAATCTATGCTAACTGGTCAAGTATTGAAGAATGCCATGTGCCGCACTAAGAATAGAAAAGTAGTTATAGTAAATAATTAGCAGTAATAATAATAATAACAATCATAATGTTGAAACATTAATTCATTACATTATTATTATCATTATACAGGATTTATATAGCGCCAACAGTTTGCACAGTGCTTTACAAAATGAAGGTAGACAATACAGTTACAATACAATTTGGTACAAGAGGAAATAGAGGGCCCTGCTCATTAGAGTTTACAATCTAGGATTATAATCTTGAATTGGCTTCATACATATTTTATTTGTGAAGTGAGGCATTTCTTTAGATAGGCAGCATCTGATTAACCTCAACAGTGCTTAAGGATCAGCCTGTACAAACTAAAATATTATAAACTGTATTTTTCATTTCATCATACTCATGATGCAGAACTGACTACAAAGTTCAGAAAAACTTCAGTCTGAATAAATCTCCAATGGAAATCTGTATTGTAACAATTTAATTAGATTCCTGGGGATTTGCCACTGTCATGTTTCCGTGCTGCTATTCTTAAAGTAAGCCTGTGCTTTGCCCATGCTAAGTAAAGCAATAGGTTCACTTTAATGCCCCACTCTTTAGCTGTGTATCATTCCTTTGCCTTTCTCCCCATTCATTCTCCATTTGTTCAGCTATTGGGAGCAAAGAGAGAGCACTCTTTGTAAGCTTTGATTATACACAGGGCTAAGACTCTGTCCAGCCCTGAGTGACAGCAGTGGTACAACCACCAGTCATAAGAGCTGTCACATGTACTATAGAGAATCCTATCTGGAAGTAACAGGTATTCTCTCTCTCTCTCTCTGCAGCTTAATGGAATATATGGTGAGTATACAGTATGCTTCTAGGAAGGGGGATAAAGAAAACCTGTTGTTATTCATTCAACAGTATATTTTATACCCAGTAACAAATAAATATATTTAAATATAAGATGAGCCAATTTCTTTTTAAATCTTGTTAATCAATAACAGGTACAGTCATGGCCGAAATTGTTGGCACCCTTGATATTTCTCCAGGAAATCATGTATTTCTCACGAAACGTATTGCATTAACACATGTTTTGCTATACACATGTTTATTCCCTTTGTGTGTATTGGGACAAAACAAAAAAAGGGAGGAAAGAAAGCAAATTCGACATAATGTCACACAAACCTCCAAAAATGGGCTGGACAAAAGTATTGGCACCCTTTCACAACTGCGGATAAATAAGAATGTTACAAGCATGTGATGCTCCTGTAAACTCACCTGGGGCAAGTAACAGGTGTGGGCAATATAGAAATCACACCTGAAAGCAGATAAAAAGGAGAGACGTTCACTTAACCTTTGCATTGTGTGTCTGTCTGTGCCACACTAAGCATGGACAACAGAAAGAGGAGACGAGAACTGTCTGAGGACCTGAGAACCAAAATTGTGGCAAAATATCAACAATCTCAAGGTTACAAGTCCATCTCCAGAGAACTAGATTTGCCTTTGTCCACAGTGCGCAACATTATCAAGAAGTTTGCAACCCATGGCACTGTAGCTAATCTCCCTGGTCGTGGACGGATGAGGAAAATTGATGAAAGATTGCAACGCAGAATAGTCCGGATGGTGGATAAGCAGCCCCAAACATGTTCCAAAGACATTCAAGCTGTCCTGCAGGCTCAGGGAGCATCAGTGTCAGCGCGAACTATCCGTCGACATTTAAATGAAATGAAACGCTATGGCAGGAGACCCAGGAGGACCCCACTGCTGACACAGAGACATAAAAAAGCAAGACTACAGTTTGCCAAAATGTACTTGAGTAAGCCAAAAGCCTTCTGGGAAAACGTCTTGTGGACAGATGAGACCAAGATAGAGCTTTTCGGTAAAGCACATCATTCTACTGTTTACCGAAAACGGAATGAGGCCTACAAAGAACAAAACACAGTACCTACGGTAAAATATGGTGGAGGTTCAATGATGTTTTGGGGTTGTTTTGCTGCCTCTGGCACTGGGTGCCTTGACTGTGTGCAAGGCATCATGAAATCTGAGGATTACCAAAGGATTTTGGGTCGCACTGTAGGGCCCAGTGTCAGAAAGCTGGGTTTGCGTCCAAGATCCTGGGTCTTCCAGCAGGACAATGACCCCAAACATACGTCAAAAAGCACTCAGAAATGGATGGCAAAGAAGCGCTGGAGAGTTCTGAAGTGGCCAGCAATGAGCCCAGATCTAAATCCCATTGAACACCTGTGGAGAGATCTTAAAATTGCTGTTGGGAAAAGGTGTCCTTCCAATAAGAGAGACCTGGAGCTGTTTGCAAAGGAAGAGTGGTCCAAAATTCCGGGTGAGAGGTGTCAGAAGCTTATTGATGGTTATAGGAAGCGACTGATTTCAGTTATGTTTTCCAAAGGGTGTGCAACCAAATATTAAGTTAAGGGTGCCAATACTTTTGTCCAGCCCATTTTTGGGGTTTTGTGTGACATTATGTCATATTTGCTTTTCTGCCTCTGTTTTATATTTGTTCCAATACATACAAAGGGAATAAACATGTGTATAGCAAAACATGTGTTAATGCAATACCTTTTTTGTGTGAAATACTTGATTTTCAGGAAAAATATCAAGGGTGCCAACAATTTCGGCCATGACTGTATATAAAAAGAATTTACTGTAAACATCCCCTTAATTGCATCTTAAAGTATTGTTATTTGCATCAAACCATTAATTAGAAAACTGTGCCCCTTTCAGTACCCTCTTCCACCTCCATTTGTTTGAGCGTTCAAAGTAAAGCGGACATGAACAACATCAAACACAAACCAAATTGAATATCAATCATTATGCTGTATCTCCATCAAACACACTCTGGTTTACATCTACAAAGAAACAGGAAAGCTTGCCTTTTCTTCTTTACTTTGTTCTTGACCTTATATTTTAATTTGTCTTGCAGAACTGTGGGTGCAGGTGGTTCTCATTTCAAGAGAGCCATTGCGATTATTGTTTGGCTGAGAAATTATGAAATGAATTATGAAATGTTTCATAGGGCTTGAAATACAGTCCATTGTGCTGTGGAAGTCTATTGATTGTGATTGACCTGGTTGTCTAATCATCTCTTTTGCTAAGTTAATATGTGAATGTACACTGATATATTTTTGTCTTATTTTAGGAAGTGATGCTTTAAATATTGTTTTTGTTGAATAGTACCAACAATATTAAGCAGACAATTCTTGTAGGAGGACTACTTTTATTAAAACCATTAAATATTAGCACTGAATGTAACAAGGTATTTTGATCAAGCCACGTTTCTTAGAGATCAGTGTATGCCTTGTCATTCTGGCAGTTAGGAGATGCACTGAAAAAAGGATATGAATTGTTCTCTCCTCAGTAGACATGGTCCTGTAGCTTGTATGCAGTTCAGGGGTGATGCTATTGTGAAAGGATACCCATAGGCACACTGAAGAGAAAACAGCAGGGATGTGTGTTGGGTGATGGAGTCCATCAAAGGTCATAGTGCAGTGTGATATGAAGCTAAACCATCCTATTCTTGAGTATGCAAGACTATGTGTGAACGCGTGCAGAGATTATTAAAACACAGGGTGAATGAAAAGTGGGGGACAGGAAAAAAATACAACAAAATCAACTTATGTAGCATTGTACAATGCAGTATAGAATTAAACATGAGCATATAAAGCAAACTTTAGCTGAGTACATGCATCTGGCCAGGGAGCATGAATATGTAGGAAAGTGAAGGTAGCTCCTAAAACAAATGCACTGGAAGTTGTCAAAGTGGCTCAGATTAATTAAGTTGTGATAGAACTTAAAGAAGAGCTGCAAACAAACCCTTTTATAGGATAGAAGGCTTAGAAGTTCTGAAAAGTTTACATTTGTTTCTGTATTGTTATGCTCTTTACAATGAGTTTAGATATGAATTTTACACTAACTTCTCAGCTCTGTTCCCACACTGGTGAACAGAACACACAGCACAGGTACACAAAATGTCTATGGCGAATTTTTCTAGAGGTCACTATCATCATTATTTGTTTTAAATAACTGGAATAAAATCAATATGGCACATTATTTAATTAAATATATTATAGAACATTTTATTTTAACATTGGATGCTCATTTTTCAAGTCAAATCCCATTTGTTTTAGATCTGTGCTATGATAGTACAATATGTAAATTTTTTGTGTGACTGGGCACTGAATCTGGTCTTATAATTTACTTCTTCTATATGGTTCTCATCTTATTTATAAAGTTGTATTATAAATCTTTGGTTGAAATATTTTCCAAGATAAGAATCTTTGTCATAGTTTATTTACCAGATAGATATGAAAGGAAAAGCTAGCTATCATACAGAAAGAATGCTAGCCTACTGGGTGTCAAATGCAGGAAATAAATTTTAACTTGGCATATTTCATCATGTAGGCTTTCAGTGGTTAAAACTTGTGTTGTCTGGGGAACAAACAAATCTTCCATAGCCATATTGAATTTTTTTCATTTGAAGAGCTACGCTAGAAATGTCTGGTTGTAGTATCTTGGATGATGTAAATGATCCTATAGTGGGCTAAAAATTGTGAGCAACATTCTGTCATGTGAAAAAAAATCCTGTTTACTTATTTATTCTGCACACAATTGGATATTTTCTATGAAAAAAGTTCCTTTGTTATGATCAGTAAAATAGTTGCGTATAGCTGCGTATGCATACATTATGATAATTTATTTTTCCTCTTTGTTTAGACCTAATTTACTTGCTTACAAATGTGTTTACATGCGTTTATACACATAAGCACGTAAAGATTATGTTCTTAGATGCAGATTTTGAAATTCTGTGTTATAGATCTGAATGCAGAACATGGTTATGCACCTGTGTGAATGGCTCCATTGAAAACAACGCAAGTGTGTTCAGATCTGAAATTAAAAAACACTTGTATATGCTTTTTGCCATGTGAATGAAGCTTAAGGCGGGCCAGCTGCACTGCCTTATTGCTGACACTTGTGACTCTTGGATTCCTCTGTAGAGCTGCCAGCTTCTACTCCTCTCCCTCCAGCTGTGCTGCAGGAGGATCTATAGATGTCTATAGATGTCCTCCCAGAACCCTGTCCCCTGCGCATCCCTGGTGCGAACATCGGGCGTGCTCTGTGATCACTGTGTCCTTTGAACACATCTGATCACAGATCAAAGTAAAGGGCCCTTTACCATGTGATCAAATGTGTCCAATCACAGGTGATCACATGTAAAAAAATACTGGTTATTGACATTTCCTTTCCTCTTGCGCTGTCACTGTGTGAGGAAAGCAAAGCTGATAACCGGCAATCCTGTGACACACATTTACACCGATAATCAGGGCACTGATCATCAGTGCCCTGATAATCAGTGCAGCCCCATCATCCCCAAGTAGTGCCCATTAGTGCAGCTTATTAGTGTCCATCAGTGCCCCTCATCAGTGCCCATCAGTGCCGCCTCATCAGTGCAGCCTCATCAGTGCCCATCAGTGCCCCTCATCAGTGCCCATCAGTGCAGCCTTTTCAGTGCCCATCAGTGTAGCCTCATCAGTGACCATTAATGTAGCCCATGCCTGCCATACAGTGCAGCCTATCAGAGCCCTATAGGCTCTCTATGCCTCAAAAAAAGTACAGTTTTGTGTGACCGTGCAATTGTCATTCAAAGTGTGACAGCGCTTGAAAGCTGAAAATTGGCCTGGGCAGGAAGGGGGTGAAAGTGCCTAATATTTAAGTGGTTAAAACGCTCCAGAGGTACCTCTTACCTTTTCCCAATGACTTCCAGGCATTTGCAGGAAATGCCTTGACATGTTACTGCAGCTTCACGTATTACTGCAAAATCTGGAGCACAAGAAATGAAATGATAGGGGGTAAAAGCTCTTCTGCTTTCCATAACTACTTTACTGACATGTTGGCTGCTCGGCAGTTATGCAATAATTAGAAAAAAAAACATTTGAAATGCAAAAGATTTATCAAGTGACCTTACTGCATTTGGGGTACCTCTGTCTAGTGCATGAGTGCAGTGAGGGCATGTAATGTTTAGATCAGTTCAGCTTGTCAGGTTCTACGGATCAAAAAGGGTGGTGTGGTGGTTGCTGGATGTTGTGAAAAAACATAGATGCCATAACTCTAGTTAGAATTGTTTAGGTTAGCATTCATTTGTCAATCTGTCAGCAAAATAACTGGAAAGCCTGCATGATCCATTTATAGCTTTCAACCAGGCTACTTTAAAATACTGTTTATTATATAGATACTCTATCCCACATCCCAACCACCCAAACAGATAATCTTTGAAACCTGCCGTGACATCAACAAATATAAGTACAGTATATACTGTATATTATAGTGTGTATATATATATATATATATATATATATATATATATTAGCAAGGTTTGTCCTGAAACGTTGGTATACGTTTTAACTTTTTTTGTACCTTAGATAAGTTTAACAATAACTGAATAATTTATTCATATCTATTTATTATTTTAAATAAATATCTATGAGGGATCTTCAAATGTTTTCTGCCCTTTTTTTTAACTCTCTCTCTCTCTAAGTATATATATATATATATATATATATATATATATATATATATATGTGTATATAAATCTATATATGTAAAAGTGTGGAAACTTTTTGAAGAACCCTTGTCTATAAGTATGTCAATGTTACATTAAAGTAACATTAAATCTTCAGTTTATTTTTCTTACATTTTATACCTACCTGCTCTGTGCACTGGTTTTGCACAGCGCAGCCCCAATCCTCCTTTTCTAGGGACCTCTGCCAGCACTCCAGGCTCCTCCTCTTCAATTCCGCTTTCCATGGAGGTACCTGTGCAGGCTCACTCAGAAGCCACCCTGTCTGCGTCTATTGACACAGATGGGGCGGCTCGGTCCTGCCCCAGCTCCCTCTTCACAGCTTTTGATTGACAGCAGCAGGAGCCAATGGCTCCCACTGTCATCAATCTGCCATGTGAGGAGGGAGACAGCGGTGAGAGCCACTGCTCTCGTGCACATCGCTGGATCAGATCGGCCTCAAGTAAGAATAAGGGGGGAACTGGGAGGATTCTGCAGCACAGAAGTTTTTTTTACCTTAATGCATAGAATGTATTAAGGTAAAAACCTTAAGGCTTTAGAACCACTGTGAGTACAGTATATCCAAAGTAGTACTTTTTTTAAAATTTGAATAAATCCCTATTAAACTCCTGGTCATGTTTGTCATCTTTGTCCTGCTGGAGAGCTTTCACTCTACGTTTTTGTCCTGCAGAACGTTTTGTCTTTCAACAGAAAGTTTTGCAAAGTGAAACAAATGACGTCTTAGACACTTAACATTAACGGGAACATATGAAGATTTCTGGCAACTGATATGAATTTAATATTGTCCTATTTCTGACAACTGTAATGAGTTTAATGTTACTGGGTGTCATTCAACCCAGAAAATGAAAGGCAGCTGAGAGTCAGGGCTGTGAGTCTGTTGGGGACAGTGCTGGAGATCAGGTGAAGACAGCAGCTGAAGCTGCTTTTTATTGTAAGCCTGGGATGGGGGAACCATTTTTTAAATTTGAACTTGGGATTTAAGCAATAATAGAACTACTGTTCGAAAAGCAGGCCTGGCTGCTCCTCTACACATGGTCAAGGATTTCTAAATTGTCACCAACTGTGTCTTTCATAATAATTCTGATCAATGAACTGCCATCATTTACAGTTTTCAAGGAGTTTGGAACTGGAAACTACTGGTTTCAAGATTGAAGTGCTTCTCATGATAGTCTTTTACCGTGTTGGTAACAAACAAAAACATAAAATGTTTTGGAAAAACACAGTTTTGAAAATCAATTGAAGTATCATTCTGCACAGGTAATGTATATCATTGCTGTGTCTAAGTCTGCAAAAAGTCAGTGGAAGCCAGCCAAGTGGTTTCAACAATGGGGTTGATTTTTTTTTCAACTTAGCTCACTGAGTGTGGTAACAATGCACTTTGCAAAGAATATCCAAACACGTGCAAGTTAACCGCTTGAGCCCGAGCCACTGCATTAGTACGTTTGCAGGGCGGCACGGCTGGGCAAAACCACGTTTTAAAACGTAGTTTTGCAAAACAGGTAGGGGGCGCGAGCGAGGCGCGCCCGCCCTACCTGTCCCGCGGGTGTCAGCAGCGGGTCTCAGCCACCGGGTCACGGCCGGTCATTACCGGCCGTTTCCCCGCGATTAGCGGTAATCCCTGACAGAGAGCAGGGCTGCAATGTTTACACACAGTCCTGCTGCCAGTTGCCTGTCAGCTCCTGACAAGCTGAAGAGGGAGAGAAGAGTTTATCTCTCCCGATCAGCCTGCCCCCATCCAGCACATACCCCCTCCCCCTAGTAAAACACTCCCCTAACCCTTTCAGTGAAAAAAAATGTTAACCCCTTCCTCCCCAGTGTCATTAGTACAGTGCCAGTGGGTTTTTTTTTCACTGATCACTGTATTGGTGTCACTGGGGATGTCAGTGACCCCAAGTCAGTTCCCCCCCAGTGTCAAAATGTCCGCCGCAGTCCCGCAGTCCTGCCATAAGTCGCTGATCGCTGCCATATGTCGCTGATTGCCACCATATGTCGCTGATCGCCACCATTATTAGTATAAAAAAATTTAAAATCCCAGTATCTTTCCCGCCATTTGTAAACGCTATAACTTTCATGTAAACAAATTAATTTACACGTATTGTGATTTTTTTTAGCAAAGACATGTCGCAGAATGCATTTTGGATGAAATTTGTGACAAAATTTGATTTTTTAATTTTTTTTACTGGACATGTTTTATAGCAAAAAGTCCAAAATATTGTTTTTTTTTCTCATAATTGTCAGCCATTTTTTTATAGCGCAAAAAATTAAAAACGCGTAGGCGATCAAATACCACCAAAAGAAAGCTCAATTTGTGGGAAAAAAGGATGTAAATTTAATTTGGGTGCAGTGTTGCATGACCGCGCAATTGTCAGTTAAAGTAACGCAGCGCCGTAACACAAACCTCTTCTGTGACCACTTCCTGACCACCCTACAGCAGAAATACTGCTACAGGGCGGCATGGGTATGCAAAATCACACACATATATATATATATATATATATATATATATATATATACGTGATTCGCGCTCCCGTGGTTTTCACACCCCTCCCAGATAGCGTCAGATTGCCCATCAGTACACCAGTCATCACATTTAACCCCTTGATTGCCAGGAGCACGCTCATGTACAATAAACCTCCATTGCTAGCATAGTGTCTGAACAGGTCAATATCTTTGATCAGGTCAGCACTATACCAGCATTCACGTTAGTATACCATCCCCAAAAATGCAGTGTTAGCGGGATCAGCCCCGGCACCTGCCAACACCTGCGTTTAGCCCCTACGCTTACCCCCCTTTCTCCCCCAGCAAGTGCAGCATCAGTAGGTCATTGTCACTTGATACATTGCACACAAAACTGCAGTGTTCACAGAATCAGGCCTGATCTCTGTTAGCACTTGCCGGTAAATTTTGATGACTCTCATATGCAGCAGAGTGCCAGTACTAGTGCCGCTCTACCTATTGGTGAACTGTCGAGTACCAGCGGTCTAGTACATCTTGGTCTTTCACATACCTTGATTTTTGGAGCTGTTTTTCACGGAATATCTGTATGCGTTGATTGTGGATCAAAGCAATTTATATGCACAACAATTTATTGCCGCCAACCCAAATTTAAACCTTACCAGACCATTTGCATGGAAACTCATTATGGTTTTCAAATTTACATTTTTTTTGGGCCTAACCCTCAACATGGGCATTACTAAAAGAAATGAATTGCGGTTGTATTGGTCCGCAGACCCGATTCATCATATGCCGTGTTCTCTGCTGCCATGGCCAGGCATAGATATGAGAGTATAATGTGTTTTATGCATTTCAGTGACAATACACTCTGTCATCCTTGGGTTGACCCTGAATTTGACCGGCTCCACAAAATTCAGCCCCTCGCAAATCACCTTAAGCTAAAATTTGCAGATGTCTATACTCCCCAGCAAAACATCTGTGTTGAGGAGTCCCTCATTAATTTTTGTGCCCTGCAAGCGTTCCAGATATGGGGTCAAGATGTAGAAGACCTGTGAGAGGACAACAGGCTATACTTATGTTTCAGATTTACGAGGGAAAAGATAGTCACATGGAGCCCCCCGGATGCCCAGACTACATGGGGAGCAGTGGCAAGATAGTTTGGGACTTGGTGTCATCATTTCTCCATATGAGGTACCACTTATATGGACAATTTTTTTCAAGCGTGTCACTATTTAGACATTTATTCAATCTTGGAACTGGCACTTGTGGCAAAGTGTGACCTAATGTGTGCCCACCATTAGAAGTGGGTGGATGCAGGGTGGTATATTCTAATGGTGGGCTTACCACACACTTTTTCTGGCAGAGATTTCTTCTCATTTTTTCATTCATTCCACAGGCTGCATAGAAAAAAAAAAAAAGAACATAGCATATATAACCAACAAGGACCAGCGATGTACTGGTACATCACTGGATTTGAATGGTTATACCAGGATGATGCCTACAGCTGCAGGCATCATCCTGGTATCGTTTTTTTCAGCCGGCGATCGACTTTCATGTAAGTGCAATCCTAGTGGCTAATTAGCTGCAAGATTGCTTTTACAAGCAGTGGGAGATGATGTCCCCCCTCCCCCGCTGCCTTTCACGGCCTTCTTGGGCAGTCCTGTGCCATCAGGGGAATCTGAGAATGCAGCCGGTGTTTCTGCCAGCTGACCATAGAGCAGATTGGAGACCAGAATGGTGCCATTCATCTCTATAGTCTAAGAATTCGGAAGCTACAAGCATTTCATCACTTCAGTTTCGCAGGATATAAACAGCACCATTTGTAAATTGGGAAAGCATCTGATCACACCGATTTTGGTTTGATTAGATAATGTAAGGGTAGAGGAGATATCCAGAGTCTGATAGACCGCAGATTTCTCAAAAAAGAATATGACAATGCCCATTGAAGTTATAGGGGTTATTTGCATTCCCTGTTATAGCATTAAAAGTGATAAAAAAAATGAAAGGTACAATGTAAAAATAATTTAAAAAAATCAAAATAACTAAAAAAAAAAAATTGCCCCTCCCATGCACGCACACCTGTGTGCACAAGCCTTGACCCTGTGCCGTCTGTTATGTAAACAGCGGTTGCACCATGCATGTGAGGTATTGCCATGAACGTCAGATCAAGGGCAGTAATTATAACACTAGACCTCCTCTGTAAATCTAAAATGGTAGCTTTTAAAGGCTTTTAAAGCGCTGCCTATGGATATTAAAAATGTTTGCAGTTTGTTGCCATTGCACGGGGCATGCGCAGTTTTAAAGCATGTCATGTTTCGTATCTATTTACTCGGCATACCATTATCTTTTATATTTTACCAAACAATTGGCCAATATATTGTGTTTTTGTGCATTTAAAGTAAAAAAATTTAAAAAAAAAATTGCTTTTGAAAAATTTCTGCACGAGTACTATGTGCCATAAAAAATTGTAGTACCCACCATTTTATTCACTAGGGTGTCTGCTTTAAAAATATATAATGTTTGGGGGTTTAAATTAATTTCCTAGCAAAAAATACAGATTTTTTTCATGTGAACAAAAAGGCTTGGTCTTCAGGTGGTTAGAAGAGTGAATGATGTGTGGCATAAACTTCAATGCTGGGCATAAAACGCCCCCACCCCCCAAAATGACCCCTTTTTGGAAAGTAGTCACCACAAACTATTTGCTGAGAGGCATGTTGAATCAATAGAAGAATTTATTTTTTACCACAAGTTTTTGGAAAATGACAAAAATAAATATATATTTTTTTTTTTACACAAAATTGTCACTTAAATGATTTACTGCTCACACATGCCATGGGTATATGTGGAATTACTCCCCAAAATACATTTTGCTACTTCTCCCGAGTATGGGGGTACCACATGTGAGAGACTTTTTGGCAGTCTAGCTAAGTACAGGACCCCAAAATCCAATAAGCACCTTCAGGCTTTTAAAGGGTTTTATTTCCTCATTACACTTCCAGACTACCTATCACAGTTTCAGAGGCCCTGAAATGCCAGGATAGCACCTAACCCCCCCAAATTACCCCTTTTTGGAAAGTAGACACCCAAAGGAATTTGATAAAAAGCACGATAAGTATTTTGCAGATCTCATTTGTTGCCACAAGTTTTTGGAAAATGAAGAAAAAAAACCAAAAACATATTTTTTCTATTTTTTTATATTTCAAAACCTTGTGAGAAAAAATTAGATCTGCAAAATACTCGCCATGCCTTTTTTTAAATTCCTTGGGGTGTCTACTTTCCAGAAAGGGGTCATTTGGGGGGGTTTGGGGCTATCCTGGCATGTCAGGGCCTTCGAAACTGTGATAGGTAGTGAGGAAGTGTAATGAGGAAGTTACGCACCTTCAGGCTTTCAAAGTGGTCATTGGATTTCAGGCTCCTGTATGTGGCTAGGCTCCCAAAAAGTCTCACACATGTGGTATCCCCATACTCAGTAGAAATAGCAGAATGTATTTTGGGGTGTAATTCCACATATACCCATGGCTTGTGTGAGAAATAAATCATTTAAATGACAACTTCGTGTAAAAAAAAAAAAAAAAAATTTGGTCATTTTCCAGAAACTTGTGGAAAAAAAATAAATCTTCCATGGACTCAATATGCCTCTCAGCAGATAGCTTAGGGTGTCTAATTTCCGAAAAGGGGTCATTTGAGG
Source organism: Staurois parvus (assembly GCF_062004578.1). Lineage (NCBI taxonomy): Eukaryota > Metazoa > Chordata > Amphibia > Anura > Ranidae > Staurois > Staurois parvus. The sequence continues at coordinate 1,876,078 of NW_028317815.1, read as the reverse complement.
GTGTTTGTACTATCCTGGTATTTTAGCAGCTCAAGAAATGTGATGGTCAGTCAGAAAGTAAAAGCTATGTAAATTCCATTATCTCTCCCATAGTTTGTAGACGCTATAACTTTCACAAAAAGCAATCAATATACACTTATTGGGATTTTTTTTAACAAAAAACATGTAGCAGAATACATTTTGGCCTAAATTTATGACGAAATTTTAGTTTTTTTAGATATTTTTTATGACCAAAATGAGAAAATATTGTTTTTTCAAAAAATTTTTTTTTTCTTCAAAACTTTTTCTGGTTATAGCGCCAAAAATAAAAAGTGCACAGGTGATCAAATACCACCAGAAGAATGCTCTATTTGTGTTAAAAAAGGACATAAATTTCATTTATGTACCGTATTGCATGACCGCGCAATTGTCCGTTAAACTAGCGCAGCGCTGTATAGCAAAAAAATGGCGTAAATTGCAGTATCTATACCATAGTTTGTAGACGCTATAACTGTCACACAAAGCAATCAATATACACTTATTGGGATTTTTTTTACCAAAAACATGTAGCAGAATACATTTTGGCCTAAATTTCTAACTAACTTTGAGTTTACTATATATTTTTTATAGCTGAAAGTAAAAAATATTGTTTTTCTTCAAAATATTTGGTATTTTTTTGTTTATAGCGTGAAAAATAAAAAGCGCACAGGTGATCAAATACCACCGAAAGAAAGCTCTATTTGTGTGAAAAAAAGGACGGGGCAGCATTGCATGACCGCGCAATTATCAGTTGAATTAGTGCAGCGCCGGGTAGCAAAAAGAGGCCTGGTCATTAAGGGGGGTAAATCCTCAGGAGCTCAAGTGGTTAAATGAAAAACTGAATTTTTGCTTGCACGTGATTGGATAATGGAAGTCAGCAAAGCTTCACATAATTCACAAAATTTCCCTTGCAAATTCAAAATCCACTTTTCTAAGTGAACAGCCAATTGCCTTTAGTAAGTCAACAAAATCTCACAGTACAGATATTTGTTGATAGAAAACATTAATCAAATCCAAAATAAGTGTTGCCTGGAATCAAGCATACAAAGTTTTGTAAGAAAAAACTAGACAAGCATATTCACATATACAGTGTATATCCATTACATTTTAGATATCCTGTAACAAAAATGTCTTTATAATTCCTAAAAAAACATATTAAGCCTGAAATCTCACTTTCAGAAACAATTACTAGCATTGTTGGCCAGACACGACTGCTTAAAATTTGAAAGTGGAGCAGTCATATGTAACTAAATAACAAGTAAATATTGAATTCAAACTTGTCTGTAATCTGCAATTAGCATGCAGCCAAATATTAAATCCTGCTTAATTCTGGCTACAATCCAGTTTCCAAATCCTAATTTTCATACAACGAAATAATAAAATTCAATCAAGATCAACATTTTAAAAAATATGCAGGAATTCCATCCATGTTTGCGGTCTCCAAGTAATAAAAATGAATAAGTTTATTTACATCCCTTGGCTGCTTACAGATCTTTAGCAGCATAGTAAGTATTACACAGCTGTCTATACTTGATGAAATATTGGTCATTTTGACCCTTACTTCCATATTGCTGCCCTGATCAAGACATATATTCCATGCTCTGTTTCACAATGCTAACAGGGTCATCTGAAAATCAGACTATTATACTTAGAGCATGTACATTCATTACAAAATAATAGTAAGCAGTATGAATAAACACATTCCTTGCTTGGATTCATATTGATTTTTTTAAAGTCCTTTTTCAGCAAAAAAAAAAACAGCCTGTGACAATAATTTCCAAACCAGACTCAGATTAAATGTAATAATATTATACAAAAATGCAATGTAATTGTAGAATGGTACTGATACTACACTTCCCAGACAACTGTTAGACATTGTTCTACTTCTGTCTGAAATGAATACACTGTATGAACTAGAAAAAAAATAACCAGAAAATAGACTTACTAACCTACTGATGAATCACTGGCAAAATAGGCTAGAAAATGAAACCTTGGCAGATATCTACAGTACCATTAAGTGCTTTTGATTAATTACCCCCATTATCTTTCTTAGCAGTCCTTGGATATTTGCCCTTTTGTGCTTGTAAACACAGGATTTATTTAACTAACAGCACTTTTTTATTAAGAGGTGCCCACATTTCTTTTCGGATCTATTAAAATAAAACACCATTTTAAATTGAGATACAAATGGTTTTCTGGCTAGGAATGCACGATTTCTAAAGGTTACCAGAACTATCACATGGCAAAAAAAGACTACTTGTGATCTCCTTGCACTGCACAGATAAAGATTGAGTTAATAAAACATCCACCTTGCTCTATGCAATACGAACCATTCTATCTAGGTAAAAATAGACCTTTACCTATTAAAAGAACTTTCACTTTTCTGTATCCTCCCCCCATTGTTTTATACAATAGCAGAAAGTTTCATAATTTTCTTAAATGTTTGGTACCTTTTTTTCTTCTGCAGCCCAACACCTCCTGCTTTCTCCTCTAGACCCTTATGTAGTATTATATACCTGGCAGAGACTTATGGAACACCTGTGCATATGCAGAATATTTCAACATGGTGGCATAAAAGAAGAGTGGCTAGAAAAGAATTTTGCTAGGGTGAAGTTCCTCTTAAAGTGTTATTTCACCTTTACACCTTTAAAAAATGTAGAGGTGAAATAATACCCCCCAACCCAGTTCGCGCTGTGTTTACCTCCAGGGTTGCTGAGCTGTCAGCACTCCGACAGCTAGTCCAGTGGTCCGGGGATTTTAAATCCCTGTTCTTCTCCCTCTTCTCTTTGTAACACTTTTGGACCATCACAGTGCATTGATCTGGTCTGTCCCAGAAGCACTGCATGGAGAAGAGGGAGAAGAGTGGGGGTTTCATATCCCTGGATTGCTGTGGGGGTTCTGACAGCTCAGCAGCCCTGGAGGTAAGTACAGCAGGAACCAAGGGGAAGGGGATGATGTCCAGTGTTAGATCACATTTACATTTTTCTGGAAAGAGGCATTAACGCTTTGAGAACACCACACCACCATGTGACCTGTTGCTACCATTAATATTGCTCATAGTAGTCAATCCACAAGTTGTTAGTGCTTTCAAGATTGATAATGTTTTCTTTTCCGATACTGTAAGCCAAGACAAAAAAGTTGAAGAAAATTCTAATTTTCTTAAAAATCGAAAAAGTTGGGGACCTGTTTGCCGAATGGGTAATCATTGTCTCTCACATCATTTTGGCTTCTGCATAATGGCAGAAAAATGCCTTTAAGGCATTATTCGCATGGGCGCTGAGCCCTGTACAGCCCTGAGCATCTTTATTCACTTATATGGGCTGCCTACAGCAGCTCCATGCTACACCAAAAAAGATTAACAAATGTCTCTACATGCTGTACTGGGCTCAGTGCCTTCCAAGTAAAGCCTTAGGTTACTATGAGCTGATGTTTTAAAATATTTATAGACCGTTTCCTTGTGCAGAATGTTGTATAAAACAAACAGTAAGCTTAGATAAAACATTAACAAACATCAGTAAATCTTTTCACCAAGCCCAAGATTTATACTGGATCAGGTCAATTTGCTAAAGGTAGAGATTTGCTAAGACTTTAGGTGGCAAACGTTTTACACCATTTTGGCACTGAGGAGATGTCTGACAATCTTCCTTGTATTAACTTGTAGTTCCCTAGGCACCCCTGTGTCATTCTTATCCTGATACATACCCTGTCCCACCCGCACAGCCCTTATAAAACCATTGCAGCAACATTTTATAACATTTTCTTGCTTCTAATACCCATCCATATCCTCAGTGTGCAAACACATTAAAACCGCCGCAGAGAGGCTTCCTCACCAAAATTTATCTCTTTGTCCCTTTGGGCTATTAATGTCCTCACTCAGTATATTGCACCACCTGTAACCAGAACCTTCAGCATTATTGATAAGTCTGTCTTCTAGTCATCATCCTCCAGAGACTCCAGGACCTCATTAAAGTATTTATGTCACCCTTTTTTGCATATGCAAACTGAAAGCGGCATTTGCAATTCCCATTCTGTTAGCAATACTAGCTGCCCCAAAGTTATTATGTATACGTTTTATGTAGCTTATGGTGATTTTGCTATTATCACACGTATAAGACAAGGGTTTTTTGCAAGGTCAGATTTGGGTTGTCTTAGTTATCTAGCAGTTATCCAGAATCAGATATATTTTTCATGTTAACTGCATGCATGCTAAGTAATGTGTAATTGTAACATAGGTATTTATTACCTTTCACAGAGATCAATCACAGTAGTCCCGCAGACATTGTCTGCCTTTCTTTCCAGAAAGATGGTGTCTTCTTTGTTTAAGATCTATTTTCTGAACTGAGATGCTCACACCTTTCCATTTGCATAGGGTTGTGCTGGCAAAGGTTGTCCCAACCCAAAAAAACAAGGCAATTTGCCTTATTTTTATGGAGTACACTACCATACTGCATGTGCTGATTTCACATACTACTGTATTACAGTGCCACTCCATTGAATAGAACTGAATGAAATTCCACTTGTGACATTTCAATAAAGTTCTAACAAAAAAAGAAAAAGAATATGAAACAATATGATGCACTGGGATCAGCACATTGGCACTGTTCATCTCAGAGCACAGCAGTGGCTGTGCATTCAGCACAGCTTCCTGGCATAAAACTCAGAGATGATACAAGTGTGTAAATCCTGTGATCTGTACAATTCCTGGCTGTTTTGACAAATGTGTAACATAGATCATGTCTGTGCTGCAGCCTCTCACCTTTGGACTTGCTAAAAGTTACAGTGTTGCAGCCTGATCCCTAAGGGAGAAGAGACTGAGAAAATGCCCCCTCTAAACTGCAGCAGCCTGATGATATTGTCTCAGCCTAAACAATGTCACTTGATTAGATCTTAACCCCTTGGTGCCGACGCCTCCCGGCCCTTTAAGGATTTCAGAAGCCGGGAGGCAGGGTGGGGTTTAGGGTCATGTTACTGCCATGACACGCCATCACGGTAGTCACATGATTGGGAAAGGTCCTGAGTACCGGACATGTGTGCTGGGCGTGCTCAGGACACGCTCTTAGCACATATGTTTGTTTTTAATAGAACGCAAATGTGCGGCCGCTCGGCGTCTAGGCCCAGACCTCGGGAGGCCGCACATTTGCGTTCGGCCGGCGTGAAGAGGTAAAAGACTGTTTTTAAAAAGTTGTGTAAAAGTATTTCTGTTGCTGTATATTGTGTCATATCAAGAATCATGCAAACTTGTAAGGTTGTAGAAAGATGTCACAGGGTGATATCTGATTATGGATAGTTTTGCTTGTGCTAAATGTACTTCAAAAACAGCATGCTTTTCTTAGAAGGACATCCAACATAGGGCCAAATGAAGCAAACCTTATGCAGAAGGGGCTACCTAGTGTGAAAATTAATTTAAGGGCTATGTTAATTTTGTGCTAGGCTCAAAGGTCACATGGCACTGAAGTGTCCACCTTAAGGTTAGGTTTAATGTTATAGTTAAAAGTTGTATTAGGTTAAAGGTTAAGGGCTAATGGCTAGATTAGGGGTTAAATGTTAGAGTTCAAGGTTTGTTTTGAAGGAAAGTTAAATATTACAAATTCAGATGGGGGAACACTAAGTGATAGAAGTTGGGCATGGTTTTAACTTTTTATGTACTTTACATCAGCCAGTCATTGGCATAACGCAGATAAGCAGATACTTTTTTGGTGAGAGAATGCAGCCGGATGAGGAGTGGCATGGTTGCCTGTTGTAGGCCCTGATATCATTGATGGCCAGATGGCAGTCTAGGTATTGCTGAAATGCTGTGGATGCAGGACTGGAACTTGTGCAGAATGATGTCACGCAGCTAGAGTACAGGAACTGTCAGATTCAGGAGTCAAAGATGTAGTCAAAGTGAGCCAAAGTCCAGTTCGAAAGGAAGAAGTAGGGTCAGAAGCCAGACTGCGGTTGATAGCAGAGTGGGTAGAAGAAGTGCAAAACAGTATGGAGAAAACAGAATCAGAGCACAAGCCAAGGTCAACTACAGGAGATCAGAAGCAAGCACAGTCAGGAGGCAAGCCAGGTCAAAACACAGGATAATCAGGATGCAGGTCTGGTCACAGGCCACTGACGACCACTCAGCAATTCACTTTAGTTCTGTTATGACTTAAATTGACCACTGGATGTTAAAAGCCAGGGTTGGACACACATGCTAATTTAAAAACATGCAAAAATGCACCCATAGGCCTAATTTTGGGTATTGGTCCATGAACTGCTCTGTGCGCATGTGTAGATCTTCAGGCTTCCCGACAATTTGTTGCCAACACTAGTGCAGTAATTCCAATTTATTGGGGGGCAACATTGCATTTTGGGATATTTTGGGGCAAAGTACTAGCACTGCTGGATAGCTTTGTAAACAGAGATTTGGGTGTGTTAGTGAGTGGGATATAAATAAGGAAAATGAATACAATTTTTTATTTGTAAAGTATGATTATTAATCCCCTTATTAACACAGTATACAACATTACCAGTAAACATATATTTGCAGAAGACATGATCTGCAATTACAACCAACCAGCTCATTAATTTGAGTCATGTCTACACGTTTCCAAAACTCAAGTTATATATTTTACATTATCAAAGTGTGTTGAATTATATAATGCCACCAGACAGTATTGTGTTTTTACATTTTTACAGCCAACTCATAACCCTGTGTTTCTGCAATTACAAAACACAGATTTGTATTAACCTCCCTGGCGGTATGATTATTTCAGATTTTTGGTGCTGAAAGCGGTACCATTTTTTTGCATGGAAATATGTATTTTTTTTATTGTAGGCTGTAATTTTTAGGAAAAACTCACTGAAATCTGTCCGAACAAGAGTCTAGTAAACATCCCGGGTATGATAAAATTTGAAACACAAAATCATAAATTATAATTTAATAAATAATCATAAAAATAATATAAAAATAATAAAAAATTTAATTCAATAATATAATCAAACCAAAAACACTGAAATGTGAAATAGAGCGCCAAGTTCGCACATTGCTGAGCTCAGTCACAAAATCGTTTTCAGTTTCTGATGACGAATTTCCCCCACGAATCATTATCACTCAATTCTGAAAGTGGTTCTAATTTACTATCGCTGTTCTCTAGCCGGTCTAAACCGCTTTTGACCTAAAGGGACACTTTTTGGACGCCATGGACATTTCTCAGTTTCCAGGCAGAAAGAACAGACAAAATGCAGGCAGGGCGCAGGACAAAGCACTAGGGACAATATGTATGTGAAATAGGTTGAAACAGCAATGTTTTACTGTGTAAAATGTAAAAAAAAAAAAATGACATTTTTTAAAATTTTTAAATTTCCCGCCGGCGGCGGCGCCCGTACGTCCCGACGTCACAGGGACAGGACACAGAAGCCGGATGCCGGCATCGGCCGGAGGAGATGGCCGGGGACGCTGCAGGGGACACATCGTGGGAGCGCAGGGTAAGGTAAGTGAAGAACACTTGCCGGAGCAGTGCCGCAGGGTAAGCCCGAGTGTAGCTCGGGGTTACCGCTTTTGGTACTGAAATGTTACCCCGAGCTACACTCGGGAATACCGTCAGGGAGGTTAAACAAGCAACAGTATGAACAATTCTATGTGCTCTGTAACTTTTTGCTACACATTTCAATGACTCCTCTGAAAGAAATTCTCAAAATTGCAGACACATTGCTAAGAAAGAACATATCTGATTTGTGACAGATTTTTGCTGAGCACAATGGATAAAGTGGGGGTATTGGGTGATTTGCCAGTTCAGTAGTGTTCCAGATATGTACTCCTTTTTACACAGTTTCACTATGGAACGTATTTAAAAAAGCACATGTTCAATTAATATTTTAGGATGCGTAGTTAACAGCTGCGTCAATGCTGCTTACGGCAGTTACAATTCTGATGCCAATGTAAAATTGAATGCACCAAAATCTGTTACAAGCAGCATTGTTCTTGAAATTTGAAAACATAAAAGCATTGACCTTTCCAATATTGCTGCTTCCTTATTTTCTCCCTATACTTAAACCTCTATGAATATAAGTGCTACATAAAATATGGAATCTATGTTTTTATGGGTTAAGACATAAACATTTCAGCAGTTAGCTGCTTGTTTTTTAAGGATTGGTATGCCCTACTGAGTGTGCTTGCCATTTTTGCAAATATGAGGTCTGTGATTACTCAAATTTGCAGACTCTTTTCAAGAGCTTGCGTCATTTCCTCTTGGCTCTTTGCGCCATTAGTTGTGTCAATTCTTTAAGAAATAAGGCATGGTTTATGTGGTTCAGGATGCTTTCTTTGTGTTTTAACAACTATTTATATCACAAAAGCATTTAGCACACTTTTATTTTGGAGGTTAAGTAACAGCTTTAGTACTGTTTTAGTACTAATCTAAGGCAAATGTCATTTCACTAACATTTATCACTGTATTTTCATGGTTTATTGCAGGAGATAAATACCTCTGGCTTCTTTGTATTATTTACAGTTGTGGGTGTGAAGTGATTCTTGAATAGATGGAGCCCTCACACAATATCCATTTAAAATAATTTTTTTTATTCCTGGACACTTTTAGACCTCAGTAAATTCAAAATTATTAAAACTTTTTGATTGACAAGACAGTTAAAGTGGACTTGTACTCAAAAAACAAATGTTTGCTAAACTATAGGGAATAAATAGAAAGATTAATGGTGCCTAAACAGTACCCTGAAAGTTTTACCTTTTGTGTTGAATTAGCAGTGCACTTACAGACATTTGAAGGTGTCTAGGCACAAAGCAATAACTGAAGTGCAAGAATCTCTCTGTTTCTGACTCTTCCATTTGGATCTGTGCTTTCAGAAACTTTCCTGTTGCTTCTTTACCAATTAGTCATCAGAGTACTGGTCATTAGGGGATAAACCTTGGGATGGGTATTTAGGAGCGCCCAGTATAAAAGTTCATATCACTCTCTGATATTTTTCATATGTTTATTGGTTAAGTGCATCAAATACTTCCAATGCATTTTAGGGGAAATTCCCCCCTTCCACAGGTCTTGATCAGTGGATGTTATTAGAATCACAGTAAGATGCAATAGGAGACCTATATTAGGACTTAATACAGATTGTCAAGTTTAACTATGAAATCCGAACATTGGTGATTGAGGGGCAGCTCTGACATGAGGAAGTACTGCTCTGTTCTTACCAAGATGGCTGCCTCCACTCCAGATCAAAATGCAGAACATGACATAGTAAATGAGTAATACGGAAAAGATTAGCTGCAGGCAAACCTCAAGCAATACTTTGCCCTCTGGCTGTGTTTTTGCCATAGCTTCAACAGTTGAAGTCTTCTTTTGTTCTTTACTTGTATGAGTAATTGATGCCTATATTAGACTTCAACATAGAAATGCCGGGCAGTCCCTTAATGGTTTCTCTTCTTGAAAGAAGACTTGAACTATGGAAGCTATGGCTAAAACACAGGCAGAGGGAAAAGTATTGCCTGAGGTTTGCCTGCAGCTAATCATTTCCTATTACTCATATACTATGTCATGTTCTGCATTTTGATCTGGAGTGGAGGTGGCCATCTTGGTAAGAGAACAGAGCAGTACTTCCTCATGTCAGAACTGCCCCAAAATTAACAATGTTGGGAGGTCATAGTTAGGACTTAAGAATCTGTATTAAGCCCTAACATAGGTCTCCTATTGCATCTCACTGTGATTCCAATAATATCCACTAATCAAGACTTGAAGAAAGGGGGCCTTCCCCCCAAATTTCACTGGAAGTATTTGATTCTCTTAACCGAAAAACTTTTCAAAAATATCCAGGAGTGATATGAACTTTTGTACTATCCTTAATACCCACCCAAAAGTTTATCCCCTAATGACCAGTAATCTGATGAATGATAAAGAAGCAACAGGAAAGGTTCCGAAAGCGCTGATCAAAATGAAAGACTCAGAAACAGAGATTCTTGCAGGCCTATATTAGACATTTCAACATAAAAATGCCGGTCAGTCCCTTGCCTTGTAAAACTGCTGGTTTCTCTTCTTTATTTGAAAAAGACTGATTCCATCAGGTTTGTGCAGATATATTATCATAATATCTATGCATATATACTGTGTTCTGAAGCAGATCAAAAGACCCTATGCTCTTGGATCATTTTTGTGGCTGTAACTGCCGAGTGAGATGAAACATTCTGCATCCTAGCTCAGACATGGACAATACGCTTCACAATTGAAAAGATAAGGAGACAATCACATCATTGTTATTAAGAAATAGCACTATTTTACAAATTAAATTTAAATTTTTCAAAAATAAATTACTCTTGCTTCTCTCACAAATGCAAAAATCAATGGTCAGTGCTATTTTCTTTATTGAATGCAGAAAATGTAAGAAAAAAACACAGCTTATTATGAAAGCCCATGCATTTTACTGAATTGGCACTATTATCTCTGTTCTGTGTCCGACCTTCTCTTCACCTGTATCTTATTCCAGTAATCCATAGAGTTATAGCAGACTGGAGTTATCTACTTTTTGGTCTCTTGTTCCTATGTGTCTCCTCTTTGCTTTTCTCTCTAATCTTGTCCTTGTCTATTGATATTGGTTCTTGGTTTATGTACTGTATTTAGCTAAGTCCTTCCAGTTGTTTTTTTAACTTACCTTGTTAAAGGTGATGACTGCTGCCAAGCTCTTTGATATACTGCACTCAAATAACTCTTTTGGCTTATGCACCAGAAGCATAATTTCTTTGATTTTATTACTCAAGCAATGGAGATCTCTGAGTTAAGTGGGGCAATTTGTCTAGATCAACAATGTATGAGAAGGTAGTTGGCATACACAATAATTAAATTTTTTTTATTGAAGTTTAATTTACATATTTTTTTTATTTATTTTATATGGAGACCTATAGAAGCTTACAGTTTTATCTTGGAACCAAACTGAAAGTGGTGGTGGGTGGCTGTTTAGAGGGGTCTCTGTAATGCCTCCTTATAACGGTGTGAATGCTATGTATGTTAACGAGCATTAGTGGTGTTTATTAGGGTTCCTGCAGCTTGTTGGTGGTCTGTTTTTTATCAGGGTTTAAAAAGAGTTGTTTCCTTCAGTACAGGGATACACTGATGCACACCCACTGCTGAAAGCATCTTTCTTACTGGCATCACCCAATGGTAAAAAGAAGTTAGTTGGTGTTTTAAACAGACTGCTGTTTCCTGGGTACTTTCTGGACATGATGTGCCTTGCAGGATATTCTGTTCTGTGTCTGGCTGAAGAGGGAATTCCTGGTCCCTAGTAGGTTTTTTTGTCGTGCAGAGTGGGTTGTGTCCATCTTACCCAGCTACTGATGACACCTGAATTAGTGGTGTTTAAATCATTACTTTTGTTGACAAGAACATCTCCATCACTTGGTTTTAAATATATTGCCATAAGGGGTTCACACATTTCTAACACAGAGGAGGAATAGAAAATAGGTTTCTAAAATATAAAGTAAGTATGCAAGTTAATAACCTCACACACTTCACAAGTGAATATCTGTATGCTTTTGATGGTTGTTTCTCAGAAGTTTCTTTCGTGCAAAGGCTCTTGACTAAGGTGTTACAAGTCTGGCTGTGGAAAATAGCTGTTGTAGTATCTATGTACCAAAAATAAAGAATATATAAAGGGCAAATTGAAGTGACTGATTTTTTTGTGTACTAGGCAAAATATGTGTGAGATGTTTGTCTATAGCGTGTATAAGCAAGGCAATAACCAGTGTAAACAACATTTAATAAAATGATTGATCACTCATGCTCTGCTCTTTTATTTTACTTGGTATAATAAATACCACAGATGAAGTGACTGCTGTTTTTTTAAACTTTAGACTTTGCAGTGATACTATTAATAATAGCCTGTCAATCTAAAACACAGAATGGGTTAACAACATACTGTAAGGGTCATGTGCCTTAGAACATTAATCCCAAAGTGTCACTAGAGAACACTAAAACAGACGGCAGAATGGCTGAGAGCAATATAAATCTTTCTGAAACAGCCAGCTCACATTTTATAGCTGGTGTGGTTTTTACCAGGCCAGACATCAGAAATTCAAGTATGTCAGATAATACTACATATGCACAGTTGTAAATTTTCTGGTAATGTTGTATACTGTGTTGATAAGGTATTAATATTTTTTTACAAATAAAAAATGGCATTATAATTAGTCATTTATATAATTATATTATTTTGTGTCTTTGTTATGTGTGGATACTTAATGCAATACTTTTTTGGTATGTGTGGACAGCTAAGGCAACACACATTGGCTGAATTATTTACCTGGATTCTCTTACTGTATCACTACAAATTTAGTTTTTCTGTGTTCCCACTCTCTAGCACACCCAAATCTTGATGCTTGCACTAGGTTAAAATTGGCATTGTCAAAATCATGGCAGCAATTGCAGCCCTAAATCCTGGCATATGTTTCATGAAAAGGTGGGCACAAACTGTAACAAAAATTTATAAGGTTTATATAATCCTCCAAACATGATACCTCATTAGGAAAAATGAAGTTTTGAGTTTAGTATCCTAATGTTTAACATAACTCAGTTGTGTGTGAACAGCAGTTGGACATGCAGTGAAACCACCTTTATGAGACACAAGAGAAAGATAAACCACATGGAAGATTTTAAATGTGCCATTTCTTGATTAAAATTGCATCCAGTTTCTTTGTAGATATGTCTCTAGAAGGTTACGTCATAGCTGATGTTCTATTAATCTCATAACAGATTTAGCTTAATTTCTGCCCTTTTACTGATGTCCATGTAACAGTTAAAGGGTCTGAAAACTTGACCATGTGACCATTCCCTGAAGCTGGTGATGCTTGTTTCCCAGCAAAGGATTTGTATTCCTGTCCATTTAGTTCTGAGATTTGCACAGTTCTTCCACTCCACACATAAACTAAATTACATCCATTTTTATGATACCATGCTCATAGTTCATGTTACTTTTCCCAGGAAAATGCCAATTCTGGTAAAACAAAATGCAGAAACTTGATTCATGTGACAGCCAGATTTTAAGAGCACAAAGGCATTCTGACATAATGATGGTTTTGCCTCAATTTAACATTACCTTGTCTATGCCCTGGGCAGCGCCTAAAGCTGTCCTCCTTTAGTTACAACTAAGTTTACACCTACATTTTAATTCATGGCTTCCATACTTGATATTGCCTACAGTAACAGATTGTCATAAAATACAACTACAACAGATACATGGTGTAAATAGAATAAAATCAAACCTTGTAAAATAAACTGTATATAGTACTAAAATACTTTAAAACTAAAAGTTTTGGTAAATTGTAAGTATAGTAGGTATGGGTTCTGTTTGCAGCAACAAGTTCAGTTATTCTGGTAAGTGTTGAATTGATGATTGAATACTTCTTTCAAAAACTAATTATGGTCAAGAACTGTTGTACGATATTTTAAGCCTGGTGTTTACTTGTATAGTTAGCTCTGCTAATCGTAATGCCTAATACACACAATGAGAAAATCGGATGAAAAATACTACTTTCTAAGCGATTGTCCAATAATCTGATCGTTAGTACACAGCTTTCGAGAGTTGATCACGACAGTTCATGCAAAATTATCCAAAAGGGACAAGCATGAAAAAGTTTCTTTTAATCAGTAGAGTATTTACCCAAAAAAATCAAATGTCCACGACTGTGTACGAGTAGAAACAAAGGAATACATTAGAACACATTACAATACATTACATCAATTCCAAAGTTGTGTTCTGTGGTACAAGAATTTTCGTAAGTTTAGTAACCTCTTTATTTTTAATATGAGACTAGCAAAAAAAAAAAAGGATAATCATTCCTCAAATATTCTCATTGTGTTATGAGGCTTAAGTCAAAAGTGTTTGACTGCAAATAGTGCAGCTAACCTGGTAGCCAAGTACATTGTAGTAGTGGTGTCCAGTGCTTGTATAGTGATTGGTCAAGCATTGTCTTGCTTAAAGTGCTTCCTGGTTATAATTAGTATGACAATAGGGTTTACCACTCAATTGACATAAAGCATAGCTGCCATAATGCCTAAAATTGCAACCAATTGAGAGCTGTCCTTATACTTACTGGCAACCCAGCCTTTCAGAAGTTTGTCTTGTCCATTTTCTCTTGCTCTTCTCTAGACAAGCTGCCCTTGGCTTCAATGACTTTGCACCTGAGTTGCTCTTATTGTACTAGGTCAAGTGTTTCTCTCAGTGGCTTGGTGTCAGGATTAAAGCTGCACTTCTGACGTTCACTGCAATACCCTTGCAGTGGCCCTCCCTTCTGCACTGCAAGGCTTAACTGTTAAGAGGATCAGTCTACCATATTTCTTGCTCTGGCAGGCTCCAGCACTCTCTTCTTCTCTCTTATCCTTTGGACTTTAGGTGGGCTCTTGATGTCCTAAGGTGCAATGTAGAAGGGGGGGGGGGGTCTGCAAGGTATTGTTTTTTGCTTAACCAGCTTTAAAGACGAATTCCAGGAAATGTTTTTCCCCAATAGAACCTACATTGGGGCTTTGGAGGTAAATGCTATGCCCTAGATCAAACTACAAGAAAGATTATGCAAAAGGTGCAGCACTCTGTAGTGCAGAAGCCCTCTAATTGCAGTAAACTGGAATCTGGTTGCTGTGAGTTACCTTTTCGTTTGTACATTCCTTATTGAATAAACCTGCTTGTTTTCCCTGATCCTGCAGCTTCTTTAGATTTGTTTGTACCTTCAAATTATTTGTATCCTAAGACAGTGCTTTATTTCTTTTCTTTTCTAATTTCTTTCATCTTTTTTCATTCACAGTAAATCAACATACTATAAGAAAAGGAATAGAATGGATTTATTGGGTACAAATTTGCTCTTGTGTACATAGTAAATCAACAAGCTGTAAACAAAGCAATAAATTGAAGTCTTTGTTAACAGCCCTAAATAACTAATGTGCATTCTAGTAATTAAGGTTTCAAATATTGATGTGAAGGCTGCTTTGTTTTTTATTTAGCTATAATGACTTTGGTCTCTCAAATTACATATTCGTGTGTTGTTCTGGAGATGTCACATCTCTTTGTATAATGATTATCACCTTGTATAAGCTCTTAACAGGTTAAAATATAATTATGTATGTCATTGTTTTATAAAGCACATGTTTCTGTCTTTCTGGTAAATATCTAGTATTTTAATAAAAATAACCTGAAAATTGTTTAGCGGACACTTGCATTTTACAGCATATTGTAGTTAGCTAAAGTGCCTTTTTCATCTGTGCTAGTTTTTGGATTAATCATTTTTTGTTACATTTGGAACAGAGTTGCAGTACAAGTGCACAAGGTAATAATACACATTAAAAGAATGTTTTAAAATATATAAGCATTCTTAACATTAATATTGTAATTATAGTTGAAGCCACTGGATATATTGCCATCTAACAAGCTTATTCAATAAATTACTACAAGCAATACTTTTGAAGTGCAGTAATCTAATACTCATAAAACATGTCTTATTTTTTTGAAATTTTTATAAAGGAACATTTCAACACATTGCTTCCATACAAACAAAATAGGGTCTTTTCGCCTCCAGCATACAAAGATAAATAACAGTTTAGTACATTGAAGACAGCAAGCTGTTACTTATGCCAAGTATAAGTCTTCAAGGGGCCTACACCGAGGCTATCCCCAAAACTCCAAGGAGACAGGAAGCAATGAGCGTCAAGAGGAAGGATAGAAAAGGGATTAGAGCAGGCCTTGAAATTTCCAGTCGCCTGCTTGCCAATGGTGAATGGAAATTATGGTAGGGCGAGTGTGTCCCCAAGGCCGTCTTGTTGAGCAGTCTCGGAACTCAGGGCCGGATCTGTCACTCGCACTGGGAGCTGTCAGACTGCTCAATAGCTGGGCGCTGTGAAAGCAAAGGAAGGAGTGTGTGCTGTGCTCTCTGCCTCCCCCTAGAGTGCAGTACCCTGCTCTATGAGTGAACAACGAAGTACTGCAACTTTTTATAGGGCTGTGTGTGTGTGTATTTGTATGTGTGTGTGTGTATTTGTATGTGTATGTACATGTATCTGGGTATGTTTGTGTATGCATGTACATGTGTCTGTGTGTATGTACATGTGTGTATCTGTACATGTGTCTGCATGTATGTACATGTCAGTGTGTGTACATGTGTCTGTGTGTGTGTACATGTGTCTGTGTGCATGTACATGTGTGTGTGTGTGCATGTACATGTGTGTGTATGTACGTACATGTGTCTGTGTGTACATGTGTCTGTGTATGTATGTACATGTGTCTGTGTGTATGTACATGTATGCGCATCTGTACGTGTCTGTGTGTGTATACATGTGTGTACATGTGCCTCTGTGTGTGTACATGTTTCTGTGTGTGTATGTAAATGTCTTTGTGTGTGTACAGGTGTCTCTATTTGTGTGTGTATGTACATGTGTCTGTATGTAAACCTACATGTATGGGTGGTTTGGTCATGTTCAGGATTATGTGGTTATTATGGGTGGTCGAGTATGGGGCACTTGAGGTACTGCTGGGTTGGATAGTAGGTAGGATATGCTTGGTAGAGTTATGGTTTTGTGAGTGAAAGATTATGGGGGGTTATGGTTGTATGCAGTGCATGGTCTAAGTATGATGGAGTGTTTAGGGGGACGTTGGAGGCCTTGATGTAATGAGGGGGGACTCTGGGGACCCTGATGTAATGTGGGTAACATTTAACAGTGAAATTTCATGAAATAATTTACGAGGGCATGTTTAGAGGGGAATTAGGGGTGTAGCAGGGTAGGGGTTGGGTGGGACAGCTGGTGGCGAGTAACTCTTAAGGCCTGGCTAGTAGCTCAGGACTTGAAACTTTAAGCCCTGGATTAGAGGATACCAAAAAACACAATAAAGGCCCAAAAGGGCTGCTCCCCCCCCCCTTTCCCTTTACGTAAAGCCAAAAGAAACTTCAAAAACAAATAACTTGTATGGCACACAATCCAACCCTAGCTGCCCTAACCAATGAGAACGTGCATATTACATAGCTCGTACTTAAAAGTAACCATCACCATATCATTTCATTGTATTAACTGTTTGTACAAGGTACTGAAATCAATCCACAGCACCCAAGTGTTATAGAACCTGTGGTAATTATTGGAACATTGATGCCTCCATTCCCCTGCATTCTGTATTTCTTGTACTTTCAGTAGCCATTCTTTAACTGAAAGATCTACTGCAGACTTCCAATATAGGGATATAAGACTCCTACTGGCATTCTGAAGGTGGGGTTCCAAGGAATGTTTATAAGAACCTATAGACAAGTGCATATCATGGAAATGTATTGGTAGAGGATTGCCCGCTAATGGAGTCAATATCTATTGTGACTTTGACAATCAGGTTCTGTACTTCTACCCAAACAGTTTGACGCAGCAACATTCCCACCAAAGATGCAGAAACATGCCTTTCTTCCTGAACCCTCTCCAGCACAATGCTGACACACCTTTGTATGTATTTACAGTATCTGGGACCCCATACCAACATGATAAAAATTTAAAGCAGGACTTCTGCATCTTACAACTAACTAAAGAAGTATGTGCCAACATTGTAATTTATCTGTGCTACTGCAAGATAGACCATGGCCCAATTCTTTCTTTTCATTCCCTAATATACAGTAATAGGGTATTGTGTGGGCTGAAAGACCTAATAGTAATTTATAAAGCCTAGACAACAGGCATGTGGCTTGAGCATCTCATGGGCGTACCTGACACCTAAGCTTCCTAAAGAAAGATAGAAAACGTGTCTTAAGTAATCTGTAGATGAACTTGTTATAAATAAAAACCCTAAAAAAAAACAGTAGCCATCCATACAAAAGTGATGCAAGCATGAAATGTCCATGGTAAGTGCCAACAGCTAATGCATCGTGAAATAACAAACCCCTAAAAAGCACAATAGACAGCAGCAGAAATTGCAGGAAAGTAGTAATCGAAGGCTTCAACAACAACAGTACAAAATGTCTAAAATTTTCTAAAAAGCACAGTAACTATCAGCAAATAGTGCGGATACAGTGAGCACATGAGGACAACCCTTAGAAAAACAGTACCCATCGATGAAGAAGTGGTATGAGACAAGCAAAGACCATCAAAGGCTCCAACAAAAAAAAACATAATGTGAAAAGCATTAAGGCTGCTTTTATGCTTTTTATGGATCACTATACATTGACCTTGTCCTTTCATGGTCTTATAAAATAAGCTTTAGAAATGTGTGTATTTTTTTTTAACATTAACCCATGTTTGAATAATTTGTTTAACAGTGCACGTTAAAGCAGAACTACAGCCAAAAATAACAAGATAAAAACACATAGCCCTTTAAACATTAAATAAGAAAAAACAGCTTTTGATGAAATATTCACCCTGGATTCGGAGATTCTACTGCAGGACTTTTTTTGCTGCTAGGTTGATGGCAAGCATTATTCCACACACTTCTGAACCTAGGTAGTCCTATACCCCCCTATAATATGACTAAGCAATGGGAAGCAGAACAGGGATGATCTCATCTCCCTGTCACTCTTCTTTCTCTTCCTATCAGAAAGCTTTATCTTAGCGCATTGACTGATAGGTTCCTTGTACTGCTGCTTCTTTTCACATTCCAATTCTGAGATACAGGGATTGCTAGAGGGCAATACACAGTCTAATTCAGGTACTTACACTGCTTTCATTGAAAACATACATTTAATGATATAATAATAATTATAAAGCTCCATTCATTTTTGTATTGTAAATCTGCCTTGAGTTTGGCTTTTACAAATCCATATTTTCCCCTTTTTCATGCAGCCAAACAAACCCTTTGGCCCAACTAAGATATAACAAAATATACAGTATATCAATGATTTGCGGTAATGGAAAGGTCACATGAGAACTTTTCATGTCAGCAATTTCACACCTGCATCTTGAAACACAAGAGACTGTTCTCCTTAAACACGCTTAATGCTTGACAGCATCAGAACATTTCTTATGGTATAAGAATCTTCATTGTGTGTGGAATCAGGTCAGTCGAAAAGCTAATATTACTGGTGTTGCTCTCTGAAATGTCTGCAATTGGGCTTTCAAATTTATTTTTGAGAGACCTGCATTTTGAGTGGATGTAGATTAAGGTTACTGCCTGTTAATTTCTGAACATGATGGTTCAAAATTGAGGTCTCTAATGTTTGAAAGCCAAAACACACTTTGACATTTACTGGACACTATCCTTAAGATCAATGCAGTAGGCATTATTTGGTTTGATTTCCTCTAAGCAAACCCAAGGTGCACGCATGGGAAATGCATGTACGAATCCAGTTTAGGACTCTTTGAAGCTGATTTCACTTACAGTGAGCACATAACCCCATGGACAGAAATGTTTATTTTCAGGTGTACAATCTCTTTCTTTAACCACTTGCCTACTGGGCACTTCCTTGTCATGGCCAATTTTAGGCATTTTGCATTTTGAATGACAATTGCATGGTCATGCAATATTGTACCCATATTACATTTTTATGATTTTTTTCACATAAATAGAGCTTTCTTTTGGTGGTATTTAATCACCACTGGGTGTTTTATTTTTTGCACTATAAACAAAAAATGTTTGTTTCTATTATAAAATTTTGCAAACAGGTAATTTTTCTGCGCAGTACCATTGCACTTTCTGGTTAGTGCAATCTACACTCATCTCTGTGGGAGGAATACGGTCACAGAAGCCACTAATACAATTTTTGTACCACCTTGCCTTGCAATTTTGCATGATGCACCGCAAGAACACTTTTGTTGGAGATATTTATTTATTTACCAGTATCACCATTTCTGGACGTTTAGATATGTTTAGATCAATCCTATGATCAAATGGTGCTCACAATACCATTGTTTGATAATATGCACTATAAGAATATATGCATGTAATAATGAATTTATTAGCGCTGCATGTTCTTTTGATTTATGTACTTTGAAGGCTCCTGGTGTTCGCCTTTTCATGCTAGTCGCTTTTTCATTTTCATCCAGCGCTCGTAGCATTTCTCCTTTTTTGATAGGTAATTTTTCTCGTTCACTGATGTGCGTTGATGAGGTTGCTGATAGGCAGCACTTATGAGGTGGCATGGACAGGCAGCACTGATGGGCACTGATATGCGGCACTGATGGGCAGCACTGATGGGCACTGATGGGCGGCATTGACTGACGGCACTGACTGGTGGCACTGCTGGGCACTGATGGGTGGCACTGCTGGGCAGTACTGCTGGGTGGCACTGATGGTCAGCACTGATGGGTGGCACTGCTGGGCACACGTGGGTGGCACTGCTGGGCACAGGTGGGTGGCACTGTTGGGCACTGGTGGGTGGCACTGCTGGGCACAGTTTGGTGGCACTGTTGGACACTGGCGGGTGGCACTGCTTGGCACTGGTGGGTGGCACGGGTAGGCGATACTGCTGGCCACTGATCATCAGGGCACTGATCATCAACTTCTTTAACCACTTGGCAACTGATCATCAGTTGCCAAGTGGTTAAAGAAGAGTTCCAGCAGGGGCTTTGCCATTCAGCATAATATTTTAACAACATCTTAATGCAATTTTAATATCAGTTATTTTTTACTAATAATTGTAAATTTTTCAGATTTATGTATCTTTATAGCAAGTAAAAAATTAAATAAATATCATCATCTCATATTTACTGTATTATTTAACAATCTTTATCATATCCGGAATGTGAAAAAAAGTATTTTTAATAATGCTGCCTGTAATTTTAGAAATGCTAAATATCTAGTTTCCAAATGCTTTAAAGCTGATGTTTAGCTAAAAAAGAAGGATTCCCTACAGCTTTAGTCACATCACTTACTGGTAATGAAGAATGTTGTGCAGGCAGCTGGATCCTTGAGAAATCTTCACTGTAGGGATGCCTGTCCTCCTCCTGGTTCTGATCTTCTGACACTTCAATGGTTAAAAGCTTTGGCTCTTCAACCAGAACTGCCATACTTATGGTCTGACAAGGACACACCTCCTCCTGCATAGGGAAACGTTATTGTTTTGATTACACTTTTTGTAGCATGATCTGTAAATGAAGGATAATCTGAGAAATCTGAGGATTCTCTCCCACATTCAAAGATCATGTTACAAACAGTATAAAATGATCTGTGAATGGGTCTGTTTGAAGACCCAAAACTGTTAACCATTGTAGCACCGGAAGCTCATACACAGGAAGAGAACAGGCATCAAAGCAGTGAAGATGTCTTCAGGATCCAGCTACCTGCATGACATGGGACTTAATTCATTACAGGCAGGTGGTTGGACTAATGAGGTTTTTCCTTTTTATTTAGCTAAACTTCAAATTTAAACATTTATTGATGTTTTGTGCTGCACAGAATACTATTCTTTAGTTGGTTATTTCTTAATTGATCACCCGAAGTCAGTTACAACCAGGGCCACCTAAGGTAATATGACACCCTGTGAAGGTGTCTCCTCTATGGATGGAGTTTCTTTCCCTCCTTTATTTCTAGTGAATAGGTTAGTCTTCCTTTTTGTGGCCCTTAACACTAACAGTAAAAAAAACAACTTTCTACATAGATTTCCCTTTCCTTTAAACCTTACCGAAATAACGAGCTGTTGCCATAGTGAGGGAAATTTATGTTGCCATATTGGTGCCATGACTCACATGGGGCAAACATTGAGATGTTAGTGTTTGATGGACACAGCTTGTCCCACTCCCATTTCTCATGCTTTTTGTTATCATCCATGTTCTGTTAACGTAATCTCACTGCCTTTAGAAGGTATTACAGAGAAACCTCACTCATCTTTTTTGACAAATTAAAGTCAGCAGCTCTAAGTACTGTAGCTACTGACTTTAAAAGACATATACTTGGCCCTCTGATGGCTTGACGCCGTACTGCAAGTTACAGATACATTGTATAGTACTTAGTTCTCTTTTGTGCCTGATATATGGGATTATAGCTTTTGAGCTTTGGCACATTAGGATTGCTTCCACAGTTCCAGCCTTCCTATCCCTTTGTGCCTGCTGGTGACCAATCCTGGTGTCTCCTGCTCCGCAGTGGATTAAGACATCTGGACTTGATTTAATTTCTATCTATGTCATTGTTGTATATGATCTTTTTGTATTTGAGAGCCTCTCCTGCGTTGCTAGTTTATACTGTATGACCATCAGGGGCTTATAGTGCCACTGTTGTCTACTTGTTTCTATGTTTTTCCTCAATAGCATTAAAAATATTGAAACAAAAAAGACATATACTTACCTATCCATGAGGTCTTCCACTGTCTTCCTAGCACCCGAAGTCTTTACTTCTCATTAAGTTCCCATGCTTCCATCCACAAAGAAGTGGGAGCAAATACCTGCTGAATAATTTTCAAATATGCAACAGTGAGGGGGTAGACCTAAGCTGACCATACACTGATTGAAATGTGTTCAGTTAAGCAGGAACTGACCATAATGGTCAGTGTGTGGCTGTCCCCATTTGACAGAAGTTGAATGTTTGATCGATTAGGAATACAGTGTTTATGCATTTTGAGCAGCAACTACCTATTCAGTAGAGATATATTCTTCAACCAGTAGATGGCAGTGTTTTGAAGTTTGTAGCTGCATCTATAGTTAAACTCTATGTCTTTTCTCTATAATAAAGTTCATGTTTCCTGTTTGCAAAGAAGCAGTAGATAAACACATGTGGACTGTGCACTGTGTGTTCTGTATATACAGAATCTCTAACAATTAGCGACTGGAGCCACTGCATCACCTGCAGCCACTGATCAGTGTATTCTGACAGCAGCAGGCTCCAGGTAAGGGAGATTGCTTCATCCAACTCTTCTAGCTGAATGCAAAAAAAAAAAAAAAGAACTGTGTATAGGCAGCTTTAGATGGAGGCTATCATGAAATTGTGAGTGAAGTTTCCCTTTAAACAATGTGAATGTCAAGTAGCAGTCCCTATCAAGTGTTTATTTCCTATCTTCTGCAGAGTGAAGCAGTACTTGCAAAATGTGACGCTTTTTTCCTTCCACCGGCCAAAATACAAATGCTGGCTATAAAACAGTAAAAAAGGCAGCATCAAATTTGGGGCTAAACTTCACCTGAATGAAGGGAGGAAATAATTGACAGATAAAATATGCTTCCAGTAAGGTGCAATGGCTTTTATAAAGCAAGAGGAATAAACACAGTGAAGGGTAAGGGAGCAGGTGCTTTAAGTGGAAATAGCCAAGGCCTGCTAGAAATACGTATTGTATATGTCATCGTAAATTTTAAACACAGAACTAACAAATCCTGCTGTGGGTGCTCCCCTACCCTACCAGAGGGTGTGTGATTATTAGACCGAGATATTATCAGGGAAAGTAACACATGAATGACAGTTTAACTGCAAGAGTGGAGATGATTTTTTTTCCTGTTCATTCACCTCAGTATAGTATAGCAAACCCTAAGGCCTCATTCACAACGGCAGTGACATACAGGCCTTTATATGAATTTATAGAACTTTTCTAAATGCATATAATTGCATGTAATGATTTTAAGTGGTATAATTCACACTGAGCTGCTACATGTGTTTAGGTGTATTCAGTGCGTCAGAGGCAGATTAGATACTAAGACCATGAATAAATGCACGTAAACATATTTGTATATGGGTTTTCATTTCATGTTGTTAGGGCTTTTACTTTAGGTTCAACAGGTTTTTTTTGGGTTTTATTTGCTTCAAGTCTTCCCTTTTAAAAAAGTGATCTTTTGTTTCAGCGGTGGTATTTTGGGAATTTAATTTCTTTTCTGGGTTTATTCATTTTTGTTTTATGATGATTGTGCCTTTTTTTAAAGTGGTATTAAAGGTTCGGCTTTTTAAAAAAAATAACAAACATGTCATACTTACCTGCTCTGTGTAGTGGTTTTGCACAGAGCAGCCCCGATCCTCTTCTTCTCGGGTCGCCTGCCGAAGCTCCTGGCTCTCTTCCCCAAAACAAGTGCCACCAATTGCAATCTGCTTGCTACGGGGGCACTGGTGCATGCTCACTCTCAAGCCCTGCTCTATGCATCTATGCTCTGCCTGCCTTCTGCTTTCTCCTCATTGGCTCACTGGCAGTGATTGACACAGTGGGAGCCAATGGATCCCGTTAGAGTCTCAGCCAATGAGGAGAGGGAGTCCTGGGATAGCCAAGGCACTCGTGCACATCACTGGATCAAGATGGGGATCAGGTGAGTATTAGGAGAACAGCATGCACTCCCTATCCCCATAGATGAAACAAAAAGTTAGGCCTATTTTCCTGATGAAAACTGTCCTGCTGCTGACCAATTTTATACTGTTGTGTCATCTGCAGTCTATGAATTTTTGCAGTAAAACACCTGCCTGTACTTTTTTTGTAGCACATTTCAGCCAATTCTCCCTCATTAAAAATGGCCTGTTGTTGGACTGTATCATTTGCAATCTCTTAATTCTGAATAAGTTTGATAGAAATTTGCCAGCAGCTGGACAGTATTGCATCAATGAGAACAAGGAGAGGCACAATGCTCTAGAAATTTCTATCTGCCAGACAAAGAAGGCCTATTCCTGTTTATTAAATGTGTATGGTTATCAGATTGGGGTTCTACTGCTTTTTGTAACCCAAGCTGATTGTAAAACTGAGAAAAAAAATCAATTTTATAGTCAAATATTCTCTGCTAGTATATGATGTCACTGAGACTCCATATAAATCATACCGTTCCATCACACTGCATCCAGCTCTAGCTACTTCCAGTCCAGATGAATTCTGACATTTCTCTCATACATGTTAAAATCAGTATTTGTTTTGCTAGAAAATTACTTAGAACTCGCAAATATTATATATATTTTAAGCAGGGGTCCTGGACAATAAAATGGTTGTTGTTGCAATTTTTTATGTTGCATGAATTTGCGCAGTGATTTATCAAATGCTAATTTTCATAAAAAAATACATTTAAATACATTTTAGTGCACAAAAACACAATATAATAGCCAATTTTCTGGTAAAGCATAAAAGATAATGTCATTCCATGTAAATAGATACCTAACATGTCACATTTTCATATTGAGTATGTCTGTGGAGTGCCACCAAACTACATTACCTAAAAATCTCTATGGAAAAAATTTTAGAAGCTCTTACCAATTTAGAGTAACACAGGAGGTCTGGTGCTAGAATTATTGCTTTCACTCTGATATTCTTGACAATACTTCAAGTATGGTATGATAAGTTTTTACATACGTGTTTGCATTTGAGTATGAGCATGGGAACAGGGATGTGTTTTATTTTATTTTATTTTTTTTATACTGTACTCTTAATTTTTTTTTTCATTGAACTTTTATTCTATCACAAAGGATGAATAACATCCCTTGCAATAGCACGGGCTGTGACAGGTCCTCTTTATAGAGATATCTGGAGCCTGTGATAACCCATATATCTCCTCTGGCCTCTAAAGCACCTGATAGTACAAAGATGGGTTTGATCAGATGCGGCACAAACTGGTAATGGCTTGTAAATAACAAACCAAAAGTGATGAAATCCTGGTTGCTTCCAATTTCCAGTATGGATGTACCTTTATCCCTTTTAATCCTCTCTTTAATCCTCTCAGCCGACTGAGCAGTAGCAGTACCAGGCTCCCCGATTGCTTCTGATGCCTGTAAAATGATTGAGTGGCTGTATAGCCACTCAAGTTACTTTTACTTTATAGGTAATCGCCAGCTGTAAAAAATTATCTTGATCATTGATGAAGCCACAGTGATGACTGAGATATCATCCTCCCTATCTGAGGACATTTATATACATAAGATGGACAAGAAGTGGTTTTAAAGAATGCCCCCAATCGGGCGGACTGACAACTCATGGGGCCCCCCGGCAATAATGGATCATGGGGCCCCTGTGTCCTTGCCAAAACTGAAAAAAGCCTATGAAAAAGGTACCAGGGGCATCTCATGGGGCCCTCTACTGACCCCGGGCCCTCAGGCAGTGCCTGAGTTTCCAAATTGTCAGTCCGCCCCTGCCCCCAATGCATGTTACTTAAAGGATTTGTATATTTTCAATATTCCCTCAAACCCCCATTAAACGTTTCTAAGCTGCATGTTATTTTTTGTTTACATTTACCATCAAAATTTGCCCCCTCTTAGACTTCAATGTATTCACCTCAAAGTTTGGGTTCAAACCTTATCTGATGGTTCCAGTAAAAATATAAATAAAATACAAGTATTAGACAAAAAAAAGGAAACGCTACATGATTTGCAAGTGAAGGGATGGACGCTGCACAACTGACCCCAGGAGTCCAATGTAGAGGAATGGCCTTAGCTGTCATACTGGCCACGCCCTCTGATGCATTTAAGCCCGCCCTTCTGGGCTTGGTCACAGATGTAGACCATCAGAGGGAGTGGCCAGTTTGGCTGCTGAGGCCATTCCTCTACATCGGACTCCTGGGTTCGGTTGAGCAGCGTTCATCCCTTCACTTGTATTGGCTGACACTGGAATCGCTCTGACTCGTGCTCCCCTCTTCTCACTTGCCGGTGGGGTGATCCTTTTCCTTCCATCTACAGCTTGGAGCTGCACCATAAGGTATACTTTTCACTACATTATTTGCAGATGTGAAAGTGATGACATTGTGTTGAAAGGGGAAGTGATGTAACATTATTTTGCTTCCGCTGTGTGATGAGACACCTAGCTAACAGGTGAGAAGCCTCACTTTCATCATACACTGCATGCTCTGCTAGTAATACAGAGTCATGTCAGAGCTTACTGAGCTTCAGAGGGTGATTTGTTGGTGTCACTTAGCTGGTGCCTCTGTGACTGAATTTGCCACTTTATTTATTTGTCACGAGTTACAGTATCAAAGGTTATGATGGTATATACATCTCTGGGAAAACATGTCTGATGAGCACAGGTGCAGTCGACATGGTCAACTGACCAAAAGAGACAAAAGGGCATTGCACAGGACTGTGACCCGGAATAAGAAACAACTGCTGTAAAAGTGACTTGAAAGCTCAATCTCAGTCTTCAAGGGACTCAGTCTTCATGGGACTGAGATTGAGCTCTGCAGTTACTTTTGCAGCAGTTATTTTCTTATTCCAAGTCACAATCCTGCGCAATGTCCTTTTGTCTCCTTAGGTCAGTTCACCATGTTGACCGTGCTTATGTTTATCAGACGTTTTCCGAGAAATTATATATGCCATCATAACCTTTGATAATGTACCTTGCGACACCACAAATAAATTGGCAACTTCAGTCACAGAGGCACCAATTAAGCAGACACCAACAATTTGCCCTCTTTGAAGCTCAGTAAGCTCTGACATGACTCCGTATTGCTAGCAGCGCACACAGTGAATAACGAAAGGGAAACATCCCACCTGTTAGCTAGGTGTCTCATCACACAGCGGAAGCAAAAGAATGTTACATCACTTCCGCTTTCAACGCAAAACATGTCGTTACTTCCACACCTGCAAATCATGTAGTGTTTCCATTTTTTGTCTAACCCCTGTATATAAGCTTTGCTTCAACTACAAAAATGCAGTAATTGTTGTAGTATGAATGTTTGCTCTGGAAGATTACCACACACATATTCAGATCTATTTATAAAACATTTAATGAAAATCACAAGCATTCATTCAGGCTACATGAATTTTCCCTGTATTTTCTCAAATACTATGACTTCCTATGATTGGCAGCTCCATCAAGTGGCCAAAATGCAGTACGTTTTCTGAAATGCCTTAATCAGAAAATATCCTGCATTTTGGCCACTAGATGGAGCTGACAATCATAGGAAGTCATAGTATTAGAGAAAATACAGGGAAAATTCATGTAGCCTGAATGAATGCTTGTGACATTTGCCTAACTACTGTTTTAGACAGCATATACGGCATTCCTGTCTGTTCCCTTTGGACCTTAATTGGGATGTTTAAAGAGATGAAAAAGTGGCGGTGAGGAACACCCCATTATTATTATACAGGATTTATATAGCGCCAACAGTTTGCTCAGAGCTTTACAATAAAACGGGAGACAATACAGCAACAATACAGTTCAAACAACAGGGTTAGGATACTGGGACTGATGATTTAATTATAGTAAAGGCTGCATCTTCTACTTTGCACTCCTGCTGAGAAATATAGCCAGGTGCACTGAATGGTCCATCCTAATATCTAAAAAGAAGTCAAGGGCCTGCAATACATTTATCACACTACTTGCAATGCATATACTGAAGGTAGGTAGGAGGAGATATTTGAACAAAATTATTAAAGTTTTATTTTAAATGTAGTATGTGCCATCTTAGATCATTACTTACTGTGCATTTAATTACCTACTTAATTTGTTTTGAAAGGAGAGGCATGTTAAAAAATAATAATTCAGTTAATCCATAAGAAGATTTCATACAACAGTTGATTACATTCCTTGTAAATATTAATACAGAATTTACCACATTACAAGTTGCTGTCCCAGTCTTGAACAAATTTGTGAATTGTACATTGAGTAGCAGATGAAAGGTAAATACAAATCAACTGAACACACTGTTTCTCTCACATATTCATCATACAATCCCTTATCATAATTCACGAGAGAAACTTTGTTGAGATTACATTTTAGATTTCATAAAATATTTGTGTTTCTCAGCAGGCATACTGCTTTGTTGCAATAGTCATGAATGTATAACAGATCTGTTTTGCACAATAAATTAATCTCAACATCCTGTACTACAGTAGTACAAAGAGATCTTGTTATATATTAAACAATATTTTACAGAGTCCCTAAGCAGCATTTTCTTCTTATTTATTTAAATGAGTTAAAATGGATTTTAAATACTTAATGTTACTGTTTTCTAATGTCTTCATTTTTACTAGGAAAGAAAATCATGGAGCGATACATATTTATAATATATTTGTTACAGAATGGAGACTAGCATTGTTTGCTATTTATTTATTGCAGATTTGCTATGTGCATACACCCATATTCTGCTCCTTTCCTCCCTGCTGTGTTTTTTTGTCACAGAAGAAGTGAGAGACAGCAAGACGAGATCAGACTAGAAGAGTAGATGCTTCCTCTGTGCAAAAACCTATGTACTGAGGACACAAGACCTGCCATAAACACACATCAGAAAAATGTCAGGGAAAAGTGCATTGGGTTTCTGTAACATGTTTATGGTTGTTTGTTCATTTTCAACAAGTATGTCTTTGCAAAGAAATATGACACAAGAGAGATAGGTCCGATGACAGCTGCGTTCATATAGCCTCAGGCTGACCATAGATGGAAGAACGTTTCCTCCAATCTGATGAAGAGTTGACAAACTTGCACAGTGATTGGTTTGTTTCCTGTATACAATCACATAGCTGCATAAAATAAGTCAACTGATTTCCAAAAGAAAAATGTGCAGTTGGTCATTTATGGATGTTATCACTGGAAACATATCTCACAGTGCGCTGTGAAGCTGCTGTAATATCTGTGCAAAATCTGCAACTAGCATATTTCATTGGATTGATAAACAATTTTTCACGTAGCAATAGTTTTCATTTTGGGCACTTCTATGAGTTTTACAGTTATCTACATTTAATTCTGTCAAGCCTTCACTGGATAGGACAAAACAGTATTCTGTATATGGCAACCCTTAGTTGGCTTAATGACTGTGGTTCATGGCTACATGTGCATTTCAGATTTGCCCAATTAATTGAACTGACTCTAAATTAACCGTGCACCCTATAGCAGAAATATTGCCACAGGGCGGCACAGGTGCGCAAAATTGTCTACATATACGTGATTTTTCATCTCCGGGTAGGGGGCGCACGTGATGAACGTGCGCGCCCTACCCGCACCGTCCCGGCTGGTGATTACTCACCGGCGCCCGATGATCGCCAAGGATCTCCAGCGGGGAGGAGAACTGTTTGTAAACAAAACAGTTCTCCCAGTCAGCTCGTGCACACTGCTTTGCATGGCTGTGCATAGCACAGCCATACAAAGCAGTGTGCTTACAGTGAAGCACGAACACACAGCCCCTTAGTAAAACACACCTAGCACACAGTTAACCCCTTAGTAAAACACACCCAGCACACAGTTAACCAGTCCTCCAGTTTGATCGCCCTTCATGTTAACCCCTTCCTGTCCAGTGCCATTAGTACAGTGTTAGTGAGGTTTTTTTTAGCACTGATCACTGTATTGGTGTCACTGGGGATGTCAGTGACATCCCCAGTCAGTTCCCCCCAGTGTCAGAATGCCCTCCGCAGTCCCGCTATAAGTCGCTGATTGCCTCCTTTACTAGTAAAAATTAAAGAAAGAAAAAAATTCCAGTATATATACAGCCATTTGTAAACGCTAAAACTTTCACGTAAACCAATTAATTTACAGGTATTGGTATTTTTTTTAGCAAAGACATGTAGCACAAAACATTTTGGCCTAAATTTATGATGAAATTTGATTTTTAAAATTTTATTACTGGACATGTTTAATAGGAAAAAGTAAAAAATATTGTTTTTTTCTCAAAATTATCAGTATTTTTTTTTATAGCGCAAAAAGTAAAAAACTCACAGGGGATCAAATACCACCAAAAGAAAACTCAATTCATTGGGAAAAGGGATGTAAATTTCATTTGGGTGCAGCGTTGCAGGACCGTGCAATTGTCAGATAAAATAACTCAGTGCTGTAACGCAAAAATTGGCCTGGTCAGGAGGGGGGGGGGGGGGTAAATCCTCAGGATGGCAAGTGGTTAAACAAATTTCAGGACTATAGGATGTTCTCACATGGTGTTAGTCTATGAGCAATAATTCATTGGTTTGTGTGCTATTTTCTTTCTTTTGCCTTGATACAAACATTAAAACTGAATTTAAGGCAAACAGCTTAATTGGTGGATGAAATACAAATATTACAGCTATTTTACATCACATAGGATTTGTATTTCTGTCCATCTACTTCACAGCCCCCTCACACAACACAGCAAGACAATTGGCACCACTTTCTATGTTACAGTTATAGATAGTTGGAGTTTTTTCTCTACCAACACCCTGCTGATTGTACAGTGAAGAAGCAGCGGACTGATGAGGTCGTCCCTATGCCAACTCTGCTCTTCTCTGCTATCATCATAATAGCTGATTGGCTACTAGATTTCCTCACCAGTCTGAGTGCAGCTGTATAGGGGATTGCCAAAGGCTGACACAAAGTCATATTCAGGTACTTACACAAGTTGCTTAAAAAAATACATTTAACTTATTGTTGCATATGAATGATGGTAAAGAGAGTGGGCTTTAAAAGAGAGGTGTGGGATTCGTGAAAAAAAAAATATATACAGTTGTGTTCAAAATAATAGCAGCTTGTTGAAAAAAGTGAATAAAGCTCCAAATCCTTCTAATAGCTTTTATTTCCATACACACAAATGCATTGGGAACACTACACATTCTATTCCAAATCAAAACATGAAGAAAAATATATCAAATTTGTGTTCCTCTAAAAATATTGAAGAAAAGTGAATATTAGACTGTTCAAAAAAATAGCAGTGTTTGTATTCTTCTTTACAAACTCAAACATTCACTATATAAACTGAAAAAGGTTTGAAGATTTTGCTTTCCTTTGAATAACTTAATATTTAGTTGTATAAGCACTGTTTCTGAGAACTGCTGTACATCTGTGTTGCATGGAGTCAACCAACTTCTGACACCTGTGAACAGGTATTCCAGCCCAGGATGATTGGACTACATTCCAGAGTTCTTCTCTATTTCTTGGTTTTGCCTCAGAAACTGCATTTTTTATGTCACCCCACAAGTTTTCTATTGGATTAAGATCCATGGATTGGGCTGGCCACTCCATAACGTCAATCTTGTTGGTCTGGAACCAAGATATTGCACGTTTACTGGTGTGTTTGGGGTCGTTGTCTTTGGGAACACCCATTTCAAGGGCATTTCCTCTTCAGCATAAGGCAGCATGACCTCTTCAAGTATTCTGATGTATTCAAACTGATCCATGATCCCTGGTATGCGATAAATAGGCCCAACACCGTAGTATGAGAAACATCCCCATATCATGATGCTAGCGCAACCATGCTTCACTGTCTTCACAGTGTACTGTGGCTTGAATTCAGTGTTTGGGGGTCGTCTGACAAACTGTCTCCGGCCACTAGACACAAAAAGAACAATCTTACTTTCATCAGTCCACAAAATGTTGCGCTATTTCTCTTTAGGCCAGTCAATGTGCTCTTTGGCAAATTGTAACCTCTTCAGCACGTCTTTTTTTCAACAGTGGGACTTTGCGGGGGCTTCTTGCAGATAGCTTGGCTTCACATAGGCGTCTTGTAGTTGTAACAGTACTCACAGGTAACTTTAGGCCTTCTTTGATCTTCCTGGAGCTGATTGTTGGCTGAGTCCTTGCCATTTTGGCTATTCTTCTATCCATTTGAATGGTAGTTTTTCACTTTCTTCCACGTCTTTCATGTTTTGGTTGCCATTTTAAAGCATTTGTGATCATTTTAGCTGAGCAGCCTATCATTTTCTGCACTTCTTTATATGTTTTCCCCTCTCCAATCAACTTTTTATTCAAGGTACGCTGTTCTTCTGAACAATGTCTGGAACGACCCATTTTCCTCAGAATTTCAGAGAGAAATGCACTGTAACCAGCATGTACAACATTTGCTGCCTTCCTTCCTTAAATACGGGCAATAATTGCCACCTGTTTTTCAAAGAATGAATGACCTCACTAATAGAACTCCACACTGCTTTTATTTTGAACATGCCACTTTCAATTAGTGATTCAATTACACAGAATCAGCAGCATGCATGTCATGACTGTTGGGTCTGTTGGGTTTCTATTACTCTACTACACTTGCTAGTAAATTATTTGCCATGTAGAAATATCATTTCTACCAAAAACAGTGATTGATCAGGTTAGTGATGTCTGCCTGCTATTATTTTGAACACAACTGTATACTCACCAGGTGGATGCAGCATTGTTGTGATCAGTCACCACTGTCAGTCACCATCTCTCTGCTCTGCCCCTCCAGTGCTCACTGGAGGAGCAGTCACTCAGGCTCTTAGTGGCTCCCTGAGAGGCTGAGCCAGCTGTTGGTCCAGGCATCTGGGTTGCTCCTGACAATATGGTTGGGATCTTTTCAGAGCCTTGAATGGCTTTGTGATGTCAGCTGACAGTGGACTAAAGCGCATTGTCAGCTAAAACAAGTCACACGAGTGAAGAGCGAACTGCACGTCTGTGATCCATAGAAGTACAGCCAAAAAAAAGCTTTGACTACACTGTACTTCTCCTTTAAAGTTCATACATCAAACACGTGTCCTTAGATGACCAAGGTTTCTGCTCTGAG
This sequence comes from Staurois parvus, assembly GCF_062004578.1. Classification (NCBI taxonomy): domain Eukaryota; kingdom Metazoa; phylum Chordata; class Amphibia; order Anura; family Ranidae; genus Staurois; species Staurois parvus. The sequence goes on along the minus strand of NW_028317815.1, from coordinate 1,842,863 downwards.
AGTGCACTCATCTCCTTCCAGCACAGTGACTAATCTCTCATAGACAGCTTTCCATCTACAGTGATGATTGGGAGCTGCCAAAATCTGCTTCCGATCGTGTAACGACTGTGACAGCTAATTATTGTGATCACGCGCTGAGAAAGTCCAGTAAAATCAGTAGTACTGAGGAGTAATGATTGACTAATAATTCATGAAGCTAAAACGTGTTATTTTCAGAAGTGTGTATGTTTTTTCGGTTTTCCATTGACTACCCTTACTAAAACAAATACCAACCATTATGGTAAATAACAATAGTTAAAGCTCAGTGAACTGAGCCTATTTACTGGTGCAATTGATGCAGTGAGGGATATTTACTAAAACTGGTGCACACAGAATCTGGTGCAGCTGTGAATAGTAACCAATCAGCTTCTAACTTCAGCTTGTTCAATTAAGCTTTGACAATAAAACATGCAAGCTGATTGGTTTCTGTACACAGCTGCACCAGGTTCTGTGTGCTCCAGTTTTAGATACTGTCTCCCAATGTAAAGCGCACTTTCTAGATTCTACTAAAACATGGAAAGCTCTTTTTTCTGGTGGCTAGTGTACACTAGAGACCATGCTTAGTGATGGTTCATCCACTTTAAAGGTCTTACTTTCATTTGATGACCTAGTCCACTCTCGCATACCTGTCCTTCTGTCAAAACTCACTGTTGTCAAGTCTTGGCATTGTTATGCAGTCACTAATGCAGGCTGAAAGCACTCAGTTACCTGCCTTTCGCTGAATAGTTATTGGCTGCATCAGCACCGGATTAATGTCAACAATCATACAGAAACTGAAGACTTAAAGCCCCTAGAGATGAATAGGTGAATGCTTACTGCATATTTTCAGAAGCACTTTATTCTGCAATATATGGATAATCAGTTGCATACTTTGCCATACAGTTATCACGATTGTTGATGGGACACAGGAGACCATCTCTTTGCAATGCATCCTCTAGCTAAATGTCAGTGTTTCCTATAGTTTAAAGAAAAACTATGGAAACAACCTAAATAAGAAACTGTGCAATGTCAGTGACATTTTATGTTTTTTTGGATGTAGTATTTGAAAAAAAAATGCTCCTCACAGTCTTGGATTCATAACAGGAAACGTGTCTGAATCGATTAGGCTGATTTACTAAAGGAGTTAAGAATCTTCATTTGATTGTGTGGATATTCACTTTATTTAGAATATAATATGCAAACTCTTTGTTAGTTGGAATACCTAGTAATGTTCAGATGAAATAATTACACAGGAATTTTTGTTCACGTAGTTGGATTGAAGTAAATGTTCACACATGTATTCATTGAATGGCGATTCTCATCTCCTTTAGTACATCAGCATAAATCGCTTGCTTCTGGGAAGAGATACAATGCCTACTTTCTACCTATTTTAAACCCCTAAATTCCACACCAATGTGCCGCAGCTGCATGTGGGGGATTTGGGGCATTTGTGACACATCTACATTCACTTGAACGGGTTATGGTCAGCAGGCAGATTGAGGAATCCGACGGGTGATCATTTTTGCCACAGGTTTGAAGAAAAACATTGCAACCACAGTATGTAAACACCTCCATCTGCTGCATTTGCAGCTTAAGGGGGGTAGTTGGGTGGTCGCTAAAAATTTGGCTCAACTACTTGCTTTAAGTGCCTCCCAACTGTAAGTCTCAATGAGCCCTAAGAGTCCCCGACTGCAAACTAACAACTACACATAATGTAACCCTGTCCAATATAATTTATTCTTCCATCATGTTAGAAGCAGGAATTTAAGAGAACCTCCAACCAAAAGGGAGGTTACACTTTAAAGCCTGGCCCCCCTGCTCCCTGTTAAGGATTGACACCTTTGGGGAGCGGGTACCTGATTTTGACAGGTACTCTCTCCCACTTCCGCTGCAATCGCCTAGGCAATTGGAAGCGGACGTTGTACTCCCTTCCCTCTCTCCTTTTAGTCTTCTGGGACACGTGACAGGTCCCAGAAGACTACAAGACCATTCACAAGGTTCAGCGCTACTCGTGCATGTGCAGTGGGCACTCGGCTGTGAAGCCACAAGCTGTCACAACCAGGTGCCCACACTTAGGTTACCAGGGACGGCCAGTGAAACCTGCTGTGGTGAGGACACCGCTGGATTGAGGGACAAGTGAGTGTCTGTTTTTTTAACAAGTCAGCAGCTACAGTTTTTGTAGCTGCTGACTTTAATTTTTTTAGATTTTGACTGGAGCTCCACTTTAAGGACCCAATCCACACTGGTTAGAGCTCACAATAATTTATTAGTAATATGCCCAAACAAAAATCATTGAATTTTTTGCCACATTTATGCTTATTTATGGCCCCTTATGTCATCTTTAGATTTGTTGTGGCCCAGGGAAGAATCTTACTGCTGTTTGTTGCAGCCAATCAGCTAGAGTGAAATGCTTTGACCCCCACCCTTCCCCTTCATCTATATAAAATCCTCTGTGCACAGTAAAGAGATTTAATTTGTTGAGTTACGTGGAGAGGGAGAAGGGTGGGTTAGGGTAGTGTCAGCTACAAGCTTTGTGCAATCCACTATTAATTACAGCTTAAGAAACTGGGAGACTGCTACGGCAGTTTTCAGTGTTATCTGTCTCAAAAACTGCAGTCAAAAAGTGCCAGTAGCACTCTGCAAACTAGTCATCAAAGTAGAAATGTTTCAGCAATTTTTTGACAGAGGAGCCTCAGACTGCATTTTTTTACTTCCTAAAAGTTAAAACTTGTTATGTCGTTGACATTTGTCACTCTGGGATAAAACACCGGTGGCATTCTCTGACGCTCATTCTAACCAACAGTACTGATGCCTATTTTTAATAGGATCGGACACTAAGTCTAGTCCAGGGTACTTGTCAAATTACCAACAAATCTATAAAGCAGTCTGGACACATGTTAAATTGCTGAGTTTATTTTTCATTGTTCAAAAAAAAAAAATATTTTCTTTTGCAGATCTAGACTCTCACACCATGATGCTAGCGCAGTTGCCTAATGGCCCATAGAGGAGGATGCCAATCACTTGACCACACTATTTTGTAGTATTTACTTGCAAACTTCCATTTTTGTTCTGTGAAAAAAATTCTTGCTGTCTGCAACCATCTAGCAACAAGGCATGCACCAAGCATCTACTGTACAACTTCCATACATATGTGTCACTTGCAATAACCCAACCCAATGCATCAAAAATGAAAACTCCTAACTGCAGCACAAAATACAATGTACTAAAGTAGTACTATAGGAAGAATTTTTTTTTTCAGTTAGGATAGAGCAAAGGAGGTTTATAACTCCAGTCAGAATTTTTTTCGCTATCTGTATCCCATTTCAGAGTTTTCCCTTCACTTCCTGTCCCATAGCCAAACAAGAAGTGAGAGGAAATCCCTGCAAATTAAGGGAATTCCTTGGGGACCCTCAGGTCACCAGAACTAGATTTCCACTCCATTACTTTCAATGATGACAGTAGACAGGACAAATAGGGGCACAGACAACAGTGACATCTGACAGGTGTTCTAATCCAAAACTAAAAAAGTACTGCCTTTATTTTACTTTAATAGAACAAATAGTTTTGGTTAATTGTAATGCTGATAGGTTTTTTTACAGACCACAGTGTGTTTGGACATTATGGTTTTAAAAATTTTCCAAGCATTTTTTTTATGTGACACCTGCCTATTTAAAGTTCAAATCTTGACACTTACCAAAAAAAAATTTGCATTGGACCCCACAGTGCAAGGGTTAATAGCTTGGCGTCACTGGGGTTGAACAGAAGTCTATATTACTTATCTGATTATCTGACTCAGTTTTGCCAATATCACTCAACCCATTCCTTTTAAAAAGGCACTCTGCATTTGCTACTTGTACTGGAAACTGAAAGTTAAAAAAGAAAAACAGACATTCTGCTTGAGTTACAGTATGTCACACTGTATTGCATTCTTTAGTTGTAAAGTACGTAACAACAATCAAATTATTGAGAAAATAAACCCCTCATCCATGACTATGTAATACACAACACAGCGTACAGAGTGCAGAAGCCAGGTATATGTAACATAGTACACAGCACATAGAGTGTAGCATTCAGGGCAATGTAATGTACAACAAAGTGTACAGAGCACAGCAGTAAGGAGTATGGATCATACTGTACATTGCGGTTCAATGTGAGAAAAATGCTCCAGTGTCAGTTGTTGAGGAAAAAGGCCTATGGACAGAGTGGGAAGATGCCCTGGATTCAGTGGTCCCTGGGAAGAAAAAAAGTTCTGGGATCAGTAGAAGAAAAATACATGCAGCGTTGGTAGTAATTGGGAAGAACTAATGCCTGGTTAAATGAAAGGAAATAATGGCCATCATTGGTGGTCAGTAAAAAGTAAAATTTGTTGTCAGCGGTCCGTGAAATTATAAAATGTCTAGTGTTAGTGTCCATAAGAAAAAGAATGCCCTTACAGTGGTAGCCATTGGGGGTAAAAAAAAAAAAGCAAAAAAGATGCACTCTGCCAGCTAACATCCAGTGAAGGTGGGGGGAAAATAATGCCTAAAGTCTTGCCTAAAATCATGCAAAATCTTCCAATTTTGCAGGAACCAGACAGCATTCGGTATGGGAGTACAGCTGCTTGTTCTACAGAAGCTGGTCTCGCCACCAGCTTCTGTCGAACGGGCATGCTGAAAAACCAGCATCTGATCAGCTCTGGCAGCCAATGGTTATCAGCACTGATCAGTGTGTTCTAATGTGGCAGTCCCCCTATCAGAACACAAAGGCACAGCAGGGGGAAATTGCCACACTAGCATTGCTTGTGTTAGTATGGCGATCTCTCAGTCTTTTTGCTCATCCCACTGGGTTGAATGGAAAATACCTTCTAGTGTGTTCCAGACTTAACGGGGGGGGGGGGGGACATAAGTGCTGAAGTAGAACAGGGATAGGGGAGAACAATAATTTCCAGTAGAGGTGGGGGAGAACAATAATTCCCAGCAGGGGATGGGGGAGAACAATGTTGCACAGAGTGGGGTGGGGAGAAAAAATTGTGCCTTAGGGACGGGGAAGAACAATGGTGCACAACAGGGGGTGTGGACAAGGAGTAGTGCCCAGCAGGGGATGGGGAAAGCAATAGGGACATTGGTAGAGAGCACTTACCCCAGGGGTTTCTGTGTCCTGTTCTGTTACTTTCCCCGTCCTGTTATATGCCAGGCTCTGGCAGGAGATAACTCCACTGAAAAGCTTTTCAGAGAGTTGGAACTGAGTGCTGGAACTGGGTGCTGGAACAAATGCTTCAACACTTGGCTGTAGGACACAATCCAGATCTGCAGGATGCCGGGATTGTTTTATTATCCTGGGACAGTCTTGTGGAGATTGGGACAGTTGGGGGTATGCTATAGCAGTTGTACATACAATGTGATTTTGCATACATTTACTGACAGTCTGTATCCTGACTGCAGCCTTTCTCTAACACGCTAGCATTAATAGATTAAAAAAATAATTTGACAGGATATGAAGAAAATGAAGAATAGAGAAAATCCTGCACAAGCTGGCATCGACTGGCAGCATGAATGGATCATATTTTCTGTCACACTCTTTTTCTAGATCACACTGAGCACACTCCTAAGCCCTTTCCCAGGGGCATGTATCAACATTTGACTCATCCTGTATTGTTTTCCTGCAGTGACATAATTAAAGAATCAGTGGAAGATATAGTATCAGCTCTAACAGTTTAGTTTGCAGCATAAAATAAAAGCAAAATTCCCTGGGTTACTGTGAATTCAATGAGGTGCAGTTTATTTAGCAAATATTTACTCCAAGGCAAATGGAGCTTTGATGGGATAAAACACATAAAATTCTTATTTTCGGTATTCAGAGACACATAGTGTACTTGCAAGGTTGTAGTAATTGCGTTCTGAAACATGAATAAATGACTTCAATACCGAGAGACATGGCAAAATAACACCCTCCCACATCTACTGGATTTTTTTATGATGCTTTCATTGTTTCCTGTCTAAACCAGAAATATTGGTAATATTTTTTGCATTTATGTTCCTGCAAGTAAGCAAAGCTGATAGTTGTGTAAGAGCCTTGCAATTTGAAGATGAGTTTATAGGTGAGATCTTCTTTTGTAGGTTGCATAATAGCTGTGTCTGTGTGTGGGTTATAAAATGAAATTAGCTATACTGTTTCTTTACCAGAAAGGCGTTCAGCTCTGTTGAAATGCAGAATATGGCATGTGACTCAGAGAATGCCTTGCCTATCTACTACCTAATCCTAAATTGATATTTCAATTTCAGAAACAGCATGCTGCACAGTCCCTCTGACACACATGGTCAAATCGCATTCAGTGTGTGATGGTGTGTGCAGGGATTATTTATGTTATTCCCCATGTATCATAACTCAAACCCAAGGAAGTCAACAAAAAGACCTGCCAATGATAGATTATGTATTTATTTTACAGAATTAGACTATTTTTCAGCTCAGAAACAGACAAAGAAAAGGTAGACTGACAGAGTTCAAAGCGTTGTGAAAATGAAGTGAAATATGATTCAGGTACTCCATGTAAAATGCATTCACAAGGGTCCATTTTGTTGTAAAAAGCTCCAACTATCATACGCATTTGTTTCCATCTAATCCTTCTTAGAGATCACAAGCTTTGAAATTCTCTGCTCTAAGCATGAATAATAGACCTCTTTTTGGTGATGTGGTAAAGCACTAGTGATGAAGGCTGAATCATAAAAACAGTTTCACTGAAAATGTAACCATCCTAAATTGCTACTGAATAAAAATAGTATAACATGGATAGTTTAACATAAACTTAAAGACATAGAAAACTGATTAAAGTGGTATTAAAGGCAATTAAAAAAAACAATAATGAACATGTCATGCCTATCTGCTCTGTGCAATAGCATTTGCACAGAGCAGCCACTGTCCTCCTTTTTTCAGGTCCCCCATCAGCACTCCTGACCTCTCCCTCCTGCCAAATGCCCGCAGAGCAAGCAGCTTGCTATGGGGGCACCCAAGCAGGCTTGCTCCTGAGCCACTGCTCTGCTTGTCCATTAACACAAAAAGGCATGGCTCGGCCCCACCCCCTCTCTCTTCTCATTGGCATACTGGAAATGGCTCCTGCTGCTGTTTTAGCTAATGAGGAGGGAGAGTCCCTGGGGAGCCAAGGTGCACATCACTGGATCAAGATGTTGCTCAGGTAAGCATTAGATGGGGCCGGGGTGTCGGGGGGATAGGGGTCCTGCTCACAAAAGGTTTTTTTTCCCTTCATGCATAGAATGCATGAAGGTAAAAACCTTGAGCATTTGCAATCACTTTATTTCATTTTGACATTGACAGAAACCAATTAAATGTCCTTTTTGTTTTAGGATTACGAAAGGAAACTATGGAGAACATACATACATGCTAACAGTGCTCCAGTGTAGACTTAACAGTCAGGAATTTAAATAGTAAGACATTGAATAGTAAGAGTGTTAACCTTTAAACCACTGTGGCCTTAGCTCTTAAGTTTGCTTACCTGATGGTTAATTAACAAAAGAATATTAGCTCTTTTGCTTTGCCATTCTGAGGTCCTGATACTTATTATGATTCAACACAATATAATATAAACATGTCTTTTTAATGTCCACGTGTTAACCGAAACTAAATAAAGTGCCTGAAAATGTTTCTTTTTGAGAATGTCTGATAAATTTCAGAAAGAGTACCTTAGCAGCCTTGGACCTCTGATCTTATAGGTTGATTGTAAACTAGTTGGGGGAAAAACTAATTTGTTAGGACACTAAAAAAGATGAGTATCACGGAAGAGATAATTGCTTGTCATCCAGAAGATGTTGGACTTGTCAGATGTCCATACTTGGCTTCCCAAACTCGTTATCCTTTCATTGTTTTTTTCTTTTCTTGTTGAACCTTAAATGCACATCAGGCAGAAGGTCAAAGGTTACTGTTCCTTTTCACCAGATTACATCTTATTCTAGATCCAGCTATCATTTGGCTCACAACCTATGTTATAAAACAAGTCCGTTTGTTATTTCTTTTGTTCTAATCAGTAAAATAATTTCCATTACTTTTCTTTTTAGTAGAAAAAAATCTCTTCTAGTTGTTAGTCAACCCGACCCCATAAGAGTTTTGCCTAATATAACGTAAAGTGAAAGTACTGATTTTAGTCAAAAATAACTTTTTCCTATATAGCCTATAAAATGGAAAGCTCACGTTTGTTAAAACATTCAGAAAAAATCAGATCAAATCTGGAATACCAGACTGTTTTTTTTTTTAAATTTTATGAATAATTCAGTATTGAAATTTAACTCTAGACTAGCCAGGTACTTTTCTGACCCAATGTGTGCAAAGATCATGCTTTATATCATTTTTTCTTGTTCCAGACCCCATGAAGCCATGGTGAATTTAGTTCTGTCAGCTTTTGAAGGAAATCCCCTGTAGAGTTGCCTTTTCATTAAAAGAAAGGTATTGAAACACATTTCATAAAAGTTTATGGAGCATCCTAAATCATCAGAGGAGGAAAATGCTGTACAGTACATATACAAAAGCTTAACACTGCACAGCATGATTGAATCAAAACAGATTCATTTGAACACTGTAGTTGCAATCTGATGTTTTATGTACAATAAAAATTGAATTTATTTTATACAAAGCATCTGAGTACATAGCAGCAGATATATAGAAAAGGTGATTTTTTTGTATTAAAGTTAGGAGACATTGATAGAAAATGGATATGGATTGTTAAATCCCAAATTAATATTGTTAAGAACCTGTTTGGCCAAAATTAAAAACACAGTTCACTTGGCTGCTTTCCGGGTCATCTTTTATCATCTGCATTATTTATGCTCCAGGTTTAGAAGCATGATAACCTTTGCTGCTGGTCTTACTAAAGTTTTTAATGTAAACTTGTGGTATTACATGACCTGAAAGAACCTCCAAAGATGTATCAAAGAGGACAAATACTCTTCAAAAGGACACTAAGAAATGATGTAAGGGCATATTAACAGAGGATTTATATCTAAAGTGTAAGCAGATATAAGGTATTTAGAGATATATGTTTAAACCTCTCACAACACAAAATAATGGCATATTTGTTTGAGAGCAGCTATATAGTATGACACATATTTGTTCAATACAATGAAATAAACTCAAAATAGTGTTTATTTTAATGTCCATGACTAGCATTGCTAAAAGTAATTATGGCTTTGAAATGGAAAATCCCATGAAATGGCACAATGCAAACACAACATGGAAGTATTTTCCTTTTTTATGTATAATCTGTTACTATAAACACAATTTGTTTAAATACTACCATATTATTATGCTGGTGCACTGTCAAGATAAAGCTTTATCTGTCACAATTTAAAAGGCAAGCAGCAAAAAATGTGAAAAAATATATAGTTGCTTGGATACAAAAGAAGTAAAAAGGAAAAAGTATTAAATGCGGGGTATTAAATGTAGAGCCTATTAAAAACATTCATCTTCTGGAAAGTTTTCATATTTTATTATCATAAATCACTGAATCACAATGGACTTTTTTTTGTACACCGTTAAACAGAAAAATATTTTTTAATGTCAACGTGATAGCAGATCTATGCAACGTGATTTAAATGAATTACAGCAAAAACCCACAATAACTGATTCCTTAAAGCAAAAGTTCAGTCACAACCTTTTTTTTTGCTATAGCTGCAATCACAACACTTACCTGTAATTAAGTATGTGCCAAGTCACACAAGCAGCTGGATCCTGCAGTGTACACTATGAACAGGCTTTTCTCAAGCCTGTGACTGCAGCCATGATAGAAAAATGAATTTTTGTTTAGACTTTAGCTATAACGTACTACTTGGGCATACATTGGAAAAATTAACCCCCCCAGCACAGGTTAAAAAAAGCAGCAACTCCTGTTATACTCACCAGTCCTACTAATTACTAATTTCCAGTCCTTTTTACCTTTTTTGATCCACAGCATCATTTAAGCAAATTCCTGTGAGCCCAGAGAGTCAAGGCTCTGACCCTCATCATGGACTTACAGGAGAATACTGCAGAAAGGGACAGCATGTCATTATGATAACGTGCAGTATTTGGCCAAAGGTCTAAAAGCTCAACTTTGTTCCCAGCATACCACAAACCTTCTTTCAGCTACCTTCACAGTCTCCAGGGTGCTTTCTGTTAAACTGTGGTCAAGATTCTATTTGATTTTTTTTTTTAAACAGTAGCTTTTATTTTGCCTCAGTTCCACAAAGCTGCAACTGATGAAGCACTCAACACATGCATAGCCTCTCTATTCTCAGTCATTGAGGCTTGTGACTCTTTCAGTGGTCAGAGGTATTCCTCTTGGAGCATCTACAACATTTTACTGGTAGTAGGTTCCTTAAAAACTACTAGTTTGCAGATAAGTAAACTGGCAGTAATTAAGACCAACTCTGAGATGGCATTGAAAGAAACCCCAGTGCTCAAAGTTGGGCATATGTGCTGGGAAGCTGTTATTAATGTGACAGTTTCCTGCAACAGGCTTGTGGTTGCTTGTGGTAGGCTTGTGGTTGCTAGGATTATGGACAGCCACTGGCTGACACATGCCTATTGAGCTGGGAAATTTTCCACATGAAAGTTGAAAGTAAACAAAAGGGCAGGAAAATCTGGCAATGGCCAGATTTGGGCAATGATAATTCAAATGGATGGCAGTCCTGATGGGGAACTAGTCTCAGAGTTCTCCATCAGGTTCCACCTAACCATTAGGCTCCTGTTGGGGAACTAGTCTCTCAGTATCCCTTGAGTCTTCACCACCTCACTACAAAAACTTCTCACCCATGCTCCTGTCTGTATGATGGACGCAGTTGCTGTGGAGGGAGCTCATTAATGCTGAGCTGTCTTGAGGAAAGAGTTTTCAGTACAGACACTCCAGCCTCAGTGCGTCACCTCTTAAGACAGATTCATGTACCTATTTCCAACAGATATATGAATCTGTCACAAACACCTGTAATTTTGGTGAGGAGGTGCAAGAGAATTCTAAAGAAAGTCTACGGTACTCTTTATGGATTTTCCCCAGATTATATACTTAATTCACTTGATAAGACTGAATGTTTATTAAATAATAGAGTCAAAGCTGAATGTTGTCTTTTACAAAGGGGTACTATGCCTAGAGTTTTTCCCATAATGCTCGAGGCTTAATTGTTAAACAACCCTGAGAAAACGGATGACTAGAGCAGCCAGTCAATACTTACTGAAGACCAGAAATTGAAAGATAAAACTTGATTGATACCCCGTGCTGCTGTTGGAGTCTGTTCTGCTCCAGTACTCTAACACATCTGCAATGGAGGTGGTACCTGGAAAATAAAGACAGTACAGAAATATACAGTATATTTATCCTTACTTCTCTCTACAATGCCTGTGTACATGCAGACGGGGAAGTTATCTTGCTGGTTCCATTCATTTAAATAATATAATCACCAACAAAAAAACTGATTTTGATCCAATGTTTGGGACTCTGCTCATTGTCCTATGTCTTAGTCTAGATTTCAATTATTTGCCACTTTATTGGTGCCTAAAAAGTATTGTATGACCAAAAACATGCTCAGTACCTAGTATCTTGTATAAAATGGGTATATAAATCAGAATGGAAACTCTTTTTCATGTTAGCATGTTTGACAAGGAATGATAGATGTTGATTTACTAAAGGCAAATGAACTGTTCACATTTCAAAAGCAGTTGCACTTTGTAATGGAAATTTTCTAGGAGCATATTAAAAAAGATTAAGCTCTGTTGACTTCCAACATCCAATCATGTGCAAGCAGAAATGCTGTCTTTTTTTCTAAATGTTTCTTGCATGTGATTGGGTATTTTTTACAAAGTGAAATTTCACCCCATTCACTGAGCTCTTGGGAAAGAACTCTTATAAAATGCAACTTCAATTACAAAGTGAACATTGCATTCGCCTTTAGTAAATCAATCCCACAGAGTGAATGAAGTCCATCCTAGACTTTATTGTTATATAAAATTAAGGCACTGGCCTGCCAGCCTATGTAAGTATCAAGGTCTGTTCCTGTTTGGAATGTATGCGTAATGGCATTTTTTCATTTTTCTTGGTTCACCTGATCTTTCCATTCCCTAATACCCACATGGAAGAAAAATATATTTTAAAAATATTCTTCCCAAATATATTGACATATACTTGAAATACTACAATTGTGGCCCTATTCAATATATTTCAATATATATATATATCCTGTATGCTGAAATGCATTTTTTATATATTACAAAATATATGAAAAATATTTAAAAAAATACATTTTTAAATATACTGTATGTCCTTAAAAATATATTTAATCTACATTTTTGGAATGCATCTACAAATATATGTAAAAATATATGTTAAAATGACTTTTTATATGTTAAAAAAATCTGAAGAATATATTTAAAAAAATATATTTAAAAAAAATATTTTTCATATATTTTGTAATATCTAAAAAACACATTTCAACATACAGTGTATATATATATATATATATATATATATATATATATAAATATTTTGAAATATGTTGAATACGTCCAAAATTGTAGTATTTCAAATATATGTCAGTATATTTGGGAAGAATATTTTTAAAATATATTTAAAATATATTTTTCTTCCATGTGGGTACATATTGCTTAAAACACAATTTTTCATGGTAAAGTAACTCCATGCCTTGAGTCTGCATAGGGAGCAATCATATTTTATTGTTGTGTTCTCTGAATTGATGAAAAACTAAATATGATTGGTTGCTGCTAATTGTTGCACTTTGCACGTCAATATTGTTGATTGTACAACCTTAATATAACCATCAGTGTTTTATATGGGCTCTGGGTTTCTTTTCTACTCATTAAAGATACTTGACTGATTCCCCAAATGAACATGAACAAAAAGAGGGAAAACTCTTTTCTGATCCACTTGCTGTACAACTTATTTAATATTGCATTGTGACATTATTATAATTTAAAGTATTTCAAATCATAACATTTCTTCCCTTTGTCTGTTTTTGTAGTTTTGTTTGTTTGTTACTTCCCTAATTGGGCTAAAGCCATGAAATCATTGGGCTAAGCATTTCCTTTTGACATTATGGGAAGAACACTGCTATATTGACTTTAACTACACCTCTTTACCTATTAACTTCAAAGGTAATATTTCCCCATTAAATATAATGGGTTGTTTCTGATCTGAGCTTTTCAAATAGTTCAGGTAAAATAGCGTTTGAAAAGCATTTCTAATGATGCATTGAGAAAAAGATGAAGTATATATGAAGAATTTACTTCTTGGCAGTGTTCCATTAGACATGTTATAGATTATATCATTTAAAATTAGCTATGTCTTGTTAGACACAGCAGCAAATGGAAAATCAGTTTTGGGGTGGTGCTAATGTTAATACTCATTTGTATTGTTACTGTAATGTTACAATACTCATTTGTATTGTTACTACTACTTCTACTACTATTGCCACTACTAAAGGAATTATTAATATTATTTTGTTATGATGTTTAGAATTAAATGTACATGTCATTTAAAATTCAATTAATGAAAACCATACCATTCTTCTTGCTATCCCATCTAACAGTACCAGCACATAGAGGCTGTTGTAAGCTTTTTATTGTTCCCTCTATCATATCACAGTTATCTAGAAATTCCTAGAGAGCAGCTGTGAAATCTCTGTGTAAAAATCCATTTTACAATGGCAGGCCATACATTATGCAAATTTATTTCCATCAGCCATGGACAGAAGCAAAGAAAACTGTATGATTCCTCCATCAACACAATCAGTGGAGTCCCTCCCGCTATACTATTTTATTCTGACAGCAGGAGGTTTCCCAGCTGTCAGAATACAATGATCACTACTGGTGGCTATAGCCACTGGTAGCAATCGACCAAAACAAAAAAAAAAAACCTGACAGGCTGGTTGTACTGAAGTTGATCAATAGATTGACAAGCCTACCCATAGATGGAAAATCATCTGGTACCTGCTGACCTGTCCAAGTTTTAATCCATCTATGGCTGGCATAACTTTAGCTTCCCTCATTCATCATATTATTACTGACTTAAATTTTTTTCTATTAGCCGAATTTAGGTAAATGTTCCAGCCAATGTGTAAAAGAGGAATGGTGGCATTTTATACCAGAAGCCTGTGCAAAAATTCCACTTTACATTCAAATCCCTGATTTCTAGTTTGAGGTTTTATAACCACAATCCAGGGAATGCTAGAGATTTTTGCAGTGAGAAAGGTAGCAATTAACAGTCAGTTTGGTCAGGTACTGTTAGATGGGATACCAAGAGGAATGACCTGGTTTATTTTAAAGTTGACTGCAACTCTGGTGCAGTTACACTTGCATTGAACCTCTCGCTGACTCCAGTCCCCCTGCCATCCTTATACTCACCTGTCTCTGATACAGTAAATTGTTGCCAATGAATATTCAGACCTACATTGCAAACTCTTCTAGGCCAGGCAGCAGTAGAGAGATTGTATTCTGTGGAGTATGAACTCTACAAAGGATTGAATAAAGAGTACAGGGAGCATTGTTGGGCCTAGCTGACACAAGTTTCACAATAAGCTCTGCAGTCTCAATGGCAATATCTCACTGGATTGGAAAGAGGTGAGTTTAAGACTGCAAGGAGATCTGGGGGCAAGGGAAGCCTCAATATAAATGTCAACTTTACTGCAGGGTCAGTTATTGCTAAAGCTGTTACATTTTCTTTAAAGCCCATCTCCATGCAAAGCTCTCCCTCTACCATCCTATTTTTCTATACCTGGGGTTGGCAACCTGTGGCTCTCTAGCTGTTGTGGAACTACATTTCCCATGAGGCATTGCAACATTACGAAACTGACAGTTACAGCTATGACTTGCAGAGGCATGATGGAACTTGTAGTCCTGCAACAGCTTGAGAGCCGCAGGTTGCCTACCCCTGTTCTATACCATCCCACCCATTTACCAGCTTGTAAACATTAACTAGCCTCTGAAGCTGTTTTTTTATTCCCTTAAATTCCCTGTCCATGTCCTCACTGGCTCTGCTGATGGGAATGAAAACCAGTGATCAAGTGCTGCAGTATGTGTACATGCTGACCGGTCACTATACTGTTCAGTATTCTGGAGCCTAAGATGATTTCACATCTGGACAGCCAGTAGGAAGTGTCCATGTCACCCAAGCAACAAAGTGGACAGCTGAAGAGGAAACCTTCTCATGGACAGCGAAGAAAATAAAAGACTATAATAACATTGTTCCACAGATTTAGGTATGACAGGCTTTGGGCTTGTGTCCATTGCATCAGTTTGACATCAGTTAGAGATTCTTCTGAGATTTTTCAGAGTTCACTGACGGTGTATTTGCTTTGCAATTGACCTCTTTCTGATCTGCATTGAACCTGCTTCAAGCTGGTTTTGCAACAGTGTTTGAAAATAATCTCTGTCAATATTAAATTGTATTAATCTCTGTGTATAAATGCATAGAAATGCATATTTAAAAATTGTAACTCTAATAAAAGACAAAAGGGATAACAGGCGCATGGTGTGGCAGTCCATGTATGTTTGATGAGTTCCAAATAAGCAGGGGTGAAGGTAGTCCAGTAGGCACTAAGGGCAAGCTGCGTATGAGCGAAGCATAACTCTGCAGAAGGGAAAACAAAGAAACACAGCGCCTCTAAGTGTGTACTGTGAAGGTATTTAATAAAAAGATAAGTAGTAACTCACATTTTAGAATTTAAAAACAGGCTTACATGGTTAAGAGGGTGAGACGTCTGTAGCCAGATGTAGTTGTGTGTCTGATGCAAAGAGGAGATCAATTGAGTCCATCAGCAGGTGGTGCTGTGCATGTGCAACATGGATGGTAAGCCTGCTGGAATCTCCAAGGTGTCTGCCAGCAGATGGTGCCGTGCATATACAGCATGGATGGTGGAGCTTGGTAGAGTCTCCAATATGTCCAGGATCAGCACATGTGGCAGCTGACGTCATCAAAATGCGACGCGTTTCTGAGCATGTGCAGGACCAGATGAGTGCATGCGCGCTTTTTCATCAGGCAGCCTGCCTACCAAATTCCACCATCCATGCTGTATATGCACTGCACCATCTGCTGGCAGACACCTTGGAGATTCCTCCAGGCTTACCATCCATGTTGCACATGCACAGCACCACCTGCTGACGGACTCAATCGATCTCCTCTTTGGATCAGACACACAACTACATCTGGCTACAGACGTCTCACCCTCTTACCCATGAGCCTGTTTTTTAAATTCTAAGATGTGAGTTACTACTTATCTTTTTATTAAATATCTTCACAGTACACACTTAGAGGTGCTGTGTTTCTTTGTTAACTCTAAAAAAAGACACTTTCAAATTCATTAAGTTAGGGTAAAATAAAAATGTGCTTAAGCTACACTGGATACTGGAGCCCAGGTTCCTCCAGAACCTAATGGAAACTCTCCCTCTAGGACAAACATAAAAGAATATACCCTTCTAAAAGGGGCAGGATCAAATATTTAATAGCTCCTTAGTACAACCCATTGGGCCACACTCCTCAGGGACTGGCAAGAGTAAAAAAATTTCCCAACTCCTACTGCCAAACTCTGTGACACACACTACTGGAGCTGCTCAACTGTAGCTGACAGAGTCAAAAAACATGTATGAAGGAGGTTTAGGGAAACATACACACCTCAAAATATGTGTAACCCCCCCCCCATAAAAAAAAACATAAAACAGCTGCAGCCTAGGCTGCCCTCTATAAATGCATAACAAAACAGATTTCTTCCTGAATTGGGGTGCCTACATCTGTATTGTTTTCATCTTCTGATCCTGTGTGCTTATTTGTATAGGCTTTGGCTTCTTATACTGCTTGGCTGTCCGTATTGGCTCTGGATTCTGCTCCTGTCCGTTGCTATATACGTGTCCTGTTGCTTCTGGTTATGAGTCCATCTGTTCTTGTATGCTGCATACTGGCACTCTATTTTTCCCTATTTGCTTGGTTGCTGTTCACCAGGTAGGAAATCGTGCAAAATGCATACTGGGGTTTGTCCTGCTACAAAAGTCCATCATTGCTTTCAATGGATTTTGTGAAGAACAAATGCTCATGGTTCCTGAATCCCAGAGAGAGCCATTTACCACCAGTTGGCAACATGATTTACCCCTGTTTGTCTTTTCTGATTTTCTGTGTCTGCAATATGTTCAGTGTTGGATTTTTACTATGCCCCAAGAGTTCCCCAAATCTGCCAGTACAGCCAGCAGTTTTTTTTTGTGGTTAAGCGTAACATTAGACCACAACTAAAGTGGACCTTCATCCTATATAAAAAAATACCCTGTCCTTCCCCACACTCCCCAGCTTTCACATTTGGATTTTTGTAACTTTATTGTGTTTTTTTGCTGGACAAGAATGACATTTGCTGCCTCCATTTCTGCACATGGGCAGTTGTGCTGCAGAGCTCTAAGTCCTGGAAGAACCCTGAGGCACATTTGTGCATGCACGTGTTTACTGTGCATGTGCAAAGATGACATCATTATAGAAATTCAAGAACTTGGCATGTCTGTCCATGCTTGAAAAAAACCCTGCACACACGCAGATGTGCTGTAGAGCTCTGCTGGACCCGAAGGTTGTGCAGAACCCTTCTGCACATCTATGTATGTTCCAAAACAGAGATATGTTGGTGCCGGGGGGAAATGGTGCCGAATTGCTAAGGGTCTGAAGTTCCTTCCTATTTTAGGATGCATTTTAGATATTTAAATGAATGTAGATATTTAGGTTGTTTTATATATAATGTAATCAATGTCAATATTTTGGCAGGCTACGTACTAGCATACCACTGTGTACTATAAGCATGTTCAGGCAATGAATATTGAAGTTATTATCCCTTCAAATGGGCTTCATAATTATTTATGACATCATTCTCATATACTTTACATATATTATTTACATTTGGGGCACATACAAACCAAATTATACAATGCTGATATCACAGGTCAGTACCGTTATTATGCCTACTCACAAAACCACTTTGATACTTCACAAAAAACCATTAAATAAAACCATGGAGTGTAATACGTTTCCCTGCTAGAAAGCAGCATTGCATACTAGCGTCTCTTCTTTTCATAAGAGAACTGCTTACAGACTCTTTCTGCATAAAAATTAAATCATTATCATTTACTTTAGAGCTTTTATTTTCATCTCAAGGAACATATGCTTGTCTCACAAGCGAACATTAGCCGGCACCATCATCTATCAGTGTCATTACTTTCCAAAGCCCTAATGAAAAAATTACACACGCTGCAAACTTAGAGGACAAGTCATTATTTTGAAAGAAAATATTGACTTGTGAGCATTTTGAAAGCTCTGTGTAGTGTTTTGATGAATCAATCTTTTCTTCAATAGAAGAATTGTAATATTTCAATACTGTTTTATTATAGATGTCACTGACACTGTTTTCTTGTATGCAATTTGAATATACTGCTTGATTCTCTAAACATCATCTGGATATGTGGCAGGATTTCATGTCTCCCGTGCCAGCTTCACAGCCTATTCATCTATGTCATCGCTGGCACAATTTCTTCCTGAAATACTCCTGCCACAATTCAATTCATAACGCGACACGTTTATGTTAAGTAATGTGTTTTCATCATGTAAATTTACTTGATCACTGTTAATAAAACACAAGTGCAGATTGTTCCAGAACCTTTTCTGAATTTGTGCTGTAACAGAAGCCCAAACAGCGTACTTGTTTTGTATGCTGTACAGATTGCTTAAAACAATGAATCTGTTGAATGGAGCAGGGTTTAACCTTCGGCTTAACCTCTACTTTTAGCAGGCTATTTGCAATGTGTGAGATAGACTCAAGAGAGCTCTGTAGTATTTTGAAGATGTCAGTGATCAATAATATCATATATGCAGTAGGAGAACTAGTTAAGGAAAAAGGCAGCATTGTAGTCCTTGCAATCAGGTCCATCTCTTCGTATGTTTGTTTGACCAGGCGTAAAGTGCCTCTGTGGCCGGATGTTAGAAATTTAGGGCCCATTCACACCTATTATTTGCAGTGAGATGTGGTAATGGGCAGCAACACACCACCCTCGTCTTGTTGCGTTGAAATCTCTACTACCATGGCAACACAGTACCATCTATTGTTTAACTCGACTAACAATAGAGACTGTGACTTTTTAGGCACTATAGTGGTTCAAAACAAATATATAAAATCTAAAATATTTTGTTTATACAAAATCATTAAAACATAGTAAAATAACAGGCTGACATTGTCAATGTTTCACAAAAGAAGTAAGCCCCATTAGCCCATAATTGACACATCGCTAGATCATCAACATGTTCAGTATTATTGTAACAGCATATGTGGGAGTTTCTGATGTGTTTCAAATTCCTCCTCAGGGAAAGGAGCACATTCTTATCTATAAGAGATATGTTACTCATGGAAATGTGGAAACTCTTACAGATACAGTATGTGGAAACAGTACAATTTGTCAGCCAGTAAAGCAAACCTCATCTTGGAACCCAGGAAAGCCACACTCAGTCCATAGAAGGACAACTTCAAGGACCTAAGGACATCATATAGCACAATGGACCAATACGTGTGTATGTTATCCCAGTTTCCCTCCAGGAAAAAAGAACATAGCCCTTGTAGCATGGTGGAAAAGAAGGAAGATGGTGTGGCATTGACAGAATATGCATGAGGCCCAATTCTTAGGCTGCAGTCAAACTTAAGTGATCTGTAGCTTGAAGCTCCAAAGACACTCAAACTTAAACAACACAATTGTTCTCTATGGTGCCTCTTCATGCGATCATGTGTGGACAGGCATCATAGAGATCAATTGATCTTTTTAAGTTTAAGTATTTTTGGAGCTTTGAGTTTCAAGCTACAAATCGCTCAAGTGTGCATGCAGCCTTATAAATAACATAATATTTCCCTACAAGTGGCAATACCTCCAACAGTGCAGAGCCACTCACACACCAAACAGGGCAAAATTACCTGGATTTGGAAAGCAGCAAAATATTGAAATCCCACAATAGAGAGAAACCAATAAATAACAGCTTTTGAAATGAAATCAGGTAGCCACCAAAATAAGTCATAATGTCCATATGTATATGAAGCCCTATTTACCACTCCAAAAAGACATGCTGGTAGGTTAACTGGATCCTGTATAAATTGGCCCTAGTATGTGTATCTGTGAATATGAATTATGGGCCTTAGATTGTATGCCCCTTGAGGGTTAGGGACTGATGTGCATGTACGATATATATGTAAAATTGCTGCGTAAATTGATGGCGCTATATAACTACCTGAAATAAAATAAAAAAATAAAATTTACCTGTATCTATGTATCAAAATGCTGCCAAGGCTAGTCCTATGTATTCTCCGGAGAGCATAGGAACAAATGAGCGTAGGAACTGCCTCCTTATAAATCCCACCCCATCCAATAGATGTCATCATGTCATGCATACATGATGGGATGGCATCATGGCTGAATTATTTCAATATTTGCATTCCACATCCAGGCACTTTGGCCTTGTTTGATGTGTGAGTGACTCTTTATTATTGCAGGTATTGCTAATTTTTAGGCAACATTATGTTATTAGTGTCTTCCAGGTTCCATACCGAGTGGTTGTCCTGCTACATAGTGATCACAGGGCCTCCATGCTCAGCCCAGGTACCATTCATAGATTGCCTTGTATTTTTCACAAGAAATACAAGGTGTTCTTTGACTGGACAAAGCAGGGGTTGCAACATTATCTCCCTGCATTTCCACCTCATCCAATCATAGAATGCTTGTTGCCAAGAGCAGAGCAAAACCCAGCTCATGCAAAGTGATCTGACTATCTCTTGTCTTCCAGTTAATGATCTGATGTTTGTCTTTTAGGGTGCATTCTTTCCACCATTTGTTTGTGCCATCATATTGTCTTTGAACTGTCCAGCAAAATCAAAAGATTTGAAAAATAAAAAATCCATGAAAAGACAGTTTGGAGTGTCTGGTAATAGGTGTATTGTTAGAGGAGCTATCAGTTTTTTCTAAATTTTGTTGAAAGAAAATTGGAAAAATTAGCTTGTTTTCATGAAGCGCTAATTTATAGATTTAATGTACAAAGAACATTACCCTGAGGAAAATCACCATAATATTTACGGACCAATTTCTCTGTTATAATGATTATGGCGATGAATGATCATGGAGATGGGCTGTGTGTGCCTTGCCTGAAGCTTGAGTATCCTATAAGGGATATCATTAAAGGTGCATATTTTTGGCTTTCATTCTGCAGCTTTTCATTAGCTAATTTTGTGATACCATATTTACTTTGTTAGGGCCTAGCAATGGTGAAACAGCAAAAGCAGACAATCTTCATTTTTTTTTAACCAGACGAGTACTGGAAATTGTAAACTACACATATATTCACCAATTATTAGAGATGACCAAACATCTGAAATTTAAAAACAGTTTTTGTTCCACCAAACATTTTAAAACTTTGCAAACCTCTGAATTTTTTAAACTAGATTTCCCATTAAAGTCCATAGGATTGTGAAGCAGTTTTTAAAAAATGTGCATTACAGAGCAGTACATTATTTAAAATTGTGCAGAATGATTTTCTCCTTACAGCACTACCTAAAGGGATGATGGGGCCATAAAACAGCTGGTCATAGATTAATCAAAATTCAGCCAATTCAGCATGGTCCACATACATTTCAATTCATGTATGGCCATCTCTGTGCAAGAGAAGTCAATTGATTGATCAACTTCTGTTGAAGGGACATGCTGGAAAACTTTTGTTAATCAACGGTTACAACCGCTGAGCAGTGTATTCTGACAGTGGTGAATGCTGCTGTCAGAATGCAATGCCATTGCCGAGGTGAATCTTAACCACTTGCCTACTGGGCACTTATACTCCCTTCCTGCCCAGACCAATTTTCAGCTTTCAGCGCTGTCACATTTTGAATGACAATTGCGCTGTCATGCAACACTGTACCAATATGACATTTTTAATATTGTTTTCACACAAATAGAGATTTATTTTGGTGGTATTTAATCTCCACTGGGTGTTTTATTTTTTGTGATATAAAGAAAAAAAGAGCAAAAAAAAAGTTTTTCTTATAAAATTTTGCAAACAGGTAATTTTTCTCCTTCACTAATGTGCATTGATGAAGCTGAAGTGATAGGCAGCACTGATGGGTACTGATGAGGTGGCACTTATAGGAGGCACTGATAGGTGGCATTGATAGGTGGCACTGATGATCTGGCACTGATGATGCTGCACTGATAGGTGGCACTGATGGGCAGCACTGATGGGCAGCGCTGCTGGGCACTGATGGGATGACCAATTATACTTACATTGCCATGCCACCCCCCTGAAAAGTGCTGCCCTAGGCAAATGCCTTGTTTGCCTCATGGCAAATATGCCCCTGGGACAAGTGAGGGGCAGTGGGACAGGAGGAGCGCAGTGGGACAAGTGAGGGGCAGTGGGACAGGGGGCATGGAACAGTATCGGGGTAGCTGGACAGGAGGAGTGCAGAGGGACAGGTGAGGGGCAGATGGACAGGAGGAGTGCAGAGGGACAGGTGAGGGGCAGATGGACAGGAGGAGCACAGAGGGATAGGTGAGGGGCAGATGGACAGGAGGAGCACAGAGGGACAGGTGGGGGGCAGTGGGGACACATGGGTGGTAGTGGGACAATGTGGGGGACAGGAGGGGGAAGTGGAACAGGTGTGGGGCAGGGTGACATGTGGGGGCAGGGGGCAGTGTGATGGATGGGGGGCAATGGGATGGGGGAGGGAAGTAGAACAGGTGGGGGGCAGTGTATTAGGGGATAGTGAGACAGGACCGAGGGAGCACCAGTCCTCCAAGCACTTACCTATCCAGCAGCGGCTCCTCCATATGGTGTCAGGATCATTCCAGGATGGGTGCCTGTGTCCCTTCTCCCCCTCGATCGCCGGCAGCGGCTGCAAAGGAGCGGGCCGGCTCCGCCCCCCTGACCTCATCTTCTTCTGCTTCCTCCTTCTAGCCTTCACCTGGATACCAGCACACTGACAGCGGGCCCCGCCCCTCACGCACTCTGAGCCCACTCTGGGGATCCGCCCACCACTCCGCTCTCCTCTGCAGCCGGTCCTTCAGCCATGGCGGCCCTGCCCCTGTATCTTTCCCACGGAAGTGTCTCTTCCGTGGGAAAAGGGGGGGCAGCAAATACGCCCCTGGTCCCTTGCCTCATGACAGATACGCCCCTGCCCGGCGGGCCATAGTTTGAGGACCCCTGCTATACAGCATGGGTGGATGAATACTGCATTCTGACATCTGGTGCTGGCAGCTGTTAAAATACCCCAAAACAGCTGCATTTGATTGGATGAAGCTGCTGTTCAGCCAACAATTTGATGACACTGGCAGTAAAGCTAAAAGTGCTCAGTCAATAGCAGAAGGAATACAGTCTTTGGTGGAAAATATTTGAAATTGGATATATATTAGAAATAATGCTAAAATTAAGATGCAGATTTGCCCATCTGAAGCTGTGAAATTTGATCCAAATTTAATTTGGGACCAACTCTATTAATTGTGCAATAAATTAGCCTCAGCAGCTAATGAATTAATCACATAAATCATAACCAATAAAGCAATAATTACAGAAGGGCAGCCACTCAGCACATGACCTGGAAGCTAACAGTGATCACTATAGGGATTTCCAGCTTCCACAGGGATCATCCAGGTATGACACATGCACATCTACATTGGTCAAGCTGGATCAATGTAACTATGCAATATGTAAACTTCAGTTTTAAAGATGCAGGCTCTAGTACTTTTTTATTTTGCCTTTGCTACCTATCAGCCACTACAGCATGTACTACACACTCATATAAGATATTTTGCCTTTGCTACTTATCAGCCACTACAGCATGTACTGCACACTCAGATAAGGGAGATAATAGTGTTAAAAAAATTAAAGTGCATAAACATGCAGAGTTAAGCAAAGTTAAAGCGGAGGGGGGCATTGGTGGTAAGTGGGGGGATAGGGGGACGTTGATGCTAAGTGGGGGTTGGAGGGGGGACATTAGTGGTAAGTGTTGAGAGAAAAACCTTGGTGATAAGTGGGGGGAGGAGAGGAGGGCATTGTTGCTTAGTGTGTGTGTGTGTGTGTGTGTGTGGGGGGGGGGGGTGGAGGGGCACTTGGGATACGTGGGGGCAGATGGGAGACATTGGTGCTAACTGGGGTTGAGGGGTGAAATTGGAGATAAGTGTGAAGAGAAAGGGGCCATTAGTGCTAAGTTCAGGGGAGCATTGGGGATAAACGAGGGGGGGGGAGAAGTTGGTGCTAAGTGTGTGGAGACAAGGGACCTTGGTATTCAATAGAGGGAGAGGGGCATTGCTGCTAAGTGGGGGGGAGGAGGGACATTGGGGATAAGTGTAGAGATAGGGGAGCCATTGGTGCTAAAGGGGGGAGGGGCATTGCTGCTATGTAGGAGGAAGACATTGGGGATAAGTTTGGAGGGGGGGGGCATTGGTGCTAAGTGGGGGGAGGGGCATTGCTGCTATGTGGGAGGAGGACATTGCGGATAGGTTTGGAGAGAGGGGGGCCATTGGTGCTAAGTGGGGGAAAGGGAGGGGAGGTATTGGTGCTGATGCTTTGTCTATGTGTGCAGTGTACACTGTGTGAGTGTAGTGTGCTCTCTGTGACTGTACTCTGCATGCTGAGGGACACATACCATGGTGCACTTTGGTGTACCCAGAATACATGGTCAGGTTGGGAAGATCCTGGAGATGTCCATTACAGGCATGGTACAGCAGTACACCCATCTCTGGAACAGAAGGGGAGTAGAGCTCTGAGCAGCATGTTGCACGGACTGGAGGTGGCTCAGTGTCCCAAGACTGACAGCCAATAGGAAGCTAGGGAAGTGTGTCTGCACTTCTTGTAAGGAGAGAGGCAAAGCTCACAGTGCTTTATCACTTTTCCGCCCTCTCTTCTGCTGTCTTATGTAGAGTAGGGAGGGTTTTGTGTGCCTCTGAGAGAGTGCTATCACTCATAGACAGAGAAGTGGGGCTTCTCTCTGTTTATAAATGAAAGTAGCTAGCAGCAGTGCGAGGGGTCAGTGCCAGAGATGGCAGAACTAAGTACTGCCAATTTTCAGCTGAAAAAAAGCCCTGGGTATACATAATTGTTTTCCAGTTTTGGATAGAGTAAGAAGGGTTAAAACCCCTGGCAGTTTATTTTTGTATGTGTCCTGTTTGAGAGATTTCCTGTCATTCCTTTACTGGAGACAACTTTATAATTTGGGATTTCCCATCAGCTTCTATTTCTTTGACAATATCTTTTCTTTTCCACTCTATGCAAAACGTAAAAACTTTCACCCATACATACACCTTAACATCTTCCAGTTACAAGGTATTTGCCAGAAGAATATAACTATAAAACAGGTCAGATCTAGAGGGGTTAGGAAATGCTGGGCCCCAAAATTTTGATTTCATTTTCCCATGCTGCTTTGGTGCTATGAATGTGCCATAAATGATTTTTTTGGTTGTGAATGGCAATCACTATTTTTCCTTCAAACACTTTAAGCATGAGCCCCCTGATTTTTATTAAGCATTTGTGGGTATCAATGAACACATTACTTATTAATGTATCAATTTTCTTGTTGCTCAGGACAACTAGCCAGATTTTTTCATTTCTTCTCCTAGTGTAGTTTAAAAGAATAATTAGACCAATATATTAAAGTATCATAACCAAGACATTTTAATAACTCAATAATTATGGGCTAGAAATTGAATATGTTACTATAGATTAATATCAAGCATATAAAAGATGCAGAAAATGAAGTTCTGCAATTAATATATAATTAAATGTATTTTTAATTATGGACTGAGTTTGACTTGGTATCAGTCTCTTCTCTACAATCTCTTCCCTGTCTTCTCCACAATCTGCATAGCAGAGCTCAAAGAGGGGTTGGGAGAAGTTGCACAAGCAGCCAATTAGTTGTGCTGCATTGCTAAAAGTGGCACTCCTAACCCTTTCACTGTCCAGTTATACGGTGGTGGTGATGAGGAGGGGACTTGTAGGTGAAAGTGAAACTGCAGCAGAGAAAGGTTGAGTTTCTGGGCTGTGTTGAGTGGAAGAGTTGTGCAAATCTCAGGACTGAATAGACAGAAATAGAAAGCCCTTGGCAGGTAAATTATTTCAAAAACTGCTGATCTACTGGGATTTTCATGCACAACCATCTCTAGGGCTTACAGAGAATGGTCCGAAAAAGAGAATATATCCAGTGAGCAGCAGTTGTGTGGATGAAAATGCCTTGATATCAGAGGTCATAGGAGAATGGGTAGGTTGCTGCGAGATTCAGAATTTGGGCTAAACAACATGAAAGCATGGATCCATCGAACCCAATGGTTCAGGCTGGTGGTGTAATGGTGTGGGGGATATTTTCTTAGCACTAGCAAGGTGTACCTAATAAAGTGGCCGGTGAGTATATATTTCATCTAGGTCTTAAATTGTTTGCCTGGATTTGAGCTTTGATTATTTATTTGATCTTTGCAAAAGCCTTTACATGGCATGGCAGGCCACAAGCGTACAGGTGCACATAAAACTTGTATCTATGATTTCATGCGCATGCTAAGATGGCGGGGCCGCATGTTACTACGCAAGCATGTTAAAACTGTTATACATTTTTCTCCTTTTCTCATATTCTATTCACCTGTAAAACTTTGGTCATGTTTAATGATATGACTTGTATCTAGTAAAAGCATAAAAAATGCACACAACAAAATGCAAAAATGTGCCCGGGTTAATCATTTGTTGAGAAAGCACCATTCAATATATTACCTATGTGCCCAGCATCTTGTCATAGACAAATGACTTACTTTCCAAATACTGAAATGATTTGCATTAAATGTATTTGCCATAATTGCATAGTGTATGTGTTCTAACAAGATGCAGACGGAAAGGAAAATCTTATATTTAACATAATTGGATTTAGAATAAAATGCATTCCCTCTCGTCTGGTCTTGCTTATTGTAGCTTTAAGTGTTTCTGGAATGTCATCTGCTCTAATTTAACCACAGTAATTCACAGTTGATTTCAAATGTTCTCCCTCATCCATTTATACACTACTTAATACCACTTGCATTACTGACACCTGTCCCTTATGACAGCAGCCATGTACTTGCAAAGAGTTTAATGTTATTACAAAAATGTCTCAGCCCTCCAGGCATGGGCAATAAACCCCTAGTCTACTAAGTAATCACACAGAGAAAATCAACAAATATGAATTGCTTGCTTATGGTTTGTTATAGTGCTCCTCAGCATTATTTATTATTATTATCTGGACCAAGGCCATGAAAAGACAATAAGGTCCATTGCCATCATTGGATTAATTCTTTACACTTTTTACTATGCAGTTTGGCTGTTTGAGGACCAAACTTCTGCATGAGTCCCGAAATGTATCCCAAAAGCTAAAACTTCAATAGGTACTATAACTCAACTTGGAATTGGAGGAGGAAAACCATCCATTTATTCTAGAGCAAAGGAATGTTCCACAGAGTTCCACAGCAAAGCAATGATAGCTTTTATAATGACAAAGCATTTTGGAGATACAGTACTGTCATGGGCCAGCTTACGCTAAAATTTAGCACAATCTGTTCCCACCTATGCCCCTAGAAACAGTACAGTTGCAAGAAAAAGTATGTGAACCCCTTGGGATTACGTGAAGTTTTGCATGAATTGAGCATAAAATGTGCTCTGAACGGCATCTAAGTCACAACAATAGAAGAACACAGTCTGCTGAACATAATACTACACAAATATTAGATGTTGCCATGGTTTAATTGCACATAACATGTAAACATTCACAGTGCAGGGAGGAAAAAGTATGTGAAGCCCTAGCTTAATGACTTCTCCCAGAGATAATTGGAGCCAGGAGTGAGCCAACTTTGACTCCAATCAGTGTGATGATATTGGATGTGTTGCTGACATCTGTCCTGCCCTTAAAAAACACACACCTGTTTTGGGTTTACTGGTTTCAAGAAGCACTGTCTGATGTGAACCTTGCCTCGCAGAAAAGAGCTATCAGAAGACCTACGATCAAGAATTGTTGACTTGCATGAAGCTGAAAAGGGTTACAAAAGTATCTCCAAAAGCCTTGATGTTCATGTGTCCACGGTAAGACAGACTGTCTACAAATGGAGAAAGTTTAGCACTGTTGCTACTCTCCCTAGGCGTGGTCGTCCTGTAAAAATGACTGCAAGAGCACAGCGCAGAATGCTGCTTGAGGTAA
The DNA here is from genome assembly GCF_062004578.1 of Staurois parvus. Classification (NCBI taxonomy): domain Eukaryota; kingdom Metazoa; phylum Chordata; class Amphibia; order Anura; family Ranidae; genus Staurois; species Staurois parvus. The sequence continues at coordinate 1,814,643 of NW_028317815.1, read as the reverse complement.
AGAAGAATCCCAGAGTGTCAGCTAAAGACCTACAGAAATCTCTGGCACATACTAACATTTTTGTTGACACATCTACAATAAGGAAAACATTAAACAAGAATGGAGTACATGGGAGGACACCACGGAGGAAGCCATTGCTGTCCAAAAAGAATATTGCAGTACGTTTGAAGTATGCAAAAGAGCACCTGGATGTTCCACAGCACTACTGGCAAAATATACTGTGGACAGATGAAACCAAGATTGAGTTGTTTGGGAAGAACACACAACACTATGTGTGGAGAAAAAAAGGCACAGCACACCAACATCAAAACCTCATCCCCACTGTGAAACATGGCGGAGGGAGCATCATGGTTTGGGGCTGCTTTGCTGCCTCAGGGCCTGGACGGATTGTTGTCATTGATGGGAAAATGAATTCCAGAGTTTATCAAGACATTTTGCAGGAAAACGTACGACCATCTGTCCGCCAACTGAAGCTCTGCAGAGGATGGGTGAGGCAACAGGACAATGACCCAAAGCATACAAGTAATTCAACAAACCAATGGCTGCAACAGCACAGAATACGCCTTCTGGAGTGGCCCAGTCAGAGTCCTGACCTCAACCCGATTGAAATGCTGTGGCATGACCTTAAGAGAGCGATTCACACCAGACATCCCAAGAATATTGCTACACTGAAACAGTTTTGTGAAGAGGAGTGGTCCAAAATTACTCCAGATCATTGTGCAGGTCTGATCTGCAACTACAGGAAACGTTTGGTTGAGGTTATTGCTGCCAAAGGAGGGTCAACCAGTTATTAAGTCCAAAGGTTCACATACTTTTTCCTCCCTGCACTGTGAATGTTTACATGTTATGTGCAATTAAACCATGGCAACATCTAATGTTTGTGTAGTATTATGTTCAGCAGACAGTGTTCTTCTATTGTTGTGACTTAGATGACGTTCAGAGCACATTTTATGCCCAATTCATGCAAAACTCCATGTAATCCCAAGGGGTTCACATACTTTTTCTTGCAACTGTAATTGCAGAGCATATTAGACGTTCTTATGGGAAGGCCCGACAGTTGCAACTCACTTTCCAACTGTGTATATCTATTTGAAACTTCAAACAGGGCCATGTGAGATATGAAGAATGGTGTGCTCCTCTGCTGATTCATTTGTGTGTTTTGTTCATCAGAAATGACAGCCCATGTACACCAAAGTGATATAATCCTTTGCCAAAGAACTAGCTCAGTTGTACCACCTTCTGGCTATAGTAGTAAATATGAATTATTCCTGCAAAATATCTATGATTTTCCTGAATAAAACAAAATTAAAATAGTTGTAAACCTTCATTTTTTAATGGTTTTGCACAGAGCAGCTCCAATCCTCCTCTTCTGGGCTTCTGGCTTCTCTTCTCATTGTCACTTCCTATGGTGACACATGTGCGGGCTTGATCCCGAGCTCTGCCTATAGTCACAGACAACACTGCTTAACCCCGCTCCATGCCCCCTAGTCACAGTATTCTATTGCTATATGATCTGGAAATGTCCTCTGCACAATAATGTGAGAATCAATAAAATCACTTCAAGATCAAAAAGTTGCTGTTAACGTTAAAGTGCGTATTCCAACACCCAATAAAGTAAGTAGTCAAAAATCAATAAATATCCATATAACATATAGTACAATATATCAATCTGACCTGTGAGGAAGGATAGAGACGCTGGTCTCGAGCACAGCACTGGATAAAGATGGGGCTCAGGTAAGTATGGGGAAGGTGGGGGGGGGGGGATCCTCTGCCACATATTTTTATTTATTTACCTTAATGCAGAGAATGCATTAAGGTAAAAAATCCTGGGCCTTTAGAGCCACTTTAAACAAATTCACATTTGTATAACTACTCCTTAAAGTGTTACTAAACCCAGGGCCCTGCATTCACTATATCTGGTCTCCCACAGTACACACAACATGGAAATGCAATTATTTTAGTAAATATAAACTGCTAAATACCTTTTCTCATCAGCGGTTAGAGCAGTCTTGTGACTTTTATCAGTGTTTAGCAGAGCACTGGCTAAAGTTAGTAGGAGGATCACATGCACTCTCCCAAGAAAAGAAAAACGTCTCTAGCAATACACACCAAAGTGAGCACGTGCAGAGTGTCTCCACATGATATGTCTTATCAAGAGATGGGAGCACTGGAAGAAGGGGAGGATCATAGAAGTCTGGATCAAACAGCAATTTTACACAGTACAGAGGATTAACCCCTTAGGTTCCAGTGTGAGTATAACAAGCATTCTTTACTGCATATACAGACTGATTTTATTGGTGTGGGTTTAGTAACACTTTAAAATAGTTGCTAAGAAAATATATGCACGTATCTACACATTTCGTTTAAGGTTAAATGTTAAGGCTTAAGCACTAGGACAGGGTGGGGTTAACTGTTAGAATTAGGTTAGGGCTAGGATGGAAACATGGTTGTGAACATTTAATCTATAATTGGTGTTTTTTTTTATTATTATGATTGTTATTATTATTATACAGGATTTATCTAGTGCCAACAGTTTGCACAGTGGTTTACAACGAGGGCAAACAGTAAAGTTACAATACAATTCAATACAGGAGGAATCAGAGGGTCCTTTTCGTTAGAGCTTACAATCTAAAAGGGGAGAGTTCAAGTGGTGTTTAATGACATCTCTGAAAATTAACATATCAACTTTTTTATTATTATTATTATTATTATTATAGTTTGTTAAAATGTTAAACTGTTATTCTGAGCATATGTACATCATCAATATCCCATGAACATGTCCAAAATGTCCCTAGGGGATGAGGCAAATTTATTGATGATTGAAAAACTTTGGTACATTGTACTGAAAGACACACACACACACACACACACACACACACACCATATATATATATATATATATATATATATATACATATACACTATATTGCCAAAAGTATTGGGATGCCTGCCCTTACACACACATGAACTTTAATAGCATCCCAGTCTTAGTCCGTAGAGTTCAATATTGAGTTGGCCCACCCTCTGCAGCTATAATAGCTTTAACTCTTCTGGGAGGGCTGTCCACAAGGTTTAGGAGTGTGTCTATGGGAGTGTTTGACCATTCTTCCAGAAGCGCATTTGTGAGGTCAGGCACTGATGTTGGAGAAGGCCTGGCTCGCAGTGTCCGCTCTAATTCATCCCAAAGGTGTTCTATTAGGTTGAGGTCAGGACTCTGTGCAGGCCAGTCAAGTTCCTCCACCCCAAAATCGCTCATCCATGTCTTTATGGACCTTGCTTTGTGCATTGGTGCACAGTCATGTTGGAACAGGAGGGGGCCATCCCCAAATTGTTCCCACAAAGTTAGGAGCATGAAATTGTCCAAAATATCTTGGTATGCTGATGCCTTAAGAGTTCCCTTCACTGGAACTAAGGGGTCAAGCTCAACCTATGAAAAACAACCACATAATCCCCCTCCACCAAACTTTACACTTGGAACAATGCCATCAGGCAGGTACCGTTTTCCTGGCAACTGCCAAACCCAGACATGTCCATCAGATTTCCAGACAAAGAAGTGTGATTTGTCCCTCTAGAGAACATGTCTCCACTGCTCTAGAGTCCAGTTGTGATGTGCTTTACACCACTGCATCCAATGCTTTGCAATGCACTTGGTGATGTAAGGCTTGGATGCAGCTGCTAGGCCATGGAAACCCATTCCATGAAGCTCTCTATACACTGTTGTTGTGCTAATCTGAAGGCCACACAGAGTTTGAAGGTCTTTATCTATTGACTCTGCAGACAGTTGGCAACTTCTGTGCACTGTGTGCTTCAGCATGTGCTAACCCCACTCTGTCATTTTACGTGGCCTACCACTTCATGACTGAGTTGCTGATGTGCCCAGTTGCTTCCACTTTGTTATATTACCACTAACAGATGACTGTGAAATATTTAGTAGGAAGGAAATTTCACAGAAGTGCTTATTGCACAGGTGGCAACCTATCACGGTACCACACTTGAATTCTCTGAGCTCCTGAGAGTGACCCATTCTTTCACAAATGTTTGTAGAAGCAGTCTGCATGCCTAGGTGCTTGATTTTATACACCTGTGGCCATGGAGGTGATTGATACACCTGAATCCAAAGATTTGGAGGGGTGTCCCAATACTTTTGGCAATATAGTGTATATATATATATATATATATATATATATATATATATATATATATATTGCATGAACACCCATACATACATTGTCCTTGTAAAAAAATATCAGGTTTTGGGAGAAATAGTCATGTGTGCAAAATTGTGAATTCTAAAAAGGAATTTTCACTTGTCTGATCTTATTGGAAAGTAGAAGAGTAATCCTTTCCTCTTTAAGGACCATGTCCCAGCATTAACAAACATATAAACCTGACAATTCCTATTAAAAACTGACCACACGAAGCAGGATAACACACTGTGGTCAGTTCTCTAGTTGTGCTTTGAACTCAGTGGGGGGAGATTTACTAAACTTGGTGCACTCAGAATCTGGTACAGCTGGTCATGGTGACCAATCAGCTTCTAACTTCAGCTTGTTCAATTCAGCTTTGACAATAAAATCTGGAAGCTGATTGGTTTCTATGCAGAGCTGCACCAGATTGTGCATGCTCCAGTTTTAGTAAATAACCCCTAGTGTGTTCTCCTCCAATGACCAGACTCATCCTGACATCCCCCTGCAAAGCCAATTACTGGAAAGGGCAGTGTACAGCTATTCTCCTCCCCAGCTCTTATGCAGCTGAGAACAGAGGGAATGCAGTCACTTATTAAAAAAAATGGTGGAAAATGTATGTATAATGTTTGTTTATATCTATAAACAAATAGTTTGTTTTTCATTTCTATTTCATTTCTATTTTCCATTTCTATTCTAACAGAATGAATTGTTTTACAAGGTGAAGGTTTACAATCACTTTAATCCTCCATCAGGATAAAAAAAGTTTGTTTTCTATTCTGTGTATGTTTAGCACCACAGGGTCTTGGACCCAGATCTATTATTTCAGTAACCTCTTTTGGTCAAATATTGCAACAAATTAAATACCGGAATCTCCACATTTAGGTTAATATAATAGAGCAGCCGTGTCTCTCAGGAATAGCTATAGTATGTATGTTGTTATTCACGTTTCTTCTTGTCAGAGCAGAAATGCCAACTCAGGATGTAATGCCCCTGTGTAGACTGACCTTTCTCCTGCCTAAGCTTAGGACTGATAATTGTAATCTGTCTGGAAGGGTAAGACTGACAATTAACAAAGCCTTTAGCTTTTTTATGTAATCTTGACAGTACCTTTTTTTTTTTAAAACATTTTTTGAGTGTTTTTAATCAGCTCAAAGCTCAGGCAAGAATCAAGCAATCCTTAGAGGTTAGACTGGGCTAGTATAACAATTCAAGAATGGAGATTCATATTGTAACAGAAGTAAGTGAAGTTATTATGGCGCCAACTAAAATATTTGTATTTATTAGTGATATTGGTATTAGAGACACTCCAAATACCAATATTATAGCTGCCCCTATAAAGTGAACCAACAAAAAATAAATAAATAGATAGGCGCTGTGATCATATGCTTAGTGAAATTGACTAATATAACCCAAAACAGCAATCAGAAGAACATAATTGTGCATCAACCTACAAAAAAAGGAAAAAAAAAAAATTTATAACATAATAAATAATTTCACTTCGTTGTCTCCAAAATAAAGTCTCTGCAGGGGCGGATTGACAACTCATGGGGCCCCCGGGCAATAGGGGATCATGGGGCCCCTGTGCCCTTGCCAAAATGCAAAAGAGCCTATGAAAAAGGTACCAGGGGCATCTCATGGGGCCCCCTACTGACCCCGGGCCATCGGGCAGTGCCCGAGTTTCAAAAATGGTCAGTCCGCCCCTGAGTCTCTGTCAACGTGGACGTGTAATACATTAAGGTGTCCGTTTATGAACCAGCGGTAAATGATCGCTGCTCAGTTCTCTGGCATTCTCGGAGAACACAGTTCTTCTGTGAATGCCTTTTATGAAGCAGTATAGATCAGTTCTCCTAACGAAGGGAGAATGGTCCACAAACACTGGGGAACGGTCTACAAACGCTGGAGAATGGTCTACAAATGCTGGAAAACGGCTGATTTTACTATAATCTCACGAGATTACAGTAAAAGATCAGTTTACTAAACAGAGGTAAATTATCTCTGCTTAGTTTGCGGTCCCTCTGATTCTCCAGCTCTGGGCTGGAGAATCTGGAGGGAGAACACAGATCTCCAGTGAAGGGCTGAACATGTTCTCCGCTGATCTCCTGCGTGTCATAAACTCTGAATGACCAGAGTATAGCTGCAATCCTCTGAATCGCAGGTATTCTCTGTCTCATAAACGGACACCATAGTGACCAACACAGGTGACAGTCTCATCTCCACGTACTGCCACATAACATGGATCCTTATAGCTTCAACACGTGCCCATAAAAAATTATAAGGGAATTGCTTAATCACCAGACCCCAATTACGGTGGTCAAAAGCACTTTTTGGAAAGATATGATGGAGAATCAGCCTTTGGTTGTCCTATGGTATTTCTCCTACTCATCAACAGACCGCACATACTATGCAAAACCTCAGCAATATATTTGCCTTTAGTAAATAAATTGAATTGTCTCAAATATGACACAGCCATGTAAATGCTGGTGTTTATTCCATTCTTGGCTGTATTTATAGATGTCTGACACAGATCAGCCCCTTTTGTAGTTTCTAATCCCCTGGCTTTCTACATAGTTACAACATTGCAGTATGATCACTGGGGAAGGGGAAACAGAGGAACTGCTTCTTCTTACCTGAAGATGACTGAGGACCCTTTTAAAAAATACATGTTAGGAATTTATTCCTGCAGGCTTGTAAAGTTATTGAACGGTCCCAGTATAATACTTTGTTGGGGGCAATCTCTCAATAGTGCTGAGACTCTTTATATTACTTTTTCATGTTTCTTTCTACTGTTGAAGCTTTTAATAGTGCTTGCCACCACTTCCAGAACAATCTTTTATATGAATTCTATAGGTCTGGAAAGAACTGAATAGCATTCAGACCACTTTCTTTTATGCTATTGCTTTATGAGAGTCTCTCTCTCTTTAACTCTCTCTTTCTCTTATACAGTGGCTTTGGAGTAAATAAAACTAATGCACTTAGAGTCCTCCACAAATTCCTTATTTCTGACAATTATGGAGTACCTTCTAGTCACTAAAATGTTTTTATTAGTAACAACGTAACATAACAATAAAACTTCTGACAAGAAATATGCATTGTCTTGAAAATGCAGCAGTAATATTGTACTATGCTGAGCGGGGACGTTTTTGTGTGGTAAGACAATCGCACAATATTTTATTAAACTTTTTTTTCCCAAGTATTGCCTCTATACCCTGCTATAGTGCCTGCTTTGTTGCTTGCTGCTTGGCTTCTTCTTTTATTTTCTTGGCAGACTTTCTCTAACCACCTCACTTCTGATTTGCTGTATGCTGATTCCCATCATATAGATTGACAGCCAGTAATGTTTTTTTTATTTTTTACCATTTTCTCTTTTTTGGTTCTATTTCCCTAGTCATTTGTGCTCTATTCCATTTGTTCTCAGTAACTATTATTCCCTGTCACAATTCTACTCAATCTTTTTCTTAGTAGCTACCCTTAACCTTTCACAGTTCCTGCAATATTACTCAGTCAATTTTCTCTTCTGTACCCTTAGGTTTCTTTCATTACATCCTCTGTACTCTCCTATTGGTCTCTCAGAGGTCTGCCTCTCTCACCCTGAAATCTGTAATTTGAAAGATAAAGATAAGTATATAGAAGGAATCATGGGTACTATTAGTGAAACAAAATTCTCAACTCGGCAAATAGCAGATGAATGTTCATCCTACTACACCTCTCTATGCTAAAAATAACCAACAAAACAAAAAAACACAAACTGCAATAAACTTTTTAAAGGATTCAAACAAATGACCGATTCTCTTGTGATAAGCTGGATTGCCCTCTTCAATGATTAGGGAAAAATCTTGAACCACTTCTCCTTAGGGACCAGAGTAGTTTCTTAATTTCTGCAATAGAGACCTGTTTATTTGGCAATACTTGTCATTACGTAAGGTAACAAACAGGGTTGGACTGACAACTCATGGGGCCCCTGGGCAATAAGGGATCATGGGGCCCCTGTGTCCTCATCCACACCCAAAAAAGCCTATGAAAAAGCCAATGAAAGGTACCAGGGGCATCACATGGGGCCCCCTACTGACCTTGGGCTCTCAGGCACTGCCCGAGTGCTCAAATGGTCAGTCCGCCCCTGGTAACAAAGTAATACACATTGTTTTTTGTCAGGACAAAGCTTTTTCTTGGAATGTTGTATTCCAAAAAAATTTTTTTCTGGTTATACGATCCTTAGACAAAAACGTAAGCATTTTTTAGCCTTCATTACAAAAAAATAATGTATACATTTTATTCTATAATTTGTCCTGTTAAAAATGACACTAGCAACTTCCAGTTTCAGCACCGCATGGAATGACCATGATTCCCAGCAACTCCTGCTGAGCTTTCACCAATCATTCATATAGAGCCGGCTAGCAGCCCACTACCACCTGATTCCTCTATGCTCTACCTGGGCAGCATCATATGGAGCTGTTTCTGAACCACTCACAGCCACTACCCCACCAGCCCAGTCACATAGAAACGGGTCTGAAGTCCATCATGATGGAAGCTGCAGACAAGGGACACAGCGGTAACAGCCCTTAGCCTCCCACTCCACTGAATGTGGCAGACAATTCCTTCTATGAAAAGGTAGCCCAGGCAGTGGCTTTTCTACAGTCTCCTACTATCAGTCCCGGTTCACACTGAATACGACTTTGAAAACATGCAACTTCAAAGTTAGTTGTCAGTGCGACTTCAGGTGCAGCTTGTAAGACATCTGTGTGACTTCATGCACAGATGCCAATGCAAGTCACACCAGAAAATAGCAAAAGCACTGCAGGAGCTACTTTTCAAATTGGTGCGACTCCGACAAAGTTAGAAAATGGTTCCATTGCCGATCATAGGGAGCAGCTTGTCATGCAGTTTGAACTGTCAAATTGCATGACAAGTCGCATCGGTGTGAATGGGGGCTCATCGCTTCTGTGGAAAAGACTGTACTTTCAGGTATTGTCCACTTTAAAAGGGAGTTAGGGTAGCACTCACAGCTGATCTCTGAGGCAGAGCACCTAGTCTCATCATTAGAAGATGAGCTCCAACAAGCTCAAATCACTATCCAGCAGTATTCTAAGACCCAGCAAACTTTACTAAAGAAAGTGGAGGACTTAGAGCACCGCTCCAGGCACAGTAACTTGTGAGAAATTTGTTATCCTGAATCCTATAAGGTCAGCCCCCTCATTTATTGTGTGCCAAAAGTATAACTGAAACTCTGGGACTTAGCTTCCCCTGCATGGCAAAAAGGGTCCACCACTTGGGAATGCCTTTGTATGAAAGGACAATGGCCTGTCCAGTGATCCTAAGTATTTGTTGATTAGCTAACCATTGTACAATGCTTTTGAAATATTCACTCACTAATTATTGATGGCAACAAAATCTTACTGTTTACAGATTATTCTCTGGAGTTTTAATGTAGACACAAAGCCTTTCAGCAAACCTGCGCCACACTGTTCAAAAGCATATCAGGTTCAGCTTAGCCTATCTGGCTGTGCTGTGTTTCCATACACCAAATAGGAACAAGTCTCCTTCCAAAGCCAAGGCCTTTCTACATTCACTCAATACTAATTCCTATGGCAACCTTTTCTCCTGAGAACCAGGCCCACTCCATCCAAAGAAACAATGTAACTGCAGGAACTATGCCCCCCCCCCCCAAGCGACCCAGAATTTCCACACATGACGGTTACTGTAAACCTAACTGACCGATCTTTGTTCTATGCTGTCTGGACTTGCTCTCAGGGATGTAGCTCGTACCTATCTATGATAAATATTAACGTGTCTGCTTTTATGAAGCTTTTGGCATTATCTTCAATCTGTTTCCTGGCATTATATATATTTTTACTATTGTTGTTCTTTTACTCACGTACTGTACATGCATTTCGGAACTCCTCTCTGATCTTATCGTGCGGATGGACTCTACCATTCATGTCAATAGCCCTTCCGGGAAGTTTTTATTATTCTCAGGATGGCTACTGCCTACAGTTTTTCCCACATACGTTCACAGGGACTGCAACTGTGTTGAAAATCCATGCAGAAAAAAAGGAAAGTCACGGTTTTTCCGGTTGTCTGTTATTAATGTTCTGGACGGGCTTTGAATATGGTTCTTTATGGGTTTTTTTTTACCCTTTAGAGACTCCTTTTTCCTGGCTAGACTACCTACTCTGATTAATACTTCACTATACTCAGGACAAATCATTTTTCACCACCCACCATCTAATGTTTACAACCCCTTCTATACACCCCTTGCCTATTAAATCAATGAGAGTTATTTCATTGAATGTTAAGGGGTTGCAATCACCTATGAAGAGGATGAAGATCTTCAGACACTTAAAATGCCTAAGAACTGATATTGTCCTATTGCAGTAGACCCACCTACCTGTTGCAGGTTTCAACCATATGAAAAAACTCCTGAGAAAGAAAAGCAGTAAACAAATACAAAAAATCATCAAGCAAGATATTCCTTTGCTCTTCCATTAGCTAGCTGAAGGGAAATAAGGGAGACAGTACAATTACAATACATTTCGGTACAGAAGGAATATGAGGGCCCTGCTCGTGGAGCTTACAATCTAAAGAAAGGGGGAGGTGATACAAAAGGTGATAGCTGCGGGGGATGATCTGGTGGAGGTGATTCAAGTACAGTTCTTAGGTGGAAGTGGGATAGGCTTCCCTGAATAAGTGAGTTTTCAAAGATCGCCTAAAGGCAGACAGGGTGGGGGCTGACCGGACATACTGTGGTAGGGAGTTCCAGAGAATGGGAGAGGCTCTGGAGAAGTCCTGGAGGAGAGCGTGGGAGGAGGCAATGAGGGGGACTAGAGAGGAAGATCTCTTGGGAGGAGCGGAGTGAGCGATTTGGGCAATATCTGTTGATGAGGTTGGCGATGTAGCTAGGGGCAGTGTTGTGGATGGCTTTGTAAACTGTGGTTAGTATTTTGAATTTTATACATTGGGTTAGTAGAAGCCAGTGAAGGGATCTTATCCAAACTCATTGCATTGATATGCCTGCTTTAATACACCCAGCTCAGTCACATTTTGTTAAAGATAGAATTGCTTCTGCCAATATACTTAAAGTCTTAATGGTTTTGGATGATGCAAAATCTACTTATGTGTGATTTGTTTTGTTACAAATCGAAATTCGGATAACATTTTCATGATTCGTACATTTGGATGTACAGGAATATCCCTAGTCTTGACAGGTGCCCAATAGAAATTTTACTTTTCTAAGAAATAATACCTTTCATCGCACAGATGCTTTACTTTATTAACTCTGAATATTGTCTGGGTGGTTTAAGCAATTTCCGCAGCTACTCTGTTATAACTTGGAGTTGCTGAGAACTATATTAATAATATTACAGCTAGATTAACATGAAAAACTCCAAATCAGTGACAATTCTAACCTCCAACAGAACCCATCAAAGCTGTCTTTTTTCCTATCAAAACACCATGCAAATTAATGACTTCACTGCTAATAAAAAGAGCTAAAACGGTAAGCCTAGGCAGCTGATATTTGTCTATTCCTAATAAGTTTATCCCTCCTGCTAAGAACCTCATTAAAGATTTCAGAGCACATGCCATTTTTGAGGCGAATCTCTCAAAATCTGTGATAGCGTTTATACATGTTAAGAAATGTAAACAAACAAGATAAAGATCTGTTACTTTATCTTAAGGGTAAAATGCCTCAAAACCCACTCAAACCTATGTGATCTGTAGTATTCGGCATTTGAAAACAATCCTTTATTTCATAAGGATTATTCTTTAGAAATTATTATTTTTATTTTAGAATATTTGTATATCTGTCAATTTCAATAATTATTTTGATTGTACACTCAAAAAAATGGTCTTTATTTTTAAGCAAAGGGAATGCACCTTGAATCTCCTACTCAGTTCTCCACTGGCCAAGAATCAAGACTAGCTGCACCTGATATTTTGATATATTTTAAGCACACTGCTGTACTAGAAAGGAATGTATGCAGCAGTAATGAATTTTGGGTGGCTTTATCCTACAATTTTGGAATATTCACTTATAGCCAAATTATTAACCAATTCACATGTCCAATAACCCACAAATTCAATTTAAATCCTTTAAGAAAAAAAGGAAAAAAATTAACTTTGACCCTGAATAAATTATTGTAAGCTACTTTTTTTTTATAAATTGCTGAATACCAAAAGCTGCATTGCAACAATACATAGTCTTCTAGGTAGAAGCAAATCAACTAAAGCCTACATATAGTGTTGATAGGAAAAGTAACTAAACTGACTTACAAGATGAAGAGTGCACAGTGAACAGTCTATATGCCTTAAGGTAAACTTGGCACAAGAGTGGCACAAGATTAATTTCTATATGGATTCAATATGTTATGCAGACATTTCATTCACCTTTTTACAAAAAATAAAAAATGAACATCTTTTTGCAGGTAAAAAAAAATGTGCATTTATTGTTTTTTTAATAGAACCTTGAAAGCATTGCACCCGTGATCAGCAGATTGTGGGTGCCATGCAGGACTCCTGCAGACATGTCAGTGTAGTATGCAGCTTCACTCGCAAAGTGAACAGTTTATTTGCCTTAAGATAAATTTGTCTTATGTAAGAGTGGAACAAGATTAATATCTATATGGCTTCAATATCTAATGCAGACCAGGGGCGGACTGACCATTTGGAAACTCGCGCACTGCCCGAGAGCCCGGGGTCAATAGGGGGCCCCATGAGATGCCCCTGGTTCCTTTTTCATAGGCTTTTTTGAGTTTGGGCAAGGACACAGGGCCCCATGATCCCCTATTGCCTTGGGGCCCCATGAGTTGTCAGTCCGCCCCTGATGCAGACATTTTGTTTAAAAATTAATTCTCCTTTTGTTTAAAAATTAATAAATAGCATCTTTTTTCAGGTAAAAAATGTGCATTATTATTTTTTTTACTAAAGCCTAGAAAGCATTGCACCCATGATAAGCAGATCGTGGGTGCCATGCACAACTCCTGCAGACTTGTCAGTGTAGTATGGGCAAGTAGATACATACTGAGAGGAAGAATCAATGAATTGCCACAGTGCTTAACAGCGCTGTGGTAGTTCACTGAGAATTACAAGCCAATAGCCTCAAAGGCCGTTAGTACTTGTAGTTTTCCATTTACAGAATTCTGTGACTGAATGACTTGGATGGGCAGGCAGAGCCCAGCTCGTCCACGCTGTTTTCAAATTGTGACAACGTTTTTTTCAAAATAGTGACAACTAACGGGGGAAAAGAGAAGATCTCCCGCTAGCTGTCACTAGACGAAACAGAACAGGCAGTGGCATCGGGAGTGGGAACATGTTACACGTTCCACCCTAAACACAGGTGGAACATGTAACATGTTCCCAAAAGTGAACTTATCCTTTAAGGCAAATAGGCTGCTTACTTTGAAAGGGAATTTTTCCCAAAGTTTGTTGAATGTGGTGAAATTTTACTTTGCAGAGAATTCCCAACTGAATTAAACAAAAACAACATTTTTTAGCAGAGTTTCACCTCATTCACTAAACTCTGGGGAGAATTCCCTTGTAAAGTGCAGCTTCCCTTGCAAAGTGAACAGTCTATTTGCCTTGAGTAAATGAATGACACGGTCATGTGTGTGGAGCCCCACACGGGCACGCTGTTTTTAATTGTGGGGGTGCAGGGAGAAGATTCCCTGCCTGCTGTCACAGAGAGGGGGGATTGGGGGGAACAAGAGGCAGGAGCTGGAACATGTTACATGTTCCACCCAGGGGCGGACTGACAACTCATGAAAAAGGTACCAGGGGCATCTCATGGGGCCCCCTACTGACCCCGGGCCCTCAGGCAGTGCCCGAGTTTCCAAATGGTCAGTCCGCCCCTGGTTCCACCCTAAATACTGGTGGGAAGTATAACATATTTTAAAGGTGAACTTAGCCTTTAAACTGCAATGATCATTCAATGTAGCTGCTTGTTACTGCAGATCACAATTTGTCTTTGATCTGATCTTAATTATGGCAGCAAACCTGCAAAAAGCCCCCTTCCCCAGAGCGATCACCCATTGCTCACAGTGCATTATACATTACTATTAAAACAACATAGAGTGTTAAGTGTAAAATGGGAATGTAATGGGTTGCACTTTCTTAACTCTTATCTCCCTGGCAACAATGAGCCTGAATACGATAAAGGACATTTTGACAGGCAAGGTGGAAAACTGGACTATGATTTTCTAAAGTGAGCTGAATCTAAAACTGTGTGTAATTGCAGCCATTAGCTTGATGCTGTGGTGAGAAGTGTGTAGTACCATCCAGTCTGTGGTTTATTCGATCAGCTGATAACAACTATAGAAAAAAATGTGCAAAATTATTGGAGGTATACAGTAATGGCAGCTATCCCCAAGGACACAGGAATTTAATGTTCACTATTTATTTAAACAAGCTCAATATTATTTCTGAATCCGTTAAAGGCTGGCATAATTTTAAAACATAATAATAAATTCAGTGTGATTTTTAAATTTTTTTATAAATACAGATTTTCTTCTTAAGAGGAGTTTCCAGAACTCATTGATTTTCAAGCACAGATTACTCAGCAGTGACAGAATTAATGTACAACGTGATGATCTGGTGTCATTTTCCCCATCAAGATCTTTCTGTATCCCTTGACTTTAGGCCCATTAGTTTTCATATTAACAAGGTCACAATATCACAAGGAACAAAATACTGTATATTTTACTGTGCAAAACATGATGTTTTAAGATATTCAATGAGAGTTTTAATTTTTCATACTGATCTTTTTAGGTCCTGTTTTCATTCATACTCTATATATGAATGAAGGGAGCTTTAAATATCTCATATACATTTAGAAAAGTACCAAATGAATTTGTGAACTGCTTTGATCCTACGAAAAAATTTCTGATGACATCTGGTGCTGAATTACTAAGTGTGATCACACTGTTCTATAAATAAGTTTAAATGAGATAGGAATTTCTGATCTTCACCACTATAAATAAGTTTTAAAAAATAGTCATATATGCTAATTTGTACTATCCAGTTTTTAGTCTGTGGAGGTTTATGGTTTAAAAACAAACAAACATGCACTACATTGTACATCGTCAACTGTAAAACAACATATACAAAGAGACACACTTATTTAATAAAACATGATAACATAAACATACTATACATAAAGGATAGGTATATATATATATATATATATATATACCCCTGAAGTGGTTGTTATGGCATATGCAATAAACATCACACATAATGCAGACTTTGAGCTGCTGGCAATGTCTTAGTTATGTTGAGTGGCTCTTGCAACATGTGCTTACATATCTGCTTTTTGCTGTGCTTTATTTGACAAATCTGTGAGACACTAATATTACATACTATGCCTAGTTAGCAATTAACTCCTCCTTCAGAAATCTCAGGAATAGTACAGCAATAGTAAAGTAAAATTTTCTGGCAGATTGTACACAAGTTCCTATTATCTTAGGTGGGGCTTAGACAAAGTGGGGCAGTAGGGGCAGGGGTTGCAGGTCCCAGCCACAGCAGTTCAATGGGCAGGGGTTGCAGGTGGAATGGAGTAGTTCTGAAATCTTCGAGCAGTGCTGTTGCTGAAGTTTGCCCTGAGGGTGGCTGATGATGCCCAGCACAGATTGGCAGATCACCATTGGCAAAGCACAGGACACCTTGTAGAGTGGCAGTGGGGTGCCAAGTGCTGGTGTCCTATCTGCTATCCTGCACCCAGCATTAGAAGAAGTCATTCGTCTGTTAGGCAGAGAGATGTCTGATCGACAGATGACTGTTAATCCCGTCCTCTGACATGACATCATTCAGAGGCCAGGAAGAGAGAGAAGTGCCGCACAATAACAAGTTGGATGTAAGTTATGTAAGGAAATTAACAATAACAAGACTAGTTGAAGGTAGAAGGCTGATAATAAGCATTATATTAGACTCAGAACATCATTTCCTGTGTACAGTGAACTAATTACTCATGGGCGGGTGAAGAGGTTAATTGACGCTGCCACTGGCCAATAATACAGCATGAAGGAGTTAATGAATGCTGCCATTGCTGCATTAGTGACCAGTGGCAGTGTTAAATAATCCATTTGTGCATGGTTAGTAGCCAGTTGCAATGTTTACTAACCTCTTCATGTTGCATTATGAAGGGATTCATTAACACTTCCACTGGCCACTAATGCAGCATGAACAGATAAACACTGCCTCTGGCCACTATTGCAATAGTGACCAGGGGCAGTTAATAAATCCCTTAATGCTTCATTATGAAGGGATTCATTAACACTGCCACTGTTCACTAATGCAGCATGAATGGATTAAAAACACACTGCCACTGGTCACTATTGCAATAGTGACCAGTGGCAGTTAAATAGCCCCTCCAAGCTTGTGGACAGTGGCTATGTTAATTAACCCTCTGTTATGTATTAATAGCCAGGGGAACTGTTTATTAACACCATCATACTTCATTAGTGGCCAGTGGCCCCTTCGGGTCTGGTATGGATTTTGAGGGGAACCTCCACGCCAAACTTTAAAAAAGAAATGGTGTAGGGGTCTCCCTCAAAATCCATTCCAGGCCCTTATCCAAGCATGCAGCCTAGCAGATCAGGAAAGGGGGGAGCGCCCCCCTCCTAAACCATACCAGGCCACATGCCCTCAACATGGGGGGGTGCTTTGGGGCAGGGGGGCTCCCCCCCAAGTACCTTGTCCTCATGTTGATGGGAACAAGGGCCTCTTCCCCACAACCATGGCCGGTGGTTGTAGGTGTCTGCGGGCAGGCAGCTTATCATAATCTGGAAGCCTCCTTTTACAAAGATCCCTATATGAATGTGTATGAGTGTAGTGTAAACGACAGTAGACAGTCTTCAAGAAGTACTTTATTAAAAACAAAAATAAAAAAAAGTCCCCTGAAGTAGATCCAACGTCAATCACGATGCTCGCTGCCAGCGCCGACCCGAAAAAAGAAAAAAAAAAGCTTTGCTCTTGATGCTGGCTCTGTCTAACAGCTGCACTGGGATGACAGTCCTTAAATACTGTGATGACATCACAAGGAGGGGCACCCCCTTCCCCCTTGTGACATCATTATGCACTGTGATTGGCTTAACATCTGGCGCGATCAAAGGGTTAACAGTGTGCTGTTTTACATGATGTGCTGTGTGTGTTTTGCTAGGGAAACATGCTGCTGTGTATTTCTCTGCTGTGCACACATGTCTCTCCCCTGTCAGTTCCACATCGCCAGGTGCTGGCGGGGAATCTCCAGCCAGGACCCGGTGATTGACATCCATAGCCGCCAATGCCCCCTGCTCGGAAATGCAAATCACATATATATATGTGATTTTGCACAGCCCTGCCACCCTATAGCAGTAGTTCTACTTCTATAGGGCGGCAGGGAAGCAGTTAATGCACCAAATTAAAAAATAATTACATAGCTATGAAGTTGGTAATATTGAATAAAGACATCAGTCCATCCAATTCAACCTGTGTGTCTGTGTGTTTGTTTATGTCACTACCATTTTTGAAGAGATTTTTTTTTTTAAACTCTGACTTCACCAACTGTGGAAGGGAGTTCCACATCCTTACCACTTTTACAATAAGAACCCCTTATACATTGTAAGGTTGAACCACTTCACTTCCAAATTCCATGTCTGGCCGAGTGTCTTCTTTAGAGACCATAGGTTAGTTTCCTCCCAATGCTAGAGTCATTCAAAGTTTTGTATATTGTGATCATATCTCATCTTATGCATTTGTTCTCCAGGGAGAATTAGTTTAATGTTTAAATTTGTTCCTCCAGCCCCCTTATTAGCTTTGTTGCCCTTGATTGGGATCTCTCCAGTTCAAGAACATCCTTCCTGAGGACCTGTGACCAGAACTGGATGGCATACTCAAGATGTTGCTGAATCAGAGTTAAAGTAATAGAATAAAGTGGTAGAATTATAGTTTAGCTCTTGAATAAATACCCTTTTTAATACATGCTAATAGTCTGCTAGCCTTGCTTGCTGCGGTTTGGCATTTCATGCTATTGCTGAGCCTGTGATCTCCCAGGACCCCCAGATCCTTTTCCATCGTGAATTCTCCCCATGCCCAGTAACGTGCATTCATATTTTTATCTCCCAAGTGCATTGCTTTGGATATTTCAGTGTTAAACCTTGTTACTCCCAAACAACCATAGATTGATATATAGAGACAGACAGAGTGCCTGTCTCAGTACGCCTTGTAGCAGAGAGGCTTCACAGCCAACAGTCTTGGAACAGCCAAAGATGCTCAGTGGGAAGAGCCTTAATGGGGAAACTGAGACACTAGTTCCTCATCAGATCCCCTCTTTTCTTGTAATTGACAGCAGGCAGTGAACGGATTCTATAGCCAATGGCTGACTATCTATTGCCTAAGGATCCACGCACTGCCAGCTGTCAATTACAAGGGGAGCAGAGCCGATGGGAAGCTAGTTCTCTAAGTCCCCTTTAGGTTCTGCCTATGCAGATACAAAACATTCCATCACTATGTAGTCTTAAACATTTCATACATTCCCCTGACTGTTTTAACATATCTAACTTACTGCATTTCCACATTGGCAGACAGTGTTTCTGTCACATTGCAGAATTTAGGATTTTCCTCCTTTTTTAGCCAAAGAGCAGCACCATACCACTCTCTGCAGCATTCTCCTGTAAGTCCACAATGGGAGGTGGGGGCCTTGACATCCTGGTCTCACAGGAAATCAGTTGAAAGATGCTGGGTGTCATAAACCCATAGTTTACTGGGGGAGCATCAGAGAACCCATGAATATAGAGAAAAGTATACCTTATGGTGCAGCTCCAAGCTGTGGATGGAAGGAAAAAGATCACCCCACCGGCAAGTGAGAAGAGAGGAACATGAGTCCGAGCGATTCCAGTGTCAGCCAATACAAGTGAAGGGATGGATGCTGCTCAACCGACCCATGGAGTCCAATGTTAAGGAACATTAAAGAATGGCCTCAGCCTCCATACTGGCTGCCAGAGGGCGTGGCCAGAATGGCGGCTGAGGCCATTCCTTAACATTGAACTCCTGGGGTCTGTGGAGCAGCGTCCATCCCTTCATGTGAATATAGAGGCTGCAACTGCTTTTTTATTTTTACACGCTGCAGGGGGATCAAATTTTGAATTACTTTGCCAAAGCTGGAACTAAGCTTTAATTACACAGCTAAATCGAAGTACACTTCATGCTTATTTTCCTTTTTTATTTTGTGCCATATTAGATGCAATAACTTCAACATGGATATGAAACCAAAACTGTAATGACAAAATGTCATTATTTACATTTCTGTTGCTAAGATTGTTAATGTCACCACTGCATTTTATTAAGATTTTTATAATTGACAGTTTTGAATATAATAAGAACCAGAAATGGTCCACTGTAGACGTGCAGAAAAAGCTACGAATGACTAAGACTCGCACTTCAGAAAGAAGTGTAATCTGGGTGCTGATAATTCTGTGCTTCCTGTAGCTTCCAGTTAGAAATGTCATTTTTAATGATCTAGTCTACATTTGTCATGACATTTGATATAGGATTTCTATCTTTCTAGTTTGCAACATGCCCCAATTTTCAACCTCATTTTGTGTGTAAATTTGCAAAATTAAATTGTCTTTTAATGTCAAGGTTAAATGCATCTACTAGCTTATGCTGTAGCTAAGCTGCTACCATTTAACTAAATGTTATTGTTATAGGAACAATACGTAAAATTATCCAGTTAAGTTAAAACCCATTTCATTCTGCACCGTCTGAAAATCTAAAGTGTTTTGAAGACAGCTGATGGCTTTCCTTTTTTATTTTACTTGCTCTTACACAGCCTCTATAGTGTTTTATGCTTTTGTATTGTCTTTTTTATGTTTTCAGACTAAAGAGTGGAAATGTATTCATTGTCAATGTAATGTTACTTGACTTGTTGCTATGCTGTGAGTAGCCTGTCTCATTTAATCTTCTCCTATGTAGGTCTATTCTCACTTCCCTCCCTTTCCTTCTTTTGCTAGCTAATATCTACTCACATGGAGTTTCACATAAATCCTAACAATAAGCTACTTTTATATTCTATAATTTGACCTGTTAAGCCCGAATTCACACCTGAGCAGGACGTATTCCTGTTGATTTTATCAGGTGTTTTACAGATATTTTTCAAGCTTATTACACGTTTAGGCTGTTTTCACACAATGCATTTTGCTGCATTTTTACCTTGCTAAAAACACAGCAAAATTTCAATCCCTTAAAATGCTTTGGGAGTCTTTACACCACTGTGCTGCAGGTTCTCTGCTTTTAGAGAAGTCCTGGATGCTGCATCTTTTGGTGCATTTTTCAAAACTGCCCAAAAACACAGCTGCCCAGTGAAACAAAGGGAAAATGCAGCAAAAAAGCACCTCGGTTGTGTTTTTGGTGCGTTTTTCCCAGGTGCATGCTAGGAGTAAGGAACCCAGAAAATGCACTGTAAATGCATCAAATACATGTTATAACGCATATGCATTTTTTACGGTGTTTTTGCTACAAAGCAGCGTGAAAGCAACCTTAAGGCCCCGTTCACACCTGTGCTTTTTATGTGAAGTTTAGGTGTGGTGCATTAAAAAAGTCCTGCTTGCTGCATCTCTGATATTCTTTTATCAAAATGTACATTCTATTGGGTTCAATGGCAACTTGCTTAAAGTACATGTAATTGCACCTAAAGTGTAACACTGCATTGTGCAAATGTGAACTTTACAGGAATTTTCTGCATGTGTATAAAGTTTCAGAAGTTATTTTCTTGGGCTGGGCTAGGGGAGGACGGCTGTTCTATAAGTGGAGAGGAATTCTGTAGGTGTAAAAATGAGTGCAAAAATGTGCATATTGGGCAATTACAGGCATTCCTATTGAAGTCTATGGAGCTAATGACGATTGATTTTGTGGGGGTTAGTTGCACTTTGTGACTTCTATTTCTATCCCGCAGTTTTGGTGCACTTTCTGAAACCAAAAACTGAAAGGGCTGTGTTCGTGCACTTTCAGAGAGCACATCAAAACCATAGGACATAATAGAAGTCTATGACAAAGTGCAGCTAACACACACAAAAACCGCTGGTACACTGCACTGCACCCATGGTGTGGGAAAACTACACTGCATCAGTCTGAAAGTCAAGCTGACTGTTTAATATTACTGACCTCTGAACTCTCTGCCTCACTTACTACTGACCTCTGAGCTCTGCCTCACTTACTACTGACCCCTGAACTCCACCTCACTTACTACTGACCTCTGAGCTCCGTCTCACTACTGACCCCTGAATTCTGCCTCAATTACTACTGAGCTCTGAGCTATGCCTCAATTGCTACTGACCCCTGAACTCTGCCTCACTTACTACTGACCTCTGAGCTCTGCCTCGCTTACTACTGACCCCCTGAACTCCACATCACTTACTACTGACCTCTGAGCTCCGCCTCACTTACTACTGACCCCTGAACTGTGCCTCACTTACTACTGACCTCTGAGCTATGCCTCACTTGCTACTGACCCCTGAACTCCACATCACTTACTACTGACCTCTGAGCTCCGCCTTACTACTGACCCCTGAACTCTGCTTCACTTACTACTGACTTCAGAGCTATGACTCACTTACTGCTGACCCCTGAACTCTGCCTCACTTGCTACTGACTTCTGAGCTCTGCCTCACTTACTACTGACCCCTGAACTCTGCCTCACTTGCTACTGACTTCTGAGCTATGACTCACTTACTGCTGACCTCTGAACTCTGCCTCACTTGCTACTGACCTCTGAGCTCTGCCTCGCTTACTACTGACCCCCTGAACTCCACATCACTTACTACTGACCTCTGAGCTCCGCCTCACTTACTACTGACCCCTGAACTCTGCCTCACTTACTACTGACCTCTGAGCTATGCCTCACTTGCTACTGACCCCTGAACTCCACATCACTTACTACTGACCTCTGAGCTCCGCTTCACTTGCTACTGACCCCTGAACCCCACATCACTTACTACTGACCTCTGAGCTCCGCCTCACTACTGACCCCTGAACTCTGCCTCACTTACTACTGACCCCTGAACTCCCCCTCACTTACTACTGACCTCTGAGCTCTGCCTCACTACTGATCCCTGAACTCCCCCTCACTTACAACTAAACTCTGAGCTCTGCCTCACTTGCTACTGACCCCTGAACTCCACATCACTTACTACTGACCTCTGAGCTCCGCCTCACTACTGACCCCTGAACTCTGCTTCACTTACTACTGACTTCAGAGCTATGACTCACTTACTGCTGACCCCTGAACTCTGCCTCACTTGCTACTGACTTCTGAGCTCTGCCTCACTTACTACTGACCCCTGAACTCTGCCTCACTTGCTACTGACTTCTGAGCTATGACTCACTTACTGCTGACCTCTGAACTCTGCCTCACTTGCTACTGACCTCTGAGCTCTGCCTCACTTACTACTGAACCTCTGAACTCTTCCTTACCACTGAACCCTAAACTCCACTTCACTTACTACTGACCTCTGAACTCTGCCTTACTACTGACCCCTGAACTCTGCCTCACTACTGATCTCTGAACTTTGCCTCACTTACTACTGATCTCTGAACTCTGCCTCACTTACTACTGACCCCTGAACTCTGCCTCACTTACTACTGATCTCTGAACTCTGCCTCACTTACTACTGACCCCTGAACTCTGCCTCACTTACTACTGATCTCTGAACTCTGCCTCACTTACTACTGACTTCTGAGCTCTGCCTCACTTACTACTGACCCCTGAACTCTGCCTCACTTGCTACTGACTTCTGAGCTATGACTCACTTACTGCTGACCTCTGAACTCTGCCTCACTTGCTACTGATCTCTGAGCTCTGCCTCGCTTACTACTGACCCCCTGAACTCCACATCACTTACTACTGACCTCTGAGCTCCGCCTCACTTACTACTGACCCCTGAACTCTGCCTCACTTACTACTGACCTCTGAGCTATGCCTCACTTGCTACTGACCCCTGAACTCCACATCACTTACTACTGACCTCTGAGCTCCGCTTCACTTGCTACTGACCCCTGAACTCCACATCACTTACTACTGACCTCTGAGCTGCGCCTCACTACTGACCCCTGAACTCTGCCTCACTTACTACTGACCCCTGAACTCCCCCTCACTTACTACTGACCTCTGAGCTCTGCCTCACTACTGATCCCTGAACTCCCCCTCACTTACAACTAAACTCTGAGCTCTGCCTCACTTGCTACTGACCCCTGAACTCCACATCACTTACTACTGACCTCTGAGCTCCGCCTCACTACTGACCCCTGAACTCTGCTTCACTTACTACTGACTTCAGAGCTATGACTCACTTACTGCTGACCCCTGAACTCTGCCTCACTTGCTACTGACTTCTGAGCTATGACTCACTTACTGCTGACCTCTGAACTCTGCCTCACTTGCTACTGATCTCTGAGCTCTGCCTCGCTTACTACTGACCCCCTGAACTCCACATCACTTACTACTGACCTCTGAGCTCCGCCTCACTTACTACTGACCCCTGAACTCTGCCTCACTTACTACTGATCTCTGAACTCTGCCTCACTTACTACTGACCCCTGAACTCTGCCTCACTTACTACTGATCTCTGAACTCTGCCTCACTTACTACTGACTTCTGAGCTCTGCCTCACTTACTACTGACCCCTGAACTCTGCCTCACTTGCTACTGACTTCTGAGCTATGACTCACTTACTGCTGACCTCTGAACTCTGCCTCACTTGCTACTGATCTCTGAGCTCTGCCTCGCTTACTACTGACCCCCTGAACTCCACATCACTTACTACTGACCTCTGAGCTCCGCCTCACTTACTACTGACCCCTGAACTCTGCCTCACTTACTACTGACCTCTGAGCTATGCCTCACTTGCTACTGACCCCTGAACTCCACATCACTTACTACTGACCTCTGAGCTCCGCTTCACTTGCTACTGACCCCTGAACTCCACATCACTTACTACTGACCTCTGAGCTCCGCCTCACTACTGACCCCTGAACTCTGCCTCACTTACTACTGACCCCTGAACTCCCCCTCACTTACTACTGACCTCTGAGCTCTGCCTCACTACTGATCCCTGAACTCCCCCTCACTTACAACTAAACTCTGAGCTCTGCCTCACTTGCTACTGACCCCTGAACTCCACATCACTTACTACTGACCTCTGAGCTCCGCCTCACTACTGACCCCTGAACTCTGCTTCACTTACTACTGACTTCAGAGCTATGACTCACTTACTGCTGACCCCTGAACTCTGCCTCACTTGCTACTGACTTCTGAGCTCTGCCTCACTTACTTCTGACCCCTGAACTCTGCCTCACTTGCTACTGACTTCTGAGCTATGACTCACTTACTGCTGACCTCTGAACTCTGCCTCACTTGCTACTGACCTCTGAGCTCTGCCTCACTTACTACTGAACCTCTGAACTCTTCCTTACCACTGAACCCTAAACTCCACTTCACTTACTACTGACCTCTGAACTCTGCCTTACTACTGACCCCTGAACTCTGCCTCACTACTGATCTCTGAACTTTGCCTCACTTACTACTGATCTCTGAACTCTGCCTCACTTACTACTGACCCCTGAACTCTGCCTCACTTACTACTGATCTCTGAACTCTGCCTCACTTACTACTGACCCCTGAACTCTGCCTCACTTACTACTGATCTCTGAACTCTGCCTCACTTACTACTGATCTCTGAACTCTGCCTCGCTTACTACTGACCCCTGAACTCTGCCTCACTTACTACTAACCCCTGAACTCTGCCTCACTTACTACTGATCTCTGAACTCTGCCTCACTTACTACTGACCCCTGAACTCTGCCTTGCTTACTACTGATCTCTGAACTCTGCCTCACTTGATACTGGCCCCAGAACTTCGCCTCCTTTGCTACTGGCCCCTGAACTCCGCCTCACTTACTACTGACCTCTGAACTCTGCCTCACTTACTTTGACCCCTGAACTCAGCCTTACTACTGACCCCTGAACTCTGCCTCACTTACTACTGATCCCTGAACTCTGCGTCACTTGATACTGGCCCCAGAACTCTGCTTCACTTGCTACTGGCTCCTGACCTCCACCTCACTTACTACTGATCCCTGAATTCTGCCTCACTTGATACTGGCCCCAGAACTCCGCCTCCTTTGCTACTGGTCCCTGAACTTTGCCTTACTACTGACCCCTGAACTCTGCCTCACTTACTACTGACCTCTGAACTCTGCCTCACTTACTTTAACCCCTGAACTCAGCCTTACTACTGACCCCTGAACTCTGCCTCACTTACTACTGATCCCTGAACTCTGCCTCACTTGATACTGGTTCAGAACTCTGCCTCCTTTGCTACTAGTCCCTGAACTCTGCCTTACTACTGACCCCTGAACTCTGCCTCATTTACTACTGACCTCTGAACTCTGCCTCACTACTGTCCTCTGAACTTCGCCTCACTTACTACTGGCCCCTGAGTCATTTCTGAGCTCTGCATCACTTACTACAGACTTCAGAGGTCAGTAGTGACACAGAGTGCAGTAGTAAGTGACCCTCTCTCTCTCATCTCTGCACTGTGTTCTCCTTCTCCCTGGACTCTTCATAGTACTCAGGTTACTGCAGCTCCGACTCTTCTCCCCTTCTCTTTTTCCCTTGTCCTGTAAGCGGAGCTAAATTACAGCTACTCATAGCCCTGCCTACTGGACCTAGGAATAGGAGAAAAGAGGGAGGGGGAGAGCTGGGGTTGCAGTATCCTGAGTAATGTGAAAAGTCCAGGGAGAAGAACAGAAGTCATTCCTCTTTCTATGTCTCCCCTACAGCTGGACTTGTCACAGGCAGCTACGGGGAAAATGCTGTTTGTTTATGTCAGGGAGGGGGCAGGTTCTAAAGGATGGCATAAAGAGTAGGGGGCAGGGCTAGGTTTGACTGTGATTGACTTATAGACCCGCCCCCCACTGTTGCGTCAGCTTTAGCACCCAACCCCTCCCTGGTATAATGCTAATCACAATCAATCATAGCCCAGCACCCTACTCTCTGTGTGGCCCTTTAGTACCCGACTCCTCCCCGACATAAGCAAACAGCGTTTCCTCTGTAGTTGTCTATGAGAACAACAGCTGCATGGGAGACACAGAACAGTGTTTATCTGGAGCCAAGTGCTGAAACATGTTCCACTCCTGGGACCTGGCAGTTGGGAGGCATGCATGCAGGGTGATTAAGGTGTGCCTAGGCACAACCGACACACCCTGTGCCCAAGCCTATGCTCCTCCTACATAGATACAGCATAGTGTATAAAAGCTGAAACCCAAGTACATGACTGGTGTTACTGGCTGTATCAACAGGAGATAATAAAATGAAAAAAATCCTTATAAAAATAAAATGAATGTAGCCACTACAACTAAGGAATGGTAAAAACTGCAATGTTCTTTATTGAGCAGGCAGTTCTTGGCTCAGTTCACCAAGATACAATAATTATTATATGCCATTAAAGCACAATTTTTGGCAAAAAGCCAATGAGAACTAAGAAAAGCAGTCTTGTTGTTGAAAATAAAGCTCATTATGGCAAAAAGCTCAAGTGTAACAGCTTAGTGAATTGAGCCTAATGTGTTAAATATTTTTTGAACATTGCTAGCTGTAGTGGTCAGCCATTATTATTTCAATAAGGCTGTGATATTTCAGTGTGCAATTTTTTTCTTCAAAAACAAGCCAGTCTAGTCCACTTCCATTCTCAGCAGTGTCCTACCTTCTTGTGCTGGGCATTACATTAAATAGCAGATTGCAAGCTATCCTGGGCATGAAATGTGCTTGTAAAATGCTATATATAGTGTTCTACATGAACCAGTAAGTATATCCTTGCTGGGTCCCTCTGGGATAAAAGTACTATATGAAATTAAGCCCTCAATCACCAAAATACTCATTGTATTTTGAGCACAATTAGCTTTGATCAATAAGTACAGTAATAAGCTGCCTATGCAGCAAAGTATGAATTATCTCTGCTGTAGATTTAGCAAGCAGTGTGTGTTTTGTTTTGTGAGGTTTAGTGGCTGAAAATAGGGACAAAATGCTTATTTAAAATACATTTCTTTATATAAGCTCAAGACTAAATTACATGCACACTGGGCAAACTACTGACTGTTTTCCCTTTTAGAAATGCATTTCTTACCATTCCTGTTCATTAAATAAACATCCTTTTCTGTTCTAAAATTCACATTTTTAGTTTTATTGATTTTAGCCACTTGTGCACATTAAAAGAACAATTTTACATCGTAACAAATATTTAGATAGCATTATTGGTTCAGTTAAATTTAATTGAAGTTTTATTTAATGTATTTTGTTCCTAAAGTACAGTGCATGCTGTTCACTGAGTCACCTTAAACATATCCACACCACAGGATATGAAATGTTTTACACATCTACTGAGCATTGCTGAGATATATACATCATATAAAAAAAGACTTGAGAATGCTAGAAGGCTACAAATAGATTTGTCTTTGAAATTTAAGGGGCATCCCAGACAAAACTGTACTTTTAGTTATGGGTGGATGCTGTTTCTGGTTGTATCAGTTTGGTACTAATGGTGCCTTTTATTTAATTTTTTATTGCTACAGTACGGGGTATCAATTTAATGTATACATGTTTAATTATTTAATTGCAATAAACATGGTCATCAGTTAGATTATACTATACGTGTCTGAACACATCTGACCACAATTCTATTCTAATGGCCAGCTTTAGGTTAAAAAATGATAACACAAAACAGAAAAATAATATCCTCCTTCTTTTTAAAAGGCACGACAACAAGTCAATAAATCCATCCTCAAAGCCAGGCTGTGTACAACTTCCAGCTTCTGATTGAAAATCAGCAAGAACCAATCAGAAGCCAGGTGTGGCCCATATGTACACAGCATGGGATGTAGTGATTGACCTTCTGCCGTGTAGTGCCAGAGAAAAGAAGAATTTTTTTTCAGTGCATGGTGCCATAGTTCTTAGTATGACATATAATAAGGTGAGAGATTAAAGGGAAAGGGACCCTTTATCAGGAGGGCAGATGCATCCTTCCCTCCCTCCCACACACACAAACGCACATAGCAAACTCCCATGATTTTTGGTTCTTTTGATCTAGCCTAGTCAATATGGTCATCATAGTTATTACAATTCTGCACAACCTAAACTGAAAATTATTTCTACGCTTAGGAAAAACCCATTTTACTATCAACTTTTGTGTTGCAAGCTATGAAGACCTTGACTGATAGAGGCAAAACAGTTATGTTTAATTTTAAGATTCTTTTAAAATCCCTTGACTTCTTCTTTTCTTTAAATTCATTTAATATCAGCCATGGTGTTAAAGACAAACCTAGAATAAGAAAGATAAGAGTGAGCAAGGGACACTTGATGTCCTAATTTCTTTTATATTTTTTTGTAGTACTGATTTAAATTTTAGTGATTATTGTTATGATGAAGATGCTGAAGATGATTAGAATGATGATGAACTGGGGACTAATAAAGTATATGGGAACTGGTGTGGGAATTGTTTCAAGATAATGAGGAAACGTCAACAGAAGAAGCCTATCAGTTCACCAGAGGGGCCCAGGAGGCCACAAACACAAGTGTAAATAAGAACTAACAGAAAGCATCTTATTGAGTGTGTGTAAATCTGACAGGCTGACTGTCAGGTGGAAATAATCCAATAGCTAAGCATTCTCCAGTTCGCTTTCACACCCTCATGTGCCCTGCCATGCTTCCCGGGCTCCAAGCTCCCATCAGCAGACCTGCATGGTGGGTGCCACTGGTAGAAGGAAGGGAGATCAGCGAACACCTGCTCACCAATCTCCCCTTCCTGTTAATGACATGGAAGCAACTGTAAAGCATCACTTCTGGGTCCTGTTGTCACTATCCCAAGACAGGATTGGATGATGGTAGCTGGAGACAAAGCCATCTCCCGCAAACTTCAGCCAATCTGTGTAAAAGGGGTATCCAGCCAATGAGGTGCTGCACAAGCCGTGCTGTGTGCAACATCGCTTCCTCCCAGCTCCCCAGTCAGTCTATGCATGTAGCTAACGTTGCAAGGATTAGCTTCGTGTGCAGTTTTATTTACATTTTATTAATTATTTTTTTTGGGGGGGGGTGCAAGTAACTGGTCTTGCCTATGGCGCAAAATAGTCTAGCTCGGTCCTGAATACAGACCACCATAACATATAGCAAAACAATACACAATTATATAGAGATGGGTGCTAAAGGAGACAATGAATGCTGTATGACTGGAGTTAGCTCTTCTTGAAGCAGAAACATGAGTAAAGTGCACCTGTCTAAGCTTACAAATATAGACTAATTTTATATATTATTTAGAAATAATTGCATAGCAAAGACATTTTCAAGAAAGTATTTGAAACTTACCACAATACACAAAAAAATGGTCATGAGCAAATATGCCTAACAATGAAAATGCTCTCTTGGCTTGAAAAAAGGGGGAAGAGCTACAGAAATACAATGGCTCTAAAGGTACAAGGTTTTTGTTACCCTAAAGGAGACATACAGCTAAAGCTCTTTTGGCTGTACTTCTCCTGTGGATCACAGGAGTGCAGTTCGTTCTGCATTCCTATGACTCGTTGTAAGTTGATGCTGTCAGCTGGCTTCACTCAGCTGGTCCAGGCTGGGGAAAGATCCATACTTTAAAGTCAGGATCAACCCCAGAGTCAGCAAGTCGCTGAGAGCCTGAGCCAGCCGGTTCCTCTCCTGTCACAACCCAAGGCTCCAGTGAATGAAAGGGGTGGGGGGGCGGTGGCAGAGCACACAGCAGCTGTGAGGTCCTATTTTTGCATTCTCGGGGAACAGATATAGCATCGGACCAATGCTGCATCCACCTAGGTAAGTATAATTGGGGAAAAAAGGCCATACTTCTCTTTTAATGCATTCTATGCATTAGTGTAAAAATCCTTCTGCATGCACCTCTCCCCCCCACCATCCCCCTCTAAATACTTACCCAATCTCGATCCAGCAATGTGTATGAAAGCAGCACTTCTCTTATCTCTCTCCTTATTGGACATAAAGGCAATCACATCCAGTGAGTAGCGAATGGGGGCAATGGGCACACCGAGCCAGCTTGGGAGCAAGCATACACGAATGCTCCCCGAGACAGCAGCTTGCTATGGGGGCACTCAGCAGGGGGGAGAAGCCAGGAACGCTGGTGGGGAACCCGAGAAGAGAAGGATCAGGGCTGTTCTTTGCAAAACCATTGCACAGGGTAGGTAAGTATAACATGTTTGTTATTTTAAAAAATTACTTTAGAATAACTTTAAATGGTTGAGAGATTGTGTTATTAAGCCCTTTAAAGGCTATTTCCTCCTTTAAAGACATAATAATAGATGCACGTACTGTATATTTGCAGGAAAAAACTGAATTTATTTTTATTTTTTTGGTAACTAAGCCTGCAAATCATTGCAATCATGATCAGTGGATTGTGGGTGCAATGCCAGGCTCCCACAGACTCTTCTTCCAGCTCCCTGTCTGTACAGAGCTGGAGTAAGTATCACTTAATCACTGCACTTGTGTTCCATTGATAAATTTCAGTCTGTTTCCTGCAGTGGCAGATGGGACTTGTAGTTAATTCATTCACAGATCTCACAAATTTTAAAAGTGAAACTGACTGCAGATAAAAGGAACCCAGTTAGGAGGTAGGGTGGTCCCATTTTCACCCAAAACACAGGTGTAACATCTACTTTGGTGCAAAAGGTTGATTTAGCCTTCAAATCACTTGTGGCCCTGAAAAAAGCCATTAGAAGATTCATTCAGGGGCTTAAAAAGTTAATTGCTTGTCTTCTGGCAGGACATCTGTGAGTTAATTTCAAGGAATTAATTTCATGCCTACAACTTGTTCTTTTCCTTTTAATAGAGTACATGACTAGGGAGCAGCGCAGGAAACAGTAAATGAATCAAACAATGACTCTTTCTAGCATTCAAACAGCACTATAACCCATTGGAAATGTTTGCCTTAGAAAATATCTTAATATTAAATAAATCAATCCATGGATGTAATAGCTAAATATTTTTTTATAGAAAAATGAGTTGGAACAGTAAACATGTTAAAAAAAGCACTTTTGACCCACAGCCCACAAAAATGACAAGGATAAGATGGATCCATGTACTGGACACTTCTATATAATGGAATTCCATGTTGCGTGTTTGGCCACCTCCATGAGCAAGAAAAGGTAAATAACTACATTGGGTGCCCCAGCAGCAGCAGTACACATATTATAAGCTTACTAAAATATACTAAAATATTATATGATTATATTCTGGAAAAAGAAAAGGCAAATCTTGCTTTACCTGAATGAATATCTTTTCAATCATCAGTGTTTCATGAATGTCTCAAATAAATCACATCAAGAACTTGTACTTTTGCAGACTTTATGAATATTCAGGAAAAATGTTTGGATATTGTGTGCCCCTGACAGCAATCTGCAACTAAAATAATCTTTCAGTCTTGTTCCTAAAAAAGGCTGCATTGCGCACCAATTGGAAACTATCATACTTAATAGAAGATTACTGTTCCAACTCATTTTTCTATAAAGAAATATTTAGCTATTATGTCCATGGATTGATTTATATAATATAAAGACATTTTCAAAGCAAACATTTCCAATGGGTTATAGTGCTGTTTGAATGCTAGAAAGAGTCATTGCTTAATTCATTTGCTGTTTCCTGCGCTGCTCCCTAGTCATGTACTCTATTGAAAGGAAGAGAACAAGTTGTAGGCAAGAAATTCATTCCTTGAAATTAACACGCAGATGTCCTGCCAGGAGACAAGCAATTAAATGAATATGATGCTTTCGTTTGCATATTTCATAGAGTAATTATGGTGTCTTTTTATGATCTAGGTCTAACACGCTGGTTAATATAATTGTGCTGTATGCCAATGAGATGTCCACTTTGACATAAACTTTTTTTTCTGCACATGAGATCCAGAAGGAGATTATTATTATTGGAAGAGGACAGAATGTTATGCTTCCATGGCTAAGGAACTTCATAATTAATGGAAGAAAAGGAAGTCTGCTGACCAATGAACCACATTAAAATGTATTATGTTCTTTATAAGTGTGATGTTACAAAGGTTAAAAGAAGTGAAACGAAGCTTTATATTAATTTGTTCACTAAAAATAGAGGGATTTTACCGAGCTGCATTGGGAAGCCTTGTAGTCTTTTATATTCTAGGCCAAAAGCTTTGACCCATAACAACCAATCAGAAATAAACTTTCACCGGCCTAATAATTTTAAACCGATAAATTATATGGTTGGTTCCAGTGGGATGCTATACAGTGTGGTTTGTTTTTAAAACAGTTTTCCACTGTAAATCATGTTCATGACTTTTCATTAAAGTGGACTTATATTCAAACATATTTGCTAATATTTTTAAGGAAGCAAATATAAGGGTCAATGCACACTGGCTTAAAAAAACACCAGTGGTCTTAGCAGAAAAAATGCTAATTCTGAGCATTTTATGAACTACTTTTAGGAACATTTACTGTAGCAGCTTTTAGGAGCATTTAGCCTTTTTTTTCTGTCAGACATATGCTCTCAAAAACACAAATCAAAAGGGTTTATTTTTTTGCCTCTAAACGCTGAGCTTAAAAAATGGCTCTAGACTACCTAATCTGCATGGTCACATAGGATAACATTAGTTGCTTTTGCAAGCAAAACACTAAACTCCTCTATGAGTAGCGTTTTTTCTTAGGACCCTAAGAGTTTATGCACACTGGCATAAAAAATGCTGCTTCTAGAGATGTTTAGCATTTTTTAACGCCTCTAGAAGCAGCTAATGGTATCCTATGTGTCCATCCACATTTGGTAGCCTAGAGGCTTTTTTTAAGCTCAGCGTTCAGAGGCAGAAAAAAAACCCTTTTGGTTTGTGTTTTTGAGAGTATTTTCCTGGCAGAAAAAATGCTATATGCTCCTAAACACTTCCAAATGCTGCTAAACACTGACACCCAGCATTTTATTTTTTCCTAATGTCTTGTAAAAACACTTATAAACTCTAATGCTCCTAAACACTGATAAATGCTGCTAAAAGCTGGCACAAAAATGCTAATTATGAGCATCTTTTAATACAGCATTGTCTGCCAAGGTAACTGGCTTTTTTTTTAAGTACGTGGCCCCTTAAGATTAATTGTGGCTAAGAAGTACCCTAAAAAAGTTCCCTTTTGCCTAGAATTCCTCCTGAAAATTAACAGTCCACTTTCTGATATGTGACTCTGCCTAGTTACGGTTGTCCATTTAGGCTAGGTTCACACTAGCCCTCATGGTAAAAGCTTGGGGTTCAGGCAAGGAGCAACATGATGTGTGTTTCAGTGCTTGTTTTTTTTCTTCTTCTTTTCTAAAACTGGATCACTCGGGATCTGTTGCAGCTGTGCATGATGGCCTATCAGCTTCTATCTTTGCTACTAAAAGCTGGAAGATGATTGGTTTCTATGCCGAGCTGTACCAGATTCTGCACTCTCCAATTTCAGTAAACCCCCCCCCCATAGTGTCACTTCATTCATGTAACTTCACAGTAGTGCGGTGAAGTGATATGCATTGCTATTCAGTGCACTGCATTTTACTGCAAATCACTGCATACCAATTGTTTTCTATGTGCCTTAGTGGTGACCTGTGTTTATCCAGTGCACAAAAATGCGGGTCACCACTGACAGTGTGAACAAGTCCATAATGCATATATGGGGCAAAGACTATGACACAGTGATGTCACTAAACGCAAAAGGAGACGCACACGCAAAATACCACTGTGCGTGCCCTTCTATCCTCAGTGCTAGCTAGCACATGAGTGTTTTGGGTCATTTTAAAGTTAGTTCAATGATGTATCCTCCCTATTTTGTTGTGATAATTCTGATGTGTGTATATTGTTGGAGAAGAATGAACGGAGATCAGGAAGGGACAAAGGTGGGGGTTTCCTAAGGAAATGTATACAATTGAGGTTTAGTGAGTGTACCCCCAAGGAGGGCTGGAGTGCACCAAGGTGGAGGTGAACACCAGAGGATTTGGAAGTAGAGATAGAATATTTTTTGGAATGGATTGAACACTGCATTTTTCCTGAAGATTCATTATTATTTTATGGGCTTGTTGCACTGTATGGAGGATTATATATGGAGTTTTACTGTTATGTGTGAATATGCATAAATTGTTAATGAATTGTATCACTTTAGTACTTTATTATGTTTTTGTTTTTAAACACATGTATTTAAAGTTGTGGATTTATATTTGCATATAAGATTATTTTACACAAGAATTTAGTTTTTATTAAGATTGGGGGGGATTAGCGCTGCACATTTTTTGTATATGTTGCCCACTGTTGTCTTTGATAACTGCTGTTTACATGAGATTTAAAGTGAGATTTGGGAATGTCACTACTGTGTTACTGACTATTCCTAGGAAGATATGCTGGAAAGCAAAGTGTACCTAAGGTGCTTCAATTGACGCCAGGATTGGCTGACACATAGCAGCATATATCATGTGCTCACTAGGTTTAGTGCTGCCCTAGGCAACACAAAAATTGGCTCCCCCCCATGGAGAGACCCTGAAACTGACTAGCACCCCACTCTCCCTCAAAGAGAGCCTGACACTGACCAACAACACCCCAGCCCCCACCCCCACTCAAGAGAGTCTTCTGTCACGATCGCAAGATCGCCGCCACCAACATGCGACAATCCCACGACCGCGACGTCTAATATGTCAAGATCGCGGCGTCAGACCCCAGACCTTCTCACCAAACTCGGGACCAAAGGACTAGCCAATCTAAAACCACGATGTGACGTGCGTAACAATGCCACACCCAGCTGCACCCTGCACAGCGATTTTCCAGCTAACGGACCACAATCGATTTACCGGCCGCCTGGGCGATCGTTACTGGGTTGGGTTAATTACATAAATAACCCTCGACACTGCCACCACCTCCTTTTTTGTACAGAGAAAGAGGAAACTTGCGTTATTAGTTATAACACTATAAGGATAGGATTTAAATAATCGTCTGTATAAAACGGTCCGCAGGCCGGTTATACAGAGGTTTAAACAAACAGTAGTGTCTCTTTAAAGGCAGGAATTCGTGAGTTGCAATACAGAGCTATAGAAACAGTTCAACACTTTCAGAAAGAAAGATTTATTACTAAAAGGTCAAACGGGTGCAATGAAAATATTTACAGAAAAAGATGTAACTAAGATATATATATATATAAACATACAGAGAATAACAGCACAGCAAAGAGATATCAGAGAGAGGTTAAAGGGTTAAGGTATTTGCCGTTAAGCCTTGAATGTAAGCAGATCAAGTTTCTGAGCAGAAGGGGCACGGGTGTCCCCCAGGTGGTATTGATGTTAAAATGGGAGATGTCTTCAACTTACTTCTTAGGCCTGACAGCCTGTTTTAAAGTCCCCAGCAGGGGGTGTCTCTGACGCCACGGACCAATACCTCGTGTAGGCGTGGAGGTCTGGATGTCGACCTAAACTAGAACCAAATCTTGTGTAGTTCATATTTGGACTCATAACTTTTCCTATGCACAAATGACATCCCACCCACGGGTAGATTATTAAGCAGACAAGTTTGAGGATTGATTATATATGAATTATGAAAGTGTAGGCTAAACGGTTACCGAGATCTATTTTTTAGCTTTCCTGTGTATGCGAGACAAGTCGAGTGACCCATCAAACTGTTCAGCTCCTCCTAGCCAATCTGACGGTATGTCTGGTTTTTATGTAAGTCTCTCATATTCCAAGATATGAGACATAGGGGCAAAATGGATTTGAGAAGTGTTTATCTGATTTTGTCACCTATGCTGAGCTAGGTTTATAAGGTCGGAATCTCTTTCAACTCCTGAGAAAGCTTGCCTTATCTCTTAGCAGATGTGAAATGGTACAGCTTTCTTGGAACAGTGAGGCACCTCGTGGCTCCATGCAGGTATTTGGCCTGTGACACTTTTAACACACACACATCTGTCACTGTGCCTCTCAGGAAGGGAGGGGAAATGAGAATAAGGGAGAAATGGATACTCTTAACAACATGGAGTCTGCGTCTTTCACTGTGTGTTGCGCACGTTTGTGACACCTTCCACTACCACCGTCCCCAATACAATACAATGACAACCCCCCCACCCCCACCCGGTGATAGAGAAGACACTCACCCTCACAGCTCCGGACATCCCCGGGGACAAGAGTCAGGCTCTGCATACACCATCAAGCAGCCTATAGCCTCTCTCAGATCCCACCTTGTCCCCATGCTGTGTGTGTGTTGCTTCTTTGGGGTGGTGGTGCTGACCCCCGGAAAAAAGCTGTTGCCCCCTAAAAAAAGCTGCCCTAGGCAAATACCTTGTTTGCCTTGTGGTAAATACACCCCTGTGCTCACTATGAAGACATATATATCTGCATGGTAGAAATTTCAAGGGTTCTTACCTTTTGCTCTTGAACCTAAGGACCTGAAATGCACGCATCCTGCTCCTACTTTATTCACTCTTTGAATATATGCTTTCTCTACTAATCCTGCTGCTTCTTGATAATTCAAGATCATCAGTTCACTAGTTAGCAAGAGGCCTGACGTAAGGAAGCAAAGCCCTGCTCCTCTGCAAAGATAGCCAACACCACACAGGGACACATCATCAAACGAGCATGGTAAGTTATTCCTGGGGAAAAGCTCAACTGAAGGAAGCTTACTAATGGCAACTAGTCTTGTGCCCTGAATTTTAGTTGGGAATAGCCTCACAGTACAGTTTTTTAACCTGTTGCTGACCAGCCACTGTATTAAAATGGTGGCAGGGCGGCACGGCTGCGCAAAACCATGTTTTTAAACGTGTCCCGCGCTCCCGAGGTTTTTGCGGGCGGGGGGGGGGGGGGGGGGGCGCGCACGCCCCCGCCGACCCACGGGTGTCACTATTCAATCCCCGAGGGTTCAATCATTCAGTTTCAGCCAGTGATGTCTGGCTGAAATCGGATGATTGGTTCCTGTCCTATCCTGTCCTGTGTTGACAGTTATACAGGACAGGATATGATGTCATTCTTCTCTGCCTGGGCACATTCCGTTCCAGACAGAGAAGACAAAAGAATTGTGAGTACAAAGCACTACACTTTCAGTTAGAACACACC
Organism: Staurois parvus; assembly: GCF_062004578.1. Taxonomy (NCBI): domain Eukaryota; kingdom Metazoa; phylum Chordata; class Amphibia; order Anura; family Ranidae; genus Staurois; species Staurois parvus. The sequence goes on along the minus strand of NW_028317815.1, from coordinate 1,777,365 downwards.
CAGGACACATTTAACCCCCTGATCGCCCCCCCCAGTTAACCCCTTCACTGCCCTGTCACCAGTGTCATTTATTACAGTGAACAGATTTTTACTGATCACTGTATTAGTGTCGCTGGCGACTTCCGATAGTGTTAGCGCCCCTCCCAGATAGCGGCAGTTTGCCCGCTAGTACACCAGTAATCCCATTTAACCCCTTGATTGCCCCCCCAGTTAACCCCTTCACTGCCCTGCCACCAGTGTCACTGATTACAGTGAACAGATTTTTACTGATCACTGTATTAGTGTCACTGGCGACTTCCTATAGTGTTAGCGCCCCTCCCAGATAGCACCAGTTTGCCCGCTAGTACACCAGTAATCCCATTTAACCCCTTGATCACCCCCCAGTTAACCCCTTCACTGCCCTGTCACCAGTGTCATTGATTACAGTGAACAGATTTTTACTCATCACTGTATTAGTGTCACTGGTGACTTCTGATAGTGTTAGCGTCAGTTAGCGCCCCTCCCAGATAACGTCAGATTGCCGCTAGTACACAAGTAATCACATTTGACCCCTTGATTGCCAGGAACACGCTCACTTGCACGCTAAACCTCCATTGCTAGTATAGTGTCTGATTGGATCAATATCTTTGATCAGATCAGCGCTATACCAGCATTCACATTACTATAGTGTCCCCAAAAACGCAGCGTTAGCGGGATCAGCCCCGACACCTACCAGCACCTGCGTTTAGCCCTTACGCCCCCCCTTCTCCCCCAGCAAGTGCAGTGTCAGTAGATAACTGTCACTTGATACATTACATACAAAACCACAGTGTTCACAGAATCAGGGCTGATCTCTGTTAGCACTTGTCGGTAAATTTTTTGTAGCGGTTCAAGCAGTCCCTGATAGCCAGGCGCTCTTTTTCCCGTGAGTCGCACTAGGTACCTATAAATTTAGTGGCCAAAATGTCCAAGCAAAGGTACACTAGTGCCTTTTTACCAAAAACATGTAGCAGAATACATTTTGGCTTAAATTTATGACTAACTTTGATTTTACGATATATTTTTTATAGCTGAAAGTAGAAAATGTTGTTTTTTTTCAAAATTTTCGTGTTTTTTTTTTGTTTATAGCACAAAAAATAAAAAGCGCACAGGTGATAAAATACCACCAAAAGAAAGCTTTATTTTTGTGAAAAAAAGGACGTAAATTTAGTTCGGGTACAGCATTGCATGACCGCGTAATTATCAGTTGAATTAGTGCAGCGCCAAACAGCAAAAAAAGACCTGGTCATTAAGGGGGGTAAATCCTCCGGAGGGCAAGTGGTTAAATAAAACTAAATATTTTCCCTCTACTTAGCAATAATGAGACCCTTCTTAAAATGTATTTCAAACTAAAACTGGTCTTATCAGATATGGATGGATTTGAATACCATACTAAACACACAGGTGAGAAGTGTTATATTCTTTTTCAAAGGGCAATAGCAGAGCAGATATGTTAGTTTTAAGTTGTTCTCAGTGGGTCTAACTGCCCACTGGCTTTTTTTTCTCTTGAGGGCTCTAATAAAAATTTCCCTTTATAGAGGTCCCAGTTTTACCTCACTAGTATGCTCATTATAGAGTGCAAAGTGATGTCATTCTCCATTATGTGGATATTATATAATGAAAAAAAGGTTATCAGCAGAAGAACTCAACAAAAAATAGGAAAATGCCCTTATGATGGCTTCATCAGCAGAGTGGTAATCTAAATTATAATGGGTAGCTCCTGTCTCTGGAGTTTTCAAGATGTATATAAGAAGCTGGTAGGGTATTTTACCTGTATCCAGTACTGGAATACGGATTTGAAATAGCTTCACCCTTCAGTTTAAGAACTCCTTTATGGAAACTGCTGCCATAGCTATATCCCTAGATCTGTACTTATTTCCTGTTATACTCATATGAACTGAATGGAATTTGTAGGATTTCGATTTAAAAAGTGTAAACAATCTGTTTTGTTAGCTCAATATACTTCTCTCGCCTAGGACATTTTAACTTTCTTATAATCTTTTTGTTGAAACTAAATCAAAAGCTCAGCCCAGAGGAGTAAGTCATGATCTCCATCTCATATTTGTTTATCCAATAGGCTAGCCACTGCTAGAGTTGAAAAAAGGTTGATCCATATTTTCTTTCGAGTCCATGTATTTTTATTGGGCTAAAATAGCTCTGGGCAGTTTGAAAGCAGAACATTGCGGTTTATCAGTTTTTCTAAGTAAATGATCTAATATTAGCTTATATAGTGTGATCTCTGTATGTGAATCCCTTCTCGCCCAGTAATGCACTTAAGGTTAGAGCTATCAAGTGGAACAAAATTGATTTTCTTGATTTGATTTTTGTTTTGATAGACAGCAGTGTCCTATTTCCAGACAAAGGTGTACATAGCTTAAGTGTAGACACAGTGTATATCTGTGACAGTATAATCCTCAGGGCTATGCACATTCCGTTTACCAAAGGGTTTAATTTTATTTTGATAACAAATTGGATTAGCAGAACAAACACAAAGTCTTGTGCAGACGGAAAAGTAGAAGAAATAAAAATGTGTTTTGAATAATGAAGCAAATAGTATATATTTTTAGAAAAAAACTGAAAAAGTTAATTTGTTAACAATCTAATTGATAGTAAGTTAATTGCAAATATAACCATTTCTCATAAAAAGTATGGGGGGCACAGTGGATAAATGGTTAGCACTTCTGCCTGATAGCACTAGGGTCATTGGTTCAAATCCCATCCATGGCATGGTCTGGCTGGAGTTTGCGTGTTCTTTCTGTGCTTGCATGGGTTTCCTTCCACACTCCAAAGACTTGCTAGTAGGTTAATTGGCCCCTGTCTAAATTGGTCATAGTATGTATAGGGGAGTTAGGAACCTTAGATTGTACACTCCTTGAGGGTTAGGGACTGATGTGTACCTGTAATAATAATATTTATATACAGTATGTTTAAAGTAAGCCCTTTATGCAAACCCTTCTTGTGTAAAAAAAACCTATGAGAGTCAACAGAGCTTCATGAATCAAATATCACCTTTTCTAGGCATATTTCAGCTATGGTCATGTGACTACTATACCTCACTGAATTTCTGGACTTTGAAGATAAAGGTGGAGACTTCTAGTGGTGATCAGCAGCTTACATTAAAGTCACAGTTCCCGGGACCTGTGCATCTACACTCCTTAGATACAACTGCTGCTTCATCATGCTGTAGGTAAGGTTTGAGGGATCAATGTCCCTCAGCACTACCAGCCTAAAGCAAATGTCACTAAATCTGTGCAGGTCTGGGTGGGGGTCATATCAACAGCAGTCTCACTATGGGACCAGGGGTGGGCAAACTTTTTGACTTGAGGGCCGCAATGGGTTCATATATTGGACCCGGGGGCCGGACCAAGAGTAGATGAATGATGTGTATGTGTCATCCATAGTAAGTATAGTAATATTCCCCCATAGTAAGCATAGTAATTAATCCCCCATATAGTAATTCATCCCCCATAGTAATTCATCCCCCATATAGTAATTCATCCCCCATAGTAATTCATCCCCCATATAGTAATTCGTCCCTCATATAGTAATTCGTCCCCCATAGTAATTCATCCCCCATATAGCAATTCATCCCCCATATAGTAATTCATCCCCCATATAGTAATTCATCCCCCATATAGTAATTCATCCCCCACATAGTAATTCATCCCCCATATTAATTCATCCCCCATATAGTAAGTCCCCCATATAGTAAGTCCCCCATATAGTAATTCATTCCCCATATAGTAAGTCCCCCATATAGTAAGTCCCCCATATAGTAATTCATTCCCCATATAGTAAGTCCCCCATATAGTAAGTCCCCCATATAGTAAGTCCCCCATATAGTAAGTCCCCCATATAGTAATTCATTCCCCATATAGTAAGTCCCCCATATAGTAATTCATTCCCCATATAGTAAGTCCCCCATATAGTAAGTCCCCCATATAGTAATTCATTCCCCATATAGTAATTCATTCCCCATATAGTAATTCATTCCCCATATAGTAAGTCCCCCATATAGTAATTCATCCCCCATATAGTAAGTCCCCCATATAGTAAGTCCTCCATATAGTAATTCATTCCCCATATAGTAAGTCCCCCATATAGTAAGTCCTCCATATAGTAATTCATTCCCCATATAGTAAGTCCCCCCTGTGTCAATTCACTTACCTTTGCTCCGCGCGTTCCTCTCGTATTCCCGCGCCGTTCTGGTCTTCAGGGAGGACTGTGAGAGAAGAGTTCGTCACGCTGCCCCGCCTACATCCTGGCTGCCCCGCCTACATCCTGACAGCTGCAGAGTCCTGACGCCCGAGAGGAGGGAGGGGGCGGCCATCCGAGAGGGGGGGCGGCCATCCGAGAGGAGGGGAGGGGAGAGGAGGAGAGGAGGCCGCCCGCCCGCCCGAGAGGAGGGAGGGGAGCGGGCGCCCGGCACACAGGAGAGCCGCATCTAATTTTGTAAAGAGCCGCGGCTTGCCGACCACTGGCCTTGCGGGAGCCTAGCTCCGCGGGCCGGATTAAAAGGTCCGCCGGGCCGTATACGGCCCGCGGGCCGTAGTTTGCCCATTGCTGGACTAGAGTCACACCATGCATGTACAGCACCCTGTAGGAAGCAGGCAGGCAAACTAACCAAGATATCACAGATCTGTTTCCATGCTTAGTTTGGTTAGGAACAAATAAGAAAGGGAAGAGGGTTATGAAGAGGACTTGCTGAATCACCAGTTATTTACTGTGCTGTAGTGTCCTTATAGTAATAAAAGGAATTAATGTGTGTATTTTGGGAGACAAGAAAAAGTAGCTACAATAAAAGCAAATGTTACGACTCTACCTTTGCATACTGATTATACTGCTGGGAAAAACTGACGGTAGGTTCAAGACTCCTGTTCATAAGTACTCCTGTTCAAAGGAAATCCTGCACATGACATGAGGCCTCTCAAAAATGTATTGATAATTATGCATACAGCGTCATAAGAGCAAGGCAGTAGTATGTATTTTTCAATTTTTTTTTAATCTTTTTCAGCTTAAAGGGACTTAAAGCAGTATTAAACCCAAAAGCAAACATTATAGTGCCACTTACCTTTTCTTATATATGATGGCTGCATTAATTTTTTAGGCTTTCTTTCTTGTATTTTCATTTGGAGATCCAGCCAGTAGGTCTGTTGTATTTCAAAAGAACAAGCTCTCCAGGAGAATATATCAGTTACAGAGATGGGAAAAACAGTCTGCTGTAACTGCTTATAAAGTAGTAGCTGGAGTTAGGCTTCAATTTGTTAGTGTATTTATATCTGTTAGGCTACGTTCACACTAGCGTTGTGTGCAGGCGGCAGAGAGGCGTTTGGGAAGCGTTTTTACCCCTTCCCAAACGCCTCTGGCAATTCTGCACATTGCAGCACATGGTGCTGTTCTAACGGGAAAGGTAGCATCACAACACGGTGCGTCGTGGTGCGGCAAAACGGATGCCTCTGGATGAGTCAGGAGGTGTTGAAGCCTCCTAGTCTTGTCTATGGTGCCGGGCGTTTGCGGTGGGGTTGCGATGCGGTTGCGGGGCATTTGCGGAGCGGTAACACCATTTAAACTTCATTCTAGGCGTTTGTGGGGGGTTTTTAGCGCTCTGCAAATGCCTAGCAACCGTCGCTAAACCGCCATGTGGCGTTTGCAAAGCATTAAAAAACGCTCCGCAAACGACGGACCAACGCTTGCTAAACGCTATAGGGGGGTTTGGCAAGCGTTGGTAAAACAGTCAAGTGTGAACGAGCCCTTAGTGAATCAAATACTCTCCTCCCCCCCCGACTGACAATGCTGCTGTCCAAATGTGCTTACTGTGCTCATTCATCCAGAGTGGGGCACCCTACTGCAGGAGGTGTTTTACTGGCCTGATCAGGTGAAAACAGAGGGAAAAAATCCTAACAAAAGAAAACTGATGCAGCCACCACGTCTAATGATTGGTAAGATGCAATATACACATTACATTACACAGTACACAGGGGCGGACTGACCATTTGGAAACTCGGGCACTACCCGAGGGCCCAGAGTCAGTAGGGGGCCGTATGAGATGCCCCTGGTATCTTTTTCATAGGCTTTTTTGAGTTTGGGCAAGGACACAGGGGCCCCATGATCTCCTATTGCCCGGGGGGCCCCATGAGTTGTCAGTCTGCCCCTGATTGTACCCACTACATTAATATACCTTTCCCCATGTCTAGGTAGGTGGGATAGCAACAAATGATTAACATGCACTTGTGAGTAATAAAAACACAGAGATATTTCCAACAAATGAACATCCTCACAATTTTAGGACTCCATGTGCTTTTCTTTTCCTATTAGTCTACCATAATATAAATCATTTATGCTCCTGTGCCTGAAATATATTTGACATTTCACATTTAGGCCCAATTCAGATGGGTGCTGATACCTCTAGTCCTTGAATGAGTGTCCTGTTTATGCAATTTCACTCAGCAGGTTCTGCGTGGAGGCAAACAACTCATGTCTATGGGGTCGCTGCAGCTGCACAGACGTGACCCCTCTCTTCAGAGAGCAATGCTAGTGTAAACTATCCATTTAAATATAATGTGTGTAGGATGCCTTAAATCTGCATGTGAAGTAAAGGATGTACTATAGCAAAGTGACATTTGAAAAACAAATTCCACTAAATTAAGTTTCCTGGCTGATTTTGTTCTGTCTGTAATCGCAGTGGCTGCAGGATCCCCCTCAGTATCTTTAGCAAACCCTTATCCAGGATAAGGGTCTGGTATGGATTTTACATAGAGCCTTGCACAAAAAACAAAAAAAGTGTCCCATTCTTCTCAAATCCATACCATACCCTTATCCAAGCATTCAGGCTGGCTGGCTAAGAAAGGAAGGTGCAGCAAGCATGTGCTCCCCATAACTATACCAGGCTACATGCCTTCAATATGGGAAGTTTACTTTGCAAATGTTACTGTGCTCTAGCACAATATAGTGTCCCTATGCTGATGTGGACACTGTCCTCTTCCACATATTCCAAACCCAGTGGATGTGAAAATCTGGGGGGCAGGACCCCTAGTTACTTATTCACAAAAACATTAAGTAGAAAATAAACATGCACACCTAGAAAAAATCCTTTCTTAATCCTCTCCTCAAAAGAATATATCCCATGATGTAAAGACAACTTTAGTTATTGTGTGGGGAACTGTGTCAAACGCTTTGGCAAAATCCATGTGTACTATATCAACAGCTACTCTTTTGTCTGAGTTTTTTGCTTAACTTCTCATAAAGAGAAATCTAACATGTCTGACAACTTCAGTCTTTTGTGAATCCATGCTATTGCTTTAAATATTATTTTTTAGCAAAAACTCTTCTATATGGTTTTTATTAAGCTCTGAAGTATTTTCCCAAATATAACCAGTAGCAATAGTACACTAACTTGGTAAAGACTTTAATCCCTTTTTAAATACAGTATAGGTACCACATTTGTCTTATGCCAGTCACAGGACAAATGTGTACCTTGCCAGTCATTATAGAGTCTCTAAAAATGTGAAACAATGGCTTAGATAAAACAGAGCACAGCTCTATGAGGACCCTTGGGTGTAAGCAATCTGGTCCAGGTACTTTAATCATCTGTATGTTCACTTAATGTTTCTGGGCCATGTCAATTTTGAGACATTGTAATCATTTGGGGCTATGCCAATAGTATCCCCATTAAGGACTTCCCCATTTTCCTTTGCATACACAGATCTGAAGAAGGTATTTAATAAATTTAGCAACACCAGAAAATGACTATAAGTCCCAAACAAAATATATATTGAACATATAGTGAGTGACAGTCCCATGAAAATATAATCCCATAGATCAAAAGATTTTCTTTTTCACCATGTGTAGACAATAAGTTATTCCTCACTCACCAGAAATAATTAACCCCGGTTAAAGTGGTCAAAAAGCGCTTTATGGTCATGCAATATGCTGACAGCCAACAGCAACAGCAAGTTCTCATGGGCCTGGTTTCCTTTTTTTTTTTTATTTTATTTTTTTTTTCTAATTTAAATTTTTATTTATTTTCCATATATAATACATATTTCATCATTATTCTCATACAAAAAACCATTTCCATATCATTAATAACATTTCTTACTATCTTTATTCCCATTTACCTCCTCCCGCTATCTAGTTTCCCCTCCTCCATAAATAAAACCTCCCTCCCCCCATGTAAACCCACCCACTCTGCATTGTTCTATTACCTCTTTTTCCAACTAGAATATAGGATATATAAATCCAGGCTCATGGGCCTGGTTTCCTGATCTCCTAATAAGGAATATGGATCCAGAGGCCCAAGGATGGCGGCCCCGAGATAGGGGATAATGAAGCTCTGAGTGCACAGATTTTAGATTGATTCCCAATCCCAGGCTCTCTTCAAGGTGTAGATAATGCTCCAAGTAGCTCAAATAAACCAAATAGATTAAAATTCTCTAAGTGTAGTGTTTATTGAAGACCATGATATAGATAAATAAAATGCCAATACACTCACAAGTGACAGTACCCAAATACCGGCACCAGTCTGTGCAGCCTGTGTATATCATGAATCTCAATGATAATGGCTGGCGTGCGTTCCAAGCCTCACTGCCAGCATGTGATGTCATAGGCATTTGTCTTATGGTTTATTGACTTAGCGTCTACGTTTTAAGTGTATTTCACTATTTAAGGGCAGCTGTCACTATTGCTAGCTCAACGCTGGCATTATTCACAAGCTTTTGATTTATTCACTGATTTAGGTGTCACAATATTGTTTTTTTCACAAATTTAATACATTTTCCACCTCTATGTCCCGGGCAGGGGCGGACTGACAATTCATGGGACCCCCGGGCAATAGGGGATCATGGGGCCCCTGTGTCCTTGCCCAAACTCAAAAAAGCCTATGAAAAAGGTACCAGGGGCATCTTATGGGGCCCCCTACTGACCCTGGGACCTCGGGCAGTGCCCGAGTTTCCAAATAGTCTGCCTCTGGTCCCAGGTAACTAACTCAAAAGGACCTACATGCTCAGACCTGAATTTTTTTTACTGCTAACATATTTGAAGAATTTTTGGGGGTGTGTCCTATTATTTCTTGTAACCTAAAGCTTGTTTTACATTTTTGCAGCCTTGATTATATTTTTACATATTCTGCTATATTCATTGCAATTTTTAAATGATAATAGTGTTCCTTCATTTTTATGTTTTTTTAAATGCTCTTTTCTTATTATGTATAGCTATTTTAACTTTGGATGTGAGCCACATAGGGTTTATATTTAGCCTTTTAAACTTATTTCCCTTGGATATATATTCTGCAGTGTGTTTGCATACAGCCTATTTGAAGCATTCCCATTTTTGTTCTGTGCTCTTTAATTACAACATTCCTTCCCGATCTAAATCTTGAAGAACAGCCCTCAGCCTTGGAAAATTTGCTTTCTTAAAATGTGTTTTTATCTTTCCAGTATGTGTTTGTTGTTTAAAGCTTACATTAAATGAAATAATGTTATGGTTACTGCTACCCATATGTTCCGTTATATGGATGTTAGTAATACGCTCCACATGGCTTTCTAGTTGGGGCTTCTATGAACTGTATCATAAAATTATCTTGTAATTGGTATATACATTCCTCCCTTTTACTGTGCCAGCATCACTTCAGTTTATTTCAGGGTAGGTAAAATCCCCTTGCTCTACCTCAGAAGAAGTGCGTGCGCATGAAACGCGTCAAGGGGAGCCTGTGGACGTCGTTGACACTACGCCGCCGGTGCCATGTGGAGGCCCGGCGGCCACCTAGAATTTTAAGAGGGTCAGTGGGTCACTTTCACTTGCCACCTGATTATATGTTTTACTTGGTTTTTTTAAATAAATTGAAGTAATATACTACACTATGAGTATCTCTCTGTGTTCTCTGTGAGGGGCCTTTCTACCAACTTCACAGCCACAGAGTGATTTCAATCCCAGCCCTGGTTCCATTGAAGAGGAATATCCTATCCTGGGAGCTTCCTAACCTGCAGGATTTTGTTTTCCTACAAGAGGGCGTCATCGTCATCCATTTCAGCACATATCCATTTTCTGACCAGAGGGAGAGAGGGGAATCTCCAGGATTTCTTACACACATGCGTATTTTAAATGCGTTTCTGGTTAGTTTGCATTCTTTCCATTGGCACTGGGAATTATTGAGTACCTTTTCAGGACTATTATTGTGTTGATTTGCATGATTTGATCATTTTACAGCGCTGCATTTTTATATATATATAGGTAAAATCCCCCATTTCAATCACTGTCCCAGCCATTGCAGCCTTTTCTATCTGTTCAAAGATATGAGTCTCCACCTCTTTAACACTAGGTGGCTTGCAACACACTCCAATACTTAACTTTATAGTACCCACAGCCATATGCAGCTCCACCTTTAATGCTTCCGCATCATCACACTCTCCATCAACAAAGTCCTCTTTCACACTCACTTTGAGATCACTTCTCACATAGAGACAGACACCACCTTTTTGTTTTACCCTGTCTCTCAGAAAGAGAGCATAACCAGGAATATTAACAGCCCAGTCATGCAAAGAGTGAAGACGAGATTCAGCAATACCAATTAAAGCATAGTTCTCTTTATGCACCAAGGTTTCAAACTCTCCTATTGTGCTTTGTGGACTTCTGGCATTGGTGAACAAACAATAATGCATTGTGCTTGTGTTTTGCATATCTTTTTTAGTAATACAAATAGCACTTTAATTGACAATGGTCGTTTGTAACATTGGAAACTCCTTATCACGTGCTATGACCCTCCTCCATCTTCCCTTATTTCACCCTCCATTAATGTCCGACCCTTTGTATTTTATTTATCCCTTCCCTATTAGTCCTAGTTTAAATATTCATCCAGTCTCCTCATAAACCTTTCCCCCAGCACAGCAGACTCCATTCCATTTAGGTGCAAACTGTCTTTAGTATATAGGTAGTACCACAATGAAAAGTCAACCAGTGCTCTAGAAATCAAAATCCTTCCCTTTAAACACCAGGGTTTAGACATTCATTCAGTTCTTTAATCCCCACTTGTCTTTTCTTGTGTTGCACATTGTGCAGGCAATATTCCAGAGATTACCTTGAAGGTCCTTCCTTTGCAGCCTAGTTCTTTAAATTTATTCTTAAGGATCATCCGTCTTCTATGTAATCTGTCATAGGTTCCAATAAGGACCACGATAGCTGGATAATGCCCAGCCCCTCCCAGTAATTTATCAACCCCATCCACCACATGCCAAACCCAGTCTATCTGATTATAGACTTCCCTATTACCTCCAACTGTCTAGACCTCCCTGTGTTACCTTCACCACCCCAACCTGATGGGCTTCTTTTCTGGCTGTTATGGGTAACAGTGACATTTGGACTGCCACCTCCACATCTTCACCCAAATGAACAAATTTGGTGCTCAAACACAGGACTGGCCTTTTCGGTGAGCTCCTACCACCCTAGCTACATTAACCCATCTTCCTACCTGAAAATCCTGATTTATCTCTCCATATCAAACCCATTATCCAACTGCTCAGTGAGCAGAACACTCCTTTCAAGGTTGTCTGTTCTATTCGGTGGAGCAATTTGCTCCTCCAGACTTCATACAATATCAGAAGATCAAGGCTTCTTCCCCTTTAAATAGAATAAAGCACCCATGATATCACTAAATTATCATCAATGCATGAGAGGTCACTGGATGGTTTGAGCAGTCTGCCACCTAGACCTTATAACGTAGTCTGCACCTTCAAAGACTGTTCCTCTGAAATCTCATGGTCTTTTCTTGGGGAATATACTCAGAGAACAATATATTCTGTCAGCTGCAGGCAGAAGGAAATCATTTCTTCCTTCTTCTCTTGCCTAGTGATCTATGAGATGCACGTGACATACACTTACAGTAAAGTGCCCCTAAACGCAAAACTTTTCATTTAATTTTGGATAGAGTAAGGTAGGATTTTTGTCATCTGTGTCCTATTGGGGAGGTTTCCCTGTACTTCCTGTACCATAGGGAAAACAGGAAGAGAGAGTAACCCCTCCCTGGGTGTCAGCAGGGTCACCAAAACTAGTGTCCCTATTGAATGAATTCCCCTCTATTCCTTTTGCAAATTCAACCTAAAATTTGTGATTTTCTTTTACTTTTACTTTCAATGACAATGGTAAACAGGACATATATAGAGGGAGAATCTCCATAACGGGGATGCAGACAGCACTAAAAACCTGACAAAATTTATAATCCCTCTCCACTCTAACCTCCAGTCTTGCACCGTTGTACTAAAATTCTTAGTCTGATTTCACTACGCATTGTGAGCTTCCCACAGCATGCATTTAAAGCTGCAGCAAGTCAGAGAGAGCCTAGCTCACTGTCTGGCTAGAGGACTTTCAGCATCCTCAAGCCGTTGAAAACCCAGCATCTAGGGTTCTTGCAAGGAATTCTGAGCCAAGTTACTGTGAAGTTTCCAGGAAGTTATATACAGCACCTCTTCTATGGACTAGGCTATAGAAGCAGTGGAGTTGATCCCATGATGATCCACTTTCTCATGTGATTCAGAAGCAGCTGCTCCACTGTATCAGGAACTCTCAACAATGAGGCTGAATTTACGGAGCCTTGATGTCACCTGCTGGCTTCCATTGATCCCTCCCTTCTCCTGCAGCAGACCCTCATTGACACAGGGGAGCATCGCTTCTGGATCACATGATTGCACCCAAGCTGAATAAAAAAAGGTATTTACACTACTCTATTTTTAAAATGGTATGCAGCATAGGTAGAAGGAGGGGTAAGGCAATATTTTAAGCTGGTTTGCATTAGCCATTACTTCCACTTTAACTACATGCTATGCCACCTAACAAGTGCCCAGATTTTTGTATCTCAGCAAATTCATAGATCTTTTATGGAGGCGTTCATCACACAACATTCCAACATAAAAAATATGCATTCAATGAATGCAAACATTGTGGCAATACTTTTGTAGGAGAAAAACCAATTCACTGGAGATGGTTTACTAAAGGCAAATAGGTTGTTCACTTTGCAAGGGAATTTTCCCTTAATTTAGTAAATATGGTGAAAATTCACTTTGTAAGGAATACCCAATCACATGCAATGAGAATAAAAAACAATATTTTTGCTTGCATGATCGGATGATGGAAGTCAAAAGAACTTTATCTCCTTCACTAAACTAAGGGGAATTCCCTTGCAAAGTGAATAGCCTATGTGCCTTTAGAAAATAACCATCATTGTCTTCTTCTGACTGACAGTTGCACATTGAGTAGCCACTTTCAGATAATTTGCTAAAAAAAGTTTTTCTGTAAATGAATTTGTGAAACTGAGAGCTTTAGTCATATTGTTTGAAAAGTAAAAAAATGTTTTCATAGATACTATCTCAATGAATGAAGCTACTTCTTACAATTCTTCATCTTTCTAGCCTTTTATGTTTTTGTCAGATCTTTCTAGTGACCCTTTCCATTGATGCACACAAATGTTGGTTTTCTTTGTTTAGAAACTGAAAATGTATGTAGTTAGCGTGAGCGCCAACAGACCGTTGTGACTGCTGTCATATTCTTTGTATATTCTATGTGCGTACAATCCTCAAAGGAAGTGACCTACAGTGCTTGATGGCTGCCTCTCTTTCCTACTACCAGCACAAGCACAGAACATACTATTGAAGTTGGTGGTTGAGCCATTGCATTGGAACTGTATCACTTTTCTTATTCCTTTACTTTTTCCATCACATTTTTTCTGAGCAGGAACTATAACTCATTCGTTATGTCAACAGTTCAGTTTCAATGGCAGCAGCCACTGAGAAGAATAAATAGCATCCTATTTTCCAAAGCTCATCAAAATTTCACCTCTGTAATATCTTCTGCATCAGAGCAAAGATTTAAAGACCATTGATTGGAATTATTCCATTGACAAATGTATTGATCCCCATGCTAGGGTGTAATTTGCATTCTTTGTGCTCATAACTATAAAATAAATGCATTTTCCAGGCATGTAAGATGAATTATGTGATTTATGCACACATTTACATTTATCACCTAAGATATTCATGAAAGAGGAACTGAATGTGATGTAAAACCACTACCCTCACTTTTCATTATTTTTGCTTGAAATCTGCACATTTCCTGCAGTCTCTGCAACTTCATGACATGATCGGAACTGACTTCAACTTACATTGACTGTAATCAGACACACATACACATACATATATATATATATATATATATATATATATATATATATACATACACTGTATATATATAATTTTTTTTTCTCTGTACCAGTAACAATTAATCTGCTACATATTATTGTATTTCTTATCAAGGTAGGGAATGCTATAAATAAATGATAATTACTACTCAAACCTTTTGACCTTCCTTCAATCTGTTTTCCTCTTGTTTTGTTAGAATATTCTGATGTAAAAGAACAATGGGTACATGGCATGTATATTTTTACTAGATAACATTTTGCAATATCATTTAGAATTTAATTTCAAAGAGAAAGAATTCCTCCACAGTCCTAAAGCAAAATTAGAGAAGGGCTCATGGCTACCTTTAGTACTTTAAAGTGCACCTGTGCCTAGGCTATGAACATTAGCATATTTATAGTACATATTTTTAACAAGCAGTAAAAAAAGTTTTGCAACAAACCCCCACTGATACCTCAAACTTATGCAAAAATAGAGACTCTGAAGTCAAATTTTATTTGGTTTCTAAGGCTTCTTTTACACCAGCAGTAGTCTCAACTGCACTCTGTGTTCGATCAATTTTCAGAGGATGGTAGAACAGTGGTTTCCTGGTATTCAGGAAACTATACTACCTTAATCACTTGTCTACCAAGGTATGTTATCAACAGCATGGTATACAAGTGGTTAATCAAGCTCACAACTACTGCTGCAGATGTAAGCTTGGTACCAACTTTGGGAGGCCTGGTGAAGGACTTTCTGATAAAGGTTGGCTTGATCACTTTTATGGCGCTCTCAAAAGGGCTCCCCTCGCTGGCAGCACCTGCCGTACCCATGGTTGTTCCTGGGCTCTCCAGTTCCTCTAGGAAGAGCAAGACCATGGGAAACCTCTTCCCCAGTGAAAGTAAGTGAAAAATGGGGAACATCCTTTCCCTGGTCCCTCCTGCGACTAATGACCATGAAAGCAATGTGTTTAACGTCACTTCTGGGGTCACAGCTTTCATTTCTTGGCTAGTGTAATCAAGGATGCAACTATTCAAACATAATCTGTGTTTGAATAGCTGCATTGGATCTAATAGACCCCCGGGCCTTGATTCACTAAGATGTGAGTGTATTAGCAGAGACTGACCATTCAGGCAGACTCCAGTCAATCAATCAGTCGTCTGACCAGCGTCTAGCAAGCTCATTGACGAGCGTCTACTGACTACTTTGCTATCACTAAATGTGGTATCCCGTCTGGCACATTTTTAGGTGCAATACCGGATATGTTCGCTAGATGGCGCACAAGCGCGGGCTTTATTAACATTGGCGTTCTTATGATGGCAAAAGAGAATTCTTAGAATGTAAAAAATAGTACACCTGTATTAGAATTTTTTATTTTCTTCCATTTCTTTTCTTGCTGTGTCTCCAAAATGATCAGGAAACTAATGCATTTACTAATGAATGTCATACATTCTGTACTCAAATGTTAAACATTTTCACACTTATATCTCAAATAATTTATATACTTCTAATTTCCCAATATAATTATATATCTTCATTCTCTTTAATCACGTAACTATTCTATGGTAAAGACAAGTGCAGCACTATAAATGCATGTGATCAATAATGAATGCATGTAAAAACCAAAAAGTGCAAAGAATTGCAACAATGATGTAATATTGTAAATGGTGCTAAAATAAGTTCATAGAATCATTCCTGAATAATGGAATGTCCTTCGTGTGAGAGTACCAACTCAGAGAGTGCCTATGAATGGCACGTGTGGTCTCTCCGTGACGGACAGTAGTGCATGAACTCGTGAAAGGTAAACCACCCTTGGGACTGGTCTACACTCACCAGAACAAAAGTATTAATGTGTATGGGTTATACACATCACACATCTGGGGGTGCAGCGGTATGCTGGCAGTTATGGGTTAGTCATCCAGCTCCATCCATCCATCCATCAGGGTGGGTGCCCAAATGGTCCTGGGGAGGAATTAGCTCAGCCACAGGAGCCAGAAAGGTGCTCAATAGTGTAGTACACTGTCACAGGGGTGGATGACCTTTCACGAGTTCATGCACTACTGTTCGTGGTTATATTTATCTTGTGTAATACCATTTTACTAGTCTATATCAGTGACCAGCGCTCGCTTTATCATTTTTAAACAATGTAACTATTCTACATTATAGCTCAAACTGTGTCTCCCACAGTGGTTTAGTGGTTAGAGCTCAGAACTTACAGCACTTGGGTCATGGGTTCTAATCCCAGTCTTGGCAACATCCCAAAAAAATGAAGATCAATTTTCTGGGTTGTGGCAGGAATATTGATCAATCAATTATGATTTTGCCTAATGACTAGAAAGTGGATGAATGTTACTTGCGTACTGTTCTTCTGCCAATTAGGAAATGTGCAAGTTTCATGCCGTGTATATTTCATTGTAACTTTTTCTCTTTTAAATCTGTCTCCTTATACAACTTGACCCCCTCCCCCACCCCATCATCACCTGTCCCATATGCAAATCTATGGATCACCGCCCCACTCTTTAACTATCTATTTACTGATCAAGTGAATGTGTCTCATTTTCTATCAGCTACAGTTCAGATCTCACATTATTATACAATTGCTGATTGTATCTCACCACTAGTCTGATTGAATTCACAATTCCTGGTCAGTCCTGTTCCCTGACCTCTAATAACCTTTAGGGCCAGTTCACACTACATGTGTTTCAGTTGCTTTTTCAGCATCACAAACGCACAGAAAGAAGGTTATATGGTTGTCAATGTCATAGTTCACATCAGCGCTTGCATTTTCAATGCATTGCAGGTGCTGTAAACAAAGTTGACCACGCTGCATTGTTTCTGCACAGAACTGTACTGGAACACATTGAAACGTCCTTGAATGTACTAAAACGCACATGTCCCTAACTACATTGAATACAAAGAAAATAGAAAAAAATAAGTGGAAGGGATACAAAAATGCAATGTAAACATGTCCAAAACGCATCCAAAATGTACTGGAACACACTAAACATGCATGCCAAAAGGGCATGAAAAAAACCCATCAGGAACACATCTAGACTGTTTCTATAGTGTGAACCGGCCCTTAGGACTTGTTCACACCATTGGTGGTGCAGAAACGCATGCAAGAACACACATTTTCCAGCACAGCAAAGAAATGCAATGCCCTATGTAGATGTGCGCAGGTACCATGATGAAAACGTTGTTGCACCTACACACATCTATTAAAAACAGCCCCATTCACAGCCACAAATACGCATGGCACCACACTACTGTGCGGTTAGGTGCGACACACTTGGAAAATAACATAAAAATAAGCCAACATGGCTAAAACATATCTTGAAAATATGGGGACTCTGATATCCAGCGACAGTCCGTTCACGAACGAGAAGCAATTCTGCACCCCTAAAACCAACATAGAGGAAAGGGATGGTCAAATTGCTGTGCTGCTTCCAAACCACCTCTGGCATGCCAGGGTCATTATGCAGGTCCTCGATGCCAGTTCTTGCCTGCGGCCACAAAATATCCACTGGCCACAAGTGAAGGTGAGTGGAGGACGTGAAGGTGGATTTCTACCAGCTTCAACCGCAAGCAGTACCACTCCTGAAAAATGAGAGCAAATAATCATTGACACGTCATCATGACAGTCAATTCTCAGTGCAGGCTATCTAGAGTGTCTTTCCTTTTTAACCATTTCAAGAGTTCAAGGAAACATTCTTGGAGCATCTACTGTGTTTGGAAAGGCCAAAGGTCCCCCCCTCCCCCAGGCACACTAATGCTTATGCAGGCCATAGACGGGGAGAAAAACAGCCGATTTTTCTTTTAAAAAATTAAAAATCGGTTGTTCAAGCGGCCGATGTTACTAGCAATGGTAAAAAAAAAAATCGGCCGATTTTAATCCCGTCTACAGCCGGCAAAAAGTGTCCCTGCAGAGAGCTCCGCTATTTCTTTGACAGTTCTTTGACATTTATAGCGGTTGCAACAATGTATTTGTATCCATTTCGGATACAGATGTTTTTATTCGGAAACAAATAGATACAATGTTGCAACCGCTGTAAATGTCAAGGAACTGTCAAAGAAATAGCGGAGCTCTCTGCAGGGACACTTTTTGCCATACTGGAATTCCTCTCATTTTTCATCCTTCTTCTTCCTCTTCTTCTTCTTCTTCTTTTTCATCATCATCCTCTTCTACTTCTTCTTCATCATCATTCTCTTCTACTTCTTCTTCATCATCATCCTCTTCTTCTTCATCATCATCCTCTTCTTCTTCTTCATCATCATCCTCTTCTTCATCATCCTCTTCTTCTTCATCATCTTCATCATCCTCTTCTTCTTCTTCATCATCATCCTCTTCTTCCTCTTCATCATCTTCTTCTTCATCATCATCATCATCCTCATCATCATCATCCTCTTCTTCATCATCATCATCATCCTCTTCTTCTTCATCATCATCCTCTTCTTCTTCATCATCATCATCCTCTTCTTCATCCTCATCTTCTTCTTCTTCTTCACCATCATCCTCTTCTTCTTCATCATCTTCATCATCCTCTTCTTCTCCTTCATCATCATCATCCTCTTCTTCTTCATCATCATCTTCTTCATCATCATCCTCTTCTTCATCGTCTTCTTCATCATAATCATCCTCTGCATCATCATCCTCTTCTTCATCATCATCATCCTCTTCTTCATCATCATCCTCTTCTTCTTCTTCATCATCATCATCATCCTCTTCTTCCTCTTCATCATCTTCTTCTTCTTCATCATCATCATCATCCTCTTCATCATCATCCTCTTCTTCTTTTTCTTCTTTTTGTCTTCCTCTTGCAGGTCACTGCTCATGTGCAGATTTTTTATCAGTAAAAAAATCGGCCGATTTACCCATCATTGCCGTGAAAATCGGCCGATCGGCAAATTCGGACGTTTTTTTTCAAACCTTACCGAAAAAAAAAATCTGCCAAAATACCGAAAAACGGCCGAACAAATAGCCCACTAACGATCCGAAAATCGGCCGATTTTATTTTCGGACGAAAAATCGGCCGATTTTCGACCCATCTATGGCCTGCATAAGATATGGTGTGGTCCTAGGGTCAATGTGTGTTTAGAATACTTCCAAAATGCACATACAAAAACACTCCATCCAAATGCATGTTGCATTTCTATAGCATGTTAAACAGAAGAATAACGCACTTACATAATGTTAACATGCGCAAGTAAAAATAGACAAAATCCACATCCTTTTATTCTGGCTTCACATACATGCATTGTGGTCTAACACCGCACTCCTGGGCAAATCACATGCAATTTGTGTGCGTTGCAATTAGAGACAAACATTTTGCACACCTCAAATTGCACCGCATCCGGGCCAAAAATGTGCAGGACCCTTTTTCAGGGTATGCACATGGGTGTGAATAGGCATGCCATCCAATTTGGCAAATCGCAATACGCTTTGTGTACCAATTTTGGTGTGTTGGTAACTTCACCTAGAAAGCCGCAGCAGGTGGCATGAAGGGGTTGCGGTTGTGATGCGGTGCAGCGCTTGCACAGAAAACACTGCAAATTTCACATCGCATCTGTGTGAAACCAGAATGTGCCAATATGTGGCTTGACAAAGCACAGTGGTCAGTGCAGATTATTTTCAATCCATGTTTTTTTACACTTTTCATTCACTGGTTTAACTCAGGTGATCGTTAATCACAATTATCTCCGGAGATCACATGCAGCCCCTCAACCATCTACACATATCTCTGGAAATCTATACAGATCTCCTTGAAAAAATGTCTCCTCTCTTCTTCGGAAAACAATTGTCCTCCACCTCATAAACAGGGGGACAGAGAAGACTTCTCCTTGATAACTAAAATCAGATGAATTATCTGTGCTTAATAAACATACACCAATACTGCAAATGCATTGTACTGTCCAAGGCATTGCACACTAACGCATTGCACACTAGAAATGTCAAATGCGTTAGTGTGTACAGTGCATGAGTGTAACATGCTTTAGTGCACACTGCAGTGTACAACGCATTGCACACTGTAATACTCTGTACAAAGTAATACTGTGTACACCCACACATTGTAGACTGTAATGCACTGTACTCTGTCATGCAGGATGGAGCAACGCATTGCACACTGTGATACCGTGTACACCCACACATTGTAGACTGTAATGCACTGTACACTGTCATGCAGGCTGGAGCTACGCATTGCACACTGATACGCTGTCCACTGTCATGCAGAATCCAGCAACGCATTGCACACTGTAATACCATGTACACCAACACATTGTAGAATGTAATGCATTATACGCAGTATACATGTCCAGATATTCAAAGATTAGCCATGAAGGCCTAGCTGGTTACCTATTTGGCGACCGCAGATAGCTGAATAACGCTACACTGCATCCAGGCAGCTCTGGGAGGGTGTCATATGACATCCTGGCAGAACGCGCTCTCCGTGATTGCTGTGTCCTAAGGACACAGCTGATCACGTGATGTGGTAAAGGCCAATCACAGCGGCTTTTTACCATGTGATCAGCCATGTCCAATGACACGCTGATCACTGGGAAATGCATTTGCCGGGTCTTGGCTGCACTTTCATCACGCTGTCAGAATGTGTGGAAAGTACTACCGAGAACCAGCAGTTATCAAAGCAGGGGTCGGCCCCGATGATCAGTGCCCACCAGTGCCACCCAACAGTTCCGCCCACCTGTGGCCAGCAGTGCCACCCACCAGTGCTGCCTCATCAACGCACATCAGTGTTGCTAAATTACCAGTTTACCAAATGTTATAATATAAACAGACTTTTATTCATTATGAGCTATTTTGTGGTTTATCGAGCAAAAAGTAAAACTCACAGCAGCAAGTCAATACCACCCAAAGAAAGCTCTATTTGTCTGAAAAAACTGATACAAATTTAAGATGGGTACAATGTGGCATGACCGCACAATTGTCATTCAAAGTGTAACAGTGCAGAAAGATGAAAATTGGCCAGGACAGGAAGGGGGTATGAGTACCCAGTAGGCAAGTGGTTAATATCATTGACCCATCAATACCCAGGAGCTAATGTACAGATAAGTAGCATGTGCACCAAGTGAGATTCTGCTAGGCCCCACCCACAAAATTACAATTACTTGTCCCTCACATGTTATAAACATATTTGCAATGGCCACAGTTACTTTACATATAAGGATCATCTCCTCAGTTGAGAACTGTGCTCTCGCCATGTCCAAATGCCAGTAAAGTTATCAAAATTTTCAACCAACACAAAACCTCCAACCACTTCTCATCCACTTACACTCCCCACAACCACTTCCGGGTGCGCGCGCACGTGATGACGGACTTCCAGGATAGCCGTTCATGCGCCATGCGGACACCTGTTTGGTGCTTATTTGTTTGCAATCGCGCATCTCTATGCACGGCTATGATAGCTTTCGCAAATGTGTGTTTCTTATTGATTTGTTTTTTTTAACCTTGGCTAATATATATTTGTTGCCAAAGGCCAAAAATCAACAAAGTGTGGACTATTTTATTACTGTAAATCGAATTGTAGAAAACCTGTAGCTGGCTGCACAGTGAATGTGACATTCATTAGTACATAACAATATCGTGGTGCAAGTGGGTTTTTTTTTTTTTTGGTTTTGAAAAAGCCAGTTTACACACACTTGCATATTCACGCTCTTACAAGCTACATTTGAGCAGATTATATAAGTATACAAAGTAACTATTAAGGTTGTTCATATATTGAACATAAAATAAACACAAAAACATCGGTCAAACATTTATTGATCAAATATATCTTCATTTATTTGGTCAGCAGGAACAAGTAGGTACAGTCAATATCTTGGTGAGTCACAAAAATAGGATTGATGTGGCAAAAATAAAACACTCCTGCTCATAAGAGCTTACAATCTAAAGATACTTCTAGTGAACTGTGTGTGCTCAGGTTATAGCAGGAAACAAAGGGGAAGATGAATCAAGTAACATTTTCGTGCACATAAGATTTACTTACACACTTAGTATGAAGATCCATTCACAAAAAAAAGTCTTCAGATCAAAATATCAAGAAAACAAAGCATGTGAAAAAAAACCCCTCCCACCTCTACAAACCCCCTCCCACCTCTACAAATCCCCTACACATACATTTGTCAGCAGGTTTGTCAGAAAAATGCATTGGAGTCTAAATAAGCAAGCAAAATTAAAACAAGAACAGATTTTAAACAAAACGATTGACATGTGTGAGGCTTTCAATGCAAAGAGAAAAAACACAATCATTGTGCAATAACACACAAACACACTTTACAAGGCCAAAAATATGCAAACATTTCCAGCCCACTTCCAAACACAGCCTGAGTGGTGTCTGGGGCAATTCAGCACAAAATCTCTTCTTCCCCCAAACCACACCATGCAAGGACTTATGCAGGCCATAGACGGGTCAAAAATCGGCCGATTTTTCGGCCGAAAATAAAATCGGCCGATTTTCGGATCGTTAGTGGGCGATTTGGTCGGCCGTTTTTCGGTATTTTGGCCATTTTTGTTTTTCGGTAAAGTTGGAAAAAAATCGGCCGATTTTGCCGATCGGCCGATTTTCGCGGCAATTAGTGGGCAACTCGGCCGATTTTTTACCGATAAAAAATCTGCGCATGAGCAGTGACCTGCAAGAGGAAGACAAAAAGAAGAAAAAGAAGAGGAAGAGGATGAAGAAGAGGATGAAGAAGAAGAAGAGGAAGAAGAGGATGAAGAAGAAGAAGAGGATGAGGATGAAGAAGAAGAAGAAGAGGATGAGGATGAAGAAGAGGATGAAGAAGAAGAAGATGAGGATGAAGAAGAGGATGAGGATGATGATGAAGAAGAGGATGAGGATGATGAAGAAGAAGAGGATGAGGAAGAAGAAGAGGATGAAGAAGAGGAAGAAGAAGAAGAGGGTGAGGATGAAGAAGAAGAAGAAGAGGATGAGGATGAAGAAGAAGAGGAGGAGGATGATGATGAAGAAGAGGATGAGGATGATGAAGAAGAAGAGGATGAGGATGAAGAAAAAGAAGATGAAGATGAGGATGAAGAAGAAGATGAGGATGAAGAAGAAGAAGAAGAAGAAGAAGAAGAAGAGGATGAGGATGATGAAGAAGAAGAAGAGGATGAGGATGATGATGAAGAAGAAGAAGAGGATGAGGAAGAAGAAGAAGGAGGAGGAGGAGGATGATGAAGAAGAAGAGGATGAAGAAGAAGAAGAAGAAGAAGAAGAAGAAGAGGATGAGTATGAAGAAGAAGAGGATGGGGGTGAAGAAGAGGATGAGGATGAAGATGATGAAGAAGAAGAGGATGAGGATGAAGAAGAAGAAGAAGAAGAAGAAGAGGATGAAGAAGAAGAAGAAGAGGATGAGGATGATGAAGAAGAAGAAGAAGAGGATGAGGAAGAAGAAGAAGGAGGAGGAGGAGGATGATGAAGAAGAAGAGGATGAAGAAGAAGAGGATGAGTATGAAGAAGAAGAGGATGGGGATGAAGAAGAGGATGAGGATGAAGATGAAGAAGAAGAAGAAGAGGATGAGGATGAAGAAGAAGAAGAAGAGGATGAAGAAGAAGAAGAAGAGGATGAGGATGAAGAAGAAGAAGAAGAAGAAGTAGGATGAAAATAAGAAGAATTCCAGTCCAGCAAAAAGTGTCTCTGCAGAGAGCTCCGCTATTTCTGACAGTTCTCTGACAGTTCTTTGACATTTACAGCGGTTGAAACATTGTATCTATTTGTTTCCGAATAAAAACATCTGTATCCTAAATGGAAACAAATAGATACAATGTTTCAACCGCTGTAAATGTGAAGGAACTGTCAGAGAACTGTCAGAAATAGCGGAGCTCTCTGCAGGGACACTTTTTGCCGGCTGTAGAAGGGATGAAAATCGGCCGATTTTTTTTTACCATTGATGGTAACGTCGGCCGCTTGAATGACCGAATTTTCGTTTTTTAAAAGAAAAATCTGCCGTTTTTCTCCCCATCTATGGCCTGCATTAGTCACAAACCACCCGGCCTAGTAACAGGCCAAATTACTCACTACTGCACGTCTTTATATAAGCTAGGTTGTATTTGGAGCGTGCCAAACAAGGCCCCACACCCAATGAAGCCACACCCACCACTGACCTTAATTTGGTCAGTGAAAGTGTTTTCACCTGATGAATCCGCTTCCTACCTGCATTAACCCTTGGTATACAGGCCCCACAAATCAGAAAGAAATATACAGTGAAATGTACGTGTGCAGCATACAACAGAACATTGAGCAGGGATGTGAAAGGGAACCCCAATTGGAACCTTTATTGCTACTATGGTCACAACTCCCTCCAGATTCTCGCATGAGTTAAGACAGTCACATGACCACATCTTGTATGCAATACTGAAAATGACAAATCGATTTGACTAGTATGGTGAATTTCCCATCAATTGGCAAAACACTCCAGAAATCAAACTTCACCAAACATTACACTCTGGGCAAAGCTGATTTACAAATCCTGCGACTTACAGTAAAATTGACCATTTCAATGCAATTTTCAAGACATCTGACACAGATCTCTATGCAAATTGCCACTAAAGTAGTACATGTACTACTATATACTACATACTATATACATATACTATATGTACTATAGAAATCAATGTTTGAAACACACCCATGTGGTCGCTCTAATAGCATACAATAGGGTGCGACTTTGCAGACTTTGCCTCTCTCTGTCAGCTCTTTGCTTGCCAAATCCTTCACAAAAGTGGATGGAGTGTAAACCATCATTATCAAATCTATTAGTGCTCCAGGCTCTTATCCCATTGTATGACATTCCATTGTATGACATTCACATAAGGTGCAGCTTTGAAGGTGTTTCAACAGACAAGGCCTCATTCTAATTCACATTTTAGGGATCATTTAGACAGAAAGCAAAGATGTTGCCAGAACATCTATTTGAAGACAGCCACACACGGAGATCATGCTCCTTCCTCACCGGGGTTGGGATTCAAACTGACAACCCTAGAGTTGTGAGGCAGTAGTGCTAACCACTAATCCACGGAGCTACATTGCTAATCCAGCCTGTATTTCTGTGCTGTGAATCAATCTTAGGTCCCTGGGCAAGGTCAGTATAACTACCAGATATCTCCAATGTGACACAAATGTTGTGCTATGTTGCCAATTCAGATGTATGTTGGTTCTATGTATCCCAATACAAAGGATTGCAATACTAATACAGGCGTACCTCGGTTTACCAATGCCTCAGGGAACGTCATATTTGGGGTACAAATGCCAAACCATTTCAGTTAATTGGTCTGTTTACAAATGTTTGAATAATTTGGTATGGGCATGTGGCCTGGTATGGTTCAGGAGGGGGGGAGGCGCTCGCTTGTCCCCCCCCCTTTCCTGACCTGCTGGGCTGCATGCTCAGATAAGTATCTGTTATGGATTTTGGGGGGTACCCCATGCTGTTTTTTATTTAATTTCAGCGTGGAGTTACCCCTTAACATCCATACGAGACCCGAAGGGCTTATTATGGATGAGAGGGGGGACCCCACGCCGGGTTTTTTACAAATTGTTTATAATTCCCTGCAATACTTTTACATCAACTGTCAGTGGGGAACTCCGCCGACAGCTGAAACATGAGCGCTGCATTGGTT
Organism: Staurois parvus; assembly: GCF_062004578.1. Classification (NCBI taxonomy): domain Eukaryota; kingdom Metazoa; phylum Chordata; class Amphibia; order Anura; family Ranidae; genus Staurois; species Staurois parvus. The sequence goes on along the minus strand of NW_028317815.1, from coordinate 1,751,561 downwards.
TTCGCTACTAAAATGCTGCATGAGTTGATAACATAACTCATGCGGGATTGTAGGAGCGACAGCCATGTGTTAATGTTTCAACTGTCAGCGGGGTTCCCCACTGACAGCTGAATGTACAAAAAAAAAAAAAGCGTGGGGTCCCCCCTCACATCCGTACCAAGCCCTTCGGATCTGGTATGGATATTAAGGGGGAACTCCACGCTGAAATAAAAAAAAACAGCTTGGGGATCCCCCCAAAATCCATACCAGACCCTTATCCGAGCATGCAGCCCGGCAGGTCAGGAAAGGGGGGGGGGACGGGCGAGCGCCCCCCCCCTCCTGAACTATACCAGGCCACATGCCCTCAACATGGGGGGGTGCTTTGGGGAAGGGGGGCTCCCCCCCAAAGCACCTTGTCCCCATGTTAATGGGGACAAGGGCCTCTTCCGTTATTGGGATAATTGGTCGGCCATTTTTTGGGATTTTAGCATATTTTGTTTACCAGTAAAGTTGAAAATTTTTTGTTCCAAATTTACTGATAAAAAAAATGTGCCAAAATCCCGAAAAACAGCTGACCAATTAACCCACTAACGGCCCGAAAATCGTTCGATTTTTTTTTCGGCAGAAAAATCGGCCGATTTTAGACCCATCTATGGCCTGCTTTACATGGGTCTAAAATCGTCCGCAAAAAAAATCGGCTGATTTTCGGCCCGTTAGTGGGTTAATTGGTCAGCCATTTTTGGGGATTTTGCAACTTTTTTTAATTGGTAAATTTGGATAAAAATTGGCCGATTTTGCAGATCGGCCGATTTTAGCTGCAATGATCGGCAAATCGGCTAAAATCTGCACATGAGCCATGACCTGCAAGAAAAAGAAGAATAAAAAAAAAGAATAAGAAAAAGAAAAATGCAGGCCATAGATGGGGCGAAAACTGACCGTTTTAAAAAAAAAAAAAAATTCGGTTGTTCAATGGGCCGACGTTACCACCAATGGTAAAAAAATTGTTCGATTTTCGCCCCGTCTACGGCCTGCAAATATAATAGCAAAGTAATTACTTCTGTCCCTGCAGAGAGCTGCGCTATTATATTTGACATTAAAAAGTATAAAGGTTGCAACATTGTATCTATTTGTATCCGAATAAAAACATCTATATCCGGAATGGATACAAATAGATACAATGTTGCAGTCTCTATACTGCGGGGGCCAGCCGGGCACATCATCCCCGCCCCTTACCTATTTGAGAAATGTCACCCTGTCTCTCCACTGAGGCTAACTAGCTGAATGCAGGAGACAGTCCGACATTTCTTATATAGCTATGGGGCGGGGCCAGCCGGGAACAGCAAGCATGTGACATGGGGCGGGTCACTCGGATGATGTCCCCGGCTGGCCCCGCCCCATACCTATATAAGAACTGTCAGCTAGCCTCTTCTTCACAAGGCTGGAAGCCTGGGACTGGAGCGGAACCTTTTTTTTTTTTTCTTTTTTCGGGTCCCTGCCGCCGCCGCCGCGATTGATGTTGGATCTACTTCGGGGGACATTGTTTTAATAAAGGACTTGTCAAAGACCCTGTACTGTGTTTTTTTTTACACCACACTTTTTTTTTTTGTGAAGGAGTCTGCGGGACCATGTACCGCAGACTCGTTCACGTAGGGGGGGGGGCGGGATCTGGGGGCCCCCTTGTTAAAGGGGGCTTCCAGATTCTGATAAGCCCCCCGCCCGCAGACCCCCACAACCACCGGCCAGGGTTGTGGGGAAGAGGCCCTTGTCCTCATCAACATGGGGACAAGGTGCTTTGGGGGGGGAGCCCCCCCTGCCTCAAAGCACCCCCCCCATGTTGAGGGCATGTGGCCTGGTATGGTTCAGGAGGGGGGGGCGCTCTCTCGTCCCCCCCCCTTTCCTGACCTGCCGGGCTGCATGCTCGGATAAGGGTCTGGTATGGATATTGAGGGGGACCCACGCTGTTTTTTTTTTTATTTCAGTGTGGAGTTCCCCCTTAATATCCATACCAGACCTGAAGGGCTTGGAAAGGATGAGAGGGGGGACCCACGCTGGTTTTTTTTTTTTTTTTTTTATTGTGGACCTTTATTTTTACATTCAGCTGTCAAAATAAATATTATCTAGACCTTTGAAATAAGTAAAATCATTACAGAAATAATTATAAAGGATAAGAAACAAAAATAGGATCACTAGAACTAAGGAAATCTAGTTAGATTACATGAAGATATGCCGAGTGCTGTTTATTAAACACAATAGACGCGAGCGAGTGCCGGCTGTCAGAGGAATCCACAATCAGATTCACTATTAGTCAGTGGCTAAAAAGCAAACGCCCATGGCAGAAGTCTAAAATGTGTTCTGCACATGCTCAGTTGTATCTGCCAAAGACACTGCACGGGCGTCTAGATTTTTACTGTGTCGATTTCCTTGAAAAAAACGATTTTTAACACATTCTTAATTTTTTTGGAAATAGCAGATATTGTTTAAAGTGAAGTCCTGATATTTGGCAAAGCAAATTTCTAAGTGAACATGTCTCTGCAGTGATTTTTCATGGTTTTAGACTTGCTTCTTAGCAAGTCTGTTTTGTGAGTCTGATTTCGGGCGTGTGTCTTTTTGTGAATTAGATTGGGCATCTGCTTATGGGCTCTGCTCAATAGTGAATTAGGTTGCAGGGTAAAAAATGACGGACGCCCATGAAAATTGGGCTTAAGCCCATAAATATGCGCCCACGCCCAATAGTGAATCAGGGCCCCAGTGTCTCCATAAAGAATACCTGTCACCTGTCCATGCTATCGCATAGGGGGCTTGTTAGCCTTCTTGTGATAGCAATAAAGTGTAAAAAAGTGTAAAATAAAAGAAATACATAAAATATCTAAAAGTAATTAATAAAAAGCCCCCTTGTCATCCCCACACACACCCCAAATATAAAGCACAGCGTAGAGCAAGCACGTGTATGTAAACATCAACTTCGCTGCACATGTGAGGTATTATCAAGAATGTCAGAATGCAAGCAGTAATTCTAGGACCATAGTTCATGGTTATCTCTAAAGTGATGACCTATAAAGGCTTTTAAAGTGTTGCCTTTGGGGAATTTTGGGTGTCATAGTTTGTTGTGATTCCACGGGTGTGCACAGCGTTAGGAACTGACATGTTTAGTAACTATTTACTCAGCACAATCCATATTTTATATTATACCATAAATGTGGGTATAATGCCGTGTTTGCTTGCACTACAGTTAATTTAGTGCATTTTTTCATGAAAATATGCATTTGATAAATGACTGTAGAAATATCTTGTGACAAAAAAGTGCAACTCCCATCATTTTCTTCTCCCACTTCTCTGATTTTAGAAAATATATGCTTTTTTGGGGGTGGGGGGGGGGAGTGTTACAGTAATTTCTAGCAAAAAATGCAGATTTTAACATCTTTGCAAAAAATAAAAGAAACCCCGGTAAGGGGTTAAAGTGCACCTGTGCCCAGGCTATGATTATTAGCATATTTACATATTGTTAACAAGAAGTAAAGGGCTTTAAAACAAACCATTACTGACCTTTCTGTATGCTCTAAGATCACAATAAAGCAGTATTGTGAAGTTGTATTTTATTTGGTTTTTAAGGCTTTATTTACACCAATGGCAGTCTTTACTGCATCCTGCTGTCAATCATTTTTTGCCTAGTGGAGATTTTACAGGTAATTACAAATGCTTGGCTCACAGTTGCAGTTGTGGTTCTATGACTTCAATGGGTGAGTTTGACAATACCCAACATAAAATTGACACATCAACAGCTACAGAGGTGAATGAAGGCTTGCTTTAACCTTTTTCTAACCGTGCTATAGCCGAATGACGGCTACAGCACAGTCGTCCAGTTCTGGGAATGCGTCAAATGACGTTCTCCCAGAACTGCGCCAGCTGCGGTGCACACCCAGAACTCTCTTCAATTGCTGTGTCCTTTGAACACAGCTGATCACATGTCACAGTAAAGGACCAATCACAGTGGCCATTTACCATGTGATCAGCTGTGTCCAATCACAGCTGTTCACGATATAAACACACATATCGGTTATCAGCAGTACTTTCCTCATGCTGTCACAGTGTGAAAGGAGACATCTACACTGATAATTAGGGCCCTGATTATCAGTGCAGCCCCAACAGCACCAATCAGTGCCAAGCAGTGATGCCAGTCAGTGCCACCTATTAGTACTGCATATCAGTGTCCTTCAGTGCTGTCTATTAGTGCCCATCAGTGCAGCCTATCAGTGCCCATGAGTGCTGCCTATCAGTGCCGCATATCAGTGCAGCCTCATCAGTGTCTCCTCATCAATGCCCAACAGTGTCGCCTCATCAGTGCCCATCAGTGCTGCCTATCAGTGCCCATCAGTGCAGCCTCTTCAACGCACATCAGTGAAAGAGAAAAATTACCTGCTTGCAAAATTTTATAATAGAAACTAAGAAAAACATTTTTGTTCAATTGTTTAGCAAAACCTAAAACCCCATGTGGTGATTAAATACCACCCAAAGAAAGATCTATTTGTGTGACAAAATGATACAAATTTCATACGGGTACAGTGTTGCATGACCACGCAACTGTCTTTTCAAAGTGCAACAGCACTGAAAGCTAAAAACTGGCCAGGGCAGGAAGGGGCTAAAAGTGCCCGGTAGGCAAGTGGTTAAAGTGATTTTACTGCTTTTTCAGACTATGATAAAATGTTAATGTGCATATTCTGGGCACCACTAGAGTATGGAAATCCAGAGCAAATGTAGAGCAGTTGCAAGCCACCAATCAGATCCCAGGTTTGAAAGATGGAACTTTATTTGTCGCTAGGAATACTATTAATACATTTTTTTCTCAGTTTTTCAAACTGTTGAAAATCAGAGCAAGTGTTTCTATCCTCTTCTTCCTCCCAGAATACAAGACATTCCCAGTATGGAGGTGAAAGCAGGGGAAGATGAATGTCATGATCTCCTCCTGCACACACACAGAATGCCTTGTATCTTGTGAAAAGAATACACATAATTTTGTTAATGGATGAGGTTTAGAGTGAACAACCTACTATTATCATGTTACTAGAGCTGCATTTTTTACGTTTCAGTGCTGGAAGCTCTGGCACTTATAATGACAAAGAGAGTTTTAACAAATGCAGCAGCATCCACAAACTGGCAGCCATAGTTAATGGTAACTTATTTTTCCATAGCAAATGCCCCAAAATTGATTTTTCCTGAAGGTAAAATGTAAACCCTAACTGATGATATATGGCTTATACATAATGGTACTGCTGATCTCCAGCTGGCCCTTAGCAGCCACCTCACGTCTAAATGCACTCTAGCAATGGCTGAATGTCACTTCCCAAGGTGGATTTCTTGATAGGATATGCATTGGATGTTTTCTATTGAGAAATACCTGTGATGTTCTGTAATCCTATTAGTGGTGAAGCTGCATACATTGGATTCTTGTTTGGATACATTTGAGCACAACTTGACCTTCCTAGGAGGTCAAAAAATCATGGTAAGTGGCTTTCCAAAGGTGCTGGCATTGAATGGTGTGTTTTGGTGCATAGATTTTGCGGTTGATGAAGAGTCAGCTTTATATATAGACTCCACTTCACTTTTGTGTGCACAATCATTTCTATATAAGACATAAGAACTGTTTATTTATATACTTTACTTTTCACAGTGTGGTATTTCAATTGATTCCTTATATGTTCACAAAATTTTCTACTATTTATCTTATTAAGGTAGCTGCTTTTAGCTTATTTGACTTATTCTGTAGTGAGGATGTAGGGAGGGGAATTTACTAAGACTGGAGCGGCAAGAATCTGGAGCAGCTGTGCATGGTAATCAGCTTTTAGTTTTCATTTCCAAAGCTTAACTGAACAAGCTGAGGCTAGAAGCTGATTGGTTAATATGCTCAGCCGCTCCAAATTCTGTCTGCTCCAATTTTATTAAAATTCTCCAAGTGATTTTTTTTTATATTTATATACTGCTAATATATTTGTGAAAAATCAAATAACCTTTTAAAAATACATACTGTATGTATACATTCTTGTGTTAATCATTAATACTAACTGATTCCATAGAGGAGAGCAAGCATAACCTTTGCTCCTCATGTTTGTGTATTTTATACACCATGTCAAGAATAAATAAAATTAAGTTCAAAGATTAAAAGAATACAATTGTATAGGGATCATACATCACAAGACTGTCAAAATCAAGAAAACAAACAGGTGATCATTCATGTATGTGGTTTCCAGTGTGTTCATTATAAATTCTGATTGTTTTGTAGCATTGTTAAATATTCGCACTGACAGTAAATTAGGGTTTCCTCTGCTCAATGGAACTAAGATCAATCAAACAGGAATGCCACAAGTCTCTATTATACCTTTTATTATTATTCTGATAGGAAGGTCAGTTGAAAACATGATGTAAACATGCTGCTGTGTTTTGAAGACCTGTTGACCTGTAACATAAAATTCTTAGAATTATTTGCTTAAGTTGATTGTAGACATATTAGTGCACTTGCGAAAGAAACAATTGAGTACCGTCCATGATACTTTTTTTATTTACACTAACATACAATTTTTCAGGACAAGCTTTTAGGCTATGTCCCCTTCTTCAAGGTCCAAGCATACCCCGAAAAGTTTGTCCTTAAAAATTGAATGTTAGTACAAATAAAAAAAGTATCACGGACGATACTCAATTGTTTCTGTTAAAATTATTCGAAAACCCTGATAGTTCTGCCTCATCTAAATGGGGCAGCTCTTAACTGATATGGAAAGCACTGTAAGAACTTAAAAAAATGTATACATTTTTAGGTGTTTCATAAAGTTGGTCAAGTAACTTTTTTGTTTCTTTCCTTGTGGCACAACTCGGGCTGGTGGTGGGGCTAAACTGAAGCGGGTTACGTGTCCTGTGACGCCCCTCATATTGTTCAGGCTTGCTTGGGGTAATTGTAGTCAAACTAGTGCACTTGTGAAAGAAGTAATTGAGTATTGTCCATGATACTTTTTTATTTGCACTAACATACAATTTTTCAGGACAAGATTCGGGCTATGTCCCCTTCTTCAAGATACTGCTGGGACCTTGAAGAAGGGGGCATACCCTGAAAGCTTGTCCTAAAAAATTGTATGTTAGTGCAAATAAAAAATTATCACAGACGGTACTCAATTGTTTCTGTTAAAATTATTCTAAACCATGATAGTTCTGCCTCATCTAAATGGAGCAGCCCTTAATTGATATGAAAAGCACTGTAATAAAAAATAATAAATTTTTAGGTGTTTCATAAAGCTGGTCAAGTAACTTTTTTCTTTCTTTCCTTGTGGCACAACCCGGGCTGGTGGTGGGGCTAAACTGAAGCGGGTCACGTGTCCTCTGACACCCCTCAGATTTTTCATGTCTGCTATCCCAGGTCGTGCAAAGCGGAGTGGGGTTGTCAGTCTAGGATCTGATCCACCCACCAGATTGGATCCTTGACTGACAGCTCCAACACACTTTGCACAGACTGGAAAAAGGGGCTTAAAAAGCAGAGGGACATCACAGGATCCACTGTCTGGTTTAGCTCTCCCCTCAAACCAGGATGCAGTGAGCTGGCCAATTAGGTGTCTTTCCTATACAGCGTATCTTTACCTCTTTGAAAGTAATGTGTCTACACACGACTTACTTACATATAAGAAGAGGAGCAGTGTGGTGGAAACAGTGCAGAAGCTCCATGAACCCACAGATTGTTGCCACTACTATCAAGGAAGATTAGGTGACCTGAGGCTTTACAAGAAATCTATTTATGAATAAATATTCTAGACAAATAGCACAAAAACATTAGTTATTATTCAGAAGAATTTCCTTTTATTGCGTTTGCTAACACTTTAATTTGATTAAGTATTAGGTCAGAAGCTGTTTTATTTCTGCTTATATGTGTATAATAGCAATGACGTTAAGGTTTGCAACTACCATGGGTTCAAATTGATTCCTGGGGGTTCACCAGCAGACATCAGAACATAGCCCGCTTTTCTTCTCTTCTCACTTGGCTAAGACAATGAATCTGCACCAAAGCTGTCACCAGCAAAATTACACTTACCAGAGTGTGCTACACAGGACAGTACCTGCAAGTTTCCGAAGTAGCAGGTTCATCAGGGCAGGGAGGGAGGTCAGTCAATGTGCAGATCAGTGCTGGCACCAACAGACTATAATTCCCAGCATGTACAGTAAACGGGATGTGTCCGCAGGTTGCTAAAGCAGCAAACTATTCCGGGTATGTTGATTTAGAGTTTGCAAGCTTTGACAGGAGGGTCACATTGGGCAACATAAACTCCACCTCCAGCTTTGAGCAAATTAGGAAAGTTTAAAAAACAATCTCAATTACTATTGCTTTTATGGCCTCTCTTTTACATTTTTCAAATATATTTGTATTTTTTTTGTGACTGTCACATGACTAATAGAGTACCAATTACCTCTGTGCAGCCCCAGGAAACAGGAGGTGCGCACTCTGAAGTGACTGTGCAGGAATCATCAAAAAAATTATTTATTAAATTATTTGCTTGGGTGGAACCGGCAAAGTACTAGATGCCGCTCCAGGCATCTTCTTGTTATCTTACTCTACCTACAAAGTTATGAACAATCACAGTTACAATGACAACTAGTAGAAACTCTTCAATTTGCTGTACTACACTGTTAAATAAACCAAGAAATTGTGATAAAGCCCATTTCAAATTAAGGTTCCCCGCAGTTCCTATGTTTAGGTCTGTAGATCGTATTGTCATCATAAAATAATTTGTGTTTGTGTCACACATCATCAACTGAAGAGAAGAGGGGGCCATGAATAAGAAATGTGGGACTAGATATCTATAGTAGCCTTTTGTCTTAAAGTGAAGTAGTGCGGTGAGTTACTACAGGTTTTAATGGAAGTAGGTTTCATCCCTAAGGGAAGGAGATCTAGTTATGAAAGTAGATAAGAGAGAGAATGAGAGGCAGAGCTGAGATGGAGGAGGTGGTGCTCCGTTGTCTGGGTACCAAAAAGCTTGGGGAAGAGGCACATGATTTCCCTGTGACTTATTAAGATTTCCAGAGATGGAAACATTCATAGGGGGTATCTTAGGATAGTGTGCATTCTCGGACAGAATCTTCACCCTCAGTTGAAATCCTAGAGTGTGTCAAGTTACTGTAGTAATGAATGTAAACATTATGAATGCATATGAACTAGTAAAACACTGTACTTGGCTCTAAAAAGTCACTGAAGAGATACTGGGGTTTATTTACTAAAGCTGGTTCACTCAGAATCTGATGCACCTGTGTGTGATAACCAATCAGCTTCTAATCTCAGCTTGTTCAATTAAGCTTTAGCAATGAAACCTGTAAGCTGATTGGTTTCTAGGCAGAAGTGCACAGGATTCTGAGTGAACTAGCTTTAGTAAATAAAGTCCACTATGTCTCAGCAAAATAGAAAGGAAAATGTTTTGCCTCTAGAAAGTATGCTTTCATCTTCTGACCTTTTCTGAAAAATAATATGTGTGGTCTGATGGTATATATAGCAAATGTGTATACATGCTCTAGGCATGTTAATGCAACTGGATTATTGGTTTTAGTACCAGCTCACTGTAATCTTATCTACAGAGATGAATTCTAAAAAGTCCAAAGCTGTCCAAACACCAGTAGATTTTTGTTAAAACATTTTTGAGCATAGGGATGAGACGATCCGAAGGAGCAGGATGGAAAAATTTCCTCAAATGATTCAACTTCTAACGGTGAATGTGGTTTTCATTCAGGAAACTCCATTTACTGCAATACTGACTTTTAAAAGTAAATATTTTTAAAGTACAATTGAATGACATCTGTTGTGTGAATATTCATACTAATATTTGCTCAATAGTGTACAGCCAGGTTTATTATTACAAGGACAATTATTTAAATATGGAGGTAATAAAAACAGAGGTTCCTATTTTTAAAGTGGAAATCCCACTGAGTTGAACACACTGTTGAAATGCCTATACAGTTACCATTTTATCTGCCAAATGATTTGTACAATTCTGCTGAGTCTGTTATATATTCAAACTTAGCAAACCACTATTGAGATTGCAGAAATTGTCAACTTGTCAGTGACTTTATTATGCTTAAATGCTAATGACATAGATACAACTGACATATTATCTTGTTTAAAAACTACATACAATTTGCCAAGTTTATGACAAATTTGGATGGAATGTAATTGGAAAGGTTCCCTAACAATAAATCTTGCTTAAGTTATGTAGTGACATTTACTGCTAAATAGGGATGGACTTTTTGAATGTGATTTTAGTTTGGCATGAAAGAACTGTGAAGGGAATGTTGAAAGAATAAGCTTTAAAGAGGAACTAAGATTTTGTTGTACAATATCAGGGGTGGACTGACAACTCATGGGGCTCCCAGGCAATAAGGGATCATGGGGCCCCTGTGTCCTCACCCACACCCAAAAAAGCCTATGAAAAATCCAATGAAAAGGTACCAGGGGCATCTCATGGGGCCCCCTACTGACCCCAGGCCCTCGGGCAGTGCCCGAGTGCTCGAATGGTCAGTCCGCCCCTGTATAATACTTTATTATGTAACTGTGAGTCTGGGAAGGCTAAGAAATCAACTTAAATCTGGAATACTGGGTAACAGCCAAGTACTAAATAGGACCTCATAAAGTGAAGGTCAGATCTGCTGAAAACTCCTGCTTGTCACAGTCCCAGTAGTCAAGTTTGAATATTTCTGGTATAGACTGCAGAATATGCCAGAAGATCATCAAACATTTTTTTGCACTGCATAGTTAATTCACAAGTATACATATGCTAAGCTTTCAAAAAAGTAGAAACCTTTCCTCTGCAGCAGAAGTAGGTCCATAATTGCCATTGGATATGAAAAACAGCAGGAACAGTTGCTTACAACAATACCATTTTTTTTACTGCATGTGAACGGAATACAAAAAGTAAACATAACCTCACAGATTGTGTAGTAGTAAACATAATGCTGTAAAGAAAATGAAAAGTAGATGCTATACTTGGTCCTTCTGGTAATGAACTATTAAAAGCATTTTTAAAGTAGCATGCTTAAAGTGGTTGTAGACCCTCACATATACCCAGTGAGGCGACTGGCTTCAGGTGACACACAGAGATAAAACAAATCCTCCTACTTTAGTTGCATCTTTTTGTCTGCAGTCTTTTTTTTTCTACATCCATTCAAAGTCCAAAATGTATAAAGTTTGTCTGAGCGTTCAGAAAGCAGCAGGCTAAAATTACATACTACAGAGCTCAGTGAGGAAAGCTCTGAGAGCTGATTGGAGTGAAGGGACACATGCTCCTTACCAGGGGCGGACTGACAACTCATGGGCCCCTGGGCAATAGGGAATCATGGGGCCCCTGTGTCCTTGCCCACACTCAAACCACACCCAAAAAAGCCTATGAAAGGTACCAGGGGCATCTCATAGGGCCCCCTACTGACCCCGGGCCCTCGGGCAGTGCCCGAGTTCCCAAATGGTCAGTCCGCCCCTGCTCCTTACACAGCACACAAGAACAAGGCTGAGACTATCAATCACAGGCTGCGTGCTGGAGCTCCCTTCCTTGTCCCTTTTTTTGTCTTGGTGTCAGGAAAACTTGTCAAAAGTGATTCATGCTGATAGAAGAGGAATGAAACAGCAGACAGAAATGACACTTAGTTCTCTTAATTGCGACACACTATAGAGGGACATGCTTCGTTCATATTTCATGTCTGAGGTTTACAACCACTTTAAAGTGAACGTATACTCTATTTCAAAATTTTGTAAGTGAAAGTCCTGCCTATGAGCAGACACCACAAGATGCTAGCTATTACCTTTAGTAGCCAGAAAATCTTTTGTGATTTGTGATCTGATTTAGTTTTACTTTGATACTTTCTTGGGGCCTGACTTACTCTGGCTTCATGATTGACCTCCACTCACTGCCATTGTGTTGTCTAATAAGACTACATATTTGGCCGCTGTTCAAACTTTGGACAGTTTGTGGAGTCCAGCCAAAAAGTCAGGAAAGACCAGTTCCCAAGATCTAAGTGAATTAAATCAGAGGGGTACACAGAGGAAGCCCTTCTGGCTAACAAATGCTAATGGATGTCTATTCTTAGGCAAGATGTCTATGTTAAAGCTACTTTAAGACATACATAAATCCTTAATATTGTTTGCATATTACCATGGAAGAATGGGAGAAGAATAACAACTGAGGTAGGCTCAACTGTCCTTCATTATCTAAGAAAATTACTTATATTAAACTTGTATACAATTGAAAGCCACTGGCTGAAGAAAGAAGGGGTTCAAAAGCAAGGAGACATGGCTTGATGAGTGAAGGCTTGACAAATACAGGACTAAAATGAATTTGTATAAAAAGCAAAGTGTAAAATGTATATGAAGGCAGAAGAAAATATACAAAACAACTCTGCATTACGTGTATTTTTCCTCTTGTTTTATCTTTATTATTATCATACAGGACATATGTAGAGCCAACAGTTTGCGCAGTGCTTTACAATATAAAGGGAGACAGTACAGCTACAATACAATCAAAACAGTATCAAAGGCGTCAACAATATCAAAGGCTGCAGAGAGGTCAAGTAGTAAGAGTATGGCGTAATGGCCATTAGTTTTAGCAGTTAGTAGATCATTAGTGAGTTTTAGTAGGTGAGGTTCTGTGGAGTGCTGTGAGCGAAAGCCAGACTGTAGTGGGTCATAAAGGTTGTTTTCAGTGAGGTAGGAGCTAAGATGGTTGTAGACTAAGCATTCTAGAAGTTTAGAGGTTAATGGGAGCGAGGAGATAGGTATTAAGTTGTTCAGGTTGGTGGGGTTCATTGAGGGATTTTTAAGTATGGGGGAGATCTGTGCATGCTTTAGGGGGAAGGGGAAGATGGCAGTAGAGAGGGAGAGATTGAAGATGTGAGTGAGAGAACCTAGGCTAGAAGAAGAGGGTGACCGTAGTAATTGTGATGGTAACAGGATCCAGGGGACAAATGGTTAGGTGGGCATTTCAGAACAGTTTGGTAACCTTTTTAGTAGTAGCCTGGTCAAAAGAGGAAAGTGTTGACTGTGTTGTTGGACAAGGTATGTTAAGTGGGGAAGATTTCTATATAGTGGATGTGTCCTCATGTATTGCGTAATCTTTTCTTTGAAGTGGGCAGTGAGTGAGATAGTGGGTAGAGGTAAGGGACAAAGCAGATAGTTAAAGGTAGCGAAGAGCCGGCAAGGACTGGATGACAAGGGATTAATAAGAGAGACAGTTTGTTTGGCAGCATGGAGGGAGAAATGGTATTTTAGGAAAGCATATTTATATAGGGGGAAGTCTTGCAGGGATTTGGTTGTATGCCACACTTGTTCAAGACCACGACCTCTTTAAAAGACCCTGCAAATACTAAAAAATGCCTTCTGATCTGCCAGAAATGCACTCAACTTTGTGGGCTGACAACACAAAACCGTTAATTAAGTGGATTGAGAGGTGTAAGATCTTCCCATGTCTTTTACTAAACTACTCATCCACCCCTACTTTTACATCTCTACAACATACAATAAATGCTAATCATTCTGCAGTCCAGAATAAGAATTAGAAAGGCTAAACAACTCTTTGTAGAACCACAGAATATGTTTAAATGATACTGGACAGTTCTGAATTCTTGACAGGACAGGAGTTTTTGTTTGTACTTATTTAACAAAAGTAACAAAATGCTTCCAATTGTGTATTTGGCAGACCACAAGGGAACAAATCCAGGAAGTTAATTTTATGTTTTACATGCAATTTAACATTGTTCAGTGCAGTGCTTATTTTCCCCATGATACAATTTTGTAATGTGACCATGACTTAGTGGTGTCTAAATCACTACAAAAAAATTAGTGAACAGCATTAATTTCCCTAATGCACAATTTGGTTTCATTATCTAGAGGTTGCCTGGGCATCATAGAGTGCTGTCTTATGCATATGTATAAAAATCACTACCATTGGGCAGGCAGCATCTAAATTGTATGGTCATATTTAAACTTTAAAGTGGTTAATAGATTACTACATTTACATTAGGGGATACAGTATAAGCTCTGTGATTACAGCCTGCAACTGCTAATTATTTTATGAAACTATAGTGAAGGTCAATAGAAATATCTCTTGGGGGAAGTTTATAAATCAAGGTTATTTATCTTCTGACATTAGAGGAGAAATGTTTTCACTTTGCAGAGGAAATAGATATGCATAGCATGGACACAAGTCACTGTTAATTGTCTAGAACAAATGAAAAATATATTAGAATTATTTAAAGAACTTAAGAGTGACTTTTATCAATCATCACTGGGCCTTATGTCTCTAAATTGCTTTGCTTGATTAGAAATGAGCCCACAAGTATGAGATTTGATCTTGAGGGATATTATTTCTATGTTAGTATGATGTACAATCATTTCTATATACTATAAAGTGTTACTAAACCCACAATAGTAAAATCAGTCTGTATTTGCAGTAAAGCATGCTTTTTATAGTCACTGTGGAACCTAAGGGGTCAATCCTCTGCATTCTGTAAAAAGACTGCTTGATCATGTCTTCTTGGATCTCCCCCTCCTTTTGCTGTCCCCTATCCATCTGCCATAGTTAGAGCAGCAGTGACAAGTTTGCACATGCTCTGTTTGGTGTGTATTGCTATAGATTTTTTTTTTTAGTGGAGAAGGGTGCATGCGATTGGCACAGGGCCAATCAGCACTGTCCAGACAAAGGGACAGAGGTTATGCAGCCTCATAGCATGGTCAGAGGAGAATGAAAACTCCTCCTACAAGATTAACCAGTGCTTGGGCACTGATAGAAGTCACAAGATTACTATATACTGCTTATGAGAAAAGGTATTTAGCAGTTTATATTTTCTAAAACAATTGCATTTCCATGTTCTGTGTATTGTGGAAGACTGGATATAGTGAATGCAGGGTCATGGGTTTAGTAACACTTTAACTACACGATTGTGATTGCAACAGTGGTAACAGGGCTACACCTAGTTCATTACTTGAAATGTATACACATGAAAGGCAAACATTTGCGATCAAAATCAGACTGTGATGGAATTATGTTTTAGCCAATGGTTCAAGTAAATATTAGTTTGAATATAAATTCTGGTGGATATGCAAAATATTAGCTCAAAGTTATGCGCAAGCCTGTCTGGGTTCAAGCCATGGGCTTCTTCGGAGAAAACATCCAATAAGAATAATCCACAAATGGCAAACTTTAAGGCAAAGCCAGTTGAAGTAAATGGGAGGTGAATCTTGAAAGTCAGTTCTATCCATTTCAAGACTAATAGGCAAGAGATTGTAAAACAAAGGGCACAGGATGCTGGACACTGCCAGGGGGACATGTACCAATGCAAAAAAAATGCTCTTTTTAAAATACTATTCAGACAGCTGTTGTGTTAATAAGGCTTAAAAGAAACAATAAATATGTACAAATATATACAATTTAAAGGCTAAGTTCACTTTTAGAAAAAATAATAAATGTATGATCAGTGGATCACAGATGAAATACCTCGCCCCTGCAGATACTTCCTTCAGCTCTATGTCTGTACCATGGTATGGGCTTTCATTTGGGAAGATGGTGGAAGTGTCAATGGTTTACAAGTGCAGTGATTACAGACAGGGGAGGATGGGATTTATAGTTCATTGATTCACAGATCTCTGTGAATTTCAAAAGTGGCAGCTGCTGTGGAAAAGAAGAATCTCCACAGAATGTGATGGGGGAGCAGTTTGGGGATCCTATTTTCACCATGTTACATCTTTCACCCTAAAAATGGGTGTAACATGTAGCATGGTGCAGAAGGTGGAGTTAGCCTGTAAATAACATACTTGTAGGATGCATTAAAGGGTAACTCAACACAAAGGGTAACTCAAAAATATAGCAATTAAAAAAATATATAGCATGTACAATTGCTAAACAATCCATGTTGTGATTTATTGTTAGTAAAAATGACCTTTCCTTTTTAATCTCCAACCACTGTAATTTTATAAAATTCAATGCAATATGGCAACCTGTACACTGTTGGTGTATAGAACACTCCCAAAAAGGTAAAGGTAAACACTGAGACTGCATGAGATGATTGTAATGAACCAGTTCCTCCCATTCAGAATCAATATCTAAAAGACATGGTTAAACAATCAGCTATCCCTTCAGATCCCCAAAAGGTAGGAATCTGTTAAAATCCTTGCAATGTACATCAATCACCCAGAAGGTATTGCTTTTTTCTTAAAAAAAGTGGAGTTACTCTTTAAATCTGTCAAGTGGCATGCCTGTAAGAAGTATAAAAGCAAAAGTGGCATTTAGAAAAAAAAAATTCCGCTAATTGTCATTTCCATGCCAGCTTCATTTTGTTTGTAAACAGAGTCATTTTAAAAACTAATTGGCAAGGAATTGTCACAATTACAGCCAATGTTCAGAAAGCATAAGGCTAATTTACTAAAAAAAAGTTGAGAATGTTCACAAAATAAATTAAGCAGCACAGAGGCTTGGTGGTTAACACTACTTCTGTTCAGCACTCGGCTCCTCGGTTTGAAATCCCAGCCAAAAAACAATCTGTATAGAGTTTGAATGTTATCCCTTTGCTTACATGGGATTCTTCTGAATACTCCATTTCCCTTACACACGCCAAAGACATGCTGAAAGGGTAATTTACTGCTCTGTCAATTAACCCTAGTGTGTTGATATATGTATGCGAGTGAGTCTACATTCACATGGGCATAAACATTTTACTGATCTTACTATGCGTGTTTTCTTCTGGCATAAAATTTCCTGCATAATGATCAGTAAATACTTGCTTTTAGATCCATTTTCAATACCTGCTTCTGGCATACATGCATACGCATGTCCTGAAATGCAAATTTTTGGTTTTTTGTTTTACGGATCTGAATGCAGTGAATGTTTACACACCTGTGTGAATATCTCCATTGAAATCAATGTAGCTGCATTCAGATCCGTAAATAAAAAAAGGCTTGTAAAAGTATTTTTTCATTGCCATGTGAAGGTGGCCTTAAAAACCTTAGATTGATATCTCCTTGAGGCAGGGACTGAACGAAGGGTATGTAAAGCGCTTTGTAAGATCATCAGCACTGCATAAATGCTTGTAGTAAATAAATAATTATCTTCATATAAGTCAGTAATGGCAATTACCATTTTCAACTACTTTAGTAAATAGGGGTCCACGAATTCATCATTGTCAGGCAACCGGTGAAAACATTTAAAACAGATGTTTGGTGCCAGGTAACAAAAATATGGAAAGAAGGGGAAGGTGTGTGAGAGAGGGCAGAGGTGGTGCTACCAAAAGTAGCTCAGGTTCTAGGAGAGAGGACCCCCTCCAAAAAAAATTAAAGGTAAAATTAGTCTATACCAAGAAATGTATACTTGTATATGTAATTTATGAAGCACAAAACTAATATAAAACTTCTATGTGGGACTACTTTGTCAGTTCTATAACTAGAGTGAATTCACTACATAAAAACAAGGACCATGACACACCATTGTTATCCATCAGAGGTAACTTCCTGTGCAGCTTTACTTTATAATGCTCTGTGACGGAAGCATAGGCGGGATAGAACACACACGGAGGATGATAAACACACATAGTTTTATTGAAATAGGTGAGGCACTTAATCAGGGTAACAAGGGTAGCGTTCGGGTACCCAAAAAGGGGGGAGAAGAGGGAGGAGTCCAAACAGCGATAATCCGGCCCACGGTAGGGTGGTTCAGGTAGCGATAATCCGAGCACTCCGTGGGGCAGTCCAGATAGCTATAATAATCCGGGCACACTAAACGGGCAGTCCAGGGAAGTAATAATCCGGGCATTCAATGGGGCAGTCCAGGCGATAATAATCCGGGTACACAATAGGGGCAGTTCAAGCAAACAATAATCCGGGTTTTTAATGGGGCAGTCCAGGCAAGGGGCATATGGGTGCTCAACAGGGCAGTCTGGGCAAGGACAATATGGGCATACAACAGGGCAGTCCAGGCAAGGGGGATATGGGCGTACATCAGGGCAGTCCAGGCAAGGGGAATATGGGCGTACAACAGGGCAGTCCAGGCAAGGGTGATATAGGCACACACTAAGGCAATCCGGACAAGGGCAATAGGGCGCACAATAGGGACAGTTCAAACACTCCGCCACATGCGTCGTGTAGGGACACTCACGGCAGGTAGCTTCCAGGGACAATCAGCAGACAATGTGCATGAACACTAACGGTGATCAGCTTCCAGGGAAAGCAGCAGCCAGTGGACAGGGACCCTCACAGTGAACAGCTTTCCAGAGACAGCAGCAGCCAGCGGACAGGGACCCTCACAGTGATCAGCTTTCCAGGGACAGCAGCAGCCTGGGGACAGGGATCCTCACAGCAATCAGCTTTCCAGGGACTGCAACAGCCGGTAGACAGGGACCCTCACAGCGATCAGCTTTCCAGGGACAGCAGCCAGGGGACAGGGACCCTCACAGCGATCAGCTTTCCAGGGACAGCAGCAGCCAGGGGACAGGGATCCTCACAGCGATCAGCTTTCAGGGACAGCAGCAGCCAGTGGAAAGGGACCCTCCCAGGAGTTTGCAGAGACACGCAGCAGACAGGCTTGCAGGGACTCAGCGGGGTCTTGGCTGTGGGGTCTGGCCTCTGCTCAGACCTCACACAGCGCTTCTCCTATGAACAAGGGGCCCACAACTCACGGGTCTTCAGAGGGCTGTGTGTCTTGGCCGCAGCTTCAAGACTACACAGGCAATATAGGACCACAAGTCCCAGCAGTGCACAAAGCAAAGCACAGTTCCATGCATCTCCTAGTTAGGCTCAGCCAGGAGTGGCTCTGAGATCCTCTCTCAAGCTCTTCCATTCATAAAAAAAAAAGTATAGCCCTTTCAATTGACCAAGCCCCAAACTCCTGGTGAGAACTGGTCTGGTCTGGTCCGGCCTTTCAGAGCCACAAAAGACCATGCTGTCTGCGCTCCCTGCTGAGATCAATCCCATTTCCCACCCCCTGCAGGGCATAGGAACTCCAAATTGTAGACAAAGCAGACAAGCTGACTGTTTGGCCACAAACAAAACAACACAAAAGTAAAAGAATATTTCTTCTGTCCTTCACATCTCTATGAATAAAGATCTTCATTTGAATCTTTATAAATCAGGTGCAGGTAGATAAAGCTATGTAAAACCATTAAAAACTTTTGTAGCCTTTAACAATTTTGAAAGTTTTATAAAAGAAGAGAAAAAGTATATATACATAGAATATTTCATTAAAGTCAATACGTTCCAAATTCCATGTGCTATATGGCTCTTTATCCTGAATATGTTTCTAGAGCATACAGTTATTTGAGTATTACTTCTGTCCTGTCACATTCCTAATCTCTCCTGATTTTTGTGTGTTGCATAAACATTTCCTGCAAGTCATCATGTCAACCCACACTGGAACTTAAGCCTTCTATAGATGGATCGGTTCTTGGCTGGTTCAGCAACGACCAGCCAAGATTCGATCCATCTATGGGCAGGCTGGTTGTACCCAGGTTGATTCATTGATCAGCTTGGGTACAACCAGTCTGTTATATTTTTTACATACGATTACTGCCAACGGCTATAGCCTCCAGCAGTAGTCATTGTGTTCTGGCGGCAGAGAAGGCTGCCAGCTTGCAGAACACAATAGCACTGCAGGAGGGATTCCCCCATCAACACTGACTGTGTTGATGGATGAATTGAGCAATTTTACTTCCTTACACCCATGGTGGAAGGAAAGAAAATTGAATCATCTATGGCTTGCCTTAGGCTGATATGATGGGTAGCCAGGAAAGAAAAATGATGGCAAATTTGGTAACAGTTTTCCATATTCTTAAAACTCATCATGTCAGCCTAAGTTCCAGTGTAGGTTGAAATGATGGGTACCCAGGAGTACTCAGATTATGGTAAGTTTGATTAAAATTTTCCTCATTGTCCCTATAATAGTATATAATATGACGCTAGCAGTGAAAGAATGGATACGTGTTGTATTAGTCACTTTGGCTCAGTGCTTTATATACAATTCTTTTAGCCAGTTCAGATACTTCTACAATCAGTCTATAGCCTGATCTAAATCTACATTTCAGCTGGTGTGCAGGAGATGATGAAAATATATGTACAGAGGGATTACAGGTTCTTTTTTAATGGATAGCATTCTAAGCCGTGCTGCATATTTTTTTCAGGAATGAATAATGAATTTCAGCAATAGTATTTGGAAATCATCAATCATATTTCTGTATACATGAGTAATATACTGTAAATGAACAAAATACTATACATTATTGTTTGTATTTTCCCAAGCTTAAGAGAGCAGGTGCGATTCTGCTATCAAAGCACTTGGGCTTTCCTTTACTTCAAAATAGTTAAAACCTAACCATATTTACAGTTTGCTTATGAATAATGTTACCTGATTTAATTAGTAAATTGATGGAAACA
Source organism: Staurois parvus (assembly GCF_062004578.1). NCBI lineage: Eukaryota > Metazoa > Chordata > Amphibia > Anura > Ranidae > Staurois > Staurois parvus. The sequence continues at coordinate 1,731,172 of NW_028317815.1, read as the reverse complement.
TCTGTTTCGTTCTGCACATAATTACTTTGCACTAAATGTTGGGGAATTGAGAATTCCAAACTAGACATTGTTCCCTGGAAGTGTGTGTTCCTTCCAGAACAGATTTGTATCCTTCTTGTGTTTATGGATTGGAGAGAAGATTTTGGCATGAGGATCTCAGCATGTATAGCTGGATAATGATCCTGGGTACAGCTAAGCTAATTTTGTTATATAATGTTAAGTATATTGTGTTGAGCAGCATTTATGTGCTCCATTGTAGTACCCCATAGTGAAATCTACAAAGCATTTCTATATTTTTCGGGATAGTCTAGATCAAAGTTACTGTTCTGCTGCTGTAAAGCAAAGGGAAAGTCATTACATTTATGACTGTTAAAATAGTCTAGAATAGTAGACCATAGCTTCAAACACATTCGGCTCTGAAGTCTGGTAGTTATTGTCTCACTCCTATTTTTATACTGATGTGTTGCGGCACTTTTTAGCCCATTCATTCTGAACAATGTTTTCTGTACGCTACACATTAAACCCACGGGGAAACTTCTTGTGATATTGCGCTTACTCAATTATTTTTCTGTCACACTTTGTAAGTAAACGGGACCTTTGCAATGCAAAGTGAGAAACATTGAAGTTCAGTTGCCTAATGTTTATATGGTAATTTTTAAAACACATGCAAGTTTGTTTCCCAGTACAGTAGAAGTACAATTTGTGACGACAATACTTTATTTCATACTAAACACACTGCGTGGTGCCATTGATGCTTTTTGCATGTAGGTCTTCGCAGCTGACTTTTGCTAGCCACACACAGATCGGTACTGCACCGTTTTTTCAAATCTCTCTTAGTTGCGTTGTCCTTAACCACTTGCCCTCCAGAGGATTTACACCCCTTCCTGACCAGGTCATTTTTTGCAATACGTCGCTGTGTTACTTTAACTGACAATTGCGTGGTCATGCAATGCTGCACCCAAATGAAATTGACATCCTTTTTTCCCCACAAATAGAGCTTTCTTTTGTGTGCGTTTTTTTTGTGCTATAAACAAAAAAAGTTCAACAATTTTGAGAAAAAAACAATATTTTGACTTTTTGCTATTAAACATGTCCAGTAAAAAAATTTAAAAAAATGTAATCATAAATTTAGGCCAAAATGTATTCTTCTACATGTCTTTGCTAAACAAAAATTCCAATATGTGTAAATTAATTGGTTTCCTTGAAAATTATAGCGTATAAATGGCGGGATATATACCGGAATTATTTTTTTTCTACTAGTAATGGTGGGGATCAGTGACTTATAGCAGGACTGCGGGACTGCGGGACTGCGGGACTGCGGGGAAACTGATTTGGTGTCACTGACATCCCCAGTAACACCAATACAGTGATCAGTGCCAATATAAAAAGCACCAACACTGTACTAATGGCACTGGGCAGGAAGAAGTTAAAATGTGGGGCAATCAAAGGGTTAACTGTGTGCTGTTTTACTATGGTGCTGTGTTTCACTGTAAGCACACTGCTATGCAAAGCCATACAAAACAGTGTGTGGGAGCTGACAGGGGAGAGATCTGTATTGTTTACATACAGGTCTCTCCCCTGTCAGAGATACTCTGCGATCACTGGGTGCTGGCGAGTAATCACCGGTTGAGACACAGTTTCACAAATTTCCCCTCTATTACTTTTCCAGGGACAACCCAAAATTTGTGATTTTCTTTACTTTCACTTTCAATGATGATGGTAAATGGGGAAAATAGAGAGAGTGAATTTTCCTAATGTTGAAACAGACAGCAATACAAACTGATAGGTGTTCTAATCTCTTTCCACTCTATCCAAAAAAGTTGTGCCTTTAGTTATACTTTAACCACTTCAAGTCCAGACACTTTTACCCCCTTCCTGTCCAGGCCAATTTTCAGCTTTCAGCGCTATCAAACATTGAATGACAATTGCGTGGTCATTTGCACAGTGTTGCACTGTACCCATATGAAGCATTTTTTTGAGACAGATAAAACTTTATTTTGGTGGTATTTATTCACCACTGGGATTTTAATTTTTTTGCTATATAAATGAAAAAGTCAAAAAATTTTGAAAAAAAGTTTTTTTCTTATAACATTTTGCAAATAAATAATCTTTCTTCATAAATCTTGGCCAAAATGTATTCAGTTATCTTTTTAAAAAAAAATAACCCAAATAAGTTTATAACCAAAAATTATAATTTTTCAAAAGTTTTTTTACATTTTTATTTTATTTTTTTATATTTTTTTTATGGGTTTTTTTTTAACATACTGTCACCCTAGCAGTACAGTGTAACCATAGTGAGACTGTTCTACTTGTGGGGGGTTATGAAGATTTTTTTTTTTTTTACACTGATTACTTTTACAGCCTTTAAGCAATCATTTCTCCTTCTCTCTGGCTGCATTCTTGTGTGAGCTGTGATTGGTCACAGCTTGTCACATGGTACAAGGCTGTTGTGAATAGCCTTGTACCATGTGACCTGTGTGATCATTCAGAGATTTCACACGTAGTAAGCAATGATGTCAGGAAGTGACATCTTGCTTACTACTCTGCATGTGATCACTGATTGGCCAATCAGTGATGACATGATCGGGACCTCACACAGGGGTCCCGTACAATGATTGGCGTTCCAATGTGTCCGGAGGACACAGCATGCACCGGATCCCAGGGAGCGCACACAAGCAGGGGGCGGGGAGGCTGTTTATAAATGGCCACCTGCCCCTGCACTGCTCCCGTCCAGCCGTTTATATACATGAGCCGGATGGGAAGTGGATAATGCATCATTACATGTATTTTTTAATGTGTTTCTAACATTACAAGGTTCTATGGCATTCTATGTATTAAGGTAAAAAAACCTCCTGCCCCCCTCTCCCATACTTACCTGAGTCCGATCTCGATCCAGCACTAGGCCCCAGAGCAGCAGCATTTCCAGCTCTCTCCTCATCGCAGGTACAGCAGCTCATTGAAATGAATGAAATGTCTAGATGTGAGCCTAGCCTGAGTGGAATTATATAAAGTTTCTTTCACCTGGACTTGCATTACCTTACTAAGAGGCTAATTATATTATATTTACTGCATTTAATCATATTGCTCATAGAACACAGATGCAATTAGAAATTCAATTAAAAATTACAATTAATAAATAATACAGCTTTTATATATCTGAAGAATTGATTACACAGGGTGTTAAAATGCATGAATTAGTAGATTAGCACCATGTCATAGATATGAAAGGGAAAGGTCGGGCAAGGAAAAGAAATGATATGAACTGCGTAAGTTAAGGTGTAAGGCAAAACCTTTTTTTTTAGGTTTGGATAAAGTGGAGAGGGATTACAACACCTGTCAGGATTTTATTGTCTGTGTGCCTATTAGGGAGATTCTCTCATTCTATTTTCTCTCTATTTTTCCTGTTTACTGTTATCACAGAAGGTGAAAGTGAAAGAAAATCCCACATTTTGGGTTGTCACAGAGCAGAAATGGAGAGAAACTGTTCCAAATGAGACATTAGTTCTTGTGATCTTAGTGACAACCAGGGATTCCCTCACTTTGTAAGGATTTTCTCTGATATCCTGTTTTAGCTATGAGACAGGAAGTGAGGGGAAATCTCCCCAAAGGAACACTGGTGGTAAACAAATCCTTCCTTAATTGAAAATGAACAAACATGTTTTGCCTGTGGTTCTACTTCAAAGATAGAATCTGGCCAAAAATGAAAATTAACATTTTAGATGCTTTCAGGGAGCATATCCTACCCAGTCCCCCAGTCCCCTTTGTTGGTAATCTGGTGACCATGGAATAAATCTGTTTGTGTTGCTGGAATACCCCAAGTGATATTACATAGCATGTTTGAGGAATCACACTCCTCTCCTAGATTGTAAGCTCAAAAGAGTAGGGCCCTCTAACCCCTCGTGTACTGTTGTTGTTGCTGTTCTGTTTCTTGTATTGCCCCCCCCCCTCTATTGTACAGCGCTGAGTAAACCCTTTGGCGCTATATAAACTTGATGTAATAATAATAATAATATTGTACAATAAATACTGTATGTCAACATTATATGATGCAATGCAGGGGTGTGAGTAGCATAATTTCCCCAGTGTCTTTATAAACATGTAGCCATAATGTCCAATATGTCCATAAGGTAATCCATTAACAGTCTGTGTGTAGGGCCACAAACGTGCACATATAGTAGGCAACTCCACCAAAGAGACAGGAATCAATCTCTGAAATATAGAGGGATATTTATTAAAATTGATGTACTCAGTATCTGGTGCAGCTGTGCATGGTAGACAATTAGCTTCTAACTTCAGATTGTTCAATTAAACTTTGGTAATAAAACCTGGAAGCTGATTGGTTTGCATACAAAGTTGCACCAGATTTTGCACTCTTCAGTTTTAATAAATCAACCCCACTGTGTATAATAAAAGGCTCCACACTGCTGCTTTCCCTGCAGTTTGTGTGCTTTTGTTGGTGGAATAGTTAGCTATGTACTTTTATGTCACTTTTAGTAAATCAACCCCATAATACGCTTTTACACTCCTACTGCACCCCTACTGGATCTGCAAGTTGGTCTATGTGAAATGTGACTGCCGAGTATACAAAGAACTCACAAATTAAAGTCCATCTAAAGACTTTTTTCACTCAGAATAATAAACAGGCATTTTAAGCCAGAATGTCATGTTATACTGTAGCTGATCTCCATCTTTTAGTGAAGTTTAAATAGTTTGTTACCCTCACTACTAGATGTGCCTGCTGTATGCGCTGTATATAGCCTCAGCTACATACATTATACAGCACTGTGTTCCAGCAGCAGGATGGGAACTGCCAACAAAATCATGTTGGGCTGAGTACTGCCTATCCATTCACAGGGTGCTTTGTATTCTATGAATGAGTATAAAGCTTCCTCTGAATGGCTGAGTTGAAGATTGCGATGTCATTGCTCTTTCTCTCCTTCTCAGCCAATCAGAAGAAACTTTGTATTAATTCACAGAATACAAAGCTCCCTGAGAATGACTGAACAGCACAGTTATGACACAGGAGTGGGAAGGAAAGTTCCCGGCCCACTGCCAGAACACAGAGCTTTATACTATAGGTAGGTGAGGCAACATACAGTTCATACAGCACTCACAGCCGGTACATCTAGTAGTGAAGGTAATAGTTCATTTTGGACCAGCTAGACCAGATGGAGATCAGCTTTAAATGTCTTAAAAGAGATTTAATTTGCCTGATCCGGAGCTAGGCATGGCAATTCAATAATGATATCTACAGTATTAACATCTAAACAGCTACCGCATTTTTCTGCAGAAGGAAGAATGTTGTCATCCAATCAAAGACATGCCTATTGAATGGTTATGCTGACCGGATCAACGCGTATTTACAAAATGGGGCACTTAAAACACAGAGCTAGGATATGGGCAGCCTACATGACAAATGTGATTTTATACTTCAATCATAACTTTACAAGTCAATGGGGATACTAAGGTGTGTTACATGAATTGGTATACAATGGTATGTGATTTTGTAGATTGGCTGCGCATATTTTTTAGGGCTACTCTTTCTGATCTCAAGCTTTGAGCTGGGGAAAAATGATGTGCTCAGGAAATATGTTTCTCACAGGCTCTTCTATGGGTGTTAAGGGCCTTATATGCGAGGTGTTGAGGTATCTTTGAATTATCCCACAGATATTACTGCAACAATGGAGGAATGTGGGAGAAGAGCAAAGCTTGAAATTGGGACAATTCTCTACCACGATTAGACAATCCTCAGTGCTTCTTCAAAGAAACGCAAAGAAAGGCCATTTTTGCTTGTGGCATTACCCTCAAGTTGATGTTGCCTTGCAGCTTGCTTCCCCTTTACATATGTTAGCATTGAAGGAATCTATCCAAGATAAAATTAAAAATGTTTGCCATGAGCCTAAATTTAAATTGCAAGCTTACTCTAAGCACATACACTAGGGTATTCTATTTACAGCTCATAACAAGAAAGAGCTAAGCATTCTCACACATTTTCTGTGTTGCTATCTTACTGCTGCTAGGCCATTTCTCTTGAACCAGCAAACAGTGTTATTGAACTGTGCTACAATACCAGGTATTTGTACAATTTCCCTATCATGATAAAATAAAGATTATATTTTGAGAAAAAAAAATTCCCATATATCTGTGTTGTTACTGGAAAGAAAAAAAAGCCACTGCATTTTTGGTGTCACTGGAAGGAAAAAATTGCCCTGTGTCTGCGGTTTCACTGAATGGAAAAAATGTCCCTGTGCTAGTGGTGTTACTGCTTTGGCATCTGTGTCAGTGGAATGAAGAAGGCAAAAGCTTCTTTATTTTCTTCTCAGTCCCTGGCTGGAAGGCGAACAACAGATCTCAGTATACATGGTGTTACGGATCCGCCAGGTGGTGCCTCTGGCAGCCCACTAGACGGAATCACCCGGAGCGTGGAGTCTAAGTCCTGGTCTGCGTTTTCACCAGGGCCCCTGATGGTGGGAATGGACTTGGAGCAGAACCAAGACCAGGTCACGACCTCCGAGCAATACCACCAGTGGCAGAGGGAGCCTCCGGGGATGAGTGTAAATCAGAAGAGAGCCAGATGTGAGGAGGCCGGCAGGACCAGGCAGGATAAACTGGCGTTTGTCACCGTGGGGAATGGCGAGGTACAGAGACGGCAGGCAGAGAGTGGTCAGGTCACACGCAGGGTCAATATCAAAGTCAGTCCGCAGAATGGTCAAAACAAGCCGGGGGTTGGGATAGGAGAAGGCCGCGTAGTCAGGGGCAATCCGGGTCAACTCAAGAGAAGGCAGCGTAGTCAGATAATCCGGGTCAGGGCTGGAGCAGGCAGAAGGTCAAACAATCCGGGTCTTTAATCACAGGGCACAGGAAACTTCAGGTAACAGGTCAGACCTTGCGGCAATTTGTGACAGTGCAGGGCATCTTTAAATATCGCGCCCTGCACTGTCATTGGCCGCCCAGGACGCGCCCCTGGGCGGTCATTGGCCGCCCAGGGCGCGCCCACGGCTCCTACTGCGCATGCGCGGCATCCTGTCAGCCTCGGCCCGCCGGGGCCTGGTGCTTGTGTCCCGGCGTGAGCTGCCGCTAGTGCGCATGCGCCAGGGACAGAGCCGCGGCGGTCCCTGACACATGGCAGGGGAGGGGGGGGGGGTTGGGGGATGTTCCAATCCCTGTGGAAGAGACCTGGTGGCTTTACAGACACTAAAGCACTAAGAGAAAGCTCACAGTAAGCTTATAAAGTGCACAAACATTCCAGGTGGCTGCAGCTGCCGGGATTGTGTGTAAAAGTTGTCAATGCCACTGATGTGAGTCTTGGATCTGTTGCAACAAAAGAGGTAAATTGCCATAATAATATGTAATAGAATTGTTATAGAATGAAACAGAAACACAATTTAGAATAAAGACTTTTAGTCTTATGAAATATTGCAAGTCTTAGTCTTATGTGCAATATTATGCAGTAATTCTCTTACAATGCAGCTGAAATGTGTTTTCTACTTGCTGTCATATGTTATTGTATAGTAGTATGCACACACTGTGTCATTAAATAAGGTTAAATAGTGTATTCTAAAATACAGTTTTGAAGTGGTTCTTACAAAAAGTATATCAATGCAGCAAAAAACAAGGCAAGACAGGGAGATAGCAGGCTGGAAAATATAAGAAAAGGGGCAGCAAAATGATTAGACTTTGCAGTATCTCAGCCTTCTTTATGTCAGAGGTAGGTGACATTTGCTGCTTGATGAGTATGGAAAATGTTGCTCTACTATCTCCTTTCACAGGTAAGGAACAACAAATTGACTTTGTTATGCCATATATTGTCAAATCTAATTATTTCAGGTAATGATTTTATATTCTAAAATGCTACAGAGATCTGCTTTCCTTTGAGCTTGTTTTTTAATGTCTTCTTTGATAACATAATACTGTTAATTCTAACAGTGAGTATTGCAGAGGAGAAAGGCTGTCCCTCAGGAGTTCTTATATTGATGTGTGATATGGTGAATCTGTAGTGATTCATCCTGATTTGAAGGTCATATTGGTCTTTTTTTTTTGTTCGCTTTACTCAGAGATTCCCCACAGAGTTCACCCTACACATCACTTCAAGGTATCCCAGTTATTTTTAATTGGTCTGCTAAGGCTCATTTGATGAAACATTACATCAAATCTTGCAAAAGTTTTTTCATTATAATTTTTAAGTATTTTTTCTGATCAGAAAGGTACATTTTATATATGGAAGTTATTTAGAAAATAATTTTATAGTATATCTTAAGGTTTATAAATTCGGAAAAGTTTACCTATAAATAGAGTATGATGGAATCATTATTGATTGGTGAAGAAACACTGGTATATTTAACAGAAACAATATTTATTGTCTCTGCACTGTTCACTGGCAATGATTCCAGGCTTTAATCATCTGGTGCATACTAGGGAAGTAGACTTAAAACACTTGCTGTGTCAGTGACAGTCATATGGTCATGAACTGGAACCAGAACTTGTAGTGATTTTTTTCCATGAAGGAAAATTTAGATAAAAATCCCAAAAAACAAAAAAGCAGTAAAAAAGCAGCATTTAAACCTAAATCCAGTTCACAACTGTCCTATAGGAGATTTACTGCTACAGGGTGGTGCACAATCACACACACACATACATATATATATATATATATATATATATATATATATATTGTAACGGGGTTAGCTCGGCAGCGGGTGTGTGTGACCCCCTGGATGGGTGCACAACACAAAAAGATAGGCACAGCACAACAATAGTGGAGGTGAAAACAAACAGGTGCAATTTATTTACAATATTTACAGAAAAAATGGTAAACTAAAAAGAAACATCAAAATAAATCCTGGCCAACTTGGCTACTTACTGCAACAACAGCTTTCCCTAGCTACCCACTAGGTACAGCCTGCTGCTATACCTAGTTGCTAGTACTTGGAGGCTAGTCACACAGGCTTTGGTCTCTCTGCACACAGATAACAGGTCAGCTCCCCAGACAGTTCAGGCACAGATCTGGTTCCAGGGTGGAGCAACTCCCTAAGCACTCTGGGAAGTTTTATACAGGTGTTAATGAGCCCACTACCTTCAGCTGGGCCCATTACCTCAGTGCTGAAGGACTCAGCACTTCCCTCTAGTGGTACAAATCCCCATAAAGCCTGAACCTCGGACAAATATATCGTCCATCCAGGACGCAACCAGGTGATTTCACCTGCCTACTGTCACAATATATATATATGCACTTCCTGGTTGAGGGGGCGCATGCATGCTCCCGGCATGCTACTTCTGCTGTGATTAGTCATAGCAGAAGCTGATCAGCATGTGCTGGCCAATGGATGACCACCGACACACACTGATCGGAGAGGAGAGAGACAGGAAACAGCTCTGCTTATGTAAACAAGGAAGAGCTGTGTCCTGTCAGAGGTGATGTGCTGGATTTTGTTCCCTTGCAAAGCAGGGAATAAAATCCAGCACATCCCTTAATAAAAGCACATGGCAGTAAACACAAAATCACTGGTTAGGCAGACAGTTAACCCTTTGATCACCTTAGACGTTTAACCCCTTCTCAACCAGTGTCATTAGAACAGTGACAGTGTATATTTTAAGCACTGATCACTGTATTAGTGTCAATGGTTCCCACAAAATGTCAGTTCCTGTCACTTTATCTGCTGCAATATCGCTTATCGCCACCATTACTAGTGTAAATAAATATTCCAGTATATATACCATTGTTTGTAGATGCTATAACTTTTGCGTAAACCAATCAGTATATGCTTATTGGGATTTTTTAACACGTAGCAGAATACATATTGGCCTAAATGTATGAAGAAATCGTTTTTTTATTTTTTTATTAGATATGTTTTATAGCAGAAAGTAAAAATGTCATTTTTGTACAGCGTTGCATGACCACATAATTGTCAGTTAAAGTAAATCAGTATAGCAAAAAAATGGCCTGGTCAGGAAAGGGGGTAAACCTTCCAGAGGTCAAGTGGATATTTAAAGTGTTTGTAAAGGCTGAAAGTTTTTTACCCTTATGCATTGTATGCATAAAGGTAAAAAACATTCTGTGTGCTGTTCCCCCCACAGCCCCCCTAATACTCTCCTTACCTCCCTTTTGAACCAGAGATGTGCTCGAGACCTTTGGCTATCCCCGGTCTCTCTCTCCTCATTGGCTGAGACAGCAGCGGTAGCCATTGGCTCCTTCTGCTGTCAATCACAGCCAGTGAGCCAATTAGGATAGAGCGGGGGGCAGGGTGGAGCCGCAGCTCTATGTGTACTATGGAGGCATATAGCAAGGCTCGGGTGTGAGCATGCACCAGTGCCCCCAAAGAAAGCCACCTGATATTGAAGGCACTGGTCATGGGGAAGGAGCCAAGAGTGCCAGCGGGGGACCCGAGAAGAAGAGGATTGAGGCTACTCTGTGTAAAACCATTGTAAGCATGACATGTTTCTTCTTTTTTTTTTTTTAAACAAGCTTTTATATCACTTTAACTTTTTATAAGGCAGGCTCATATTCAATTGTGATTCTATACAATAATTACTGTTTGGCTGCCATGGACTAAAATTCTCTCTACATAGATTTTTGACCTATTAATTAAGATAAATAGTGATGACACTACCTACTGACTAAATGTAATAAGGTAAATATGTAAAAAAAATTGTCAAATAAAATTGATGTGTGGTCGTCATGTGAAGGGATTTGAATTTTGCATCTCCAATTTGTTCAACTATATTGTACTGTAACTGTACTGTCTGCCTGCATGTTGTAAAGTGCTGTGCAAACTGTTGGCTCTCGATAAATCCTGTATAACAATAATAATATAGAAGATCTAACAGTTCAGTTGAATCTCCAATGTGAAGCAACCAAAAAGAAATGATTGAATTTTATTTGGTAGTACATATGAATTATTGCACTGAATATTATAGGTATGATTTAGCATTTTTTAATTATAGCTTTGAATTAGCATTTTTGTCAAATCTTTTAATTCTCAGTTGTCAGGTAGACAGCACAAAGGACGCCGTGGAAAAATAAAAGATTTTTGCTTGGATCAAGTCCTGTGGTGGTGTGTGGCCATTATTCTTCTTTACTTTTCTTTCATGCCGGGGCAAGCAGGCAAGCAGTTGCATGAGACTACAGTAAGTATACTCACCTGAGAGGCAGTGGTGTATTTAGTTGTTGTGCTACCCTAGGCAACACTACAATTTGGCACCCCCACTCTCCACCAGTCAACCCCCCAGCCCCGCCGCCACTCCCCAACACAACTCCCCCGCCTCCATTCTCCGCCAAACACCCCCACACCCCCCCGGCCTGCCACCGCCACTCTCCACCAAACACCCATTCTCCACTTCCACTGGCAATGGAAGTGTCCTCCCCAGACTCTCTTGGTCTCTGCCAGTCTCTCTTTCGCCTCTCAAGACTGGACCCTCTTACTCCATCCTGCCCTGTCCTCCTAGGAGCCTCTCATGAGTCCAGGGCTGCCTCTAAAAATCTTGGGGCCCCATACAGCCTACCTGACAGGCACCCACCCCCCCCCACTCTCTGCAAAAATATGAAAACTATATTATTACTAAAAACACACAATAATCATTATTAGCAGACACAAACATAACATAACTTACAACATTCCTGTTAAATCTAAAAGATAAAACTGTACTGAGTTAATAAATAGAGCTCACCTAGCACAAATCCCTTCCAGCACAAATCCCCCCCCCCAATCCACTCTCCCAGCACAAATCCCCCCAAACTCCCCTCACAGCACAAATTCCACCCAATCCTCCCACCCATCACAAATCCCCTCAATCCCTCTTCCTAGCACAAATTCCACTCCAATCCCTCCTCCTAGCAAAACTCCCACCAACCTCCCTCCCAGCACAAATCCCCCCAATCCCTCCTTCTAGCACAAATCCCACTCCAATCCTTCCTCCCAGAACAAATCACCCCCACCCGCCCTCCCAGCACAAATCCTCATCAATCCCTCCTCCTTGCACAAATCCCTCATTCCCCCTTCCAACACAACCCCCACAAACCCCTCTTCCAGCACAAATACCCCAAACCCTCCTCCCAGCACAAATACCCCCCAATCCTTCCTCCTAGCACAAATACCCCCTCCCACCACAACCTCCCCAACCTCCATCCCAGCACAAACCCCCCTAAACCCCTTCCCTGTACAAATCCCGCCGATCCCTCCTCCTAGCGTAAAAATTCCCCAAATCCCTCCACAAATCCACAACCCCCTCCCAATTAAGCTTCCCAAAACAAATTCTTCCTTCCTACTCTAGTTCCCCCAGCACAAATCTCCCCTCTTAGCACAAATCCTTCACCCCCCTCCTAGTTCAAACATTCCTCCCAATATTTTCTTCTGGCTCAAATCCCCCAAATACTCCTACTAGTACATATTTCCCCCATTCCTCCTATCAAATACCCCCCCAAATCCCTATTACACTTTGCAGAAATGGTGGAGAGGAAAGAGCCAGGAGGAGGTGCACTGTGTTGTGCTCTCCAGGCTCTCCCTCCTGTCAGAACAGTGCTCGTACATGCAGCAAATAAGGCAGGATCATTGTTAGATCATATCTGACTGTACAGACACACACACAATGATTACTGCCCTTTCCTCCTCCAGGGGCTGCTCATCTCCCGGAAGCAGGAAATGTGGCAAGGGGGTGGTAATCATACTGTGTGTGTGTACAGTCTGATACGATACCCCCCCCGATGGTGGTCCTTCATGGGTCAGTCTACCCCTGCTCACCAGGTTCCTTCTTCTGTGGGGACGGCACTACCCCCCTAAAAATTGCCATCCTAGGTACATACTTTGCTTGCTTCATGGTAAATACACTGCTGCTGAGCGGTGCACATTTTTTGTTTGGACTAAGAACATGTTTACTAATACCTGTTGATCTTCCATGAAATGCAATGCCTTTGTCAATTTCTGTGAGATAGATTGGAAGAAAAAACAATGTTATCTTTCTTGTGTAAACTATTAATCCCATCAACCTTTTGCAAATGAGCTTAAAAATGTAGACATGTAGAGAAGTTGAGCCTGATTGGCAACCATGGCTCATCTCATAGAAATGGCGGAGGTAAGAAAACAAACGAAAAAAGACTACTGTATTTTTCGCTCCATAAGACGCACTTTTTTTCTCTCCAAAAAGGGGGGGAAAATGTCAGTGCGTCTTATGGAGCGAATGTAAAGCGGCCGGTCTGGTATTTCTGCCGACACCATGTCAGAATACCAGGCCGGCCGCTCAGCTGTTCTCTCCTGCAGGACCTTACCTGTTCCTCACTCCAGTGCTGCAGTCTTCCCGCGGCGGCTTCTGTGACAGCCGGGTGCCCACTGCGCATGCGTGAGAAGCTTTGCGCTTTGTGAATGGTTCAGCGTCTTCTGGGACACATGACAGGTCCCAGAAGGCTCCGGGCCATTCACAAAGAACAAGCTTCTCGTGCATGCGCAGTGGGCACCCGGCTGTAACAGAAGCCGCCGCGGGAAGAAAAAGGAAGGACAACTCCGCGGAAGTAGGAGCGGGTACCTGTCAAATTCAGGTACCCGCTCCCCCTCTCTCCCCAAAGGTCCTCAGTCTCTGGTCATCCCCTGCACTGTCTGCAGTCTCTGGTTATCTGTACTATGTCCACAGTCTCTGGTCATCTCCTGTACTATGTCCGCAATCTCTGGTCATTCCCTGTACTGTGTCCGCAGTCTCTGGTCATCCCCTGTACTGTGTCCGCAGTCTCTGGTCATCTCCTGTATTGTGTCCGCAGTCTCCGGTCATCTCCTGTACTATGTCTGCAGTCTCTGGTCATTCCCTGTACTATGTCCACAGTCTCTGGTCATTCCCTGTACTATGTTCGCAGTCTCTGGTCATTCCCTGTACTATGTCCGCAGTCTCTGGTCATTCCCTGTACTGTGTCCGCAGTCTCTGGTCATTCCCTGTACTATGTCCACGGTCTCTGGTCATTCCCTGTACTATGCAGTCTCTGGTCATCTCCTGTACTATGTCTGCAGTCTCTGGTCATTCCCTGTACTGCGTCCGCAGTCTCTGGTCATTCCCTGCACTGTGTCCGCAGTCTCTGGTCATTCCCTGTACTGTGTCCGCAGTCTCTGGTCATCTCCTGTACTGTGTCCGCAGTGGGTGAGAAGCTTTGCGCTTTGTGAATGGTCCGGCGTCTTCTGGGACACATGACAGGTCCCAGAAGGCTCCGGGCTATTCACAAAGAACAAGCTTCTCGTGCATGCGCAGTGGGCACCCGGCTGTAACAGAAGCCGCCGCGGGAAGAAGAAGGAAGGACAACTCCGCGGAAGTAGGAGCGGGTACCTGTCAAATTCAGGTACCCGCTCCCCCTCTCTCCCCAAAGGTCCTCATTCTCTGGTCATCCCCTGCACTGTCTGCAGTCTCTGGTTATCTGTACTATGTCCACAGTCTCTGGTCATCTCCTGTACTATGTTCGCAATCTCTGGTCATTCCCTGTTCTGTGTCCGCAGTCTCTGGTCATCCCCTGTACTGTGTCCGCAGTCTCTGGTCTTCCCCTGTACTGTATCCGCAGTCTCTGGTCATCTCCTATACTGTGTCTGCAGTCCATTGTTGCAGAATATTTTTTATCTTGTTTTTCTCCTCTAAAACCTAGGCGCGTCTTATGGTCAGGTGCGTCTTATGGAGAGAAAAATACGGTAATTCAAGCATGTCAGCTAAGAACTGGTAATCTGCCATACATTTTATTTCTTATGTCAAGCCAAATACGTTTTTGTGTTTTGAATAAAATGGATTAGAACTCTTTTTAGGTTTTTACTGCTGCTCTGGTACTCCATCATAGAGATTTACCACCATTTATTGTCCTTCTGACAGCTGTTTTACCAAACAGAAAGTGAGGGAGATGCTACAACAGGGACACAGGCAGTATTACAAATCTGAGAGGGGTTCTAACCTTACCATTTACTTCTAAAGAGTACTACTAAAGCATTTTTATTAGTGTCTGTTCTAAGCTTTTCCCACTTAATCCAAAACAAGTTTTGGCTGGATATACATATTAAGCCATTTCTCTGCTTGTCATTGATGTTTTCCCTTTTATCCATAAGTAGACCTTATATTTTGGTATATGTATTGATTCATTGGAGAAGCTTCCAAATACGTAGGGTTTCATGATCCAAAGCTCATCATATTATAAAATGATGGCCGTTGCACCACAAGCTGTCATAACAAAGTAAATTATATTTCTTATAGTAAAATTTCAGCTGTAGAATTTGTAGCCATCACTGCAAACATTCTAACTACATCACAAAATACTGTTGACAATTTTGAGTTTTTAATAGCATGGCAAATTTGGGCTCTGCACATCATTTTTTCTTTCCAGTAAGTCATAACATGGCTATGAGGGAACATTCTGCTGAAGACTGGCTGCAAGTTACAATATGCAGTCTTCAAATCTGTGAACTGAGACTGTTACATCACCAAGATGAATAATTTATGTACCGTATGAGTATGTGTGTTCTACTTCAAACCAGAGTTTAAAATGTATAAATGATTTTTCAGGAAAGGGCAATCGGACTGTGAGGATTTAACTCCCAGTGCAAAAAAATAGGAAACTGGAAAAATGTTTTAATGCAAACGAAAAGTCAGAGTAGCTGTGAATATGAGCTAAATTAGATGCAGGAAAATGGGGAAAAGAATTCTGGAACCAAATTATATTTGGCAAGAGCTGAAGTGTATAAACTACCAAAGAAAAGATGCTTTTGAATTGATTTCTGCTGCTTTGGAGAGGATTTAATGTGAGTTAGATGTTGGCTTTTTATTGCTCTGCTCTGCCCAGATTTACCTCACACTTCAAAGCATTAACAAACCATTATACCATTCAAACTGTATTTGATAGCCTGGCTAATCTGATGCAACTGATTTTACAAGGAAATTAAAAAGCTAACATCTTAATTAAGTAACAGATGAAGTTATGAGAGCAATGAAAAGTTTGGTGATGGCAATTGCAGAAACACCATTAAAAGTGTACCTTAAGGAGTAAGTTGTTTCTAATTCAATCGTTTGATGCTACAATGTGCCTTCAATATATATATATTGATTTTTAACCAAGTGGGTTCCAGTCCCAGTTAAGTCATTGTGACACAGCATGGTCATGTTATCTCCTAATAGTATGAACAATGACTGTTTTACTAATTTTCTAATGCATTTCCTGTTCTGGTGACAGTTCAAAATTTTGAATTCTCCACGTACTTTCAGTTTCCGGGATAGAGGTCACCTAGTCAAATAAAAAGATTGAATCTATCTAACAGAGGCACAAGCAGCAACAAAAATCTGTCAGGTTCTACTATTTTACCACTACCCAAAACTAAAAAAAAACAGTTTTGGCTTTAGGAAACTTAATAATGTAGTATTTTTTTTTTCACTTTTCAGTAACTGCATTTTATGACCTCCATGCTCTTTTGGACATTATTCTTAGACTTCAGGTTTCAGTAAATTTAATTTAATTTAGTTGTAAGTTGTCTCAGCTCTCTAGAATACCATAAGGAGATCTAGGACAGTAAGTGAGAGACAATCTTCCAATGTGTACCCCTGTTCTGGTGACAACAGTTTTTTAAAGGATTTTCTTTACTCTAGAGAAAATATCTCTAACTTTCTGTTGTAACTTCCTCACAGGAAGTGAAAGAACATTTCCCAAAGAGGAAAAAAACAAGGGTTTTGACCATTCTCTACTCTAAACACTAAACATGTGCACTCCAGAAATTTTCATTTAGTTTCATTTTGTATGTATTCATTCATTGAAGAGTTTCATTTCATCATATCATTATATTGAAACAATGTGTTTTCAGGATTCATTTAGTATCTTCAGCATTTGTTTCGTATATGCGTTAGCCTCGGTTGATTTGAATATTGTAACAGTTAAGATTGATATATATTTGATATACACTGCTCAAAAAAATTAAAGGAACACTTTGAAAAGACATTGGATCTCAATGGGGAAAAATATCGTGCTGGATATCTATACTGATATGGAATGGGTAGTATGTTAGGAACGTAAGGATGGGCCATTATTTGATGGAAATGAAAATTAGCAGCCAACAGGGGAGTGAATTCAAAGACTCCTAAAATCACAGTAAAAAATGATGCTGCAGGCTAGTCCACTTTGCTGACATTTCATTGCAGCAACACAAAATGTAGTTTGTATGGCCCCCACATGCTTGCATGCATGCCTGACAATGTCGTGGCATGCTCCTAATGAGACAACGGATGGTGTCCTGGAGTATCTCCTCCCAGATCTGGACCAGGGCATCACTGAGCTCCTGGACAGTCTGAGGCGCAACCTGGTGGCGTCAGATGGAATGAAACATGATATCCCAGAGGTGTTCTATTGGATTTAGGTCAGGCAAGCGTGGGGGCTATTCAATGGTATCAATTTCTTCATCCTCCAGGAACTGCCTGCTTACTCTTGCCACATGAGACCGGGCATTCTCATGCACCAGGAGGAACCCAGGACCCACTGCACCAGCGTAGGGTCTGACAATGGATCCAAGGATTTCATCCCGAAACCTAATGGCAGTCAGGGTACCATTGTCTAGCCTGTAGAGGTCTGTGCGTCCCTCCATGGCTATGCCTCCCCAGACCCTCACTGACCCACCACAAAAACAGTCATGCTGAATGATTTTACAGGCAGCATAACGTTCTCCATGGCTTCTCCAGACCCTTTCACATCTGTCACGTGCTCAGGGTGAACCTGCTCCCATCTGTGAAAAGCGCAGGGCGCCAGCGGCAGACCTGCCAATTCTGGTGTTCAATGCCAATCAAGCTCTATAGTGCCGGGCAGTGAACACAGGGCCCATTAGAGAATGTTGGGCCCTCAGGCCACCCTCATGAAGTCTGTTTATGATTGTTTGGTGAGAGACATTCACGCCACTGGCCTGCTTTAGGTAATTTTGTAGGGCTTTGGCAGTGCCCATCCTGTTCCTCCTTTCACAAAGGAGCACATACCGGTCCTGCTGATGGGTTAAGGACCTTCTATTGCCTTGTCCAGCTCTCCTAGAGTAACTGCCTGTCTCCTGGAATCTCCTCCATGATCTTGAGACTGTGCTGGGAGACACAGCAAACCTTCTGGCAATGGCACGTATTGATATGCTCTCCTGGAGGAGTTAGACTGCCTGTGCAACCTCTGTAGGGTCCAGGTATGGCCTCATGCTGCCAGCAGTGACACTGACCCTAACCAAATGCCAAACTAGTGAATACATAGTCAGAAAAGATGAGTAGGTAAAAAAATGTCAGTGGCTTCCACCTGCAAACCATTCCTGTTTAGGGGTCGTCTAGTGCACCTGTGGTTAATTTCAAAAGCAGCTGAAACTGATTAACAACCCCCTCTGCTACTTAACTGACCAGATCAATATCTCAGGACTTTAACCCCTTCGCGCCGGTGCCTCCCAGCCCTTTAAGGGTTCCAGAAGCCGGGATGCAGGGCGGGGTTTAAGGTCATGTGACCGCCGTGACACACCGTCACGGCGGTCACATGATCGGGAAAGGTCCCGATCGAAAGAGGAGATCGGGACCTTTCCGTGAGTACTGGGCACGCGCTCTCAGCACATGTCTTTTTTTAGTAGAACGCAAATGTGCGCCGCTTGGCGTCTAGGCCCAGACGCTGGGAGGCCGCACATTTGCGTTCGGCTGGTGTGCAGAGGTTAATTGACTTGATGCTATACTCTGATTAAAAAGTGTTCCTTTGATTTTGTGAGCAGTGTATTATCGAATCAGACAGATTTGAATTGTAAGGATTCAATATTTTCAGCCGCTAGTCCAACCCACCATGAGGAATGGCATGAGCTGATTAGGCAATATCAACTAGAGTCAAGTGCATCCAAATTAAGAAATGGAATGAAATTTGGATCCACTCGATATCTGAATCCGAATTATCAAACAAATTAAATTTATTTCCCCATTGCATCATGTGATGTTATCTGAATAAAACAAATCCATTTGTTAATTTTGTTATAACTTTTTTTTTGATTGGTTGACATTTGTTACTATGACTATTTGGAGATTCGTATGCATTTGAATCTCCAAAAATGAAATTGCCGTCCAAAAAAATAATCATAATGAAACAAAACACAAAAAAAATAATTTGCTTTTGAGATTATATTTAACTCTTCCTCAATTCCAGCACCAAAGTGAATGAAACATGAAAACGGAAAACACATAGTGAATAAGATGACTCATCATTTTTTTTTTTGCTATTAAATTTTGTCTTTCTAGTGTATGCTAGATAAGGACATGTTGGTAATAGTGTAGCTAAAAATACAACAAAGCAGGGAAAGAGATCTCCTACCAGAGTAACTCTTTTCAATAATTATTTCTCTTAAAAGCTAAGTTCATGGAGTGCTCTGTAAATAAAAAAGACTCACAAAATCAAATCATTGAGGGTAAGTAGTACTTTGTTGAAGAGTTTGCCCAGTTCAAAGAACTTGTGGTCCTCTAAACTAAATTTGTTCTATAATAAAGTTGCCAGAATGATTGGAAGGGCGTAATACAAACAATGTACAAGACTCTTTTGTGTTAAATAATCCTGCTAATAAAACCTGGCAAAGATATATGTTTTATTCTAATAGAATATGATTTAATTTATATTAATATAATGCCCCTTTTACACCTTGCTGATGATATGCTGAAGCCAAAATGGAATATAAAATATATCATAGCATAACTTTGTGACCTGGGGTGGCTTTGTGCCTGGCCTTTTCATCTTGCAATAAATGTGTCTTGAATTCCATACCAACCAAGCCCACCATCGGCATGGAATCTGTGGATTTTTATTGTGCATGTTGTTGGTATTTTCCAGCTGGTATTGTGTCTCCCACAACACCAAAACTTACTGGTAGGCTCATTGATGTCAAATCAAACTGGCCCATAAATGTGTTTGTGTTTTTACAATATGAATGTTACAGTTTAAACTTTTGTGGTAGGGATGATATGAATTTCATGTTTCATATTTATTCAAAAGCACTTACTACTCTTGTGAACATGCTAGCTGTTATAGTTGACTCCTCTAACCCAGTTCAATGAGTTTAAGTGACAACTTAGTCTGCACCAGAGCACCCCACAAAAGATTGGCTGGAGACCCAAGTGGCCCCAGGCTACTTTTCCGAAAGCTGGCAACAGGTCCAGGCCCTCAGAATCATCTATCTATGTGGTTACAGGAACAGGTTGGCTATGCTGTGAAGAAAGTCTTCAATATTACTAGAAGGTCAGAGTCTGAGCAGAGGTCAAGGCAGGTGGCAGGCAGTAGGCAAGAGGATAACAGTGAGGTGTGGAGTTGCAAGACACATACAGGTTTAGGCAATCTGGGTCATCAACAGGTATAGCAGAAACAATAATGACCTCACACACTAGAGAGATGGCATAAAGGCACAGTACTCTTGCCACCGTAAGTTAATGCTTTTAAATACCCACCAAGACCTGTATACATGCCTAGCACCAAGAAGGCACACCAACGCAGGCTAACAAACACACACTTATGCACACTAAAAAATGTGCTCTGACACCTGCATGCCCAGCCATTGCCAAAAAGCCACACACTATAAATGTACAAGATGGACCAGGACCGTGGATGAACAGATGGGTACATCAGAAGTATTGTAACCCAATGGTTTATAAATAATCCTTATATACAAACATACACTGTTCACTTGTATTGAAAAGCAGGAAGGTAACCATCAATGTAATCATTATTATAAATTTTTTGTGTATTTTGGGGATTCAAGATAAGTGACGTTTTTATCTAGCTTTTTGATCAGTTTCAGACTTCCTGAAATACATCTCTGGAAAACATATACTGTATAAAACATCAATAATCCAAAAAGGAAAAAGACTATTGATCCATTATGTATATAAATCATGTAAGCTTCAAATAAATTGTATTGCCAGCAAAAAAAAATCCATAATGTGAGTCATTAGCTATATATTTTCAGCCTAGCAAAATACTGCATTTAGAAAACTGAAATGTCAGTTGAAGTAAGAACAATTAGGAAATTAATGTTTCAATTTAAATATTTTAGCAATAACATACAGGTGTACAGAGGAAATGTTCATTTATTCCTACAGCTCCTAATCCCTACATGCTCCATGTGAGTTGAAGAGAAAGTGTTTTTTTTTTCAATAAATCAATATATTGTTGACTTTGTAGTAAATATTGAACTATATAATTGTTTAAAGCTGACTGAGCCTTGCTTTGTCTCTATGTTTGTTTGTATGTGTTTGATATTAAGTAACTGGTTAGACCACAGAAACCTGCATCTCTATTACCCCAAACCTGGATACTTAAAGTGACCCTGTTACAATGAGAAAACACATTTTATACGTGCTATTCCGGTAAGTGATATGATGAATATTTGCTCGCTTGAGCTTTGGTTGCCGCTGCTATTTGAAACTTCTGGGTGGGTTGGATAATGTGTCCCCTGCTGGATGCTGTAGTTCCCCCTGTTCGCTGTTACTTCATATCTGTTTGCTGTAATGATGCAGCAGTTTGAAGGAGGAACCACCAAACCCTGCAGGGAAAACAGACAAAGGAGTTTTAAAAAACAGCTACACCTGGTGCTTTTCAAGAGTTCAAAGATTTTAAAGCAGTTACAAAGGTTTTTTTCTTAAAATAACAAACTTGTTATATGTACCTGCTCTGTGCAATGGAATTGCAAAGAGAGGCCTAGAACCTCCTCTTGTGGGTTCCTCCGCCAACACTCTTGGCTCCTCCTCATCTGTGCCTGCCACCAGAGCAAGCTTCTTACTATGGGGCCAGACCTGTGGGCTTACTCCCGAGCTGGGCTGTGTGCATCCATAGACACACACAGAGTAGCTTGACCCTGCCCCTTGCTATCTGCTAGCAGGATTTGAATGACAGCAACAGGAGACAATGGCTCCCGCTGCTTCCTCTCTGTCTTGTAAATGCAAGGAGAGAGCCACTACAGACAGGCACAGCGCTGGTTTAAGAGAAGTAAGTATTTAAGGAGAAGAGGGGACAATCCTGTACTGGGACTTTTTTCACCTTAACCAGTTCCTGACTGCATTATAGCCAAAAGACAGCTATAGTGCTGTCGGCTAGTTCTGGAAGGGCGTCCATGGATGTTCTCCCAGAACCACACCACCATGCACGCCACCATGGAGTTTGCACTGCGTGCCATCTTTGATTGCTGTTGATCATTAGGGCACTGCTGATCAGTGTAGCCCCATCAGTGTGGCCAATAGTGCCCATCAGTGCCCATGTTTTCAGGCAATCAGTGCCCATCAGTTGAATCAGTGACCATCAGTGCCCATCAGCTGAATCAGTGACCATCAATGCCCATCAGCTGAATCAGTGCCCATCAGTTCAATCAGTGCCCATCAGTTCAATCAGTGACCATCAGTGCATCAGTGCCAATTAGTGCTGTCTAACTGTGCTCATCAGTACCTATCAGTGCCGCCTAACAGTGACCATCAGTGCTGCCTATCAGTGCACGTCAGTGAAGCCTAACAGTGCCCATCTGTGCCACCTATCAGTCTCCATCAGTGCTGCCTATCAGTGCCCATCAGTGCCACCTATCAGTGGAGCCTCATCAGTGCCACATATCAGTACAGTCTATCAGTGCCCATCAGTGACTCTTCATCAGTGCAGCCTATCAGTGCCCATCATGGGAGGAGAAAAATTACTTTTTTACAAAACTTTATAACAGAAACTAAGAAAAACTTTTTCCCCCAAAATTTTTGGTCTTTTTTTGTTCATAAAAATAAATAAAATCCCTGGTGGTGATTAAATACCACCAAAAGAAAGCTCTATTTTTCTCAGAAAAATTATACAAATTTAGCTTGGGTACAGCATTGCAAGACCGCACAATTGTCATTCAAAATATGAGAGCACTGAAACCTGAAAATTGGTTTGGGCAGGAAGGGGGTAAAAGTGCCCGGTGGGCAAATGGTTAATGTAGGGAATGCATTAAGGTAAAAACTGTCTTGGCTGTAGAACCACTTTAACCTCTGCCTGCCTAAAAGGTAAGAAGAAAAATCTTCTGTTTTATGTATTTTGTTATATGGCAACAGGGACACTTTAGGGGATTATTGAGCAAATGATCACATATTAACATTGCTGATACACTGTACCTATCAATTATAACAACCTTTGGGGCAAATGAGTTCAGATTTCTCATTCTATTTGCTCTTTGTGTATCTTAAATAAACAATTAGCTGTGTTTTCTTTGCTGTTATAGCTTATGTTCGAATTGCTCTCGCTACAGCTGTCTATACACTAGTAGATTTCTGAACACACATTCGTATTAAGAGTAGTGTGAAAATTCTCAGTACATTTGATTACTTGAGGAATGTAGTTTGAAAGTACTTCAAAATGTTGCTTGCTTTTAACACTCAATTTTGGAATGAAAGACTTTCCCAAATGAAGGCCGCATATACTCTAAATCAGGGGTTCACACTTGTGCACTGCATTTTGGCTGCATTACAGGGGCATGTGCAGTTTATGTGGGTTTTACTCACTTTTTAGCCATGGTCCCATTAACCTCTATTACATTGCCCGTTTTTGCTGCATTTTCTGAAAAAGCAACAAAATAAGTCAATGGGACTGCAGCTAAAAATGCAGGTAAATTGCATGTAAAATGCACATGCATCTGTAGAGTGGCCCTGGCCTTTGGATTCCTTCAGACAGGCAGTAAGCTAACCACCCTCTGAAAAGTGATCTGTGGTGGATTGCTTTTGAGAGGGCAGTATAGCAGTGTTGAGAGGGCAGTAGCAGTGGCATTCACAAGGCATGGCTCAGCTACTTGTTTTCATCACCTCCTGGCTTCTATTTATCACCTCTTGGCTTTCCATGTGAAACAGGCAATGTACCGGGCAGGCATGGATTGAAATTCAACCAGTTCAGCAGGAACTGGCCAAATTTCAATCTATGTATGGACAGGCTGCTTGTACAGAAGTTGATCTACTGGTCGACTTCTGTTCCACCAGTCTTTCGGATTTTGACTGCTCTATCAGTGCCACAGGCTATAGCTGGCAGCACTGAACAATGTATTCTGATGACTGGGAGGTCCCCCCGATGTCAGAATACAGTTCCTCAGTGGGGAGGATTCCCCCATCCACATCATGTGGATAAGGGAATCAAGTCACTTTTTTTGTTCAACCCGCTAGTTGAACAAAAAAAAAAAAAAAACTAATCTATGGGCTGCTTTAGAAATTCTTTTCTTTTTGGGGGGGAACATTTTTCCATCCTGTTTCTACAAATTTTTTCATCACTGTGGTGGAAAACTAATGCCAATTTGAATGCACTAATAATAGAAAAATTGAATGAACGTTCTTAAGACACACATATTTGAACAAAATTCTACTAGTGTATGGCCAGGTTCAACCTGGGCGGCACGGTGGCTTAGTGGTTAGCACATCTGCCTTGGCATAAATGAGTCATGAGTTTGATTCCTGACCATGGTCCCTCCTGCATGGAGTTTGCATGTTCTCCCTGTGCTTGTGTGGGTTTTCTCCGGGTGCTCTGGTTTCCTCCCACACTCCAAAGACATGCTGGTAGGTTAATTGGATTCTGCTAAATTGTCCCTAATATGTGTATGTATGAATGTGAGTTAGGGACCTTAGATTGTACACCACTCGAGGGTTAGGGACTGATGTGAATTTTCAATATGTACCGTATATATATGTGTAAAGTGCTGCGTAAATTGACAGCACTATATAAGTATCTGAAAGAATCTGATTATCTGTGTTTTGCACTGTGTGCGACTGATGGTGCCTACAAAACTATGCATGTAATACCAAAATTGCAGTGCAGAAAATACACAAATTATACCATCACTTGTCACATAACACATAAATAAATCTGAAGTATATTCATCTAAAAACAATGTGCTGAAAACAATGATATAAATAGAAAGGCCCTCTGCAATCAAAGTCAAAGGCAAAAGGCATAAAAGGAAACATATAGGAAAGTGTGATGACCTTTAGAAAAATGAATGGAAGCCAAGAAAACCAGGCAGTTGTGGAAGATGAATGGTGGTAAGTAACTCCAATAAAGGAATGTGAAGGACCATCTGGTATCCATCTACCTCTTAAAGGGGAAGTCACATGCATGTTTGACCTATTGAAAACTTACACTCACCAGCCACTTTATTAAGTACACCTGTTCAATTGCTTGGTAACACAAATTGCTAATCAGCCAATCACATGGCAGCAACTCAATGCATTTAGGCATTTAAACGTGGTGAAGAGGACTTGCTGAAGTTCAAATCGAGCATCAGAATGATGAAGAAAGGGGATTTAAGTGACTTTGAACAGGGCATGGTTGTTGGTGTCAGATAGGCTGGTCTGAGTATTTCAAAAACTGCTGATCTACTGGGATTTTCATGCACAACCATCTCTAGGGTTTGCAGAGAATGGTCTGAAAAAGAGAAAACATCCAGTGAGCAGCAGTTGTGTGGATGAAAATGCCTTGTTGATGTCAGAGGTCAGAGGAGAATATGCAGACTGGTTCGAGATGATAGAAAGGCAACAGTAACTCAAATAACCACTCGTTACAACCAAGGTATGCAGAATGCAGTGATTTCTCAGCAAAATAAAGCACAAAGACATGGATTAATGGGATGATTTTGCTTTGCATAATAAAAATAAATGAAATAGTACTTTTTGGTTAGTGGTGCTCAGATGCAGTGGAGTTCCACTTTCATGTCAAAGCGATTGCAAAACACTAAAGATTCACATATAAGGACTTTGACTATAGTGGAACTTTGTATCTATTGTGTTCACTTTTTATATAGGCACGTGGCTGTGAAACACTAAAGATTCACATATAAGGACTTTGACTATAGTGGAACTTTGTATCTATTGTGTTCACTTTTTATATAGGCACGTGGCTGTGAAACACTAAAGATTCACATATAAGGACTTTGACTATAGAGGAACGTTGTATCTATTGTGTTCACTTTTTATATAGGCACATGGCTGTGGAACACTAAAGATTCACATATAAGGACTTTGACTATAATGGAACTTTGTATCTATTATGTTCACTTTTTATATAGGCACGTGGTTGTGAAACACTAAAGATTCACATATAAGGACTTTGATTGCAGTGGGAGTTTGTGTTTATTGTGTTCATTTTTATTATAGGCACATGGTGGCACTACATATTTGAATAGTATATCATTGTTTTCAGCACATTGTTTTTATATGAATATACTTAAGATTAATTTATTTAGGTATGTGGCAAGTGATTTGTGTATTTGTAGCGCTGCAATTTGGTATTACATACAGAGTTGGTGATGTGTGGGAATACATTATATTGCTGGCAGCAGCAGTAGCGGTGATATAGGGATTAAAGATTGCGTAGGGGTATTATCACTTTATAATGCCTACAAAACTGCTTCTAAGATGAACATAACATGTTGGTATATGGTGCACAAATGTACTTAAGAATCTGTGCAGTCATGTTGCAGAGCATGATAAGCTGTTTCAGCGGTTGATTTTTCATGCCTACAAAAGTATCACTGAGCTAATGGGTTATTTTTGATATATATTCCCGAATTATACATCCCCAGACAGTTTTAAAAAAGAAATGTTGTACATTGGAATACTAAACTGTTTCCTGTTAAGACAACTGCTAAACTGGTATTCCAAGGTCTATTTTGATTTGACAGCAATGTTATTTGACATTTTATACACAGATTAACAATATGCAAGCATGGATTCAGCATTGAATTATCCACACTGTAAATAAGTAGGGTTTTATCACACAAAACAACCTTGACGTTTGGGATACTATGGTATACTTTTCAGGGCTTTCATTTTTATTTTGGCTACTATGTACAACAGCCATAGGCAATCAATACATATCTAGGTGCTGCAGAACTACAAATTCCACAGTGCCCTGCCAGATCTCTGGTTGGTTCTATACACTGAATGACACTGCATACTCCTGATATTAGCATCTGCACTGCAGATGTACAGGAAATCTACTGCTGGCATACAGTATTGTTTTGCTTAGGAGTTGTAAGGTAAATTTCTGACTATCAAACTTGATGGCAGATTCAATTCAACATATTAGATGTTCCAGTGCATGCAACTTGCTTTAGGCTATTTTAATAAAGAATTGGCACCGTGCAATAGAGTATGGTTCCCAACATGTCAAAGTATATTTAAATCCAAAAACAAAAATGTAATACAGCCATGTGAAAAAATAAGTACAACCTATGAAAATTGTCGATGTTTTCAACATATTTGAACAAACATTAGATCTTGATCCAGATAGTACCTACAGATAAAGTGGACATACTTGAACAAATCACACGTGAAATCAATATGTTCTTTTCATTTTCATGATCTAAATGAACAAAAAATGCAGGTTTGTCATACAAAAAATATGTACACCCTTACATTTCCCACTATTTTAAATCCATTAAATTAAAATCCATTGTTCCAGATTAGGTGCCCATGATTTGAACCTTCTTCTCTTCCCATCCTCAGCTCACTTCTTCGCCTCCTCCCTATCTACAGCTCTCTTCTTCTCCCACCCATCCACAGCTCATCTATATATCCCGCCATACACATCTCACCTCTTCTCCCTCTGTCCTAAGCTCACTTATGAACCCCAACATCCACAGATCACCTCTTCTCCCCCTGTACAAAGCTTGTCTATTCACCCCACCATGCAAAGCTCACCTCTTCTCGCCCCATCCACAGCTCTCCTATAAACCCAACCATCCACAGATCACCTCATCTTTGCCTATCCACAGCTCACCTATGAACCCCACCATCCACAGCTCAGCTCTTCTTCCCCTATCCACAGCTCACCTATTCACCCCACCATCCAAAGCCCACTTCTTCTCCCCCCATTCACAGCTCATATATGCATCCTGCCATTCACAGCTCACCTCTTTTCCGAATGTCTACAGCTCTCCTATAAACTCAAACATCCACAGATCACCTCTTCTTCCCCTGTCCACAACTCGCCTATGAATCCCCCTGTCCACTGCTCTTTTATGCACCCCACCAATCACTGCTCACCTCCTCATCCTCCCATCCATAGCTCGCCTATGAACCCCACCATCAACAGCTTCTCCTACTGTCCACAGCTCACCTGTGAACCCCACCACTTACAGCTAAAAAAGCAAAGAAAAAAAAAGTAATTTAATAAGATGACTAAATGATTTGAAAGCAATCATTCCACTAATCTACAGGAGGTGCAGATTTCAATCAATGTATAAGTAGTGCAACACAGTCTATGTTGGAGAGCTAGCCAGCATCTCCTACTGTTCCACCCCAGACTGTAGATATACTCCTCTTCCTTTACCCAGCAATATGGAGGTATCCTTGAACAGGGGATCCGGTTCCTGTCTCTTTAATAAATGGACAGTCCCAGGTGAGTGGTAAATCTGGTTTCCCACTAGAGTGCTCATTCCCCTATCAGCCCAAGGGGTGCAGGAGTACTCTTTCAGATCCTCTCCTGTACCACTGATGGGTCGGTGGTTGCTACCAGGTCTTTTAGCTGGGCCACTCCTTTCCTGCTGTACAGGTGGTCCTCACTCTGGGGGGCCAGTGAAGTTCTGAGCTTTCTCCTGTTCCAGCACCACTGTCTGTAGGTGAGCTCTCTTCATCTGGCCCCCCCTCCCAGGCTCCTGCCTTCAGCCTCACATCTTCCTCTCTGTCTTCCACCCAAACTCTCCTGCAGCTGTGCAGGCTCAGAAACTCTTAATGGTTGTCCCAGCCCTTTTCCAAGCCTCCTGTTGGGGATTGGCTACAATCCTTCAAGAGTTTAGGCCAGCCACTCCTCAGATATACCCACTGCCTCTAGACCTCTCTCCAAAGATCCAGAGCAGAGGGAAATTTCAGAGGGCTGGTCTGCAGAGACTCTTAGCTCCTGACTCAAATTTGACCTCCTGACTATTGCACCAAGGCTGCTACTAAGCCCTTCTTTCTAACAATCAGGACTCTAGCTCCCCCTACCTAACTAGGAGGGTGCTACATCAGCAAACTAGCCAGGGATGCCAGCTGACATCATTGACCAAATATTGTCTCCAACAACCAGAGCTTTGGGCAGGAGGACAAACTGGCCACATCTTATCATTTAGTTCAACTGCTTGCAAACTTTGAACAGCTTTTTATAACAGCTTATAACCAAAGTCAAACTCATATAATATCTACATACTGTATACAGTATAGAGACCTCTTTAAAGGGGTACTGGTAAAGACTATAACAAGATATGTTTAGGCATTCCTTATACATTTATACTTTTAATGTATTTATCTCAATACATACAGTAGTTTCAACATTTTAGTGTTCTTATAAAAAGAATCAAATATTCCATGGTTTTTGTTAAACATTTACTGATTTGCAGAAGAATTTAGTCGATTACTTAATTCCTGGTTTTTACATCCCCTGTTCTCCTTCCTAGGTATTACTAATTTACAACAATTGAATGTGGCAGGCAGCCAGCAGCTTGTAGAGCCATGGTTAACCCCAAGGACTGCAGTGAAGCTGACACGTTTGTTGTTTTTCAATTACAATGAAGGAAAAATTATATGCTACACTAGTAAAAGCATTTTGCATAGGAGTGGCACAATTCAAGTCCATCAAGCTTTAGAAAACAATGTATTCAAGACCATTAAGTGGTGCTGTTTGTGGGCACCTCACTCCCCTTACTACAAAAAAAATTCTATGCTGCTACTAAATGTTTAATTTCTGCATGGTGGAAACAAGATCTTCTATAATGTTAGGTATGTTTTACACAGAGAAGAAGAAACAGATTTCTTTAGTTTAGCTGAACAAAAAAAAAATTAACAGACGACTCCTTGGGGTTCATTTACTAAAGGCAAATAGACTTCAAGTGCAGTTGCCCTCATTTTCTCCAGAGCTTAGTGAATTTGGTGAAGCTCTGCTGAATGCCATCATCCAATCATGTGCAAGACAAATGCTGTTTTTTTATTTTTCTTCCACCTGATTGGGTATTCTTTACAAAGTGAAGCTTCACCACATTCACTAAGCCCTAGGGAAAATAGATGCAACTTCACTTGCAAAGTGCACAGTTTATTTGCCTTTAGTAACTCAATCCCAATATGTTGTTATTTGAGCTGATGGTTTTGATTTACTAAAGGCAAATAGATGGTGCACTTTACAAGTGCAGCTGCGCTTGTTTTTCCTTAGTGAATATGGCGAAGCTATTTGTAAAGAATACCCAATTAGGAAAAGAAAAAAGAAAACATGTTTGCTTGCACATGATTGGATGATGGAAATCAGCAGAGCTTTACCCCATTCACTAAGCTCTGTGAAAAATGCATGCAACTGCACTTGCAAAGTGCACAGTCTGTTTGCCTTCAGTAAATCAACCCCTCATGTATACCCATCTTTAGCTTGTTATGTGGAGGTTTTCTTTTTTAAGAGAGTGTGTTTTACGTGCTTTTCTTTGTTTAAAACCACTTTGGACTGAATAGATTTTAGGATTTGTGTTTTGCTTCAAGGAAAAGGAAATTATGGCAAAACTTTAATCTGACAAAAGATGTTAAATTAAGCTTCTCTTCGGATATTAGGCAGTAAAAGTTGTCAGAAATCAAATCAAATCTTTCCAAAAGATTTCCTCTAAAAAAACATAGTATTAAAATTAGGAATAATTAAAATACTCTTTAGGAACCTTGTTCCTAAGTTAGCGTCCTATCGTTCACATTTTGGGCTTGAGGTAGATTCTTTCTTTCATTTTTAAACGAAGACTATGAGGTTAATTTACTAAAGGCAAATTGATTGCAAGGGCAGTTGCACTCATTTTCCCCAGAGCTAAGTGAATACGGTGAAGTTTTGCTGATTTTCATCCAATCATGTCCAAACAAAAATGCATTTTTAAAACTTTTTTCCTTGCACCCAATTGGATATTCTTTACAAAGCAAAGCTTCAACACATTCATTAAGCTCTGGGGAAAATGAGTCCAACTACCTGCACCTTTCAGGTGGGAATAAGGAGGCATGCTCCAGACTCTCTGACAGAATTTACCACCTAGATTAGGTGCATAACAAAATATATACAGAGGAATTCAAAATAGCCCTAACAACACTTTTCTGGTGGTAGTTCCCTTAGGAACCAATTTCATAACAGAAAGCTAAATGTAAATGGGGATACGGGTGATGGCATTAACCCAAATATGGCAATGCCTGTATTTTGGAAATTACTTGTCACTGAAAGAGTGGAGTTTGATGGGGAACTGAAAGACTAGTTCCCCATCAGGTTCACTTTACTTTTTTTTTTTTTTAATATTACATTTTAAATAGAAGGTAAATTTTACTGTTGATTGACAATGCATGGAAGCGGGCAAATTTGAAAGCCGCTATTGGACTGAATTGCGGCTATGGGTCCACCCACTGCCATGCATTGTCAATCAAACATAAAGTGGGCCAAATTAGAGCTAGTCTGAACTAGAACTGTGACAGGTGCATGAATCAAGAGCAAGCATCAACACTTTCGATGCTGTGTTCTGAAGGAATTCTAAAGGGTGTTTACACCATTTTTTATGATTTCCCCCAACAGTCTGTTAATAGTATTATTTAATATTTGCTTTTACCTGTTGCATGCAAAATATGTAGTTTTAGTATGACAGCATGAATGTATTATGGCTCTTCACACCAGCAAGCCATGCTGATAGCACGGCTGGTGGTGTACTCCGGGAGTAAACAGAGGCGATGAGCTGAACCTGACACATCACGTTATTTCATTTTTTGTTAGAACTTTGTTGTAATGTCTCTAGTGAAATTTCATTAGGTTCTATTCACACAATGATGCGCCTCAACTTCCTGTGCTGAAAAAGGTGCTGTGTGATGTGGCAAAGCGGAAAAAAAAAAATATATATATATACATATATATATATATATATATAGTGAAGGAAATCAGTATTTGATCCCCCTCTGATTTTGAATGTTTGCCCATTCACAAAGAAATTTTCAGTCTAAAGATCGAATGGTAGGTGTATCTTAACACTGAGAGACAGAATAGCAACAAGAAAATTAAAAGAAATGAATGTCTAACAAATTATGCACTGATTTGCATGTTCATGAGGGAAATAAGTATTTGATCCCCTATCATTCAGCAGGATTTCTGGCTACCAGGTGGCTTTCATACAGGTAACAAGCTGAGATTAAAAGCAGTCTCTTAAAGTGAGTGCTCCTAATCTCATTTTGTTACCTGTAAAAAAGACACCTGTCCACAGGAACAATCAAACAATCAGAACTTATTTCCCTCATGAACATGCAAATCAGTGCATAATTTGTTAGACATGCATTTCTTTTGAATTTTGTGTTGCTATTCTGTCTCTCAGTGTTACAATACACCTACCATTCGATTTTTAAACTGATCATTTCTTTGTGAGTGGGCAGACATTCAAAATCAGCAGGGGATCAAATATTTATTTCCTACACTGTATATACATTTTTTTTTTAAAAACATAGTGTTAGATAGAATTTGATATATGATACTCTACACATAAATTAAGTGTTTACAGGACTCAAGGAAAGGAAAAAATCGTTGAGATTAGAGGCATCTTGAAGTATGAACACACGCAGCCCATGTAAAGCAACTGAGAATGTTCTTCGAGGGAATATTCATGGTCTGTTGCCTACAATTTCCAAATTTCTGAACATATTTTAAGTGCAAACTACCACTGTGCATTGAAATGACAAAATTCAATATACAGTAGTTATATATTTATTAAATATTGAGTACATGTAACTGTTTGTGTTTTTCATCTCAATTAAAATAAAATGTAAGGTTTTAGATATATCGCTCTGAGTCTGGGCTAGAATACAATCCTCTATAAGTCCCCTATGAGACAGGTCCAGGGGCGGACTGACAACTCATGGGGCCCCCGGGCAATAGGGGATCATGGGACCCCTGGGTCCCTGCCCAAACTCAAAAAAGCCTATGAAAAAGGTACCAGGGGCATCTCATGGGGACCCCTACTGACCCTGGGCCCTTGGGCAGTGCCCGAGTTTCCAAATGGTCAGTCTGTTCCTGGACAGGTCCTTTTATGTTTTAAGTTTATTGCAAGTTACTAAAATGTTAACAGCTGAACACATTACCATGTCTATGTATCCTATTAATGTATCAGGTATTGGTAAAGTGACCAGATATTAATGACAATTTTTGTCTTTAATGCTAAATCTAAATATATACATTGTAGTTAAGCATAATCCTGAAATACTGTACTTATGCTTTCAAGTACCTTTATCTGTGTGATCTGACCAGTAGGATCATGATGTACACCATGCAATGCAAAGGGGGTTACAAAGTTTTTTTTTTGCATGGGGGAGAACTTAATAAATAAGAAGAACTTGCCATGTAATGTAAAGATGGAAAGGAAACCTACAAAAAGTAGGCTACCATTATTGAATATTCTTTTTAAAAATGCTAGCTGCCTGGCTTGGCTCTGATCTGGAACAATTATGCAGATTAGGAGTTTTGACTTTCCTCTGTGGGCAGTGACCTTTAAAGTATTAAGGCCATAGACAGCCAGACAACTAGTATTTTTTAAAGGAGATCAGCAATGGCAGCCTTCACATTTCTCTCATTAACATTTTAATTTAAAATCTGCCATGCTTTCACTGTATCTATATGTGTAGCCTATTCTATTTATGTAAGTGGCTGAGTCCCTCCCTCTCCTCTTTAATACTAAGGAGCCTGTGACAAAAGCAAATTCATTTATTCATAATTGCACCCATATTTAATCCACAATCCCTCAGAACCACCATAGTCTCCAACAACTAGAACATCTTTCATACTTACTGTCAAAACACTTCTCAAATAGGGACAAACTCTACCACCTTTTCTTTATATCCTCTTCTTTTCAAAAATTAGCATAGTTAAGAATATTAATTGCTCAATCTTGTGAATAATTAAACTATGTTTCTACAATACTAATGAAGTTATATAGTTTTTCAAAAACCAAAACTTCAAGTTATCAAATTTTAATTACAAGGATACTGCCATTTGTAAAAAAAATAAATAAAAAAAGCTTGAAATGGCTGATAGATTTTGTATGCAGTATTACTTTTATTATGCAAAATGAGCCCCAAACTTCCATGCTTTTTTTTTTGGTAACAAAGGGAAATATTTACATTTGCCCTCCTTCTATTATCATTATCTATTTTACCCTTTGGTAATGTGTGGCTTCTATCTAACCTATTTGCACCATTACTTTCTAACTTGATTAAGCCTAGTCTGAAGTAATAGTAAAACTAGTAAAAAAAAAAGAGCTTATACTTACATTCTTTGTGCATAAATATTGCACACAAAGGTTGCTTTCCCCTGGTATTGCAGACCCTGCTGGTGCTGATGGCTCCTCCCTCCTATGGGGTGCCTCCTGTAGCAGGCCAGGTGTTAGGGAGGCACACCAATAAGCCATGCCCCTACTCCCTCTTCACAGGCAATTGATTGACAGCAACAGATACCTATGGCTCTCCTGTGGAGTGGTAATATGAAACCAGGTAAGTGTCCAGGGACAGAGGGGGATATTACAGACGGAGCCTCCCCCGTGACATCATCGTGTACAGTTTTACTGGAAGTTGAAGCTAACTGTGACGATTTGGTGAATATGATGATATGTATATGCTTTTTGATGTCTGTAAGTGCGGTTTTTGCAAATTAAATTGTGTTTTATGATATCTGCACTATGAGAGGTGTCTGTCTCTTTGTTTTAACATGATTGTACCAGCCTCTTTTATATTCACCTTCAATCTGAGGAGTAGTGCTGGTCATTAGCATTTGGATTGGAGAGGAGAGTTGCCACTGTGATTTAGCAATTTGAATGTTTACAGACCACACTTGCCTTCTCTGTGGTGTTGGGTGACACTGGGAGGAAAGAGAGAAGATTTTGGAGTGTTCCTCTTAAAGGGGACTGTTACACTAATTTAACTGAGGACTATTTCTTTACTGTTGACTATTTTTTCACTTGGGTCTTTTTATTACTACAAATATTCTACTGTTTTTTTTTCTAATATAATATTTTTGACGTATTGTCTTGCATTTATTTCCTTTTTTTATTTTTTTTTTTTTTTAAATGTTATAGCTCAACACTTATTATTCAGAGATATGGCAGGTACTGGACCATTTTTTAACTTAATGCAGAGAATACATTAAGGTAAACACTTTTTAGACTTTAGTACCACTTTAAATCTCTCCAGCTAGCCCAAGGGTATTTCACACTTTTAGGTACAAACCGTCTTTAGCATATGTTGAATGTCATGAAAAGTCATATTGGTGCCAGGGGCGGACTGACAACTCATGGGGCCCCCGGGCAATACGGGATCATGGGGCCCCTGTGTCCTTGCCCAAACTCAAAAAAGCCTATGATAAAGGTACCATGGGCATCTCATGGGGCCCCCTACTGACCCTGGGCCCTCAGGCAGTGCCCGAGTTTCCAAATGGTCAGTCCGCCCCTGATTGGTGCTATAGGAGACCAAAAAAATAGACTTGAGCTGTGCACTTAGCTGTTTAGATTTCCACTGTTTTTCCTGTGTCTTGGAGGTCACAGGCAAAATTTCATTACAGAATAATTATAAAATTGGGACCAACCAACTAACTGGTATACAGCCAGGACAGATTGGTCAACCAGCCCCTTATCTACTCTGTCTACCTGGTTCCATATACGCTGAGCTCTTTTTAGGCATTTCCAGGTGTTTTTATTTGAGCATATCTATGATTGTATATGAATATTTTAGAGGCATATTACAAGCATTTTACATATGTATTGAAGATTCAGACATTTTAGTTTTAGCCAATGGAAAGCACTAGAGGAAACCAGTTCTTACAGACTAAAAAACATCTGAAATACACTTGAAAAAATACTCAAACACACTTAATTTGAGCATTTACAAGTGATTTAATTTAAGTCTATGTGGCCAAAAACAACCAAAGCTTACAATTTTAAAAAATTAAAATAGTTAACATGTTATACGTACCTGCTCTGTGCAATGGTTTTGCATAGGGCAGCCCTGATCCTCCTCTTATGGGGTCCCCCGACAACACTCCTGGATTCTCCTCTTCTTTGTGTGACACCATAGGAAGCCGCTTCCTATGGTGGCACACTTGCAGCCTCAGCCCCAAGCCCTGCTATCTGTATCTATTAACACAGACAGGGGGGCTCGGCCCCCGCCCCCACCACCGATTCCTTGTCATAACATTTGGTTGATAGGAATGGCAGCCAGTGGCTCCCGCTGCTATCAATCTGACAAAACGTAGAGCTCTCAATTTTGCATACTTGATCTTAGTCAATGACCTATACCCATATTAGAAAAAATGCCTTTAAAAAGTGACAGAGAAACAAAACAATTTTATCTCAAGGGGATTATGTACTCCAAGCACCTCTCAGGTGTACTTACCTTTACTACTTATCAAAGAAAAACGCAAACAAAAAATGGCTATTATTTAATCAATTCATGGGGAACGTTATAATAAAACTCATTTAGGCTTTCCAGATCAAATAAATGAAGCATTAGGTGAGTGGTTTCATGTAAAGCATATGAATGCCAAGTAATGTGTAAGAGTAAAACTTGCAAGTATTTCCAGAGGTACTACACTCACTTCTTATATTCATTTTGCTTTTTATGCCCTCTTACCTTTTATGCTGGGCTGTCCTCAGTTAACATACTCACACATCCAGCAAATCCAGCATTGCCCTACTGTAATCCTCTGCTCTGCCAGGTTCAGTACTGTCATTTTCCTGTCTGATGTCATTGGGAGCCAGTAGTGCTTTCCTGGTTCTTGCAGCCAGCCCTTTGATGATGCACTACCTGGTCAAACCTCCTCCAGCAATTGAAGATAATGCCTTCTGTGATATCTATTGTGGACAGCCCCAGAGTTTTCAAGAGGACAGGACACATCATTCTTGCCTAGGTGAGAATGAAACTAAGGGGCAACATAGAGTGAACAAATAAAAAAAAGGTAAATTAAAAATTCAAATTGTTAGCTTTTAAAGTTTGTGGAAGGGGAGGGATTGCAATAGTGCAAGCCTCTTGTTTGGAGCGAATGACCACTTTTAGCATCATCCAGGGTGAATATATATTTAGAAGAGAAAATGGGGCGACCAACAAGTGGTAGGAGGTCATTACCCAACTTATACCATAGTGCCACGTCCCTATTAAATAGTAATAGAGAAAAATATATTGAGTGGACTTTTTAGGCACAAAAACTTGGTACACAAAAGATAAAATCAATGTTCTTTTATTCACATATCACCTCTACAATATGTCTTGTATATAGTTAAAATTACATTGTACACTTAAACTACAGCTGATTTCCCACAACCAGCCAACCATAACAGACTGATTCCAACAAGGGTGTTGAGTACAGCTGGTGAGGACAGAATATTCCGTTCAAAAGGTGGGTAATATTCAAGCTGTGCAACAGACGCCCGACATGTGTTGCGACTGAAGTCGCTTCTTCAGGAGCTAGCAATGCATCTGAGAATGATAAACTTGAACAATATGCATCTATTCAGGCTGCATGCTTGGATAAGGGTCTGGTATGGATTTTTTGTGGGGGACCCATACCAGACCAGAAGGACTTGGTATAGATGGAGAGGGTTCCCCATGCCGTTTTTTAAATTATTTTTTAATTGCTGGCATTTTTTTTTTTTACATTCAGCTGATAGCTGATGACTCACAGGTTGTTAAGGACTCCATGGCCACCCTTTCCTTAGCAACCCATGACAGTACTGACAGATACCAGTACATACCGCATGCCTGGACCACTACTTAATTATCATATGCATTTAATTATTTATTTCCTGTTGTAAATTGACTTTAAGGTCTTTTTATGCAGTATTTACCGAATGTTTTTGCTATTTTTGGTAAATACCGAATACTAGCAATAGTGAATTGACATTTTCAGTATCGCATGCGATATGTGGTCATGTGACTGACTTAACTCATGCAATAAGCTTTAGTGAACTGTGCCCATTACTCTGTTTTATGAGGATAGATACAGAAAGACTAGGAAAGAAAGGAGAAAGAAAATGCGATAGTAAGAACTAGAGCTAATAAGAGCGTGATGATTATAATGCATGTGTTTTTTTATTTCTTAATTAATCACTTAAACACTTTATATAATAAAGCAACATAATTATGTCACCTGTTTTTTTCAAGCAGTCATTTAAAAAAATGGTATTCACAGTTTTCAAAAGTGGCATTTTCTGAGTTCACCATTATTTTCCCAATCTTGGAAACAGCTGGCATTGAAATGTGAATACATTATCTGCATCACTGATACGGAATAGTTACAGATGGAGCTTAGGGGATTGAAGCATTTTTACAACAGAGCATGCAACAATTTGGACTGTAACACGGCATTTAAACCTTTTTGACAATTTTGTCATAAAAAAGTACCCAATGCAGTGCACACATTGACATGCTGTCAAACTTTGTGAAGAGGTAGAAAAATACTTTGTATGTCTTTCAGACATATTCAGAATATGGAGCTCAGCCTAAATAATGGACACAAAGTAGCTGGAAATGCTACAGAATATAACATAGAATCTTTAATATAATTTTAAAATGAAACTGTTTGGAGGTCAATTTTATTTCACGTTTTTAACTATATGACTTTTAAAATGATTGTTTATATCTATTATTTTTTCTTTATAAAATCTGTTACAAGTAAACCTTATACCTGATAAAGGATTTCCAAAAGTACTCTGGGTTAGCTACAGGGTTAGTTACAGAAACAGCAAAGCAGACATAGATTGCTTCATTTGTCTGACTGAAACGTCAGATTAAGGCTGACCATACATTATACAATTTTCTTGTAGAATTTTCCTTTAGATTTACCAAAACCATATAATACGAAGTCAAACCTAAACATTTTCAATATGTATGCAATCAGGCAGGCCCTTGCACTACATAGTTGAAGGTAAATCTAAAGGAACAAACAAACGGCAACTGCCCCAACC
Source organism: Staurois parvus (assembly GCF_062004578.1). Lineage (NCBI taxonomy): Eukaryota > Metazoa > Chordata > Amphibia > Anura > Ranidae > Staurois > Staurois parvus. The sequence goes on along the minus strand of NW_028317815.1, from coordinate 1,692,266 downwards.
TACAACTGGCCTTTACAGCATGGAGTACATGGAAGCAAGCATGTCAAACAACAACAAAGAAAAATTCTCATCTCAACTTGCCAACCAGTCTGCAACCAACTGAGTTCTCCTGTCTAACAGGTCACATTAAAAATGGGTTAGGTTTGCACACATTTGCAAATAGATTCATAAGCTGCGGAGCCACGTCACGGCACCCCAGTATTTTAAAATTACTAACTATAAATTTTTAGAGCCACATAGAAGAAGCACATGTATAATAATGGATCAATTGAGGGGAGGTAAGCCGGGAGGGAGCCCACCTCTTCTTAAAGGCACAGGGATGCACTGCACACCCAGCATTTAGCACAATGGCAGCAAAGGTGTCCAGTGTGCCCCCTCACCAATATATCAACAGTACAAACAAACAGCAACTGCCCAAACCTATAACTGGCCTTTGCTGCAAGGAGCACGTGGAAAGGCAACGCATGTCAAACAACAACAAAGAAAAATTCCCAGCTCAACTTACCAACCAGCCTGCAATCAACCACATTATCCTGTCTAACAGTTCACATTAAAAACAGAGGTTTAGTTTTCACACATTTGCAAATACATATACCTTTTTTAAATTACATTTTTCTTTTTTTTTTACATACTGTAACCAGAGCAATACAGTGTTACCATAGTAACACTGTACTACTCTGGGGAGGTGATCAGTAATTTTTTTTTTCACATTATAATCGCTTGTAAGTGAATATCACTGTTATAAACAATCATTTTCACTGAATGAAATCCATTCATTATGGATTGTTGTGCCACAGCTAATCACATGATACAGATGGGCTGTGATTAGCCCTCTCTGTACACAATGAATGACATGAATGGAAGCCATCCATTTCTGGGGAGGACATCATATGAAATCCGCCCTGAATGGCAGAAGTCCTGCCTGGCTGTCAATTGTCTATAGACTGAGTGAGAAACAGTTAATTTGCCATTTTTCTGCAAACCAGACAGTGATACCACTTTATACGTAAATAGAAAGCTTCATTATATTAATATGCAACGTTTCATATTTACTTACCAGAGAAAAAAAAGAAAAAAAAAGGGTCCTGAATCATGATCATAATAAACAAAGAACAAAAATATGCTAAAACCCACTCTAAATTCCCTTTAAAAGATGTAATAAAAAATAGCATGTCTAACCAGGATATCTGTTGAACTTAGCACAGCTTGTTGCATACATTTATGTAAAAAATCAATATAAAAAAAATTGGCGAATAATTTCAGGTTTGGCAAAGGTATATAGTATGCGGACTATGAAAGTTTCTTTTGCACAGCTATCTTATTCCTTTCAACTCATTCCTCTGATCTTAAATATTGTTTTGAACTCCTTTCTCTGTGATCTTCTGTCCTTACCTCCTATAATTCAATACTCTGAAAGAGAGCACAGACACAATTAGCCATAGTTTGCTTATTAACCACCCAGTCTTTGTCCTTCTTCGCACCTAATTCTTTTGTTACATCTCCGGAACATTTAACATAGTTTGATTGCACATTTTCTCTTGACCTTGTCATTCTTTTCTCATCCATCCAATCCATATAACATTTATTTTAACCTTGACTGAGCTTCAAGCAGGGCTGGGCAGCAGGGGGTCTGGCTGCAGAAAAAAGTTTATACTGGGGTTTTTTATTGCAATAAAAAAAGAAACAAAAAATATGTCGAAGAGTATAGGTGCGAGGGGGGAGGGTGATTTTCAGTATTTTTTCCCTGTTCATATGATTAGCTAAATACGCTATGTATTGCAATGGAACTATTTGCATTATGTTTTTTTGAACCATCTACTAGCCAAATTAGCCAGCTGATTTATTTGAAGACAATACTAACACAGTTGGGAGAAGAGGTTTATGAATTCTTTGGTGGATTTCTGCACGGTCATCTCCTAAAATATGGTTTAGTGTGATCTTCAAATAAGTTACAGTAATAGCTCAACTAGATGATACTAATGATCTACAAAACGTTTCATGTATTTTTTGAATGATCACATTAATACCATATTCACAGTTGAGGCTGAAGAATTGTAGGCACCTTTGTTCTTAGTAGCTGTGAGAACCTTTTTAGCTTCAATAAACTCTATCAAACACTCCCTATAGCTGCTGATAAGTGCTACAGAGTCAGAATGAGCAAATTTAGAACGTTGGTATTTCTAGGATTGCTTGCATAGACAGCTGTGTTCAAAACATGTCACAGCATTTTAGTTGTGCAGCCGACAGCATCTTTAACAACCAGTGACAAGGATGTGAGTCCTAGACCAGACTGCATTGCTCATCTGCAGGGAGGTTCAGGAACAGACTGTCTGATAGGAGTGCATGAACAATAGAGTAGCTGAACAAAATTACAAATGTTCCAGCAGGTAAAAAAAGTATCTATATATGTATTGTATCTGTATATTTGGGCCCTTCTATGCGGCCTAATGGAGCTAAGGGCGTAAGTCTCTCTGCCCTTTGTGCTCCAAATGGGTCCGATTGTCCCGTGTTGGCGGTGGTCTCCAATATGGCGCCCACCAGACTTCCGGAGACCTTTGGAGCTGGATGTGACGCTAGTGAGCAAGACACGGCCGAGCCTGCGCACTTGGTTTGAACACCAGGAACCACACTATGGGCGCCATCTTCCCCTGGATGGATGCACATCTATAGATGGGAGGAGAAACACACACATTAAAACCTCTGTGCAACTATATAAGGCCCCAAGCTTTGCATATTGGAGGCAGCTGTCAAATTGTGTTCAGTCCCCGGGAGAACTACATGTACCACATCTGTTCTCGACTCTCTGATGGGTTACAGTCTGAATGCCAGATTTCTGAGGTTGAATTACCACAGCATCATGTTTCTATATGTTCATGTTGAAGTTAAAGAATGTAAGTGACCATTCTGAATATTTAAGAAATAAGTTCTATGGTCAAAATGTTTAATTGGCTACTTTATCTTTATTGATAGTAAATTCTAAATGAGGGGGATAATACATTTGGCTTACATGTTTACTGATTATACATATGTCCATGTGTTATACATTATGGACATGTAGTTAACTTTTGGTCCCTATTATATGAACAAAAGAGATAGCATTCCCTCAGATATTTCTGGATGTCCAATATCATATTCCTGGGACATTAATGTAAAAGACACCTTATTAATTGATATGTTTTATTACTACAGTACTCTTCAATGTGGCACATGTGGTTCTTGCATGCCAAGTGATGATCTCATCCTACATATGGGGGGGGGGGCTCATTCTCCAAAAACATTCTCAGTTTATTTCTTGTGGTATACAAACTTGTAAAGTTGGTTTTCCAATTCTTGGATTAGAAATAATATGCACAAAAAGTGTAACTATTTACAACTGGTGTTGTAGAGCGGAATCCCTTCCCTGAGGAAGAATCTGCATTAAAATATTCGAAACGTGTTGGATATAGGCTGAATGCACTTGTAGTTCCCTCAAATGAGGTTGCAAGATGAATATCAGCTTCAAGAGATATATCGCTAATTTTTCTATGCAATAATTACTAATACATGGATGTTGCGCTAATTGTCTAAGATCTCCTGCATTGTAAAGTGCAGGCGGGATTTGGATATATATTGCTACCATAGTGTCTGACATCCAAGCCGCTCCGTGAGGACGTCATTTGTGACGAAATGCGTAGGACGGAGCCTGGATGTCGTGACGTCAGGACGTTCCCTGCTGTCTAGCGAAGGTATCCGTGGTAAGCGGGTTTTGCTCGCTGATTGCAATCTGATGGTATTGCTGACTGCCTATTATGCTGGTGTCAGGGTGACACCTTATTTGTGAGTGTTTTACTTACTTTCGATTAAATATGATGTTTTAAACTCGCTGCACCATCATCCTTTTTCTTTATTCCTGAGTGTGGCTCCTTGACTAGGACTGGAGGATACGTTTAATAAAAGGTTCCCAGGTGCTGGTTTGATGCTTCTGTTGCAGAGTATTGCTCCCAATCTTGGATATCCCTCTTCAAAACAGAGTATTGATTTTGCCACCTGGATACTTCACTGCTCCCAGAGAAACAGTATTTATGGTTTTAATTAATCAGCAAAAAGCTCTGGTGAGTTTATTTATTTCTTCTGGTGGTGGATTATGATCACAATTATACAAACTATATATTTTTTGCACCAATTTTGAAGTGATTTTGAAAAAAAAATTTTTGTGCACTAATTTTGAAGTGACTTTATTTATGTGGACTTTTTGATTATAGATGTATATTTAGTAATTCACAGCGCATTCCTATTTTTTTTTGTTGGTATTAGTCACCTTGATTGAGGTTTTAGGTTTGCTGCGGTTTTTGTATTTATTTAAATTAATTTTTGGCACTTTTTCTTTTTTTTTTTTTGAATAATTACTAATAGTGTCAAGAAAATATGCTTTCAAGAATTGTTATACTTTATGTGTACTGATGTGCCAAATAAAATGTCAAATTTTCTGTAAAAAAATTGTCTGATTTATATATTTTAAGGTTGCATTAAAAAGCCCACCAAATATAAGGTATAAATCTCTGTGTATCTGTATATTTAGTTGTAGATTTCAGTTTGTAAAGGATAAGTTACCCTTTTGGAGCATGTTACATGTTACACCCACATGGGTTAGCGGTGGTTCTCCTCCTTTACTTTTTAAAAACAGAGCAGCAGTGTGGGGCTCCGCCCACACATTCACATAATTCATTCATATGGATCTGTGAATGAATAAACTACAAGTCTCATCTTCCACTGCGGCAGATAGCTTATAGTTCTCACTGAACTGTGAGGGTGGTGATACGTTACCTTGTAGTTCATTCACAAGCTTTTAAACTGACAGCAAGTATTGAAATTGGAGCTGAAAACTGTAGGACTGGCCTGCAGGAGTCTGATATTGCACTTGCGATCCAGTGATCACGAGTGCAATGCTTTGCAGGCGCCTGCCAGAAAAAAATAAATGCACAATTTTTTTTCTGCATCTATTTATTAGAATTATAACACTTTATATATAGAATAAAATAGAACTTTGTTTTCATTATTTATATTATTATTGGTTAAAAATAATAAATGTCCTGACTATTAATATTATTGTTATTATTATTATTATATTATGATTGCTTTTCTATATGGTATACTATGAGTCAAAATAATTTAAAGCATATACTTGACATCAGAGATCAGAATTATGTACTGTACAATAGGAAGACACTGTAAAGTTTGCTTTTACTCTTTAAAATCACGCTACCTTTAACGATTAATCAGTAAAGAAAAATCAGCAGTTTTAGTGCTCTTTATTTAAATGTCTGATGCCTCTGCAGAAAACTGCATAGAAGCTTCAAGAGACATAAAGCTCTCTACACTTTTCTCTACCTGGACACTGCAGATGATTATTCAACATGGCTGAGCCCAGGGTGAATTCAGTATTACACTATAACATTAATTCGGATACTGACAAGCTTAGTGGAAACATGTCTTCATCTATTATTGAACTAAGGCATCTCCAAGCGCTGCTTTGTTTATGACTGATTCCCTTCTGATTTTTATTTCATTGTATTTTTTTTATTGCAAATGCTGCATAATGATCCAGGAACTTGGAACAGAATGTAACATCATAAATTTGATTTACAATTGATAATAAGATGCCTACAATGCTAGGTGTATGCATGATAGTTTGAAATATGTAGAAATATAAACATGCTTTTTCCGACTCACATATCACACTGTTCCATGCAGAAAAGCTCCCAGTCTCTCCCATTGTGCTGATTTAATTTATTGTGAAATTGTCAGGCAAAGCACGGCACCGGCTACAATTGAAAATGCATTATATTGATTTGGTGACATAATATAGCTCGAGTTACTAATACTAGAGGATACTGGCACTGAATTCGGGAGGTTTTTATAAAGTTAATTCCTCAGAAGTTAATTCCTAAGAAGTTAATTCTTAAACCTTTTATGTTTCCTAATCTGGATATCCCTGAGCTGTGAAAACACTAAGAAGCTGATGGCTTTCAAAGAGTATAAGCTTTTTGGAGATTGGGTATTTTGCATTAAATGCCAACTAGGGATCAAAGTCCATTGCAAAACATTCTCTGTAACTTTGTAAACAGAATAAATACATTTTGAATGTACTTTTTTTATTTTGCATTTCGTTGGCAAAGCATTTTCATTGTTGCACTTGTACCTGAATATTATATTGTTGTACATTGTAGCAGCTACACAGTTAGTAATGGTATGTAAACACTAATGTAGGTATGGAACACATGGCTTCAAGAACTAGAGCTTGGAGGGGGGACCCAACTTGGATAAATAGCCAGCCTATGGTAAGGTGGCCAAAAGAAAAGCCTGCTTTTAAAGCACTACACAGTAAAATATATCTCCTAAAGTGACCATAAAGCCTCTAAAAAAAACTATAGGAAGTTTCTTGCAATAGAATAGCTTTTATAATAATTTATCTTACCTTTCTTCCATCCCAGCACTGTAGCCTCCTTCAAACTTTTTTCAGACAGCAGTTTCTGAAGTAGGATGCCTGTGCCTCCTGTGTCTTCTGCTGTGCCCTGTGTTTTTAACTTCATAACTTCAAACTCTAAGTCACTGCAATATTCTGTAGTGAGATAGGGTCTGGAATATGGAACCATGGTTTTCGGCAGCGGACACAGACATCCAAAACTCCTAGAAGTGTTTAATGTTGAAGAGTCTGATGGAGGGTAGAGGTAAAGTTGGAGACATGGATTTCTTTAGAGGCTGACAGGGTTACCTTAAAACAAAAAGTACTTGCTCATTTGACACTAATGTATACTTTTAATTACTGTGAAGTAAAAATAAATCCAGCATATCTTCATATATGACAGAATCAGTAACAACTCAAACACGTTCTATTGTACTTTGGCATTCACCTCTGAATGCTGTCCTTTTTCTTTTATGATTCAGTTTCCTTTGTCTGAATAACTACTTATCCCTAAATGTAACCCAAGAACACTCCATACCTATACCGATATGATTAAAATAACTCCAGCACCAAAATGCATGTTATTCTACCACTAAATGTTATAACTTAGTTTAGATTGGGTCTAAGCACGAATATAAATTTGAATGGCAAATAGGCTCAAATTGTGTTTTCGAGTATGCTCATGAAGTTAAAGGAGAATTTTTGGTGTTAGATTGTGTTACGTGATTAAGTGTAATATAAAAACATGGTTCAATAAAGCTTTGAAACCCCAAACAAGAAAACAAACAAGAATAAACTTAATTTAGATTACAAACATTAAATCTGGAGTTTATTTTTTTGTTTTAATTTTAGAGGGACCCAACACTGTTTTTTAATTTAAAATTCTTATTTTTTTATGTTTTTTTTTAAACTGGCATGCTGTCCCTTTAAGAGAAAATAACAGTGTGGGTTTCCCTAGAAATTTAATGAAAAACCCTTATCCAGGTACCAAGCCTGTCTGTCAGAGCTTTCTTGCCTTGCAATGCACCTTGTTCCATGTTGAGAGGACAACGGCTCCACCCTCACATCCTTTTTGTAAGGGGACTTAATATAAAATGAAAGCCCCCTTTATAACAAGTAGACCCCAGTAGACCTTCTCCACATATGGTATTGAGTATGGGGTGCACAGTACCTCTTGGTATTCATTAATTTGAAAAAAAAAAACCACATTTTTAAAAAAGTCATTTATTGAAATTAATAATGTCCTACAATGTAAATCCAACATCAATGACATCATCCAATAATGTAGATGTAGCTGTATAGATAAAAGGCAGTTTGTGGCAGGAGCGCTATCACAACAAAATGACAGACCCATGGCCGACTTTGTAAACAAAGTGATTGGGCATCCTGGATGATCTAGTTGATTAAATATGGAGTGTGAGGTGTCTGTGTTAAAACAAAAGTTAGTCAGGATTTTATCATATCATTTAGCAGTGGTAGCACTACCAATGCTAAATAACAGACATCCAGCTGATGTTTTTTTTTACAAACATCATCCAGGGGTTTTCTCATTAGCTGAACTGCAAACAGACTATGTTCTAAGCTCACCCTTGATGTCCAACAAATGACCCCCACCAGTCTCCAAATATTTTTTTATTGGTAAGATATGTGCTGATTGCTATTGCAGGCTGACATTTTATATTCCATCTTTAAAGACTTCATGCTTATAATCTGTCCTCTACTGTGCCCAATCAATTCATTCAATAAAGCAAAAATCAGAGCATAAAAGGCATGTTGACTTTCTACGTCCCAAGAGATAAAGTCGTATGCATTTCGCTGCATTGATTGTCACAGGACACATAATACCCAAGCTATCAATTTCACAAAGTCCCTTTGCAAGAAAAAGAGATTATTCAATGACTCAATTTCTTACATAACTTCATACAATCTGCAAACACAGAGACATTCTTTTCTATCCCCACGTCTGTGTCATTTTTAATTCAATTAAATACAAGCAGTCCCAAGACAGAACTCCTTGATAAAATGCTAACAATCATTCTGAATTCCAAGTTTAATCCATTGTGAATCATGTTATATTTCCAGTGTGTTAGCATTAATGTGTAATAACTCCTTCATCTCCAAAGGTATTGTGTGCTTATGTCCCTGGGAGATGTAGAGCACAACACAGTTAATACTGTGCACTAAAGTTTCCCACAGATGTAGCTTTGAACATGGACATTTCTTCATTGATTCTGCAGGTACTAGGAACACATAAGTCCATTTTAAAAATTCATTGTGAGCATATTTACTAGCTCTAAAAAAAAAGAACTAAGAAAACATGAAATACATCCAAAGGCTCCGATGTAGCTGTCTAAACAGGGCTCAAATACAACTATGTGATGAAAAAGCCTCATAAATTCAAATAAAAAAACAACAACTTTCCTGAGTCAGCCAAATTTTCCATTTGTGTCTCACCCCCCCCCCCTTCCCCATTCCCAGACACTGCAGCCAAAGGTGGGAGAATTTCTGCTAATCCAAAAAGTAGCAGGCAGGACTAGGTGTGGTCAGCTGGTATGGTTCAGCAATGATAATACTGCAACATCTTCTCATCCTACTGTATTGCACATAGCCACATCCTAAAGCAGGCCATAGGTTACAGGAAAGAAAATCACTCGATTCCCCCATCAACACAGTCGGTGTTGATGGGGGAATCCCTCCCCCAGTTTAGAGAACACAATGATTACTGCCTTAGCTATAGCCGTTTGGGAGCTTTTGCCGCTTGCAAAAATTGCATGCTAAAAAACTGACATGCTGGCTATACTCAAGTTGATTGATGGATGATCGATCGATCGATCGATTGGGTACAATTAGCCTGCCCATAGATAGATGGAATCTCAGCCAGTCCCTGCTGAACCAGCCAAAATTTGATCTATTTATGGCCAGCTTAAATGAGCGGCAGTGACTTCAGTAGCAGTGCAGCAGGGTTGTCCCCATTGACAGGAGCTGCATTAGGTGGATTTACTCTCAGGATCAACCAGTATTTTTAAGACTTTGCAGGGGGACTATTTTTTGATAGTTATACTTCATGTGCTAACTTCCATTATGGAAAAATGTCTCTTGCTTGGAAATGAGGCCAAGAGAAGCTTAATTACTGGGTGGCAACTCTGGCCAGATCAACACATAAGAGTAACAGATTTTAAAAGAAAAAAAAACTATGCACTGAAGCCAAGGGGGACTTATGAAAGGAACCAATGGGGTGAGCTAATGTTTAAAGGGACTGAGAGGAAGCTCTATAAATTACAGATTTATTGAAATGAAGAAGACTGGCTTCCATGGAATTTCATATTCAGGATTTAAATAGCACCTTTCTAAACAGTTTTATAAGACACAATCTATTACTAAAACTCCACAATCTCTCCTCCCTCTGATCCAATTTTTTAATGATGTTTGCAAATATGACTAAAAGGAATTTACTTTTAAACTGTGGCTGTATTATAATGGTGTATCTCTATGGAAAAATGCTGCAGAAAGTAGTTGTTTTAGAGCTTTGTAATTTGTTTATGCAATTTTAAGAAACCAAAAGGTTGTTTCTACACAAACTTGACTTTATAAAAATGGGGCAGAAAACAGAAGTGGCAGTACAGAGATGCACTAATATAAAACAGTCAAGGTTCAAAATAACTTTTTGCTGTTTTATGCATAATTTCTGAAAACACGTTGACTTCTTGCTGGTGGAATATTCACACATTTAAATTGTATGTATAGCCATGACATTTTTTTTATTTTTGGATAGAGTAAGGAAGGTTTAAAACCCCTTTCAGTTTATTTTTTTGCTGTCTGTGTCTAAATAGGGAGACTTCCATTTACTTCCTGCCCTGGAAATGCAAGAGGAAGTGAAAGGAAATCTCTCTAAACTGAGTGAAATCCCCTCTTAGACAGTTGTTAGTGGACCAGCTGTCCTCTCGCCTTTTTGTACTGGTGAAAAGTCTAAAACTCTGAAATTCCCATCACTTCTTTTACTGGAAACAATGGTCACCAGGAAAAACAGAGAAGGTAAACACAAACTGCAGTAAAAACCAACAGAGAATCTAACCCTTCCATTGTCTAGCCACATTCAGAAAAAAAATGGCTATAGATACACTTTAAGTAACGCAATCATTAAAAAAAAAAAACAGTGGAAGAGGGGTCGCAGGGTTTTATGAAAGATTGTTACCTGTAAAACTAAGGATAACAAATCCTGAGGACTTCTTCGAAGATGTATTTGTCCTAGATTGTAAGCTCTAATGAGCAGGGTCCTCTGATTCCTCCTGTATTCAATTGTATTGTAACTGTACTGTCTGCTTTCGTGTTGTAAAGCCATTGCGCAAACTGTTGGTGCTAAATCAATCCTGTATAATAATAATAACAATAATTTGTAAATAGCCTAGGCTTCTCATGACCTGGAAGTGCAGGGGATTTGATTTTTGTATTTACCTTTACAATGTACAATATTTCCAAGGAATCTTTTGCATTGAAGGCAACTGTGCATGCCTTTTGGTCTGCTTGAGTTAACTCTTAGCTGTATGTTACCCAGATGGCTTCAAAAGCGTGAGGGGCTGCTTTTTAGAAATGGAAAACTGCAATATAATAAGATACAATGAGTTGGCAGTGTGACCCAGAGAAACAGTGTAGTGCCATATTTGATCAATAGGTGATCAATTCAAAGAAGTGTTACTGCTAAAAAAAAGGGTTCTGCCATTGTTATCAATTCTAAGAGCCTACTTAAACTATTGCTATTAATGATTTCTGTAAGTACTAAACAACACATGTGAAAAGATTTCTTGCCAAAGAGAAAGCTGAACTGATTTCATTTCAGAAAATAAAGTGAAACTGATTATTTTCAAGAGAACTACAGCATGTGTGCTCACTTCTGTACTCACCAGCCAATCTATCTGTTAAAAACAATAATTAACTCAAGCATACAGTGGGGCTAAAAAGTATTTAGTCAGCCACCAATTGTGCAAGTTCTCCCACTTAAAAAGATGAGAGAGGCCTGTAATTGGCATCATAGGTAGACCTCAACTATGAGAGACAAAATGAAAAAAAAAATCCAGACCATCACATTGGTTGATTTGGAAAGAATTTATTTGCAAACTATGTTGGAAAATAAGTGTTTGGTCAATATCAAAAGTTCATCTCAATACTTAATACTGTTATATATCCTTTGTTGGCAATGACAGAGGTCAAAGGTCACAAGTAGAGATGAGCGAATCGAACCAGGCGAACCGGAATTCGAGTCGAATTTCAGGAAATATTCGATTCGCGCCGAATCCGAAATTTTGCCTACTTCGGGTGCGCGAATCGAACATTTCCCGATCAGCCGGCAAAAGTGTCCCTGCAGTGAGCTCCGCTATTTCTGACAGTTCTCTGACAGAAGGAACACATGTTTAGCGGATGAAACATTGTATCTATTAGTTTCCATTTAGGATACAGATGTTTCAACCGCTGTACATGTGAAGAAGCTGTCAGAGAACTGTCAGAAATAGAGGAACTCTGCACATACACTTTTTGCCGGCTTGGAATTATTCTTCTTTTCATCCTACTTCTTCTTCTTCTTCTTCTTCATCCTCATCCTCATCCTCTTCTTCTGAGGATGAGGATGAAGAAGAAGAAGAAGAAGAAGAAGAAGTAGGATGAAAAGAAGAATAATTCCAAGCCGGCAAAAAGTGTATGTGCAGAGTTCCTCTATTCTGCAGATACATTTAGAGGAGCTCTGCAGATACACTTAGAGGAGCTCTGCACATACACTTTTTGCCGGCTTGGAATTAATCTTATTTTCATCCTACTTCTTCTTCTTCTTCTTCATCCTCATCCTCATCCTCAGAAGAAGAAGAAGAGGATGAGGATGAAGAAGAAGAAGAAGAAGTAGGATGAAAATAAGAATAATTCCAAGCCGGCAAAAAGTGTATGTGCAGAGTTCCTCTATTCTGCAGATACACTTAGAGGAGCTCTGCACATACACTTAGAGGAGCTCTGCACATACACTTTTTGCCGGCTTGGAATTAATCTTATTTTCATCCTACTTCTTCTTCTTCATCCTCATCCTCATCCTCAGAAGAAGAAGAAGAGGATGAGGATGAAGAAGAAGAAGAAGTAGGATGAAAATAAGAATAATTCCAAGCCGGCAAAAAGTGTATGTGCAGAGCTCCTCTAAGTGTATCTGCAGAGCTCCTCTAAGTGTATCTGCAGAATAGAGGAACTCTGCACATACACTTTTTGCCGGAAACCGCTGTATGGAGGGAATGTCCCATAACTGTCAGAAATAGACAGAAATAGACTCCATAAATGACATTCTGCGCTGCAGATACACTTTTTGCCGGCTTGGAATTAATCTTATTTTCATCCTACTTCTTCTTCATCCTCATCCTCATAAGAAGAAGAAGAAGTAGGATGAAAATAAGAATAATTCCAAGCCGGCAAAAAGTGTATCTGCAGCGCTCCTCTAAGTGTATCTGCAGAATGTCATTTATGGAAAAGAATAGATACAATGTTTCAACCGCTGTATGGAGTGAATGTCCCAGAACTGTCAGAAATAGACTATTTATGACAGTTCTGGGACATTCACTCCATACAGCGGTTTCAACCGCTGTATGGAGGGAATGTCATAGAACTGTCAGAAATAGATAATTAATGACAGTTCTGGGACTGTCCTTCCATACAGCGGTTGAAACATTGTATCTATTTGTTTCCATAAATGACATTCTGCAGATACACTTAGAGGAGCGCTGCAGATACACTTTTTGCCTACTTCTTCTTCTTCTTCATCCTCATCCTTTTCTTCTTCTTATAAGGATGAGGATGAAGAAGAAGAAGAAGAAGAAGTAGGATGAAAATAAGATTAATTCCAAGCCGGCAAAATGTGTATCTGCAGCGCTCCTCTAAGTGTATTTGCAGAATGTCATTTATGGAAAAAAATAGATACAATGTTTCAACCGCTGTATGGAAGGAATGTCATAGAACTGTCAGAAATAGACTATTTCTAACAGTTCTGGGACATTCCTTCCATACAGCGGTTGAAACATTGTATCTATTTGTTTCCATAAATGGATCCATTTATGGAAACAAATAGATACAATGTTTCAACCGCTGTATGGAAGGAATGTCCCAGAACTTTCATAAATAGTCTATTTCTGACAGTTCTATGACATTCCCTCCATACAGCGGTTTCAACCGCTGTATGGAGTGAATGTCCCAGAACTGTCAGAAATAGTGTATTTCTGACAGTTATGGGACATTCACTCCATACAGCGGTTGAAACATTGTATCTATTTTTTTCCATAAATGACATTCTGCAGATACACTTAGAGGAGCGCTGCAGATACACTTTTTGCCTACTTCTTCTTCTTCTTCTTCATCCTCTTGAATAAATGAATGAATCCATTTATGGAAACAAATAGATACAATGTTTCAACCGCTGTATGGAAGGAATGTCCCAGAACTGTTAGAAATAGTCTATTTCTGACAGTTCTATGACATTCCCTCCATACAGCGGTTGAAACCGCTGTATGGAGTGAATGTCCCAGAACTGTCAGAAATAGTCTATTTCTGACAGTTCTGGGACATTCCCTCCATACAGTGGTTGAAACCGCTGTATGGAGTGAATGTCCCAGAACTGTCAGAAATAGACAGAAACTGTCACAGAACTGTCCTTCTTCTCATCCTTCTCCTTCTTCTCATCCTTCTCCTTCTTCTCATCCTTCTCCTTCTTCTCATCCTTCTCCTTCTTCTCATCCTTCTTCTCATCCTTCTTCTCATCCTTCTCCTTCTTCTCATCCTTCTCCTTCTCCTTCTTCTCATCCTTCTCCTTCTTCTCATCCTTCTCCTTCTCCTTCTTCTCATCCTTCTCCTTCTCCATCTTCTCATCCTTCTCCTTTTCCTTCTTCTCATCCTTCTCCTTCTGCTTCTCCTTCTCCTTCTTCTCATCCTTCTCCTTCTTCTCATCCTTCTCCTTCTTCTCATCCTTCTCCTTCTTCTCATCCTTCTCCTTCTCTTTCTTCTCATCCTTCTCCTTCTTCTCATCCTTCTCCTTCTTCTCATCCTTCTCCTTCTCCTTCTTCTCATCCTTCTCCTTCTTCTCATCCTTCTCCTTCTCCTCATCCTTCTCGTTCTTCTCATCCTTCTCCTTCTTCTCATCCTTCTCCTTCTCCTTCTTCTCATCCTTCTCCTTCTCCATCTTCTCATCCTTCTCCTTCTCCTTCTTCTCATCCTTCTCCTTCTGCTTCTCCTTCTCCTTCTCCTTCTTCTCATCCTTCTCCTTCTTCTCATCCTTCTCCTTCTTCTCATCCTTCTCCTTCTTCTCATCCTTCTCCTTCTCCTTCTTCTCATCCTTCTCCTTCTTCTCATCCTTCTCCTTCTCCTTCTTCTCATCCTTCTCCTTCTTCTCATCCTTCTCCTTCTCCTCATCCTTCTCCTTCTTCTCATCCTTCTCCTTCTTCTCATCCTTCTCCTTCTCCATCTTCTCATCCTTCTCCTTCTTCTCATCCTTCTCCTTCTTCTCATCCTTCTCCTTCTCCTCATCCTTCTCCTTCTTCTCATCCTTCTCCTTCTCCTTCTTCTCATCCTTCTCCTTCTTCTCATCCTTCTCCTTCTTCTCATCCTTCTCCTTCTCCTTCTTCTCATCCTTCTCCTTCTTCTCATCCTTCTCCTTCTCCTCATCCTTCTCCTTCTCCTTCTTCTCATCCTTCTCCTTCTCCTTCTTCTCATCCTTCTCCTTCTTCTCATCCTTCTCCTTCTCCTTCTTCTCATCCTTCTCCTTCTCCATCTTCTCATCCTTCTCCTTCTCCTTCTTCTCATCCTTCTCCTTCTCCTTCTTCTCATCCTTCTCCTTCTCCTTCTTCTCATCCTTCTCCTTCTCCTTCTCCTTCTCCTTCCTGATCTCCAAGGGCATTTAAATTAAAGGTACAGTGTTCTGCACTAATTTAAAGGCTCTCTGAAGCCTAGAAACCCTTTTTATAAGCCATCTTCGTAGCGAAGAAATTCGCATCGAATCGAATTTCATACTGGAATTCGCCGAATCAGCCGAATCGAATTTTTCAATACTTCGCTCATCTCTAGTCACAAGGTTGGCACACACTGTTGCTGGTATGTTGGCCCATTCCTCCATGCAGATCTCCTCTAGAGCAGTGATGTTTTGGGCTGTTGCTGGTCAACACTGACTTTCAACTCCCTCCAAAGGTTTTCTATGGGGTTGAGATCTGGAGACTGGCTAAGCCACTCCAGGACCTTGAAATGCTTCTTACGAAGCCACTCCTTTGTTACCCGGGCGGTATGTTTGGGATCATTGTCATGTTGGAAGTCCCAGCCACGTTTCATCTTCAATGCCCTTGCTGATGGAAGGAGGTTTGCACTCAAAATCACACAATACATGGCCCCATTCATTCTGTCCTGTACATGGGTCAGTCGTCCTGGTCCCTTTGCGTAGAAACAGCCCCAAAGCATGATGTTGCCACCCCCATGCTCCTCACAGTAGGTATGGTGTTCTTTGGATGAAACTCAGCATTCTCTCTCCTCCAAACACGACGAGTTGTGTTTCTACCAAACAGTTCTATTTTGGTTTCATCTGACCATATGACATTCTCCCAATCCTCTTCTGGATCATCCAAATGCTCTCTAGCAAACTTCAGACGAGCCCGGACATGTACTGGCTTAAGCAGGGGGACACGTCTGGCACTGCAGGATCTGAGTCCCTGGCGGCATAGTGTGTTACTGATGGTAGCCTTTGTTACGTTGGTCCCAGCTCTCTGCAGGTCATTCACTAGGTCCCCCCGTGTGGTCCTGGGATTTTTGCTCACAGTTCTTGTGATCATTTTGACCCCATGGGGTGAGATCTTGCGTGGAGCCCCAGATCAAGGGAGATTATCAGTGGTCTTGTATGTCTTCCATTTTTTAATTATTGCTCCCACAGTTGATTTGTTCACATTGCAGATTCAGTCTTCCCAGCCTGGTGCAGGTCTACAATTTTGTTTCTGGTGTCCTTCGACAGCTCTTTGGTCTTCACTATAGTGCAGTTTGGAGTGTGACTGTTTGAGGTTGTGGACAGGTGTATTTTATACTGATAACAAGTTCAAACAGGTGCCATTGATACAGGTAATGAGTGCAGGACAGAGGAGCCTCTTAAAGAAGAAGGTACAGGTCTGTGAGAGCCAGAAATATTGCTTGTTTGTAGGTGACCAAATACTTATTTTCCACCATAATTTGCAAATAAATTCTTTCCAAATCAACCAATGTGATTGTCTGGATTTTTTTTTTCATTTTGTCTCTCATAGTTGAGGTCTACCTATGATGCCAATTACAGGCCTCTCTCATCTTTTTAAGTGGGAGAACTTGCACAATTGGTGGCTGACTAAATACTTTTTTGCTCCACTGTAAGTTGGAAAAGTACTCTTTAACATTTATTTCAACAATATTAAACTGAAACCAATATGGATATAAAATAAAAAGGTAAAAAATATAGTGTGATATAGTGGATGTCAGCAATGAGTTAAAAATAAATGGAATATAGTTGACATTAGCAAGCACATGGGGGCATTAACTAACAGTCAGAATGACAACATTTGCCAAAAGCAAATGCTGCCCAATTGTAGTACCAACAGGAGCTATAGTACATTTTGCCCTTTTTTCTTTACCAGGTTTCCTCCTGCTCCCAAACTGTCTCTTGTTCCCATGCAAAACAAAGGAAAATTCACACTGATGGAGTACTATGGGCACCCTTAGCAAAGAGACTAAAGCTTGGTGCACAAGATGAAACAAATGATTGTCCAGTTTTTCTTTGCATGCTAGTCTCATATAAAAAATGAAGAGGTTGCTAAAGTTACGAAAATTTTTGTCTGACAGAATCCAACTTTGGAAGTGATGTAATGTGTTGTATTGTAATACATTCTTTTGTTTCAGAGCATGCTCTTCCGATTTGTTTGGACAAATACTGTACTGACTAAACGAAAATTGTATGATCTGTATCATACGAAAAAAAAATATTTGTGTTTGTCTCTTCTAGTCATTTCAGATGAAAGCTGTGTACTGATTATCAGATTATCATAAAATCGCTTCGAAAGCGGTATTTTTTTGGCCGATTTTCTGATTGTGTGTACTAGGCTTAAGCTTAGTGCTTTGGTAAAGTGAGATGTGCCTTCTTAGATATCATGATGTTGATTAACATTCCTGCCTGCATTGTCTTGTGTGTAAAACAATAAAAAGGTGGCAGAATTTAACTGGGTGTTTGAAATATATTCTTTGGTAGTCTAAAGGAATGCCTTCTCTTTTTAAAAAAAAAAAAATATCATCATATTTGCCAAGGATTATTGGTACACAAGATTTATAAACAACATCAAATAATTTCAACATCAACCATATCTCTAAAATATAAATTCTAAAAGGAAAGGCAATTAAATATAATTTTAAATACGCATTTTGCTAATTTGACAGCCATGTGTTTAGTTGTTAATTATAAGGAAAATAAAGTGCAGTAAAAAAAATTCTCATTGTCATAAACTCTTTGATAGAATACAATAGTTAAGGTGAAGTAGAAGTAGGGAGATCAGCATAATATCGCTGAAGCTGTTTCTGTCACTCAAAAGACTGTATAATCCAGCTGCCTAAGTATCAGCCATAACACAAGTTATTACTGATTCACAGTTTGAACAGAAATGAGCTTGCACTGCAATGAAGTGCAAACAATTATCAATGAGTTCTGGAATGGAGAGACGGCTTAAGAATAGCTCTGTGCTCACAATGCTGTTCATGAATATACTGAATGCTGACTCATATCTAAACATGAACACATACCATTTACTTCAGTTGTTTCCTTTGATGTGTTGCTGCTGTCAATTTACAAATAGTAATATTGCTATTGAAACCAAACCAACACTGTCTTCCTTACAGCATCAATTATTCAATCTGCATCAAACACCTTTAATCAATAATCCCAAAATGAAGTAAGAGAATGATCAGTCTAATTTTACTTTAAAAATCAATAGAAATCTAATATTGTTTCATAAAACACAGCAGTGTGGGGTTAGCACAGGTCATGTATAGTTCATATAGTTATGCAACCTTGATTATTCAGGAACAAGCAATACAGACAGTATGTATCTTTCTTTAGATGTATTTTTTACATTTACTGCAGGAAATGTTTTTTGCCCATAAAACGCTACTGAAACAGATTACAGTGTAAAATACATTTTCAGATAATATGAGAACTGCAAATGTTAGTAAATATTAATTCAAAGAGATTAGAGATTTAGAGAGCAAAATTAAAAGACTAAAAAAATAGACCCTAAAAGGTACAAGGAAGATTAAATAGGTAAGGTATTGGAGTCAACATGTTGCTAACAGGTCTGAAGTGCAGGCACCCAAAAAAATAAATATATAAAAGATAATTGCTTTAGGCCTTGGCTTCTGGCTTGTTCACCATTGACCCCACCAGGATCCCCACAGCCTTATCAGAAACCTGAGGATCCCAAATCTTCCTGAGGAAACTTGAGGAAAGAAAAAGAAAGAAAGAAAGAAAGAAAGAAAGAAAGAAAGAAAGAAAGAAAGAAAGAAAGAAAGAAAGAAAGAAAGAAAGAAAGAAAATGCTTCACAGTGGCTGTATGTGCTTGTCAGTGATTCACAATAAAGACACACCAGTGCTGCCACAACAACATAACTTTCTTTCTTACCTTAAAGTGGTTCTAAAGGCTGAGGGTTTTTACAGTCCTGCATTCTATGCAGGAAAGTAAAAAATCTTCAGTATGCAGCTCCCTCCACAGTCCTCCAGTACTTACCTTGGCCCAATTTTGGTCCAGGGATGCCCTAACATATGCCTAGCAATGTGCCTTTATATCTAAAACTCAGACCTCTTACCATCAAATTCATCAGATCTAGGCAATAAATAAATACAACAAACAGAAAATATTAAATACAAGTAGATAAATGGATGCATATCCTAATCGTTCAGCATCCTTTAGGGGCAAATCACTGCAATGCATCACTGCCATTCCATCTGTACAAAATAATAAATAAAGACTCCTTCATATGGTTACCTTGCACAGTACCCCCCAAGAGGTGATACAACCTAAAAAGCAGTTATTAAAATCCAATCAAGACTAGTCACCCTGGGCATCTGGGCTTCAATGACCTCTGGTCATAAAGGAGTTAATTATTATTGATGTGCTAACCTATACTTTTGTATGTTTAATCATGATCATTTATTATTATTATTATTATTATTATTATACAGTATTTATAAAGCGCCAATAGTTCGCTCAGCGCTGTACATTACAAAGGGAGACAGAACATGTGACAGAACAATACCAATACAATGCAAAACATGAGGGGATTGAGGGCCCTGCTCTTTCGAGCTTACAATCTAGGAGGGAGGGGGTGGTGGCACAGGAGGAGATAGCTGTGGGGGATGGAGTGGTAGGAAGAGTGGAGGAGGGAGGCAAGTTAGCAGGGGGTGGGGTAGGCTTCCCTGAAGAGATGGGTTTTCAGGGTGCGCCTAAAGGAGAGGAGAGTAGGTGATAATCTGATGGGTTGGGGCAGGGAGTTCCAGAGGATGGGTGACACCCTGGAGAAGTCCTGGAGGCGGGCATGGGAGGAGGAGACCAGGGAACTAGAGAGAAGGAGGTCTTGTGAGGAGCGGAGTGTGCGTGCTGGGCGGTACTTGGATATTAGGTCAGTGATGTAGTTCGGGGCAGTATGGTGGACAGCTTTGTACGTCAGCGTTAGGATTTTGAATTTGATCCGTTGCGCAATCGGAAGCCAGTGGAGGGATTGGCAGAGGGGGGTGGCGGAGACAGAGCGGTTGGAAAGGTGAATGAGTCTGGCAGCCGTGTTCAGGATGGACTGAAGAGGGGATAGCCAGCGGCGAGGCAGGCCAGTGAGGAGGGAGTTGCAGTAGTCGAGTCGTGATATGATGAGGGAGTGGATGAGCTGTTTAGTGGTTTCTGGGGTTAGGAACGTGCGGATTTTGGCGATGTTGCGGAGGTGGAGTCTGCACGAGTTTGTTAAAGATTGGACTTGGGGCTGGAAGGATAGGTTGGAGTCCAGAATGACACCCAGTACTCTGGCCTGCAGGGCGGGTTTGATGGTAGCGTTGTTGGACGTGACGGAGAAATCAATGGGGGGTGGTGTCCGGGCTGGGGGGAAGACAAGAAACTCGGTTTTGGAGAGGTTCAATTTAAGGAAGTGGAGCGACATCCAGTCTGATATGTCGCTCAGTAGGTGTGTGATTCGGGCTGAGACCAAGGGGGTGAGGTGGGGGGTTGAGAGATAGATTTGTGTGTCGTCGGCATAGAGGTGGTAGTTGAAGCCGTGAGAGTGTATGAGTTGGCCAAGGGAGGAGGTATAGATGGAGAAGAGAAGGGGCCCGAGGACAGAGCCTTGAGGGACCCCAACAGAGAGGGGGAGTGAGGGGGAGGTGGTAGCATTATAGGTAACGCTGAAAGAGCGTTGTGACAGGTAGGATAAGATCCAGGAGAGAGCAGAATCTCTGAGGCCGAGGGAGTGTAGTTTTTTGAGGAGGAGGGGGTGGTCGACTGTGTCGAAGGCCGCAGAGAGGTCAAGGAGTAGGAGCACTGAATAGTGTCCATTAGCTTTGGCGGTTAGCAGGTCGTTGGAGAGTTTGAGTAAGGCAGTTTCGGTGGAGTGTAGGGGACGGAAGCCGGACTGTAGGGGATCGAGGAGGTTGTTGTCGTTGAGGTGAGAGCATAGGCGGGTGTAGACTAGGCGCTCGAGGAGTTTAGATGTAAATGGGAGCAGGGAGATGGGTCTGAGGTTGTTCGGGTCATTGGGGTCCAGGGAGGGCTTTTTAAGTATGGGGGTGATGTGTGCATGTTTCAGAGGGGAGGGGAAAGTGCCTGAGGAGAGGGAGAGATTGAAGATGTGGGTGAGGGAGCGTAGGATGGAGGAGGAGGAAGGTCGTAGGAGTTGTGAGGGGATAGGGTCGAGGGGGCAGGTGGTGAGGCGGGCATCAGAGAGGGTCTTGGAGACTTCCTCGATGGTAGTAAGGTCAAAGGTGTGGAGTGTTGGGGGAGCTTCAGTATGAGGAATGTAGGGTGGGGTGGAAGAGGAGGTCAGAGCAGTGGTGGGGCCGTGGGAGAGGGGTGATGAGGGGGTAGCTGAGTGAGGGTGAAGGGGGTTGGAGAGAGTTTGAGCAGCGACGAAGTCCCTGCGGGTTATGTCGAGGGGGAGGGGGGATAAGGGGGTAGCTGTGTGAGAGGGGACAGGTTGAGAGGGCGTGTGAGTTGCGGCAATGTCCTTGCGAATTGTGTCAATTTTGTTTTTGAAGTGATTGGCAATCTCAAGGGCAGTGAGTGAGGTGCTGGGTGGAGGTGGGGGTGGAGAGAGTAGAGAGTTGAAGGCAGAGAAGAGTCGGGGAGGATTGGAGGAGAGGGCCTTGATGAGGGTCAAGAAGTAGGCCTGTTTGGCAGCATGGAGGGAGGAGGTGTAGGTGCGGAAGGCAGATTTGTAGCGGGTGAAGGCTTGTTTGGATTTGGTTTTGCGCCATAGTCGCTCCAGGGCACGACTTTGTCGTTTGAGGGTTTTGGTGTGATCAGTCTGCCAGGGCTGGAGCGGTCGGGGTCTGGTGTTGCGTGTGGTTAAAGGCGCTAGTGAGTCAAGGGCTGTTGAGAGCGCATTGTTGTAGGCGGTCAAAGCCAAGTCGGGGCAGGACAGGGGGAGGATGCGGTCGTGGAGTTGATCAGCTGCAGAGTGGAGGGAGGCAGGGTTAAGGTTGCGGAGGTTACGGCTGGTAGTAGTGTGACATTTGGAGGGGTAGGCGTTGGAGGACGAGGAGATAGAGAAGGTGATCAGGTTGTGGTCAGAGAGAGGGAAGGGGGTGTTAGTGAGGTTGTGGGGAGCACATCGGTTGGAGAAGACAAGATCAAGGATATTTCCGTCGGAGTGGGTGGTGGATTGTATGCACTGTGCAAGTGCAAAGGAGGAGGTTAGGTGGAGGAGACGGGCTGTGTCCGGGTTGTCGAGGTTGACAGGGATGTTAAAATCCCCAAGAATTATGGTGGGTAGCTCAGAGGAGAGGAAGAAGGGTAGCCAGGAGGAGAAGTCATCCAGGAAGCGGGGTATGGATCCAGGAGGCCGGTATATCACAGCAATCTTCAGGGGGGTTGGGGAGAATAGTCGGACGCAGTGGGCCTCGAAGGAGGAGAAGGATAGGGAGGGGGGGTTTGGGAGGACTCGGAAGGTGCTCTGCGGTGACAGGAGCAGACCAACCCCACCACCTTTACGACCGTTAGGCCTGGGTGAGTGGGTCCAGGTGAGACCTCCATAGGAGAGTGCAGCAGGGGAGGTAGAGTCAGTGGGCTGGATCCAGGTTTCCGTGATCGCCAGGAGGTTGAGGGAGCGGGAAACAAAGAGGTCGTGGATGGCGGTAAGCTTGTTGCACACCGAACGGGCGTTCAGGAGTGCACATGAAAACGGGGGAGAGATTTTAGGGAGCAGGGAGACAGATACTAAGTTGCGGGGGTTGCAGTAGGACGTGGAAGTGGGAGGGTGTTGAGCGGGTGAGGGAGGTGGAGGGCCAGGATTTGGGGAGATGTCCCCCGCGGCTAGGAGGAGGAGAAGGGTGAGAAAGGTGGCATGGGAGCGGGATGTGCAGGAGCGTGAGAAACTCCTAGTGGAGGTGTTGGGGTCAGTGGGAGAGTGGAGTAATAGGAGGAGGTGGTGGGTGCCATAGAGGGGTGAGGGAAGCAGTGAGGACACGATATACAAATGTTTGGGAGGGGCAGAGGGATATAGTGAATGGAATTTGGGAACGGAGGAGAGGAAAATGAGAAGGAGGAGTGGAAGAGACATTTTGGGGAGGTGAAGAGAGCAGTAGTAGGGAGATGATAGCAGTGAGGGGGAGATGTACAGGTTGTGGGGTGGAGCAGAGGGGTAGAGAAATGAGATTTGGGAACAGAGGGTAGTAATATGATGAGAAGAGGGGCGTATTATATAAAGGCACACAGAGTGGGTCTCAGGCATGTAAGAGGTTTCCCAGGGTGTTTGCTTGCAGTCTTCCAGCATGCAGTAGAGCTTCTTACTGTTGTTGTGTCTTCCTGCTGCTTGGGTTCTCCTGCTTTAGTTCAACTGCTGCGTTTAACTGCTTCTTCTATGCACTCGTTCGAAGCCGCACTCACTGCTGCGTTTAACTGCTTCTTCTATGCACTCGTTCGAAGCCGCACTCAATCTGAAGCAGCACCCCATCAGAGACTGTGCCCCCCATCAGAGATCTCCCCCATGAGCTGATCTAAATTTATAGGGAGATGCTCAAATGAGCATTCAACTCCACCCCAATTAGAAGCTGATAAAGATCACATGAGGAGTGGGGGATGATTCTCTCAGGAAACAGACACCGATCGTAAAACGGGTGCAGCTAAAGGTGAGAACTGGTCAACATATATGGTCAACATATACAAAAATATAAATACACCATTTGTTCTGAATATAGCAGGAGTCAATGCGTTTTGGAGTTAAGAGTGGAGGTAGGAGAAAGGAGCATTTACCCAGGAGGAAGGCAGCAGGAGTCAATGCGTTTTGGAGTTAAGAGTGGAGGTAGGAGAAAGGAGCATTTACCCAGGAGGAAGGCAGCAGGAGTCAATGCGTTTTGGAGTTAAGAGTGGAGGTAGGAGAAAGGAGCATTTACCCAGGAGGAAGGCAGCAGGAGTCAATGCGTTTTGGAGTTAAGAGTGGAGGTAGGAGAAAGGAGCATTTACCCAGGAGGAAGGCAGCAGGAGTCAATGCGTTTTGGAGTTAAGAGTGGAGGTAGGAGAAAGGAGCATTTACCCAGGAGGAAGGCAGCAGGAGTCAATGCGTTTTGGAGTTAAGAGTGGAGGTAGGAGAAAGGAGCATTTACCCAGGAGGAAGGCAGCAGGAGTCAATGCGTTTTGGAGTTAAGAGTGGAGGTAGGAGAAAGGAGCATTTACCCAGGAGGAAGGCAGCAGGAGTCAATGCGTTTTGGAGTTAAGAGTGGAGGTAGGAGAAAGGAGCATTTACCCAGGAGGAAGGCAGCAGGAGTCAATGCGTTTTGGAGTTAAGAGTGGAGGTAGGAGAAAGGAGCATTTACCCAGGAGGAAGGCAGCAGGAGTCAATGCGTTTTGGAGTTAAGAGTGGAGGTAGGAGAAAGGAGCATTTACCTGTGAAAGTAGAGAAGGCATAATTAGATTGCTGCGTTTAACTGCTTCTTCTATGCACTCGTTCGAAGATAGATACATTACAGCTGACCTGAGGAATTTCTGGTAATCACAAATCCTCATTATACACCAAAATAATTTTACAGATAAGGCAAGTATGAAAAGCTGGTTGCTGGGTGTTAGCTGGCAATGTTTTGATGGCTGTGATGGTAAGGTAATGGCATTTACTAATGCATAGTAAAACCCACACATAGTATCAGCAGGCTTAGCCTTGGGCTGCACGGCACCATGAGCAAAACTGAAGTTTTGGCATATTCCCTCCACTGTTCTGCAAACCATACCATTGCTACACACTCCCTTCTCTACACACGAAGGCGTAAAACAATAAATAAAACACTACTAAAATAATTAGAAAAATGAAAGTAAGTGCAACAAAAGTACAGGTACACAGGCTTTGTACACTTTTATAAATGACACAGAAAATGCAAAAAGAAATGATATGCCATTAAGGGCTTATCAGTGCACAAATGTACCTCTAATGGCACAAAATTTCTCAAAAAGAAAATATTATATCCCAAAATAACTGACTAGGTAGGCTACCCTTTTCCTGAACTTTAAGGAAAGTATGGAAAGGTTAAGATTACATACATTAGTTACTCTACCATTTAGGGCCTCATTTTTTGAGTCTTATAACTTGCTGTTTCTGGTTTATTTCAGCTGTCTTTCAGTTTTAAAATTATAGCTCTTGTACTGATACTGCCCAAATGTACCACTCTAAAACTATACAGGGCTATGGAAATTATTAGAGAGTAAAAATAAGATACACACAGGTTGAACTGGATAGACCTGAGTCTTTTTTCAGCCTTATCAACTATGTGACTACAGTATATAACTATAGCTAAACAATACAAATAATTCCTGCTGTTTAGCTTTAATAGCACATGTTAACTTATAAAAAAATAAATGTACATGTTCCCTTGTCTTTATATAGATGCATTTATTTAATAGCACATCTTTTAACGTTTCTTCTGAATTTACAGTTTTTCAACATACAGGTTTTTATTTGCTTTTTAAAAGCTGCCTATTAACTAATCGAAAATGTAGAGGATTTTCTGAAGGATTGATATGCTATAAATAACTTCAGTCACTAGGATAAATTAGAAATAAGGACTATAGCAACAGTCATTTTATATTGTTCACTGACTGCAACTTGGCAAGTGAGTAAATGACTATTTCAGTAGAGAAAAGTAACATTAGTAACCCATCAGAAAAAAGCTACTGTCACTTTGTGTTTGGGTCTGATCTCTAAAAGCTGTTGGATTCTTTTCTAGAAAAGACTTTCAGGTTGACATTCAGCATAGTATTTGGTATGTAAAAAGAAAGGTATATATTGTATAAAATTAAAATGAGACATTGGGGAGATTTATCTTTGCTTCCTGTCCCATAACCAATACAGGAAGTGTGAGGAAATTCCTGCAAATTAAGGGAATCTCTTGGGAATCCCTAGCTCAACAGAACTAGTGTCCCCATTGGAAGATTTCCCCTCTATTGCTTTTCTGGATACATTCCAAAATTTGGGATTTTCGTTTATTTTCACTTTCAATGGTAAAGGTTAACAGGACAAATAGAGAAGGGAAATCTCCCTAACGGGGTCACATACATCAATAAAAGCCTACAGGTATTTTAATCCATCTCCTCTCAATGCAAAACTAAAAAAAAATAGCCTTTAGTTATACTTTAACCGCTTCCCGCCTGCCATATAGTACAATGATGAGCAGAAGGCGGTTCTCTCATTCTGGGAGGACGTCATATGATGTCCTCCCATTCTAACCGCACATGCGAGGCTCCAGGAATGCGCAGCGCGGCGTTCGGTGTTGCGCAATTTTCCCCGGACACAGCGGATCACTGATCAACGGAAAGAGCCGAAGATCTCGGCTCGGTCATGTGATCAGCTGTGTCCAATCACAGCTGATAGCATGTAAATAGGGAAATCCCGGTTATTGGCATCTCTCTCCTCACGCTGACAGCTCGAGAGGAGAGGAGAGCCAGTAATTGGCATCCCTCAGAGGGGACATGTACACTGATCATCAGGGCACTGACGATCAGTGTGCCCTGATGATCTGTGTAGCCCCAGCAGTGCCACCTGTCATTGTCCATCATTGTCAGCTGTCAGTGCTCATCCATGTCACCTGCCAGTGCCCATCAGTGCCACATCAATGCCACATTTCAGTGCCTACCAGTGCACATCAATGCCACATATCAGTGCCCATCTGAGCTGCCTTTCAGTGTCACCCATCAGTACCAGTCAGTGCCACCTATCAATGCCAGTCAGTGCCACCTATCAGTGCCGCCTATCAGTGCCACCTATCAGTGCCAGCCAGTGCCGCCTTTCAGTGCCGCCTATCAGTGTGCATCAGTGCTGCCTATCAGTGCCAGCCAGTGCCACCTAACAGTGCCAGTCAGTGCCACCTATCAGTGCCAGTCAGTGCGTCTATCGGTGCCACCTATCAGTGCCACCTATCAGTGCCATATATGAGTCAATGCCCATCAGTGCCACCTACCAGTGCCTCCTCATCAGTGCCCATCAGTGCCACCTGTCAGTGTCCATCAGTGCAGCCAATCAGTGCCCATCACTGCAGCCTCATTAGCGCACATCAGTGAAGGAGAAAAATCACTTATTTACAAAATTTTATAACAAAAACTAAGAAAAAACTTTTTTTTTTCAAAATTTTCAGTAGTTTTTGGTTTGTTTAAGAAAAAATTAAAAACCCAGAGGTGATTTAAATACCACCAAAATAAATCTCTGTCACAAAAAAAAATGATAAAAATTTCATATGGGTACAATGTTGCATGACCGCGCAATTGTCATTCAAAGTGCAACAGCTCTGAAAGCTGGAAATTGGCCTGGACAGGAAGGGGATATACGTGCCCTGTAGGCTAGTGGTTAAAGCACCCAGAGGAAAGTTTCTTGGCTCAAAACCCCAGGATACTCATGCTATGCAGGAGCCAGACTCAGATCATAAGGTATGGGGAATAGAAGGGCATGTACTTCATCAGTCATTCTGTCAGCCATGTACTTATATTTTTAAGTAAAGGCCCACACACATGGGCCGAATATCGCCAGGTTCAACAGCCGGCTTCTGTTGGATGGCCATGCTGGAAATCTGGCATCTGGCTGGCATCCAATCAGTGCTGATTGGATGACAGCTTGCTAGCTGGCATGTGTGTTCTGGTTGGGGGGAAAACCCCCTGTCAGAACACAATATTTTAGATAGTACAACAAGATCCTCCTGAGCTCTTCAGTTTTTCATTCAGTTGCTGGGTTGAGTGAAAAAAAAAGATGGTGTGTACTTTGTTTTAAGGCTGTTACAGTAGTGGCAGTCAGATTAACTGTGATCCTGCTATAGGAGCCTGACACCAGATACAGATTAAAACCAAGCAGAGCCATACATTACACCAGGTAGATAACATGTGTGACCCTTCTCCACCAGCTTCTCATTGGGAAGGATAACAGAAATGGTTACAAAATGTCTAAATACGTTTTGGCCAATAATTATTTTAATGGGGATAATAGAATTGCACAGACAAATTGATGAGCACAGAAGCAATGTTTACGTATTGAAGAAAAGTAAAATTATTACATAACTTTCTACATAGATAATTAAAGTGACTACACATACCTGCAGCAGCAGAAAATCCTCACACTACCAAAACTTGTCAGAGCATCTGGCAAATGCAAATAATAAACATATTTTAGCTACGTTGGAGGTTTGTCCTGCCCCACACATCTAGCCTTGTTGTTGGCTCATCATTGTATATAGAAAGTCTTGCTAACTAATAGCAAGTCATGAAGGGTAGAAAACAGCAGGAAGTTTTTCCTGTTTCTTAACAGAAATGAAAATTGGGTTATTTATTCCCTGAAATACATATGGCCACTAGAAGAATATTGAATACATAATACAATAATTCAAAGATGGAACAACAAGCTTTTAAAAATGTGAAAACCACATAAAACTATCATGAAAACAGAAATAAATCAAAATGTGCACTTACTTAATCTTCCTGATTGTCTCCTTTAAACAAAAACAGTGGTTGCAGGCTCAGCATTGTAACGAGAACAAAGATTTAGGCAGGCCTAGTGTGCTTGAGGTTAATTTATAAAGATAGAAATATTACTAATAATATATATTAAAAAACCCTTTTGTTTTTGCAAACTTGTTTTTGCCTGGGGTAGGGGCGGACTGACAACTCATGAGGCTCCCAGGCAATAGGGGATCATGGGGCCCCTGTGTCCTTGCCCAAACTAAAAAAAGCCTATGAAAAAGGTACCAGGGGCATCTCATGGGGCCCCCTACTAACCCTGGGCCCTCGGGCAGTGCCCGAGTTTCCAAATGGTCAGTCCCCCTGGCCTGGGGACAAGATCATGAGAGGATGATTTTCATTTTGAATCTGGTGATTTATCTGTTAAATTCTGTTGTTTTATCATAAAAAAAAGTGATATGATTTTTTTTCATAATGGTTTAGAGCCTTATGGGCCCTTTCTATTCAACTGAGACTAGAATACAAACATCAATTCTCCAAAGGAAAAAAAAACAAAAAAAACAAACAAAATGCATGATCTCACAAAGGTATAGCAGTTGATTGGTACCAAATATGGTAAACTGAGGGTGTGTTGCCTATGTTAGTATATTTTATTTAGCAACAGTCCTTGAATATATATATATATATATATATATATATACAGTATATATATATATATATATATATATATATGTATATATATATATTTTTTTTTAATTTTATTTTTCAATGATAAATGAAACTTTCCAACTGATTAGGATTCTTCAGTAGCACAACTGTATTTCTTGTGTCTGTGCTAATGTGGAATGTGTGCAGTTCCCAGTAATGATTTGACATATAATGCATGCAGATAAATAAATCTTGTTCTGACTGAATGACCATGATGTAACATTAAGTACACATTTATGCATTTGTGTGGCAGCTAAATACAATTCTTCACCCTGACCAAAATGCAAACCATATTAGACACCACTCAAGACGTCTCTTTGTAGTGTATGATTAATACATACAGTATAAACTGTATATATAGTATATATTATTAAACCTGTATACTAGAGTGTCAACTTTGTTTTGATGATTCAGTACAAGTGAGAAAGTACATGATAGTCTCTCTACCTTGTTTATGGCCACTAGAAATGTTTCCTTATGTTTGCCTTATATACTATGGCACACATTTGTAAAACACACACAAGCTGTAAAAAAAGCCAGTTGTTAAGTTGCCCTAGATTTTGCAATCAATTTGCTCTTCAAATGTTTATTGCTATGACTATACTGCTTTAAACAATATACCGTATGTTTTATGTGTGAAGGTTTTCTTTTATCCAGGTCATAATATATTGTAGCTAGTAACTGTTAAGTTCAGTTACTGTTCTCAGTTTCAGTTACATTCATCTGGATCGGAGACATTACTCATATGGCTTCCTTGGTTCAAATAAATAAACATACCCTAGTATACTGTATATACCCTCCTCGACAAGTTAATCTCCCTAATCCACTCACTATGTGTCATGATATGTGTCAAGCCAAAGGTTTCAAGGTTGATAATGTATGTAAACTCAGAAATTCACTTTGATGAGTATGAACATCTTCAGCATCACAAAAATACAGTTAAATGTGGTTATTAGCCATGTGCTTTTTAACATTGGGTAAATCATTCGCAAAGTAAACCACACAAATGTCCAGGTTTTCAGCATGCATATTGTGAAAAATGTTCACAGTACAGCATTAGCTGAACAAATGTAGACAGAAATATATGTATATATTGAAAGGAGTGCTTTAACACACCAACTGACATGGTATTCTATGTGGTGCTTGGAACCTCCATATACAGCTAATAAAAAACTTAAAACAATTAAAGAGATCCAGATCTGTATTTCCACTCATTAGCTATTAAAATGATGCTGCCTTACCTCTCAGAGATAGGTTTGTGTACTGATATTTGATTTTATTCTCTCTTTGTTAGAGATGAAATTTTAGCAATGTGTCAGGTTGTAAGTCTCCCACTGATACTGATTTGTTTCCTGCTTGAGCTCAGGGTTAATAACTGATGCACTTTCTAGGCTTCAAGAGTTAAAGGCTAAGTTCACCTTTGGAATATATTACATGTCCCACCTGTATTTGAGCTGGAACATGCAACATGTTCCATTTCCTGCCCCCTCTCCCCCGATGACAGCAAGCGGAGGTTCTCCCCCCCGCACCCACTGTCATCTTTGAAAAACAGCGCAGTTGTGCGGTGCTCCACCCACACAGCCACATCTTTCATTCACAGATTCCTGTGAATAAATAAACTACAAATACCGTCTACCACCGCATCAGATGGACTTGCAGTTTCAATGGGCTCTCATCATTTACTGACGTCCTCTAGCTTTCAAACAGAAAGCCCATACAGAGATATGAGCTGAAAGGCAGAGGACATGTCTGCAGGAGCCCACATTGCACCTATGATCTACTGATAATATAGTGCATTAAAAAATAAAAAATGCACATTTTTTTCTGCAAAAATATGTGCATTTGTTATTTTTCAGTAAAGGTAAATTTAGCCATTAAACTGTCAATAAACACAATTGTGAGTCTTTTATCAATGCTAAGCTCAAGCTAGAAATAGTAATGCTTTACAGCCTAACACTGAGCCAAACACTGCTCTGATTATAACTAATGCCCATTGATCACTCATTTTCTAAAAAGGATGTTTGCTTTTTGCAAAAAATAATAAATGCACATTTTTTTTTTCAGGTAAAAAAATGTGCATTTATTGTTTTTTTTTTTTCTGGAGCCTCTGAAGCATTGCACCAGCTATTAGAAGATCACTGGTGCCATGCAGGTCTCCTGCAGACCTGTCAGTGTATCTGTGTGCCTATACCTACAGGAAGACTCAATGATCTACTATGGCGCTCCACAGCTCCGTGATAATTCATTGAGAACAACAAGCCGACAGCTACAAAGGCTGTCGGAACTTGTAGTGATCTCATTCACAGAATATTGTGAATAAGTGACGCAGCCGGGGGGCAGAGCCCCACATGGCCACGTTTTTTAAAAATTGTGACAGCTAGCGTGGAGGAGAAGATCCCCCACCAGCTGTCACAATGAGGACATTCATAACATGTGGATAGATAGATAGATAGATAGATAGATAGATAGATAGATAGATAGATAGATAGATATTTGAGCGAGACAGTTCACAGTAGAATCTTGTGAAGCAAACAACAGTAAAAAAAAAAACGAGTGAAAATTATAAAAATATTCACTATATTTATTCAGGGTAAAGAGACTGTCTGTGTAAAGGACCCTCCACACGAAACCATGATATTCACCTTGCCAGCATTCCCTCACGGCTCCTGCCTCCTCTGCTGCCAATGACCATGCCTGGGGCTTCTGGTTATGGGGGCCAATCTTACCTCCTTTCATGGGCAGTGCTTATGTCTATCAGCCAGTTACTGGGATCAAGCACCATCACATGACTAAGGGAGTGACATCTCTACACTCCTTAATGTCTGAGACTGGAGATTTTAGTGCTGGCTGTGACAGCAGAGGGGGCAAGATTATTAGAGGTTCAGGATGCTTGGGAGGGGTCAATAAAAATACACTGTCACTTGCTCTGAATGTACGAGGACAGTATTAAAGTGTGTAGACTCTAGTTCTGTTAAAAAATGTCCCTTTACATCATGCCCAATATTTAGCACAATGTGTTCACATGCATTACATATCACAGCGTTTCCCTCTTCAATGTCCCCAAGGGTACCCCAGTTTTTTCTCAATGCTAGTAATGCCCCTTTTAATTCCATTGACTTGAGCTACCTCCTGACAACCATATATAGTAGATGTTATACTTAATATAAATAAAGATCCTATATCCATTCGTACTAGTTAGTTTAATGTGCTTTACTTTTTTTGATGGCACTCCTATGCACTCCTATGCAAGTGAAAATGGTGTTTTCTAGCATAAACTAATGAACAAATGATCAGTTATTGACGTCTAGCTGCAATTTCAATTGTAGGAAATGGCTGCGTACGCGCTGAAAAGCTGTTATGTGCCTCATGAATACAGATTAGTACAAGTTTTTGTGTTTCTAGTTCCGGCATCCACCCACTATCGTCCTGCTTGAGAAGCCTGCTGTTTCTTTCACCTTCTATTTCTGTCCTGTGCTGCTTCTTCACATTGTTATTGCAGAAAATAAGTGTCTACACAGTCTGGAGCAAACAAACAAGGTGCTTACACTCTCCGGGAAATATAACAGTTTTCTGCTGCTAGATATACATTAGACATGATAAAAAGGTTTTCAATGGTATATTGCATGTTTACAATTGATGCAAATAAATAAAACATACTCAACTATGGGGTTATTATTATTGAGTTGAAAGAAGAAGAGTCAGAGATAGGAACACAATTAGAAAATTAGATAACACAATTAAAATGAGAAAAAAATACATAGATTAATACAAATGCTAACCATTAATTTGGAAGAACATTGTTTCAGGTTGGCTGCCATTTGTAATAGCCACCCTGTGGTCAAATACAACACATAACAGTACTCCTTCATTATTGGGCGTTTATTTACTAAAACTGGAGAGTGTAAAATCTGGTGCAGCTGAGCATAGAAACCAATCAGCTTCCAAGTTTTATTGTCAAAGCTTAATTGAACAAGCTGAAGTTAGAAGCTGATTGGCTACAATGAACAACTGCACTAGATTCTGAGTGCTCCATTTTTAGTAAATCAACCCAATGGTGTGCTACATTGAAAGGGATAGTGTAGGTGAGGTGTCCTGACAGCGAATTCATAATTAACAGGCCTCTACATATTAATACATATGCATTTATGTATGCACTACAGTATTGTGAATGGGTGCCAGTATCAAGACAAGTCAGTGGTGCCTTAAAACTATTGATTTACCAAAGTAGTTAAGAATTTGCAATATTCTTTCTACATTATTGGGTATGCAAAGTGGGCATAGCTTCACCCTATTCGCTTTGTTTAGTGAACATTCTTTACTCCTTGAGTAAATCAACCTCATATGTGTGAACTGTCATAATGCTGTTACAGCAGTCTCATAATCCAGACATTACTCCCAGACACCACAGTGAGGCCATGCACATCTTGAGATCTCTCTGCAGATTACACGGCAGTTGACCTTTCAAGGCTGGCCAAGTGCCCATTTCAACCTGTGATGTGACAGTGAAGGAACAGCAACACACTCTGCTCTCTCAAACGTGTGCAATGAAGCAGGGTGTTATTGATGCACAGTACTGCCCCATCCTCTTCCAGTGCAGGGAATTACAACTTATAAGAGGATTATATAAACACAGTGAGATCATTTTAGTTGTCTGAAAATACATTTAGAAGCCCATCAAGGCCTCATCCACATAAGGCGGAAACTATGAAGAAGATATGTGTTTATGTGGTCAGGAGGCATCCAGAAGTGACAGGTGTTTTTGTTCAACCATCTGTGCAAATCAATGATAGGCTGAGGCTGTCCGCATTTCACTGCACATCCAAGTGTTTGCATGCAAACAGGGAGGGATGAGTGGCTCTGAACGCAGACAATTTGCATCCATGACCACTCATCTATTCTTGTTCACATGAAAATGCTCAGATGTTTGGTGACTCATGTAAAGCTGCTGCCTCTGTAGCACCCTCCTAGTTAGCTAGGGGGGATCTCTAGCTTTAATTGTTAGTTAGAGGCTGAGTAGCAGCTTGGGCATGATAGCTAGCAAGGTCAAATTTGGTTCAGAGCTGAGAGGCTCTGCAGACCAGCTCTCTGGAATTTCCCCCTGCTCTAGAACTTTGTAGAAAGATTTAGAAGAAGTGGGTGGAGGTGAGGAGTGGCTAGTCTGCACTTTTAGAGGATCCTGGCCAATCCCCAACAGAAGGCTTGGCAAGGGGCAAGGACAGCCTTTAAGAGTGACGGAGGCTGCTCATCCTTTAAGAGTGACCAAGCCTGGTGAGCAGCAGGAGAGTTGGAGAGAGTTTGGGTGGAAGATGAGAAAGTGTGGCTGGAGCAGGAGCCTGGGAGGGGTCCGGATGGGAGAGGAGCTCATGTCCAGGCAGGAGGACCTTGGAAGGAGGAAAGCTTGGGACTTCACAAGTCCCCTGAGAGAAAACCACCTATGTGGCAGGGAAGGAGCACCCCAGCTAGAAGGCCTGCTAGCAGCCACCAACCCACCAGCAATACAGGAGAAGGACTAAGGTGTCCGTTTATGAACCAGCGGTAAATGATCGCTGCTCAGTTCTCCGGAATTCTAGGAGAACACAGTTCTCCTGTGAATGCCGTTTATAAAGCGGTGTAAATCAATTCTCCAAACTCAGGGAGAATGATCTACAAATGATGGAAAACGTCTGATTTTACTATAATCTTGCGAGATTACAGTAAAAGATCAATTTACTAAGCAGAGGTAAATTATCTCTGCTTAGTTTGCGGTTCCTCCGATTCTCCAGCTCTGGGCTGGAGAATCTGGAGGGAGAACACAGATCGCCAGTGAAGGGCTGAACATGTTCTCTGTTGATCTCCTGAGTGTCATAAACTGTGAATGACTAGAGAGTAGCTGCGATCCTCTGAATCGCAGCTATTCTCTGTGTCATAAACGGACACCATAGTGAGTAAACCTGCACCCCCTGGGCCAGATTGGGGAAGGAGCACTATGGTGAGAAATCAAATTAACAACTACCTGGGACTGTCTTACTTTAAAGTGATAGACATTATCCCAGAACAGCCGGATAAAGGAATATTTAGGTCCTGGGGTGGTACATCTGAAGCTGCTGGCTAGCTCTCCAAGAGGATTTTGCTGTAAAACGTGTATGTAATTTCAGGAAGTTGTTTCACAGTTCCATTGGGCATCCCATACACCCCTAACCCTATCCAAGTTCTAAATCCCCTAATAAAACTTCAAAACAAGCTCAAGGACTGGTTACTTTCTCCTGGATGCAAGTTGATGTGGAGAATGTGTGTTACTTGGCTTTGCAGGATTAATGGGGAACCCAAAGCTTCAGCAACTGTCATTGATTATTGATAAAATAATATGAGGGGATCTCTGTGCTGTGTACAAAGTGAATGGAGATTCCTGTGCTCTCCACTGACAGTATAATGAATCTGCTACTGCAGAAAGGGAACTGCTATAAAGTTAACAGCTTTCGCGCCGCCCTACAGTAGAACTACTGCTACAGAGCAGCAGGGCTGCGCAAAATCACGTATATATATGTGATTTGCATTTTACGGGTAGGGGGCGTGCACGCCCTGCCCTACCTGCACCTCTATTGGTGGCTACGGATGTCAATCACTGGGTCCTGGCTGGAGATTCCCTGCCGGCAATCATTGGGGAAAGATAACAGCGGAGAGACCTGTGTGTAAACCACACAGGGCTCTCTCCAGCCAGCAAGGACATGCTGCTTTGTATTTCTCTGCACAGCAAAGAAATACAAAGCAGCATGTCTCTGTAATAAAACACATACAGCACATAATGTAAAAAAGCACACTACACACAGTTAACCCTTTGATGGTCCCAGATGCTAACCCCTTCCTGCTCAGTGTCATTAGTACAGTGTCAGTGCTTTTTATTAGCACTGATCACTGTATTAGTGTCATTGGCAGATAGTCAGTTCCCACCCAGTGTCAGAATGCCCACCACAGTCCTGCAGTCCTGCTATAAGTCACTGATCACCGCCAGTATAAAAAAATATAAATTCTAGTATATATTTGTAGATGCTATAATGTCCAATTAATTTACATGTATTGGGATTTTTAGCAAAGACATGTAGCAGAATACATTTTGGCCTAAATTTATGAAGAAATTAGATTTTTTCAATGTTTTTACTGGATATGTTTTATAGCACAAAAATAAAAATATAGTTTTTTTTCTTCCAAAATTGTCGGTCTTTTTATGTTATAGAGCAAAAAATAAAAAACACAGAGGTGGTCAAATACCACCAAAAGAAAGCTCTATCAATTATGTACAGCATTGCATGACCGTGCAATTGTCAGTTAAAGTAATGCAGTACCATATCGCAAAAAATGGTCTGGTCAGAAAGGGGGGTAAATCCTCAGGGGGCAAGTGGTTAAAACAATGTTGCAGAGAACTCTGCTGTTTACCTTAGGTGATCTGTTGCTCATCTGTGAAGGGTTTCAGTCTGGTAAATTAGTCAAACAACAGAATGTGAAATTACTGGCCTCACATTATAAAAATCGATGAGGCAAATCCTCCTACGTAACCTGCTCCTCTTTAGCTGCAGCCCTCAGTCCTCCACAGCCTTCTAAAATACACAGAGTGGATGGTATTTCTCAACTTCCAGGAGGCAGGGGGCAGGGATCTGATTCATACACTCTGTAGAACACAGAGCAAAGTGTAATCTGATATCTAAGTGGAGGGTGTGGGACCCCCCCTTCTACATAGCCTCTCTGGGAAACATGCACATTGTCATCTAAGTGAGGCTGTCAATCACCTGCTGTATGCTGGGTGAGGGCCGCCCATCCCCACGAAATGCCTGGTGTCAGAGGAAACTGCCAGAAGTGGTACAAGCAGACTGCAGAGCAAGGGATAAACAAGGGAGATCCACACTAGGTTCTTTGGTTTGAGATAGGTACTCTATGAAGGTATACTTGGTTCATTTTGCATTTCAAAGGTTTACAACCACTTTAACTCTTCTGACCAAATGTTCAAAAGGCTTTTTCTCTTGGGATTGCATGTTAGGGAATGTTGTAATCAACATGTGAAAAGCAACAAATAGAAACTGACATTTCACACCTAGTACAAACTTTACTGGTATTATATTTTACCTGGTATTATATTTTACTTTTGGTCGAATGCTGAGGCATTTGCAAAGCAAATGTTTTATACATAGACCCCTAAGTAATAATGGTAGATATAAAAAAATTATGTCATCAAGAAATTCTGGATATTTTGTTTAAGCTCATTATTACCCAACAACATTAATAAGGGTCAAGAAATAGGGGCTGTGATCTGATAGACACTTTGTAGGCTGTCTTAACAGAAAAAAACCAGAATTAGAATTTAATTTGTTTTTAATATTTAATAAATGGGTTTATGAAAAAACTTGTACAAATCTAGATAGCAACATTTCATAAACAGCTTTAGATACAAGTAATCATTTGAATGTTAAAATGTTTTATCATTGAAGTATCTTAACCATTGATCCATTTGATATGTTTCCTTTTGGGTTTTTCTTTTATATATATATATATATATATATATATATATATATATATATATATGTTGTATTTATGTAAACTTGTTTCTATACTTCCATAAGTTGGTTATTTTATTATATATAGAGATATAGTGCATCCAGAAAGTATTCAGACTTCTTCACTCTTTTCAATTTTGTTATGTTGCAGTCTGATACTACAGTTGTTTAAATTCTTTTTTTCTCAGTAATCAGTACTCCATAATGACAAAGTGAAAACAGAATTTTATAAATGTTTGCAAATATATAAAAAGGGAAAATTTAAATATCACATTGGCATAAGTATTCAGACTCTTTACGACACTTGAAATTTAGCTCAGGTGCCTCCCATTTCTCCTGATTGTTGCTGAGATGTTTCTATACCTTGATTGGAGTCCAACTGTGGTAAATTAAATTGAATGGACATGATCTGGAAAAGCACACACTTCTCTATAAAAGGCCTCACAGCTGACAAAGCAAACTGTATCAGAGCAAAAGCCATGAGGCCAAAGGAACTGCCTGCAGAGCTCAGAGAAAATGTTAATACAAGGCACAGATCTGGGGAAGGCTACAAAACGTTTCTGCTGCACTGGAGGTTCCTGAGAGCACAGTGGCATCCTTAATTCTTAAATGGAAAATACTTAGTACCACCAGAACTTTTCGAAGAGCTGGTCACACAGACAAACTGATGAAAGATTGAACTGTTTGACCTCAATTCTAAATGTTATGTCTGGAGGAAACAGTCAACGCTCATCTGGCCAGTTCCAACATTGAAGCATGGTGGTGACAGCATCATGCTGCGGGTGTGTTTTTCAGTTGAGGGAAAGCTGAATCGAACAAAGTACAGATATATCCTCAATGAAAACCTGTTCCACAGTGCTCAGGACCTGAGACTGGACTGAAGGTTCACCTTCTAATATGACAATGATCCTAAGTACACAGCCAAGACAACACAGGAGACAACTCTGTTAATGTCCTAAAGAGGCCCAGCCAGAGTCCTGACCGAATTCTATTAATCATCTGTCAGGGACCCCTGGCTTTACCGAGGTGCACGAGTCTGAGCATGCGCGGTATGCCGGGGAGCACTAGCGTGCGGGCACTAGCGGTCGTGCATGCGCACTCGCGATCATGGGCGTGCGCCTGACACCAATGAGAGCACAGGGTGCCCTATTTAAACATGCTCTGACTATGCTTAAATTGCTGTATGGTCTTTTCCTGTTATCCTGTGTTTCTGAGAGATTGCCTTGTTGCCGACCCTGCCTGACCCTGATCTGTTGACTGTCTCTTGCTCTGTTCCCTGGCTTGTCTGACCATTCTCCTGTCTTATCCTGTACATTTGACCTCCTGTTGCTGAACCTGGCCTGTGACCCGTTTATCCTTCTGCCTGATGCTTTGTGCCGTTCTGCCTCCACTGTTACCGACCTGGCCTGTCTGACTTCGCTCACTCCACCTCTTCACATCAGGCTCTCACCTGCTATGTACCTCCGGCAAGTGCCTCTACCACAGCTGGTTGCACCCAGGGGCCGCGACCTGGTTTCGGCCTGCTCCAAGTCCATCCCCACCATCAGGGGCTCTGGTGAACAAGCAGGTCGGAGCTTAGATTCCGCGACCTGGGGAATCCCGGTCTGTGGAGTGCTAGAGGATACCGCCGGTCGGTCCCTAACATCATTTCTGGAGAGAGCTGAAAATGGCTGTCCACAGACAGTCCCCATCCAACTTGACTGAGCTTGAGATGATTTTCAAAGAAGAATGGCAGAAAATCCCCCAATCCAGGTGTGCAAAGCTTGTTGTGTCATACCCCAAAACACTTTAGGCTGTAATTGCTGCTTGAGATGCTTCAACGAAGTTTAAGTTTACTGAGTAAAGAGTCTGATTACTTAAGTACATGTGATATTTAATTTTTTTTATTTTTTAATTAATTCACAGACATTCTAAATTTCAGTTTTCATTTTGCCATTATGGGGTACGGAATCTAGATTATTGAGGACAAAAATGAATTTAAACAACTGTAGCATCAGGCTGCAACATAACAAAATGTAAAAAATTGAAGGGGGTTTAAACACTTTATGAATGCACTATACATTTAGATATGCCACTAAATAGATGTCTAGCCTGCCTGTTTGTCAGGCTGATGAAAGGAAAAATTCCAAAAATGCATCCCTAACAACAGTACATAGTCATGTATCCAGTGGTGTGTAGTGTAGATTGACAGCCATAGTACAAGCAGAAAGCTGGGACAGGATCATGGTCTGTGTTCCTTGAGTGTTCCAAGTACCCCAGTTGGTGATATCTCCTGTCATTAAAGGTAGTTCTGAACATGCCACTCTGCTTTGTACTTTGCTTTGTGTGCTCTCTGTTTTCTTTGCTTTGTGACTCCAAAACAAGTAAATCCCTGGGTAGAAAAAAGTGGCAAGGGAGAGAACATGTCTAAGTAAAACATTTCTAAATATTTCTTGACCATATACCTTTTGAGCCATAGTCATTTAGGGCTATGTCATCCCCATTATGAACCTGAGCTCCTCCATGCTCTTTTGTATACACAGAGCTGAAGAAGGTCCCCAGTCCTTGATTATTTTGCAAAGGACCTACATGTGACCAAACTATCCTTCTATCATTAAGCATTTTCTGCAGCATTATACAAAGAACACTCCATAGGACACCTTAAACTCCACATTGTGCTATGCATTTTATAGAAGGCACATTCAATGCAGGCAAAGGGTGGAGTAGACACTGCAGTGTCCTGTAGTGAGCAGATATTATCTGCTCTGTATTCATTTTTTTAAATAACTTCATAAATGAATTACGGTACATTACATTTTTATATCTGCTACCAAAGAATATGAATTAAACAAAGGTCTAATGCAGACAAGTATTTGGGTTTACCAGAGCCATTATTATCATCAGCAACATTCAAAGCTGTTGTATGATTTTTCTCTCTTATTTTCTCCAGTAAACTACTTGCAAAGGCTGTGTTATGTATAACTCTGCCTACATTCAGGGACCATTAATCAGTAACTGAACTTTCTCCAATTAGGAGTACATTTTTTTCTTGCCAAAGTATCCTGCAGAAATTGCAGCTCTGACTTCTCCTGAACCGCTCTGTATTTGTGATGAGACGATTATAAATTGTGACCTGAAGTACCAGTCCAATGAAAATCTAGTTTCAGCCATAACCTTTAAATCAAACAGAAAATCACTGCTAATGCTACTGGAAGCAATGAAGATCTTTATCTGTCAATTTTCAGCAAAATTCTATCTTTAATTTAAAATATTACAGTGTAGGTAGAGTACTCATTTTTTCCTCTTTTTGTTGTTTGGGAATATAGGTTATGCAGCCCCCAGGGCAAAGATAGCAATGTCCTACTAGAGCCAACACTGAGCCATATGTGTCAACAACGATTGCAAGAAGTAATGACATTTAGTGCTTGGTACTTCTGGATATGTGCTAGAACACATCTCCCACTATTTTCATGATTTTCTACAGAATCATCATTTATCCTGTGTACAGTATTAAACTTCCTTATCAGTCTATTTATTTTTTATATATAACACAAACTGAAACATGCTGTATGACTTCTAATAACCTATATATAACTGTTCTTGTCACTGATTGCACCCATAATTACCTATTAACTTCACCCACGTGAAAGTAATTGGCGTCAGAGGTGTTCATGTTTTATATATACTCTGTTCTGCCTTCTATCACCCAGTAAATGCTTTTCTATTCCTTCTTCTGGATCTGACATGTCCTTTAAACCTTTGTTTCCGATTTATATTCACTTACAGGTGTATCGCTGCTGTAATCCTCAGTATCCATTAGGAGCTGTCTAAATCGTGTTGACTTCATTCCTAGTTATTTGTTTTCTAGTAATACTCTTATCAGTTATTGCTTTCTCCCTGCATGTTCTCTTATCTTTTTGTAATCCGTAAAACCCATTAGTAGTTTGGTCAAAGTCTGCCAACTTCATTCATGGTCTTCTAGGTTCTTGCAATATCTCAATAAAATATTTATTCTTCCATTAGGAGTTCCACATTTATCAATGTATGTCATGTTTCCATAAAAGTAAAATTTGTTTATTTGTAATACAATTTTGCAGACATAACTATACTGTACATAATGCAGGCTTTTTGCTCCTTCTTAAAAAGGTGTTTTTGTTACTGTTCCTTTCAAATGGATGCAAATATTTATTTGGTGCACTTATTTTAGTAAGTGTATTTCTGTTTTATATACAGTATGTGTTTTTTTGTAAGAACAGCTGATAAGAACAATTTAGTGCTTATCAGTTGTGGTATAATATTTGGCTCCTGATGAGCATAGGCATTAAACAAACATTTGACTTTAAAAGGCTGAAAAGCTAATTATGCTGGAATGGGCTAGGCCACAGGTTTATTGAATCACCATACATATTCCCACATAATGTCAAACAAACTTGAAGTGGTTCTAAAGTCAAAAATTCCCTTTAGCTCTTTTACCTCATCCCTAAGCACTCACCTGGCAACCCTCAGTCCAAAGCTGTTCCATCTGCAGTAGCACACCACTGTCTTTCTGGTCTCACATGAGACTCAGGCAGCAATGGAAGCCATAGATGCCTTTTGCTGTCAGTCAAACTTCTGTAAGAATGGAGTAGCAGCAAGGCTTATCATCAGAGTTGTGTGTGTCTATGGATGCACAAAGCCTGACTTGGGAGCATACCTGCACATTACAATAGCACATGGATCGCTACTGGGTGCACCCACAGGAAGAAGAAACAGACAGCACTGGTGGAGGACCGGCAAAGAAGAAGTAAGGGACTGCTCTGTGCAATAAATATAACCTAGTTTTTTTTAACTTTAATAGCCTTTGATTTAACTTTAAAGCTGATTTGATAAAATAGTTTGCGGTGAACCTACTGGAAGCTCTGTATGAACTGTATGCAGCCTCAGATACATACAGCTTTGTTTTCCAGCTGTAGGATGCGAACGTCCCATTCAACAGCCGGGCTGAGTGGTGCTCAGTTATTCTTTGGCAGCTTTGTATTCCCTGAATTAATGCAAATCTTCATCTGGTTGTCTCAGACAGATATCATTACATAATTTGTGCCCAGTTTGGCCCAAACATACTATTTAAAATGACAGTAAAGCTGGAAATCAATTTTAACAATTATTTCAAAACTGTGAGCTGTGAACTCTCTTACTTCAACAGGTATTCCATTAACTAGAGACCCTAGAGGGCATAAAACAGTTAACCTTCAGATTACTGGCAAAGTAAACTGGGC
Source organism: Staurois parvus (assembly GCF_062004578.1). Taxonomy (NCBI): domain Eukaryota; kingdom Metazoa; phylum Chordata; class Amphibia; order Anura; family Ranidae; genus Staurois; species Staurois parvus. The sequence goes on along the minus strand of NW_028317815.1, from coordinate 1,649,191 downwards.
AATAAAGCTGTGACAATGAAGAAAAAAAAAGGGGAGGATAGAAGTAACATTCTAGGTATAGCCAGGAAGTCAAACATGGATAACTCCTCTCCTTCCATATTTAAAGAATGCAATGTTTTCTTTTTTAAGTGTCACCCACCTCCTTTTTGATTAAAAAAAATCTCAACTTTCCATGGTGCAGGGGCTGATGTCATCCTCCTGCCAACAAGATCCCAAGAAATGATGAGCACCTTAAATCTCACAATAAGATGCTGAAGCACAGTGCTTGTGGAGTGTCTTCTTTTGGTTTACTCTATATTAGCCAGATCTTGCTGGAAGAAGGATGACACTGTCTTGCATAGGCACCACAGGGGGAATCTGGGACAAAGTAAATTTATTATCTAACATTTTCCCTCTGATTACATTGTCCCCTCTGCAGGTTTTTTAAAATGTTTTTTCTACATTTCAAAAAGATGTAGCGAGCACACTTAAAAACCTTAAGTAACAGGCCGAACTGCGATGCCAATTGCAAGCCTTTATGCGTACTTTCATTAATGTATAACTGAAGGCAAAACTTTTTTTTGCTGTCTGTGGGACACAGGGACTGTTAGGATATGCTGCCTTCTCTACCACCCTGTCATTTGCTCTGGTGGCTGTTATCACTGAAAATGTGCCTTTTAAATGGGGATTGGCTGAAGGACTAGTGTCCCCACCTTCCAATGGGACACTAATGCTGGTGACCCTGGCGACTATTGGTAATTTCCCTCAATTTGGAGGGATTTCGTCTTGCCTCCTGTTGTAGCTATGGTACAGGAAGTGAAAGTGAAGTACAAATGGCAAAAAAACCCTCTCTTACTTTATTCAAATTGAAAAAAAAAGTTCTGCCTTCAGTTCTACTTTAAGACCAGTAGGTTACTCTGTTCACATGCCATTCTTTATCAGTGAAGTCTCCATTTTACGACAACTCATAGGGATTTTCATTAGTGCTATAAAATAAATAAGTATAAAGGTATCATAGTAATAGAAACATATACTCAATTTCCCAGAATGTATAAAGCAAACCAAACTGGCTATTTTAAATCATTTTGATGCACGATAAGCAGTCAATTTCTTGTCTATTTTTGCCCAGCTCACAGATATTGGATTATGTAGGGTAGCTAGCATATTGTATTTTTTAGGCTTGAAAAGCAAGAGGATTTTTGAGCATGTGTACTTTTCAAATACAAGAGTTTAGTATGTTTCATGAACTTTGTACATCCCTAACCTAAACCAGAAAGTGAATGATTTTGCATCCTTTTTTCTCCAATGTCCCATAACTTAGTATGACTTTTAACTTTTGTGAGATCACTTCAAGCAGACTTTTTTATGGTTACTTGAGCAGATTTAACTACTTTTAATAAGAATTCCAGGCTAAAATTTTATTTTCCCATGCAGTGGGGCTGGATTAAATGCTTGTTTTTGTCTAGAGGTTCAGAAAGTAAAGACATACTTACCTAATCCTGCGCTCCTCCCTGCCGCACGCTAGCGGTCTTGTGAATTGGCTATTTCTGACATCATCACGCCCATACACCAGCTCCGGACGTGAGGACGGCAGGAACAGTCCACCTCTGGACATGGGGGAGCGTGGTTTTCCAGAGGATCAGACGAATGGGTAAGTATAGCTTTACCCTGAGTTTCTAGACAAAACAAGCAGTTAACCCATGCAGTGTGGGCACAGCCCCACTGCATGGGAAAATACACATTTTAACTGGAGTTATGCTTTAATCTTTCATACATGTTTTTGAATAAACATTTTTAATAATTACATGCTTCACGTTATGAACTTTAAGTTCTGTTTGCTGTGTTGTTAGCATTTCTTAGTTCTCATGCAGACGTAGGCAGGCAATTATTCATCATGTAGCTTTGGCAGGTGAAGGGCAAGTTGCATATGTTAGAATATTGAAATAGAACTTGTCAGACAGTGAACTCAGCCCATGTCATAAACAGATCATAAACAGATCTGCACAATAAGCACTCTGCCTCAGCTGATGTCAGCAGATTAAGATAAAAGCATCTAAAAATCATTGAGAGAGTAGTGCTTTGCAACATGAATGTCTAAAGTAGCTACATTCCCCCAGCCAAAAGGTTATCAAACTGTTAATAACATATATTATATTTGAAATACTACTGTTAACTTCTGACTTCACTTCAAAATCTTTAATGTTTCTAAATTGATGGATGTAGAACATATATTTGTTAGATGCTTACTGTAATAATAGAGTGAAAATAGTAATTTACTGAGTGGTTTTGTTTGCAAAAACATGTGAAATCGAGGTGACAGAAGACCCTGAGAGCCCCTGTTCTCAAATCATAACTTTGCTCCAAGTCAGAGTTCAGGGATGCCTGCCCAGCAACCAATAATTCAGTGTAGACCTCTTTAATTTGTAATATAGGTTCGCTTTAAAAAGTTATATACAGTACATAAACCAAATGCATACTGTATATGGGAGAGCATTTGCCTGCCAAAATAATTGTATTTCTGTCCATCCAGTTTTGAGATTTTCATTGCTCTGACACATGACACAGCCTTGTTTGGAAGGGGTGGTTTGGCTAAATTCCAATCAGCTTTTGGGCTCCCCCCCATCGACCAAAGTTGGCTGTTTAATTGATTTCTGTTAAAGGGGCATGTTGAAAAGTTTTTTTCAATTGTTTGCAGACACTGTTAGATTACAATGTCCCTGGGGGATTTATTTAAAGTTGTGAGATCTCACAAGAATTAGTTTTTTTCTAAATAAGAGTTTAATGCTGTACCATTCAATGTCACCATGCATTTTCACTTGGGGAAAATACTTTTTGGGGTGATCCAACAAGTATATTTTCAACTCGGCATTACATTTAAATGTAGCAAAATACTGTGACAGGGATAAAAATACTTTTTTTTTGCATGGGCTTTTTTTACAATCTCCTCTTTTTGTCTTAATTTTTTAGTCATTGTTCATATATGTCAGTGTTCTAATGTCAATCACACCTTTTAACAATCAAATGCTACATTTGACCTACTTTGCTTGCAGTTTAAATGCACATCAATAGGACATACCTATACTGAGGGGCAGAGTGCCTGTCTCTGTACACTGTGTTGCTGAGCAGCATATTTGCCACCGCCACCTTCTGCCCTCCCCGCATATCACAACCAGTGATGCTGACAGTAGGCAAAGTCTGATGGGCATTTAGAGCCCCCAGTACCCCAACTGGTCCGCTCTCTCCTTGTAATTGACAGCAAGCAGTGGGAAGATTCTATAGCCAATACCAGACTGGCTATTGGCTATGGATACACCTACTGCCTACGTTTAATCAGGGAAGTGGTCAAAACAGAGCAGTCCTGTCTAGATGCATTTAGCTCCCAGTGTGCCTCTGCACCCAACCATCATTAATTCTGACTATATTCTGCTTAATATGTCTAATTCATATGGTCGGTAGCTCATTCTACTGGCCATAATGTATTTATTCTTGAAATACCTCAATTGGCCATTATAGCCACTAGATGGAGCTGAAGATCAAAGGAAAGCAATGTCCAACAAATTTTTATAACTAGACCCTTTTGAATATTAATTTTACCTACCACAGATCCAAGGAACTATATTAACTGCCAAAAGTGTAATCTAGCTAAGGAAAAATTGTTAGTCTGCTTCATAATTTGGCAGCTACCTCACAGGATGTTTCTTTTGGTCTTTTTCTGGATCAACATTATCGGAATAAGAATAGGTTGATCACATAGACTTGACTTTTTCCAGTATACTATGTCATCCAGGCTCAAGTGCTTTGTTTTTGCTGGAATGTATTATTAGAGATAATCAAATGTAAATGGCTCTTTTTCAATTAATTAAATGCTCAAGTAGTTAATGGTCAGAAAAGAATCATACGCTTTGCTATGTTAATACTAAAATGTTTTTTTTTGGGTTTGGTATGTACTACTCACTTGAATACACCTGCTCATTTCATAAATGTCATGCCTTGACAGACTAAAATATTTACTTTAATTATGATTACTGCTGCTGCTAGACTCAGTAAAGACCATATGAACTATAGTGGTATAATAGCATTTTCAATACTATGTTTGTATAGGAGTGATTTACTATAATCGGCATCACAATCATTTTGTATCCTTATGGCTAATAGTAAAATACTTTTGTGTTTTGAAGCTAAATGTATTAAAGGGGAACTACATTTTTAATAGTGCATAAGGGGCTCTATACAAAACAGAGGAGAGAAGAAGAAAATAGGAACACAATTTTAGGTGTTCTCAAACATTACTCGTTCACTTGCTATGAACATGACAACATTTGCAAGGAATGTGAAGAAGTTGTTTCACTTCAATTGGCCAAATTTGTTCAAGCAAAAATACAATTTATTAAATGTTTAATTGGTTTCCCTTGCACGTAATTGGGCATTCAACGTCAGCAGTGTCACCATTTTTACTAAACTAAGTGAACACAAACTTTGCTAAGTGAACAGCCTTTATTGCTTTAGTAAATCAACCCCACTCAGGTTTTACAGGAGTTTTCTATAGGTGTCTACACTGGACTCACTGCCAAAAGTATTGGGACGCCTGCCTTTACACGCACATGAACTTTAATGGCATGCCAGTCTTAGTCTGTAGGGTTCAATATTGAGTTGGCCTACCCTTTACAGCTATAGCAGGATCAGTTTTCTGGGAAGGCTGCCCACAAGGTTTAGGAGTGTGTCTATGGGAATGTTTGACCATTCTTCCAAAAGCGCATTTGTGAGGTCAGGCACTGATGATGGACAAGAAGGCCTGGCTTACAGTCTCCACTGTAATTCATCCCAAAGGTGTTCTATCGGGTTGAGGTCAGGACTCTGTGCAGGCAAATCAAGTTACTCAACCCCAAACTTGCTCATCCATGTCTTTATGGACCTAGTTTTGTGCACTGATGTGCAGTCATGTTGGAACAGGAAGGGGCCATCCCCAAACTGTTCCCAAAAAGTTGGGAGCATAAAAATTGTCCAAAATGTCTTGGTATGCTGATGCCTTAAGAGTTTCCTTCACTGGAAATAAGGGACCAAGTCCAATCCCTGAAAAACAACCCCACACCATAATTCCCTCTCCACCAAACTTTACATTTGGCACAATGCAGTTAAGCAAGTACTTTTCTTCTGGCAACTGCCAAACCCAGACATGTCCATCAGATGAGAAGCAAGATTTGTCACTTCAGAGTCCAGTGGCAGTGTGCTATATACCACTATATCCAACGTTTTGCATTGCACTTGGTGATGTAAGGCTTGGATGCAGCTGCTCAGCTATGGAAACTCATTTCATGAAGCTCTCTATGCACTGTTGTTGTGCTTATCTGAAGGCCACACAAAGTCTTTAGCTACTGACTCTGCAGACAGTTGGTGACTTCTGTGCACTGTGCGCTTCAGCATGCACTAACCCTGCTCTGTTATTTTATGTGGTTTACCACTTTGTGGCTGAGTTGCTGTTGTTCCCAGTTGCTTCCACTTTGTTATAATACTACTAACAGTTGACCGTGTAATATTTAGTAGCAAGAAAATTTCACTGATGAACTTATTGCACAGGTGGCAACTTATCACTTTTGATTGGAACACCTGAATCCAATGATTTGGATGGGTGTCCCAATACTTTAGCAAAATAGTGTATATGCTAATATGTGTACCGTTTACCAGGGCTCTGTAATGTTCTAAAAAGGCACAATCTGCTATTTTAATTTCAACATGCATACTATAACAGGAGCCTCTATGAACTATATGCAGGTAAATACACCTATACAGAGAGAAAACTCATAAACATGAAATTTTTGTATACAGCACACATTTTGTAACGCGTTTTTTAAAACTAATATTAAGTGGGTTGCTTAAGGAACACAGAGCCTAAAGATTTGATGTATCCTTTTATATCTTTTTATTAGAATTTTAAACCATTTGGAAAAAAATGCAATACCTAGCAAATGGTATCATGTTTTAAAGTGTTAATATCCAAAGACAAGAGTGTGCAGAGGTACATAACGTTAGATAGAATTTTAGATAAATCTGGCTAGGTGTCAGTGGACTATTTTAATATTTGCTCATCTCTCTTCTGTTTTTGTATAGCTAAAAATCAAATCCCCACTACAAAATTTCTTGCATATAAATAAGGTGTAAAATAGCATGTTGTAGTCAATATGCATATGCATTTAATTGGCAAAATTTAGAAACGATATGCTAAGTATGGTAGTGCAGTATGTTTTTACTTCAAACATTGCTCATACAAAACCATTAAGCAGCTTGAGTCACAGTCAACAAAGAACATCATCCAGCAGAGCCTTCTAAATTTAATGTGTCATCTGCTCAGTTTACTTTTGTCAGTATAGAAAATAGTAGACTTTTAATTCCACATATTTTTTGTTTATAATAAAGTGTATTCTGGTTTCTTTATTATAATTGTTGAAGAAAAGTAGAATTTTGACACCAATAGTTTGGAACTCTCGCTACGTGTCGTTAGAGCCGGAACTACCACTTGGCAAACTAACCACAGCCACTGCCAAGCCACCGATAGGGCTGTACAGCTGGTCCTGCTGGTGCTGCCCTACGAGTTTTGTCATCAACAGTTGACATGCTCAGGATCTTTTGGAGGATCAATACTTTGGAGCACCTTTTTTCCTGCATATTGGGAGTCACTGTTTTTGGAACCATAGCTAAGCATGCACACTTATAAGTGGACTCTTTTATATTGGTTTTCGAATTATATTTGTTATATTAATTGGAAAAGATAAGGTTGCATTGCTACCCTTAGATATTGGGTTGTTTACATTTGGTACATTCAAGAAGTGTTTAACAGCAGCCACCTAATTTGTTTTCATTTTTTATGTTTATTTTATTTTAATAAAAGGTGAATATAATGGCGCCTAGGAAAGGGTATAAATGAGATATAACCTAATCTACCAGCTGCAAACTCCACCCTAATAAATATAGTGTGTAACAAGGAACAAAAAATAATAATTTGCGCTAGTAAGCAAAAAATAAACACCCCAAATGCACAAATGTGAATCTAACCAAAAATAAATACAAAAAAATAATAAATTTATAAATAAATGAATAAGTGTCCCAAAAAAAGTCCAAAATTAATATCTTTAAAGCCTAAAAAAATGTGAAACAAATTGCTGACAGTCCACCGCCAAATTGCACTAAATAAACTCACCAGAGCTGAATGATAAATCAGCATAAAACACTAATTTCCCTGGGAGCAATACTCTGCAGGATGATGAGCCACTTCCAGAGGGTGATGTTCAGCAGAAACCAACTCCAAATATACGAAAATGAAGGAAGCAATGATCTGTATTGAAAAGTACCACTAAGGAAATCCACTTCTCCCAGACTCCACCTTATTCATATCCAAAGGGTATTAGGCCAGACACTCGGAAAAGAACAATAACAACTTCATAGTGCAGTACCTTAAAACAACTTCATTTATAATATATTCATTGCACTTAACTCAAAAGGTGTCCTAGCCGACACCAGCGTTATCAGCATGTAAAATCCACAATAGACGAACCCAGCCACTCAGGCACATGCGCAGTAGATCGCTGGGAAACGTAATGACGTCACATCAATCAAACCCCATGGTGATCAGTATTCTGTTCACCATGTTAACAGCACGGGTATTTGTAAGAGATTTGTCATATTTGTGACTGTTCAAATTTCAGCATGTGGATTATTAAGTTCATCACTTGTTAAGGTCATTAATGCTGGGAATTAAGTTTATTTACCTCGGACTAACTATGATCTATATAAGTTTTTAAAAAATGAGAGCTGTAATGAGTAGAATAAAGTTGTAAGTCATGCAGACAATTCTTTAATTGTATCTAATTAATTAATTAATTATGGATGTACCATTTGCAAAAAGAATAGGTTTGGAAAAAATATTGATTATCTCTAGCCACCCTCTCTGTTAGTTTCAAGTAACTTAGTAGTTATCAAACACAACACAGTTCTATTCTATATTAAATCCTCTTCTCTCCTGTTGCCTTGAAAATGCCCTTTCAACTTGCTTATTGTTGTTATAATACAAGCATTTCCTTTTCTAAATGTATCACTACATTTTGGAACCAAACTGAAGTGCAATGGGTTTAATTTACTAAAGAAGTAGAACCTTTTTTTTCAGCTAGGTGACTAATTTAAGCTTTGTTCACTATGAATATCCAATCATGTGCAAATGATTAGGTGATTAAAATCAACACAGCTTTTACACCATTATATAATAGACCATACCTGGTTAATATTTTACAGAATGTTTGAACTATGAATGTTTCTAATTTGATTAGGTCCTTCAAGAAAAATGTTTAAAATGACATCATGAAATCAATAAAAGAAAAAGGTAGAAAGAGGTGTGCAAGGAACCTGGTCATGGCTGTAAGACATAAGGTATAAGCAGAGACTATGTAAATATTCACTTATGCATTTAGCTATTCAGTTCATTAAGACCATTGGCAAATTGGTAAGTGGAGTTGAGCTGGTTAAGGGTTAGCTCAAATAATCTTTAAACTATTAAATAGATTTAATTTAAGGGAATCTCTGACGAAAAAAACATTCACGTGATCTTTAAATATATGATTCAAATTTTCAAATATTCTAGGTAAATTATTTGACTGAGAGTATCCACTTATTCTGAATTCTAGTGTTTTCAAATGAAAATACACATTATAAATAGACTATGGCGATAATGCTGAATAGGATCAAAAAGGCAATTTCAGTACTTTATACTTTTCTGTCCTGCTCACTTCCTAGCAGAGAACAATTTAAAAGATAAATTCACCTTCCAGAGCATGTTCAATGTTACACCTATAGTTAGGGTGTAACATGTAATGTGCTCCGGTACATGTTCTCCTTACCCCACCCCTGATTCCACCCCATGACAGTAGAAGGTGGATCCTCTCCCTGCACCCCCTGCACATTTTGAAAACAGGAATCTGTGCATAAGAAAACTAACTGCAAGTTCCATTTGCCACAGAGGCAGATGGACTTGTCGTTTGAATGGGCCTCAGGTATACTGATACATTAACACTCCCTCCAGCTTGAATACAGAAGTATGTATTGAAAGCTGGAGGGAGACTGTGCACGAGCCTGAAAACTGCTGATCATGGGCAAAATACCTTTCAGTCTCCTGTTTAAAAAATAATAAATGCACTTTTTTTTTAACCTGCAAATATATTTAGTGAAAGCTGAACTTAACCTTTAAATAATATTACAGAAGATGTATATTTGTTTACCATTGTTATCCTGTTTTGTAAACTATTATATACCCAGCTAATAAGAAAAATCAGAGAACCCAAGTTAAGTCTAAATCAGGATTGCAGTATCCTTTGTTTATATAAAACTTTATTTACAACAGGATAAAGTGGTAGATTTTTACTAGGCTAAAAGCAGTATGAACTTCCCATGGGCTACTTTGCAGCATAAGATGATAATAACTGACTGATAACATGCTGGCAATCCATGCTGATTAGTATATTAAATCCAATAATTCTGACCCATTACATTGCCTGAGGTTGTTTCCATGTTCACACCTTTATAATGTCTTAAAAGTGCAGCTGAGATTGGTGAAAGATACAGCTTTTCATATTACCGCTTATAACACATTTTATGTACTGTACTAACATTCTAACAGACATGCTTTTAAGGTTTATCTTTTAATATTACATTGAAAACCTGACCTTTGCTAAACTTGCACGTGAAATATATATTAATGTTTCTGCTTTGTTCTAGATTTTGAAGTGTAGTGTGTATGATTTATCTTTGTTTCCAATGGGAATTTGTCAGTTTGTTTTTAAGGTTTTAAGGTATATTGATATTATGTAGCTAGAAAATGAGATATTTTGAAGGCCATGTTTGATTTATGAATACAATGAATCTTTCATTTTAATGGACAGGTTGGATGAAATGAAAGGGGAATAGTGCTTGCTTTGGAGTTATTTTACTTTGTTACAGTTTCACAGAGTAGCTGGACTGGTCTCATAACACTGGAGCAGGGGTTTCTAATTAGTTTCTTAATAGGACATTTGAAAGTAAAGCTGTGGTCAAGCTAAGGACAAACATGTATTTATACATTCTTTATAAGCAGTAAATAACCTATACTACAAACCCTCACTTGTCCCTATAGATACAAGCATTGTGGAGTAAATTATCCTCAAAGTTCATCTAAGTCATTTCTCTCAGCACCTTAGCGTACCTTGCCCCCCAGTGCACATTCGTTGTGTTTACAATAAAGTTAAGAAGTCTGAAAGGCTGGCAAGTCACTGTTGAAAGAGGGGAAGGGTGCACTGAGTTAGGTAAGAAAAGTTACTTAAGGCTTTTGCTGTAAGTATTAATTCATTTTTAGTGCCTGTAGCTGCCAAGGTAAGTGAGGGTTTGTTTGAAGCCCTTTTACTATTTGTTATAAATACAGCATGTTACTATATGAACATCTATAGCCTAGCTACAGTTACTTTTTAAGTAAAAAAAAAAACGTAACTATCACCTCAATATATAGCAGCATTGTGTTGTTGATTTACTAAAGGTAATTAGGAGTTCATTTTGCAAGGACATTTGCAATGTGAAAGTACACTCAATAATGTTCAAGGAAAATAATTAAAAACAAAAACCTGTATTTCGCTTTCACATGATTTGGTAATGGAAGTCAGCACAGCTTACCCACACTAACTAAGCTAAGGGAAAACTTCCTTGAAAAGTGCAAAGTCCCTTGCAAATGGAATGTCCTATTTGCATTTAGTAAATCAACCCCCAAAGCCCCCAAAGGTAAAACTCTTTTAGTTTTGGATAGAGAAGTTATAAGCTACAAACCCTGTTAGGATTTTATTGTTGTCTGTGTCTCTATTAGGTAGAGTTACTCTCTCTATTTGTCCTGATGATCTCTATCACCAAAAGTAAGGGAAAAACCAAACTTTTGAGTTGTCCCCAGAACAGAAATGTGGGGAATCTTCCAATGGGGACACTTGTTCCACTGGCAACTGCATAAAAGGAGACGCCCCTCACTTTGGAATGATTTCATCTCACTGTGTGTTGTTTCTACAGGATGGGAAGTAAGAGGAACTCTTCAAATTGTACACAGATGGAAATCATCCCCTAGCCCAGTGGTGGGCAACCTTTTTTTTCAACTGAGCCAAATCTCGCCAAAACCACGATTGAAATTTATTTTGAGAGCCACATTTTTAAAATTGAAAATACATAGGATGGTACACTGTTTTTAGTTTCAATAAGTTTTTATAGTAATTCATCCCCCATAGTAATTCATCCCCCATATAGAAATTCATCCCCCATATAGTAATTAATCCCCCATATAGTAATTCATCCCCCATAGAGTAATTCATCCCCCATATAGTAATTCATCCCCCCATAGTAATTCATCCCCCATATAGTAATTCATTCCCCATATAGTAATTCATCCCCCATAGTAATTCATCCCCCATAGTAATTCATCCCCCATAGTAATTCATCCCCCATATAGTAATTCATCCCCCATAGTAATTCATCCCCCATATAGTAATTCATCCCCCATATAGTAATTCATCCCCCATAGTAATTCATCCCCCATATAGTAATTCATCCCCCATATAGTAATTCATCCCCCATAGTAATTCATCCCCCCTATAGTAATTCATCCCCCATAGTAATTCATCCCCCATATAGTACTTCATCCCCCATAGTAATTCATCCCCCATAGTAATTCTTCCCCCATATAGTAATTCATCCCCCATAGTAATTCATCCCCCATAGTAATTCATCCCCCATATAGTAATTCATCCCCCATAGTAATTCATCCCCCATATAGTAATTCATCCCCCCTATAGTAATTCATCCCCCATAGTAATTCATCCCCCATAGTAATTCATCCCCCATATTAATTCATCCCTCATATAGTAGTAGTAAGTAAGTAGCAAGTAGTAAGCCAAGTCCCCCCTGTGTCAATTCACTTACCTTTGCTCCGCGCGTTCCTCTCGCTGTGTTCCCGCGCCGTTCTGGTCTTCAGGGCGGACTGTGAGAGGAGCCTAGCTCCTCTCACGTTCGTCACGCTGCCCCGCCTACACACATCCTGACAGCCAATCACTGGCTATCAGGATGTGAGTGGCAGCGAGACTGGCCAATCATTGCATTTGAGCGCGCTGCCCTGGCTGTTTTTTTTTTGGATCACGCTGCAGAGTCCCTGCCGCCCGAGAGCAGGGAGGGGAGTGGGCGCCCGGCACACAAGAGCCGCATTAAAGCGTGTAAAGAGCCGCATGTGGCTCGTGAGCCGCGGCTTGCCGACCACTGCCCTAGCCTATTTAAAATGGAAAGGAAAAAAGATCGGCTGTAGATATACTTTGAGTCAAATAATTATACGTATAAAGTCTCTTAAGGTCTTACTAAGAGGAGTATTCTGGTAGGAGGATATGATCTGAGGCTACTTCAGGACTGAAGACTGGAATAATGTCACCAATACCCCTTATTTAAGTACAGTTGCAAGAAAAAGTATGTGAACCCCTTGGGATTACGTGGAGTTTTGCATGAATTGGGCATAAAATATGCTCTGAACGTCATCTAAGTCACAACAATAGAAGAACACAGTCTGCTGAACATAATACTACACAAACATTAGATGTTGCCATGGTTTAATTGCACATAACATGTAAACATTCACAGTGCAGGGAGGAAAAAGTAAGTGAGGCCCTAGCTTAATGACTTCTCCCAGAGCTAATTGGAGCCAGGAGTGAGCCAACCTTGACTCCAATCAGTGTGATGATATTGGATGTAATGCTGACAGCTGTCCTGCCCTTAAAAAACACACACCTGTTTTGGGTTTACTGGTTTCAAGAAGCACTGTCTGATGTGAACCATGCCTCGCAGAAAAGAGCTCTCAGAAGACCTAAGATCAAGAATTGTTGACTTGCATGAAGCTGGAAAGGGTTACAAAAGTATCTCCAAAAGCCTTGTTGTTCATGTGTCCACGGTAAGACAGACTGTCTACAAATGGAGAAAGTTTAACACTGTTGCTACTCTCCCTAGGCGTGGTCGTCCTGTAAAATTGAATGCAAGAGCACAGCGCAGAATGCTGCATGAGGTAAAGAAGAATCCCAGAGTGTCAGCTAAAGACCTACAGAAATCTCTGGCACATGCTAACATTTTTGTTGACACATCTACAATAAGGAAAACATTAAACAAGAATGGAGTACATGGGAGGACACCATGGAGGAAGCCATTGCTGTCCAAAAAGAATATTGCAGCACGTTTGAAGTTTGCAAAAGAGCACCTGGATGTTCCACAGCACTACTGGCAAATTATACTGTGGACAGATGAAACCAAGATTGAGTTGTTTGGGAAGAACACACAGCACTATGTGTGGAGAAAAAAAGGCACAGCACACCAACATCAAAACCTCATCCCCACTGTAAAACATGGCGGAGGGAGCATCATGGTTTGGGGCTGCTTTGCTGCTTCAGGGCCTGGACGGATTGTTGTCATTGATGGGAAAATGAATTCCAGAGTTTATCAAGACATTTTGCAGGAAAATGTACGACCATCTGTCCGCCAACTGAAGCTCCGCAGAGGATGGGTGATGCAACAGGACAATGACCCAAAGCATACAAGTAATTCAACAAAACAATGGCTGCAACAGCACAGAATACGCCTTCTGGAGTGGCCCAGTCAGAGTCCTGACCTCAACCCGATTGAAATGCTGTGGCATGACCTTAAGAGAGCAATTCACACCAGACATCCCAAGAATATTGCTACACTGAAACAGTTTTGTGAAGAGGAGTGCTCCAAAATTACTCCAGATCGTTGTGCAGGTCTGATCTGCAACTACAGGAAACGTTTGGTTGAGGTTATTGCTGCCAAATGAGGGTCAATCAGTTATTAAGTCCAAAGGTTCACATACGTTTTCCTGTTCCACCTAGATAGATTGAGGAATGTGCCTTTATATCATTAGGTACAGTATATCTTAAAGTGGAGCTCCACCCAAAAGGGGATGTTCTGCTTTAATGCATTGTCCCCCACTCCCTGTTAAGGATTGGCACCTTTGGGGAGCAAGGGACAATGCATTAAAGCGGAACTTTCTCTATTGGGTGGAGCTCCACTTTAAGATATACTGTACCTAATGATATTAAGGCATATTCCCCCATCTATCTAGCATGATGAAGGTGAAGCTCTCCCTGAAATGTATTCCTTCATAACAGTGATGTCATCATTGAAGGTGGAGTACTAACAAGTAATTTCTGGGTGGTTGTTCATCTGGCTGTCGGTGCAGCTCTCTCTTCCAGCCTGAGGCTGTCTGAGGTGCACTGACTTTGCCCGAGACTAGAAATCTTTTGTCATGACACCTGATCCTCCTCAGCTGCTGTTGCTCTTTTGTTTTGCTGCTCTGCGCTTTGTGTTTGTGAGTGAAATTGTATCATGGTTCTTTTATTATTATAACATATTAAATAATTACTGCACTATAAGCCTTGTTGCACTACTATTTTTTTTGGTGTTTATCCTGATTTACCATACTATGTCATCTGTAAGTCAGTGTCTCAGCCCATGATTTAGATGCATATCCAGGAGGATGCCTATTGGAAGTCTTGCAAGAAATACTGTAATTATTATCAAAATTAATAAAAACTTTTAGGCATCATAAAAATTTTTATTTCATGCTAGGTCTGCTTCAAGGTAACACTTATTCAACAAAACAACAAACCTTAGTTGCAAAGTGTTGTAACCTATGACCAGGTCTGAGGACAGGAGGGACAAATGCCTTGGGTGCAGTGTTTTCATATAGGGTAGGGCACTGTGTTCCCAGATGCTGTGTTCCCTCCCTTTTGTCAGGGTTGCAAAGTCATGCACCCTTGATGTCCACGGAAGACAACAGTGGTGGATGATCTCAGGATCCTCTCTATGGTAAAGAATAACCCATTCACAACATCCAGACAAGTGAAGGACACTCTCCAGGAGGTGGGCTTATCATTGTCAAAGTCTACAATCAAGAGAAGACTTCAAGAGAGCAAATACAAAGGGTTCACCACAAGGTGCAAACCATTCATAAGCCTGAAGAATAGAAAAGCCAGATTAGACTTTGCCAAAAAACATCTAAAAATCCAGACCAGTCCTGTAAAACCATTCTTTTGATGGATGCAACTAAGATTAATCTGTACCAGAATGACGGGAAGAAAAAAGTGTGGAGAAGGTTTGAAACAGCTCATGATCCAAAGCACACAAAGTCATCTGTAAAACATGGTGGAGGCAGTGTGATGGCATGGGCATGCATGGCTTCCAGTGGCACTGGGTCATTTGTGTTTATTGATTATGTGACAGAAGACAGAAGCAGAATTCTGCAATGTTTAGAGATATACTGTCAGCCCATATTCAGCCAAATGCAGCATAATTGATTGGACGACACTTCACAGTACAGATGAACAATGATCCAAAACACACTGCAAAAGCAACCCAGGAGCTTTTGAAGTAAAAAAAAGTGGAATATTCTGCAATGGACGAGTCAATTACCTGATCTCAGCTAAATTGAGCATGCATTTCACTTGCTGAAGGCAAAACTAAAGGCAGAAAGACCCACAAACAAAGAACAACTGAAGACATCTGCAGTTAGAGCCTGGCAAAGCATCAGAAAGGAGGAAACCCAATCTTTGATAATGTCAATGGATTCCAGAATTCAGGCAGTCATTGCCAGTAAAGAATTCTCAACAAAATATTAAAAATTAACATTTTATTTATGATTATATTCATTTGTTCAATTACATTTGAGCCCCTAAAATGGAGGGACTGTGTATAAAAATGGCTGCAGTTCCTCAAATTTGTACTTGACATTTATGTTCAACCCCTTGAATAAAAGTCTGCACTTCAAATTCATTTGGATTGTTTCATTTTAATTTATTCTGGTGGCATACAGAGCCAAGTATAAAAATTGTGCCTGTGTCCAAATATATATAAACCTAACTGTATATTGCAACATTTTGAAAGGCGAGATCATTGAGTGGAGGTATATTTCCGTTATTTCTGTTGTATGTGAGAAACTAGGGTTTATCCAGTTCAGGCTTTGGATTCTCCCCGGTGTTTATTCTGATCTGGTCTGAATTTTTGCACCCACTCACCTCTAACTAGGCTACACGTAAGATAAAAGGAAGGTCTGGGACACAGACAGAGTTGTCCGTGAGAGCTGCAATTGACTCTGTAAAACTCTGTGGGAAAAGGTAGCCTTAAACAGTGTTTTGTTTTGAGATGGCTGGGAAATATTCACCCCAGTTAAAATTCTCAGGGAAATTGATTGTCTAAGAAATCTGCTGTGTTTTCACACTACAAATGGTGGTGCAGGCCTCCGGATAATGTACCTGTTGTAGCCAGGTACATGAATCTGGGGTATGCACTGTGTGCGGAAGTGCACTGAGGTTGGAGTGTCCATATGCAGGGGTTGAGCCTGATGAGAATTTACAGTCATTAGTTCCTCATTAGGTCCATATCCCCTTGTGATTGACAACAGGCAGTGAGTGGATACTTAGCCAATAGAGCCAACTTTTGGCTAGAAAATAGAAGCACTACCTGCTATCCTCCATAAGGAGAGAGCAGACCTGATGAATAACTGGTGTCTTAGCTTCCTCATCAGGCTATGCCCATTGCAGTGCCGCTGGTTGTTTAACAACCAGTGACATGGGGAGTGCAGTAGTGGTAGGTACTGACTCCACCCCCAGTCCTATTATCTACAAACTGGAGGCAGTTATTTTTGAATTTTTGTGCATTGAATATTGGTAGTCATTTTGTAAGATGCCTGAAAAATAAAAAGACTATTTAAACACCCCCAGCAGTACTTTAACAGTACTTTTAATTTACTAGCTTTATAGTATACGTTCACTTTTGCAAAAAAAAACTAAATGCACTTTTTGCAGGTAAAAAAAAATGCATGTATTATTTTTTTTGCTGGGTACCTGTAAAGCATTACACCCATGATCAGCAGCTAATGGGTTTAATGTGATGTTCCTGCACACTGTCTGTGTATCTGTCTGCCTGTACCTCCAATACAGGCAGGCAGTTACACTCTGAAGCTCAATGAACTACCTAGAGCGCTCAACATTGCCCTGGTAGTTCATTGAGAACTGCAAGCCGATAGCTGCAAAGGACAGGACACTGTGAATGGATGATGTGGCCAGACAGGCGCAGTTTTTTTTTCAAATTGTGACAGCTAACAGGGGGAGAAGATCCCCCACTAGCTGTCACAACAGGGGATTGGGGGCCAGTGCATTTGTAACATGTTACAAGTCACACCCTGAATATGGGTATAACATGCATGTAACAAAAGGTGAGCTTAATCTTTAAGATCCAATGTACATCTCTTAGTGGTTCATTGTTGAGTTGGGTTCTCTGAGATTTGTTTGCTCTAGTTTGAATGCTGTCCTTGGTTAGCAATTTCATCTATTTACAGGGAAACACTGTAAAAATACAATTTTTCTGTTTTGCTAAACAGTTGAATTCCTTCAGCTTTTGTAGTCACTTGTATACTATGTAGAATAAGTACACACATACCCTGCCCTGACTGCAGAAGCAGAACCAGGTTCTGTATAATATGTCTCATTTGCCACTGTTAAAATATGTTGTAAAATTAATAAAACTCAATTGTGCCAGGTGTGGATTAAAGTGATATTAAAGGCTTAATTTAAAAAAAAATAACAAACACATCATACTTACCTGCTGTGGGCAGTGGTTTTGCACAGAGCAGCCCGGATCCTCCTCTTCTACGGTCTCAGTTGGCGCTTCTGGCCCCTCCTTCCTGACGGGTACTCCAACAGCAAGCAGCTTGGTATGGGTGCACCCTCTGCTCCGTGTGTCCATTTACACATGAAGCAGTAGATTGGCCTCGACCCCTCTCATCCCACTGGCTCACTGGCTGTCTCAGCCAATGAGGAGAGGGAATCCCGGGATTGCTGAGATTCCAGTGCACAGCTCTGGAAAGGGAAGGGGACTCAGGTGAGTATTAGAGGGGGACTGGGGGAGCTGCGGCACAGAGAAAGTTGTTTACCTTTATGCATATAATGCATGAAGGTAAAAAACCTTGAGCCTTTACCACCACTTTAAATTTCTTAGTAAAAATATTGGATATGCTAAATAAGTTTATTTGAGAAAAATTATTGCAACTCACAGTCATGGACAAGGTAACTGATTCCTGGTGAGGAGTTCCAGCCTGACATTTCTGGTCTGCCATATTAGCACCCACACCGTACCTTTTACAGTCAAGGGGACATTCCACTTCAATAGAAATGATTGGGAGCTGCAACTTCAAACACACACACTGCAGTACATACAGATTTTGGCACAAAAAAGAGATTTACTGATTGCTTTGTATACACTAAACTATTTGGCTTACTATAATTATAGCACTCTGAGCATCAGGGAGCATTCACTAAGCATCATGAACGCATAATGTGTGCTGCCTAGCATGCATGGGAACAAAATATCAGATGTATTAATTACATTTGGCAAGGAAAGACTCTGCATAAGATGCTAAGCATCAAAATGAAGTTAGTTGCTTTATCATTAAATCCCCACAAGAGAAAAACACATTATACAAACCCTTAGAAATTATCTTTTTTTTTTAACAAATTACTTCTAGAATATGATCCAATCTTCAATTAAGGCTTAGTAGTAAATAAATACTGACTTATTTAACAAACAGTAGCACAGTATTTTGCACAATTACATCTTAGAGGATTAGTGGAGTCAGGTGTTCTAATTAATTCAGGTGTGTCAGGTGTGAAAAAAATCACACAGTTCTGGATACTTGTTTTTCAAAACCTCAGTTTTGTTAAAGTGCAGTAAGGCCTGATCAAAAATTATTTCAGTCAATCTCAGAAGAATAGTTTAATTTTTTCGGAACTTTTCACTATTTTTAGCAAGAACAATATAGGCAAGCAGTTTTAAAGCTGAGCATTTTGATAATATGGTAAATTACCACGATATTAGCTCTGACATCAATGCTTGTATTCTGACTCTGCATCTCTTCCTGCACACCTGGAGACCATAGAATTGACTTCACTTCTATTCAGTGAGTATGGCCACCTTACACAAACTACAATTTCCATAATGCTCTGGGAATTGTAGCAATCAAGGACAGGATTGGGGGGGGGTAGGGTTGCCACCGCATCCCTTTAAAACCAAACACATGTTAATTACACAGGTTCTGTGGCTGATTAAGGTGGTAATTAAACCGCCTTATTTGCATTAAATTGGCCTCAGAACCAGTGTAATTAATATATGCTTAGATTTAAAGGGATGAAGTGGCAAAGGTAAGGGGGGGGGTGGCAGTGGGAAGAATCATGGGAAAGCTTTGGAGCAAGCTTTCTGTCCATAAAACAAAGCTAAACTGGTGAGCGTGGCAGACTTGGAGTCTGATACAGTGTATTATTTCAAATACAATCGCCACATGTATTGTACAGTGGCTGGACAGTATGTAAGCAGTTTGGTAAGGCTGCAATGGAAGAGGTACAGACAAGGCAAGTTGTATCTTGCAATAAACAATATATTATCTGAGGAAACTATACACAAAAATTATACAGTGTTTGAACAGTATGTACAGTAAGCCTGAATAGCCTACACTGTGAAAGTATACCTCTATAAACTGTGAAATTGACAAGAACATCATGGAATGAAAGATGTGGCAAGTGTAGCACACCAGGGCAAAAAGTAAGAATGGCCACATATTGTGATTTAAAGAGATGTGGTCAAATAATAATGGAGATATGTTTACATGTGCATTAATGCACAGACGTGAATAGGTCCTTATAGTAATATTCTGTTTATTCTATATAGCACTCTGAGTACAAAGTCCATGCTGCAATTCTTTGTTTACTTTTATTGTTGTGTGCCCCCTGCTCCTTATTCAGATTTCTGCCTCACTTTCTGTACACCTCATATACCTGCAGCAGCTTTAATAATTTTCACCACCTGACTCATACCGCTAGTAGTATGCTCTAATGCAGGCCATACATGGGTCAATTTCTGAACGGATTTTCTTTAGAAAATCAGAAATGTTGTGCATTTTGTAATCCGATGGTGCAACCATTGGTTTCGAAATTTAACCAACAAGCATTCAATTTCACCTCATGTTGCTACAGAAAAGAATTTTCATGGCCAAGAATTTTCTTTTCTTTTCAGGTCACAGCTCATGTTCATTTCTTTTTTTAGTACAATTCTTGCACGATTCTCCCATCATTGATTAGAAATTCATTCATTTTTCAAAAAGTTTCCAACATGCCCGATCACTCAAGTTTGATAGTTGCACGAAAATCGGCCATTTTTGCGGTCCACTAATGGTGCGAAATTTGAACGACAATTCTTAGAAATGATTTTCGAAATAAAATTCTTTGGAATTTGACCCGTGTATGGCCGGCTTAAGTGTGCAACTTTGGAGGCAACTTGTAAGGCTGGCAAATGTCCCTCTGCTGACAGGACATGGAAATAAAGATGTATTTAGTCCTGCAGTGCAGCCCACCTCTCCTATTCTGCTCTGAGATGATGCTGTTACCCGGTACACAGTGAGTGTGCAGGGCAGATTGCCAGACAACTCTACAGTGCTGCCTTGCCTGTGGTTGGCTTACTGTACTTTCTCATACTGATGCCAGGAATGGGTGGGAAAGAGAGCTCTAAACTCCAAAAGACACAACTCTATCAACTATCTAATGAGCTGGGCATAGTTAGGATGGCAGGAAACTGTTGGGAGGTATGTATAAGGACAGGTAGCAGGAGGTAGCTAGCATTGGTGGTAGGCCAGGAAAGGTGGCAAGAGTTGGTAGTGGTGGCAAGGTAAAAGAGATGGCAGATACTGTTAATGATTACATGCCTTAAAGGGACACAGAAGCTGGTGATGGGGCAGGTACCTTTTTTAGCATCAACAGCAGGGTTTTTTAAATCATTACTATTCTAGAGCTGGTTTGCTTTTATGAAATTGAACCAGATCACAGTGTCAGGAGACAGGTAAAGTCTTCTCTCAGTAACAAAGCTTCTTGCTGTGCTGAATGCTGAATGACCTCTCAGATAGAAGTATGGCTGCAGGACAAGCTAGAGGCTTTACCACATATTGTGAAAGCTTCAGGAAGTCTATTTGGTCCTCATTTCAGTGTCTGCATCACCTCTGGACCCCAGGTAGCTGCAAATGAAGTGGTTGAGGCGCTACCTGTGATTGTAGCAGGGCCTGACCACTGTGGTTTAAAAGGCATCAAGGCAGCCTCTGCTGCTCTTCCTTTTAGGAATCTCAGGATCTGAGACACATTGGGAACCCTGACATCATAAAGAAATGTAGCCAAGAATTTCTTCTGAAGCACTTTATTGAAGAAGCACATTTCATGTGCCCTCTGAGATGGAGGCAATGGATCTTTCATTTTCCTTTTCCATTGGAGATCCAAAAGTGTTGCCACCCAATAATGGCTCATCTTTTTTACACCATGAATCATGAAGTCTTTGCACAGGTATTTCATCACAAAAAGCCAATTTGTCACAAATTACCTGCAGCAGAGGACTTTGAGTCCTTGGTGTCCCTGAGTAAAACATTGTCTTCAGTGTTCTCACAACCATCTACATATGACTCATGGGATTTTGAAGAGGTGAAAGATCTCCCTGGCAGCCTGGCTCCTTTTCCTCTTCCCTGTTGCTGCCAGCATCCTAACCCTCCTAATCCTTGTACTCCTCCTCTGCCTCCTGCTGCCTCTGCTTCACAGAGATGGAGGAAGTAAGAAAGTATACTCCTCTTCCTCCTGCTTCTGTGCCTCCAGTGACTGGTTTAAAACACCACGCAGTGTACGTTACAATAGGAACACAAGAGGGACCTCCTAGAATCCTAGGAGCCAGGGTTTTTTTTAACAAGGAACCACTGCACCACCATCAGATGTCTGGCCAAATATAACACAGAGTATAGCACAGAGTCAGCCATTTCTTGGCCTGTTCTGAGAGCTGCCAGAATGTCTGGCCCAGTGTGGATGCTGTACCCTAGTCATATCAGCTGCAAAACTGCATGAAAGCTTTTTGACTGTGCTGTTGTATAGGCTATGGGGCAATTGAGCGGACTGGTAGTTTTTAGGAGTCAGAGAATAAGGCCATTGAGGTACTGGGGATACAGGTGACTTCACTGTCACTGATACAAACATGCATGAGGAACCACCAGCTCCAGTGATGTGCCTCATCCTACATCCTTCTCATCCACCATAAAATTAACCCAGTGTGCCAAAAAGGATAAGGTGCATCCCTGTCCATGCTTGCTGTACTATAAGCCCATGGTCATGTGAACCTTGCAGCTGACAATGTAGTCCAGCAACATGGACATGTTACCTTCTACATACTTCTAAGAAAAAATAATGGTGTCTGGATACCTGCCACTGTGGTGTAGCACAGGTCATTATCTTGTGATAGAGACATGACTCTATAAGCTGTAAAAAGAAAAGATTCAATTCCAGCAGTTTTGCCAAGTTACCATTGGGATGCTTGGCATGTGGATGAGTCAGGGATTTGTTTTCACACCAGCAGCTGTGGAAGAGACACCAGCCCCTGAAACGTCTTGTGAGACTTCTTTACTAGAAGCTGCAGATGTTGTAGTGGATGCAACTAGAGAATCTTGTCAAGGGGATTAAAAGTGGAAAGTGAATGAGGAGAAGGAGTTTATTCCTTTTGCTGCTAACTGGTATCACTGAGGTGCTGTTCCAATCAATCAGTGTGGTGCAGATGCATGTGTCTCCTCGTGCATGTGGTACCCAAATGGCTGGTATTTTTACCACATCTGAGTTAAAAAAATGTTGCCTGTACTTGTGAGACAATGCTGTCTGCTGGAATTGGATGGCCGTTGTCTCCAATCCTCTGCAAATTGCCCCTGGACAAAATCCAAGCATTCAGATGCAGCTACAGCAACATCACTGCTTCTTGCTGCTCCCTGCCTGATGTACCCTCCTTCTAGTTTGGGGCTATGGCAAGATTAGCAGAAGAGGAGGAGGAAAATAAAATGAGGGCCATTACCAGCAGTTACAAACAACTGTGTGCTCTGAGCCTATCAGGAAAAAGAGAAGAGGAATGCTTTGTCAGCTACTCAGCTACCTTCTTTGCATGCTGTGGCTCAATAGCATGGCCACTTTGATAAAGAAAAGGCAGAGATACCCTGACTCTAGATGGTGTGACCCAACCACCACTTTGACCTGCAGAACCTGCTCACTCTCACTACTCCATGTGCAGAAACTCTGCTTCTCCCTTAAGGCCTTCCTGACATTTTCAATAAAGTGGATTGCCTAACTTCAATAGCAGCTATTGCAATAGAAGGAAAAAGTAGGGGTGCTTTACTTTACAAGCATGTGGTGATGTGCTGCAAACACAACATTTGCCTGTGTCAGTAACAAGTGAACTGTGCAGACCATAAAATAAACCCCTAGCCTTTTTTTTTGTTTTTTAACCACATCCCCCCCGCCCTTTAGCAGAAATACTTCTACAGGGCAGCAGGGGTGTGAAAAATCACACACATATATATACTATATATATATATATATATATATATATATACAGTATATATATGTGTGTGATTTTGCATTTCCAGGTAGGATCCTGGCCGGTGATTGCCAAGTATCTCCGACGGGGGAGATACCTGTGTATAAACACATCTCTCCCCTGTCAGCTCCTGCACACTGCTTTGTATGGCCCTGTATAGCAGAGCCAAACAAAGCAGTGTGCTTAGAGTGGAAAGCACACACAGTATACTGTGAAACAGCACACAGTTAACCCTTTGATCGCCCCACATGTTAACCCCTTCTTGTGCAGTGCCATTAGTACAGTGTCAGTGCCTTTTATTAGCGACATCAAGTCAGTTTCCCCTAGTGTCAGAATGCTCGCTGCAGTCCAGCAGTCCTGCTATAATTCGCTAATCACTGCCACTACTGACAAAAAAAATCCAGTATATATACCACCATTTGTAAATGCTATAACATTCATGTAAACCAATTAAGTTACATGTATTGGGATTTTTCTTAGCAAAGACATGTAGCAGAATACATTTTGGCCTAAATTTATGACTAAATTTGATTTTTAAATTTTTTTTATTGGACATGTTTACCAGCAAAAAGTCAAAAATATTGTTTTTTTTTCTCAAAATTGTCGGTATTTTTTTGTTTGTAAAAAAATTAAAAATGCATAGGCAATCAAATACCACAGAAAGAAAGCTCTATTTGTGAGAAAAAAAGGACATAAATTTAATTTGGGTGCAGAATTGCATGACAACGCAATTGTAAGTTAAAGTAACGTAGCACTGTAATGCAAAAAATGGCCTGGTCAAGAAGGGTGGTAAATACTCAGGAGGGCAAGTGGTTAATAAAAAGGTGCGTTTGTTGGAGGCAGCTAAACAGCTGACACATCCAAAAAGGTAGTTCTAGAAAGGACAATTGCAACTGTGAACACGGGGAAGGGGGGGGGGGGGTGATGCACAGTAATACTCACAATATTGAAGCTTCAAACATAGTTTATTAAATATTTGATTTGCAGATAGGCATTGCTAATATATTGTGGGAGATTATAATTGTCCTCCAATTTGTTAAAAAGTAATAATTCTTTGTCAGAGTTATAAAATGAATAGCATCATGCATGGAGGTGGGTGTCCTATGATATGGATGAATGGGAGACTGAGCCTTCAGTAGTCCAGTAAGAAGTTTGGCCAAGATGTACAATAATATGACTAAGTTTGAGGGACCTATATATAGAAGAGTTTGGAAATGTATGGACCAGAATAAGTTAGAAAAAGATTTCTAAAGTATTGGGCCTCCATTTCTCCACAGTCAGAATGGAAATCTGCTCCTTGTTACTTTCCCTAGGAGTGTCAAAAGTGAAATGCAAGTACACACTTACGATTGATCAAAAGGTGATGAATGCTACAGTGTCAGCTACAAATCTACAAGCGTTGTTATACATGATATCTTTTGTGTTTCTGAGTTCACTGAGAAAAACATGAAAAAAGAGTAGCGCTCACTGGAAGTTATCTCAGAAAAATTAATAAAAAGTATTTTTTGAATTTCTAAATGTAAATAATGTCATATTTGAAAATATAACGAAAAGATAGACAATACAAATAACATACTGCAAAAAAACGTCATCTCAACTTTGAAGCATGGTATATAATGGTGTGGGACATTTTTGCTGCTTTCTGTTTGTGATCTATAATTCAAAAGAATTTCTGTCATATATAATGACATATTCCACAATAGAAGAGCAAATTAAGAACACAGTGGAGACTGTAACTCAGAACTAAGTGTGTATTCTTAACCCAGAAAAGTACCTTTGCTCTCAGCCTACTCCAAATTCTTCTTTTTTTTTTGCTGTAATCCAACTTTCTGCTGAAGGGTGGCTATGTTTATTCTCCAATGTGTGTATAAATGTAGCCATCCTCTTTTACTTGCTCCCGAGATGGACTAGGGATTATTGACAATGGGATTTGTAGTGCGAAGTGTGAACAGAGCAGTCCTTATGACTGCAACCAATGTGCAATGCTTGTTTCAAGCAAATGGAAGTGAAGAGGGAAAAGGAGAGGTTCACTATCTCACAAAGAATGTTGCATGGAGGCAGAAAAACACAGTAAGAAATTATTTAATGAAAAATAGATTTCACAGACAATAAGTAGTCAATGAGTATTGATTATTTTTGGAAAATAAAGCATTTAGTGTCACTTTGATGTTTACTTTGCAAAGTGAACGCTCAGTTATCCTAGTAAATACAGTGAAAATGTGCTTGTGTCAATCATTCAATTGTGTGTAAATATATATTTTTTACTTTCCTTTGCACATGTATAGGTATTCAGAGTGGACAAACCCTAATTTGACCTTACCTTTTTTAAACCATGCATTCAGTAAATGTGTAGTTAAACAATATGTCTATTAAATAATTGCATCTTTATTATTACATTTACCTAATATTTATTATTTTGACCCATTGGCATAAGATGTCTGTTGGAAGATTTAACTGCCACACAGTTGTTCTGTGAAAGATCCCAAGAAACATATGTATAATACTACCAGCAAAGCATGAGGAATAATAATAATTAAGCAATCAGCCTGGAGAATCCTCCTCATCCATCCATTCATACTCAATCATCAATTTTTGATCATAGGGTCATGCAAAGAATTGAACAATAATATCCATATAGACAATGATTGGATTATGTTTGTGGGTACCTTTAGATAGGAATCAGATCCCAATATAGGGGATTTAAATTCTAAAACTAGATCAATCCTAATGTTTTCAATTTTTGTGTCCTCAAAGCTGTTTTTGTTGTCTTAGATTGTGCTAATACAAATGTGGAAGGTATTTTTATAACCAAATTTTAATTTTAGATTTGGGGGAATTTAAGATTGATTTAAATTTCTTAATGATGTAATAAATTAGAGCCATATAATAACAAAGACACAATAGTGTACAATAAAACAGTTTGACCTGTTGGTAGAACACAAAAGGATCCATGCATCTGTACATAAATGTTTGTTGCAATAATAATCTGCTCCTCCTTTTCATATTACTATCTTCTGTTCTCAAAATCTAATTTCTTTACCCCTCTACTCCAGCCCAAAGCTTACACATATCACCCTCACTTCTACCATCTCCCTAATACTGCTCTCGTCACATCCTGCTAATACTTTACTCACCTGCTGACCCAAACACCAGGACTGGAAGGCTTGTGCACTCATATACATCCCGCTCCCACCTTATTTTCCTCACCCTCCTTCTTCTCCTAACCTCTGGGGATATCTCCCCTAACACTGGTCCTCCAATATCTCACCCCCACACTAGTCACCCTCCTTTCTCCAGGAATAGCCGCAATGCACTCAATTTAATCTCTATCCCTGTGCTCCTAAAAACCACTCTCCCTTTTTCATGTGCACTCTGGAATGCCCGCTCTGTCTGTAATAAGCTCACCTCTGTCCTGACCTTTTTGTCTCCCGCTCCCTTAACCTACTAGCAATTACAGAAACTTCTCCTGCAGCACTTTACTATGGAGGCCTTCTCTGGACTCACTCACCCAGACCCAGTGGTCAGAAAGGAGGTGGAGTTGGTTTTCTTCTATCCCCACTGAGCACCTTTCAAGTCCTCCATAACCTTCCCTCTCTATCCTTCTCTTCTTTCGAGATTCACTGCATTTGGCTGTTTTCTCCCATTTCTCTGAGGATTGCAGTGATCTACTGGCCTCCTGGACCTCGCACTTTCTTGATGTCTTCTCTGTCTGGCTACTCTACTTTCTCTCCTCTGAAATACCCACTATCATTCTTGGAGATCTTAACATCCCCATTAATGTTAACAACCCAGCTACATCCCAACTCTTCAACCTAACCTCATCTTTTGCCTTAACTCAATGGACACTTGTTTTCTCCCATCTTTGCACTCCCTACAATCTCAAAAACACCCCATTTCCTCTCTCTGATCACAATCTCATCACCTTCACAGTGTTCTCATCTTCAAACACCTATCCCTCCAAGCATCAAACAATTACCCGCAGAAACTTTCACAACTTAAACCCTTCTCTTTTCCACTCTGCAACTGACAGCCTCTATGACAGTATCTCTCCCCTGTCCTGCCCTGACCTGGCCAGTGCTGTCAATAACAGTTTGCTTTCATCCACATTGGACTCACTTGCTCCTCTAACTGCATAAAGTATCAGGCCCCGACCATTACAACCGTGGCAGACTGACGACTCAAGAAATCTTAAGAGACATAGCTGTGCACTGGAGCAATTGTGGTGTAAAACCAAATCTCAGCAAGTATTCATTCTATATAAATCTGCTTTATTAACGTACAATTCCTTCCTCCATGCTGCCAAAAAGGTCTACTTTGTCACTCTTATTAATAGCTTGTCATCCAGTCCTCGTCATCTCTTCTCTACTTATAACTCTCTACTTTCTCCACCTCCACCTCCACCCAGTAACTCACTCACTGCCTATGAGATTGCAAATCATTTCAAAAACAAAATAGATGCAATTTGTAGGGGCATTTCTACTGCACAGACATCTATACCACTTAGCATACCTTATACTAAACCTCCCTCAACACTTTCTTCTTTTGACCTTGCTACTACTGAAGAGGTCACTAAAGTTTTCTCAGAAGCCCATCTCACCACCTGCCCCCTAGATCCTGTCCCCTCACAACTACTATGGTCACCCTCTTCTTTTATCCTATGCTCCCTCACTCACATCTTCAATCTCTCCCTCTCTAATGGTGCCTTCTCCACCCCTCTAAAGCATGCACACATCACTCCCATACTTAAAAAACCCTCCCTGGACCCCACCAACCTGAACAACTTAAGACCCATCTCCCTTCTCCCTTTTACCTCTAAACTCTTAGAACACTTAGTTTACAATCGCTTGAGCTCCTACCTCACTGACAACAACCTTCTTGACCCTTTATAGTCTGGCTTTCACTGACTACACTCCACTGAAACTGCCCTACTAAAACTTACTAATGATTTACTGACTGCTAAAACCAATGGCCACTACTCCATACTCTTAGTACTTGACCTCTCTGCGGCTTTTGATCCTGCTGACCATCCCCTCCTCCTCAAAAAACTCCACTCTCTTGTCCTCCGAAGCTCTGCTCTCTCCTGGTTCTCCTCCTACCCATCGCAGCGCTCCTTCAGCGTTACCTATAACTCTGTCTCCTCCTCTCTACTTCCTCTTTCTGCAGGGGTCCCTCAAGGTTCTGTCCTTGGACCCCTTCTCTTCTCCAGCTACACCTCCTCCCTTGGTCACTTGATACTTGATAAACTCCCATGGCTTTAAGTACCATCTCTATGCTGATGACACACAAATCTATCTTTTTACTCCTCACCTCACCCCCTTCAGTCTCCTCTCGCATTACTAACCTACTAAGTGATATATCGGCATGGATGTCACTCCACTTCCTCAAACTCAATTTTTCTAAAACTGAGCTCATACTATTCCCTCCAGCCAGTGCCCCCTCCCCTGACTTCTCCATTAAGATCAATAATACAACCATCAGTCCCTCCCCTCATGCCAGGGTACTAGGTGTAATCCTAGACTCCCATCTGTCCTTTCAGCCCCAAATCCAATCACTGTCCAAATCTTGTAGACTTCACCTCCGCAACATCTCCAAGATACTCCCGTTCTTAACCTCTGAAAATACTTATTTTCACTTTTTATATCTCGCCTTGACTATTGTAACTCCCTCCCTTCATTGGCCTAACTAATCACAGGCTATCCCCTCTTCAGCTGATCATGAATGCTGCTGCCAGACTCATCCACTTTACTAACTGTTCCATATCTGCCACCCCTCTCTGCCAATCCCTCCACTGGCTTCCCATTGCCCAACAAATAAAATTCAAAACATTAACTATAACATATAAAACCATTTATAACTCAGCCCCAAATTACATCACCAATCTTGTCTCCATATATCACCCAAATGTCCTCTCCTCTCCTCCCATGATCTCCTGCTCTCTAGCTCCCTTGTCTCCTCCTGCCATGCTCATCTCCAGGACTTCTCTAGAGCCTCCCCCATCCTCTGGAACTCTGTACCCCAATCTATCAGATTGTCACCTACTCTGCCCACTTTTAGGTGATCTCTGGAAACCCATCTCTTCAGGGAAGCCTATCCTGCCTTCAGCTAATAACGGAATCTTCTATTTCTTCTACCAGTCCATCTCTAACAGTTATTACTTTTTTGTACCACCAGCCCCCTCCTCTTGGATTGTAAGCTCCAAGGAGCAGGGCCCTCCTAACCCTCTTATTTTGAACTGTATTGTTGCTGTATTGTCTCCCTTTATTTTGTAAAGCGCTGAGCAAACTGTTGGCATTAAAAGCAATGAGTGAGGTAGTGACGTCATCACACTGCATACCAACTGGAGTGTTGAGTCCAAATAAGTTGGGATTTTAGAGCACTGTATATTCTTTACTGCTCCTTGTATTTTGTTTTAAGTCCAACAGTATTAACAACCAGTCTTCCACCACCCAACATAAATAATTTCTTCTTGACCTAGAGGAAGCTGGATCAGTTTTTTTCAAATAAATGTGAATGCCATTAGTTGTGGGAATTTTGTATTCTACTCACCTTTTCTTTAAAAGAATAATTATTTATTTTTGTTTCTATATTTTTATTATTATTCCTTGCATAATATTGTTTACTTTATGTTTACAGTACTTTACTTCATGCACTGAAAATCCAATTTGCATTTTTACTTTTACCAAACTTTTATTTTTTTTGCCTTTTTTCCTTTCTACTTTTTCCCTTACACACATAAAGCTTCAAATACTTACAGACAAGGCATTGCCTGTTATGATAAATCACCTGAAAGCAGCCTTGTGTGAAAAGCTTTCTCAAGAGCTTGACGACTTCAGAATAAGAATGCAATGCAGGGACAATTATGCACAGACAGATATTTGTGAAATATCCACACAATAACTGCATTGTATTTATCTTTTAAGGACCATTTAGTACTGGGCAATTGAGTGCATGGAATGAATTTACTTTTATGTTGAGCTTTTTATTTCAGTGCTTTTTACAAACTGAATTGCTTTATGAAGTGTAGTTAAAACCTGTCATTCTTTCTGTCAGTACCTCACTGTTGTGAGACATGTTCAAGCAGTGCCAACCTATTTATACATTTTGTAATTATATGTAAATGTGTTTGGTAGTGTATTTTCTCCCTGGTTCTGTTTTACAAGGCATCTGCTACTAAATACATGGTCATTTTAAACCGTAGAGGTGGACCATTTGAAACAAGCTTCATCACAATTTAACTTGACTAGATTAAGGTACAAATAAAATATAAAGACTCGTAGTGGAAATATTGCTATGCACAATGGATGATGC
This sequence comes from Staurois parvus, assembly GCF_062004578.1. Lineage (NCBI taxonomy): Eukaryota > Metazoa > Chordata > Amphibia > Anura > Ranidae > Staurois > Staurois parvus. The sequence continues at coordinate 1,618,390 of NW_028317815.1, read as the reverse complement.
ATTAACGTAAGTATAGAAATGTTTGTGAATCTAGAAATGTCAGCATTTTTCTACTAGCGGTGACTAGCAAAACTAGCAGCTCTCAGTGACACACAGGGAACAAAGGTAATCCCAGGAGCTAAATTAATTAGATCCTAGGCTTATGTTTGTGCTACAGAACTCTATGCATTGTCCATCTCAGACGATGAGGCTGATTAAATAAAGGAGTTGAGAATTTTAACACAAAAAGAGTGAAGATGCACTTCAGTTATCCAATTGCGTGGAAAGCTAAATCTTGCTATTTATCCCATATTTCTTCTATCTACACTGTTTGGATATTTGAAGTGAATCTCCTTAGTAAACAAACCTCATTGTGACCATTATGCTTTCACATTGTGGGAACAATGATGTCTCTCTAACATCAATGCGATTTCCGACAGGGCACCAAAACTAAGCTTGGCAGTTCTCCATAATTAGCAACTCCACCTCTGGAGTAGCTCTAGCAATTGTGTTTAAGCACTTACTCTGGAGCATAAAATGGAAAGTAAGGTTTTATATTTCAAGTTTCCATAGAAATAAATTACCTGACTCGAATTAGCATACATAAATTATGAAAATGAATTTTACTACTTGTTTTATTACACTTTTTAAAACCAGGGAACCTACATTTTTTTTACGGAATTTAATTCTAGAAGGAAAGAAAAGTTCAGAAGGCTATCATTAAAGTGGTAATAAACTCAAAAACAAAATTGTATTACTGTATATTATAGCATGCCAATTCTTAGACATCTTGGGAGTTGTTTTCTATTCTTAGGCATTTTTCATTTATTTTCACCTATTGATCTCACCAGAAAATCTGTTATTATTATTATACAGGATTTATATAGCACCAACAGTTTGCGCAGCGCTTTACAAAATGAAGGTAGACATTACAGTTACAATACAATTTTGTACAAGATGAAACAGAGGGCCCTGCTTGTTAGAGCTTACAATCTAGGATTGTTATTTTTCAAGATCTCGCTGTCAAGCAAAATTTGCAGTTTTAGTGTTGAGACTGTATGTATAACCTTTATGTTTCAGTAACTGCATAAAATTTGTAGCTGGAGTTTGGCTTTAATTTGCTATACAAGTCCATCTAAATCTCATAGTGCATCTAACACTATTATCTTTCCAGCTTGACAATGATGCTGTTTTAAGGTGCATCTGTTGCTACTCCATCAAGACTGGAGAAAACCTAAGACAAGAAGTGATGGCCAGGTGAAAATAAAGGGAAAACCCTAAAAAAGGAAACTAATGCAGCCACCACATTTACCCTCGGTGCACACTATTGCGGGCTGTGTGACCTTCTTTTTCTCAGGCCCTGCAGCCCAGCTGCCATGCCTGTTTTTTCCTAAAAAGAAAAGATGCATGCACCTTTTTGAAAATGCGGCCGTAGGGAAACAGCATGCTCTTCTTGACCATGCAGTTTCCCTGTGTTTCCCACACCCACAGTCATGCTGAGATGCATAGGGGTGCCATTCAGAATGAATGGCTGCCCATGTGTCTCAAATGAGCAGCGTGATTCTGCAGCAGGGGTTACACCTGTGGGAGCAGATGCCATTCCTGCACTGGAAACCAGCCCGCAGCCTGTGGGCTAGTGTGAACCTAGCCTTAATGATTGTTAAGCTGTAATAGATTACAGTTTTGGTTTTAGGTTTATCACTTCTTTAAAGCTTCTTGTTATTAATCTTCTTCCTATCAACAGGTTGACTATATTTCCATTTGAGAAATGTTCCTTTAAAATGTTTTTGCTTTTAGACAGCTATGCTTTTTAAGCAAGGCAAGAAGGAATGTGAGAAATGTGAAAGGCCTTGGAATTCACTTTCTACTGATGGTACTTTTGTTTCCTGTCCTTCACAAAACATTGCCTTGTGCACTTTCAAGTGACATGTACTGGTCTTTTTTTTGTGATATCCCTCTGCTTTGCAAGTTAGCCTAAGGATTGCAAAGGCAGAGGCTACATTCTTACACGGAAAAAAAGGAGCACTAATAAATATCTGACATTTGTGGTTTCAAACACATGATGGAAGAAGCATGGGAGATACCACGTTTTTGCCCTTTAGCCGATTGCTAACCTTGTCACGTGATTATTGCAAAGGCATCTTTTATGTCGGTCAGTCACACACAGTTGGGACTTGTGTCAGAACTGAAATGTCAGACATCATATTTTACCAACACTGGTGTAGTGTGAAGGCCTATATGACTGGGTGTAATTTAAAAGGATTGTTTGGGTAATACACACTATGAAGGTGTTGGTACATTTCCCTGATGAGAGATGTCACTGAAATAAGTTTCTTCGCAAACCTTAGGGTATGATAGCTTTCTTTTAAATCAATGGCAAAAAAAGAAAAAATCCCTTATCTTTTATGTATATTTATAACATGGCTTGATTAAGTAAACACTTTAAGTTAAGTATGTAAATGTGCATTCCTTAAAGTAGAAGACATTCTTGTCCAACCTGGAGGGCCTTATGTAGGGTGAAGTAGGGAATCATCATTTGTTCACATCAACACACAATATCTTTTTACAGACACTAGTGGGCATGTTCAGGCTGGACAGTTAGCCAGGGTCCCAGATTACATCCTGCAGCTCCCAGTGGGCTTTCTAAGCAAATGTAACTGAGACTCAGCCCTATCTTATACAGACACAGACTGACTTTTACCCATTAGTCTCATAGCTTATCACTGGTGGCCTCTTGCCTCATTCTTTTGGAATGTACTTCTTCATAATTCCTCATGCTAGCCACCAGGCCTGAGAGATATACTATCCTCTTTCAGTATAGTCACATTTGTGAAACTCCTAAACACTGCACTACTTGCAGTTATCCTGCAGTCAATTCACTTCTCACTGATTAGCACTGATTATTTTATAGCATCACTGACTACAAGGCACACTTCACTTCATGGTATGAACTGAAAATCTTCTTAATGTAAATTACAACAGTTTGATAGGCAGATCAGACACTACCTTAAACAAAAATAATGTTACTCAACTTTGGTTGATGCATTTGCTATGTTATATTTAGTCATGAGTCAAAAGTAACTAGGTGCAGTTGGAGCAGAGGCCAGTGAAGATTAGATACGTTAAGATACTGAATCTGAACCCTATTGATATCAATAAGAGTCACATCTGTAAAATCCATAATAGCCATTTTCTTGGCTATCAGGCTAGAGATTTAAAAAAAAAATGCCATGCGGGGCTGGGCACTGACCTGGGGGATACGTACTTTTGCAAACTTTTTTTTTTAAATTGAATTTATCCAGGACTAACAATTTTAATAAGTCTTGAAGTGAAGCATTAAAACTGCCCAGCTCTTTTAAATAATCTGTCTGGTGGGTGCTTATGACCTGCCTGTGACCTGGCACATCTATAGGATGTATGCAATCTACTGCAGAAAAACTGACATTTACATGCTGTTTAAACGCCAGTAAATGACAGTTCACTGCTTTGTAAAAATGGCAAAATACATACCAGACCCTTAAGTATTTTGAGACACCTTTAGGAGGGTTTACATGCTGTTTAAAAACAAAAAAACAGTGAAATTACTTGCAATTTAAAAGTATTTATTTTTCTTGGTAAATGTCAACTTTGTTGAAGTTCTTCCTACTGCAAGAAAGACAAAAAACAACAGAGTCCGATTCCCCTGCCATAATCCATATCTAACCTTCTAGTCCTGGTATCGATTATAAGAGAGGAAGCCCATGAAAACAAAATCCCATACTAAGACCCTTTAGATCTGGTATGAATTTTAGGGGAAAAGCCCCATGCAAAACAAATAAAATGAGTGGGATTTCCCAAAAAACTATACTAGACCCTTAATCCAAGCATGCAACCTGACTAAAAAATGCCCATGGCCATATTTTCTCTAGTATATTCCCTAAATATGGCCATGTGATCATATTTAGACAATTATGTCACCCTCCCATCCCCTCTCCCTTGCTTATGGGGCCAATACTTCCTGGCCATGTAAGTGAATAGGCCAAGTGATGTCAGTGGTTGCTAAGGAACTGGCAGGGGCAAGCATCCTGTTTCCAAAAGCACTAAACATTCAGCATTTGGATGAACATGTGAACAGTGAATATTCAGTCTGAACTTTTGCTCAGACCACACACTAAGTTCAACCCTAGTAATAGCCAGTCTCTACAAGGGAATACTTGGGGGAAGACAGGTCATGGGAACTCCACTGTGTGATCAAATGGTATGGTGTCCCCAGCACTTATAGAATAATGTTACTTTCTTCCATTCATAGAACATCACTTCTTTTGCTTTTCTACAGTGCAAGAAATGGGACTAAATTTTAACAGGCATCCGTAACATGTAAACTTCTTAAAAAAAATCACCCCTCACTAAATACACATATGGAGACCAAGTTAATTTGTGATGTTTCCATCAATTTATATTTATTGGTGTAGACAAGAGATCTTCTATAATCCACCCCAAATTAGAAGGCGCCAAAACTGCCATAATCAGTTATAACCAAACTATTTGTTGAAATTGTTAGCTCTAGACTGATGTTTTAATTACATTTTTATTAATAAACTAGAACTAATAAATATATAGCATGATATGACATCTGTTCTACCAGTTAATATTGAAATAAGCCCTCAAATGTTCACCTTAGTCCAGCAATATTATGCCTGTTAGCTCCCTCCCCTATGCTGGCATTTTCTCCCCAGTTTTTTCGTGTGAGTGTAGGGTCTTCAGTCATCTTGATTAGATGGTAAGGCAATGATTTAACTCCCACACATGCTCATGCGAGTTTTTCTGTTCCATCTTCAAGGTGTGCAGAGAATGTACATTAAAGTGGTTCTAAAGGCTCATGGTTTTTTATCTTAATGCATTCTATGCATGAAGGTAAAAAAACCTTCTATGTTTAGCAGCCCCCCTAGCCCCCCTAATACTTGCCTGAGCCCCATCCCGAACCTGCAATGTCCATGAGTGTCTCCGTTCTCTCACTCCTGAGGCTGCTGAGGCAGCAGCAGGAGCCAATGGCTGTTGTCAATCACAGCCAGTGAGCCAATCAGGAGAGGGAGGGGGTAGGGTCAAGCCGTGGCTCTGTGTGTGAATGAACACGTAGAGCCATGACTCAGTAGTATGCCTGGTCAGGTGCCCCCATAGCAAGCTGGCTTATTGTGGGGTCACCCAACAGGAGGGATGGGCCAGGAACATCAGCAGGGGGACCCAAGAAGAGGAGGATCCAGGCTGCTCTGTGCAAAACCACTGCAGGCAAGTATGACATGTTTGTTATTTTAAAAAAAACCAAAAACAACTCTTTAGTATCACTTTAAGCTATGCATTCACAAAGAAACACTCACAATTTTATTGCACTTTAAGTACCCATCAACTTTTTTTATTGTGGTAAACTTTCGGCAAGCATCTATAGAGTTAGACTCGCTAGCCTAAAAATTTGAATGTTTTCAATGAAACTGCTTTCTCCCAATAAGAATACAAAAGCAACTTGAAGCAGCTTATAAACAGGTCAGAATCAGTTTAGAAGGAGGTCAGATGCACCTCCAAAGAATCTTATATGCCTTTTATTTCAATTATTTTTTATTGGAAATGTTTGCATAGAAATACAAGATATACCTGTATGTAGCAGACCAGCATTCTACAGTCATGGATAAGATAAGAGAAAATAGATACAACAGAACAGAGAAAAACAAACATGAAAAGACCAGTGACACAATAATGTATAAATAAGGTATAAACTGAAAATGTCAAAGCTTAAAGAGATCAGTTAAAGAACTTTCTACATAAGTAAGGTGTAGCAAGTGTACACACAGAGATGGACGCGGTTCAACCATTTTGCTCCAAACCTCCATCTTGTAGATCCTTCTCCCCCTCTTTGATCATCCCCCCCCTCTCTGTTCATCCACAGTGACATGTGGCCTGAGTGATGAGAAGTGTCACAGGTGGCCAAAGCACAGCAGGTAGCTCCGAGCTATAAAACCTGACGAGCTGGGTGCCTCGCTGTCTAAGAAACTGTGCAATCTGGAACATCGTAAAAGTATAAACGGAGTCCCTCATTGAACTTTAAAAGACCTTCCAAGGGGTCATAAAAACAGACTTACTTTTAAAAACCTACTTTTCCTATAATTTTATATCTTCACGTAGGACATAACTACCTAAACATGGAGCCTATATTTGGAAGGCTTAGTTTGAGGCCATTCTCCTGGTATGTGACACCCCTTAGCTGGCATACATAAGAAAGCAGAAAAGTATATCTCTTGACCCATTCAAGTGCATATTTCACTGAGTATTAATATACTGGTGCCCAAGCTGGCAAATGTACCTAGGAAAAGTTATAAGCCAAAATATAAGCTATGAGAGATTCTGGTTGTACTTAGGTCTCCTCCCAACACCCCCTTCCCAAAGGAGACCATTGGTTACTACTCCAAACAGACACCCTGCTGGGATTTGCTAGAAAAAGGGCTGTTAAGCTTGGTGTGTGTGTGAGAGAAGAGCAGAGTCTTCTGCGTTTAACATCGCAACTAGCAGTCGAGACAAGAAATCCCTTTTGGCTCATGAGACTTGAAGCTGCTTAACCTAAGGCTTTTTGGCAAGTACTTATCTACCTAAACTTCTTTCTGTTATCTTCTTGCTGTGTTATTGCTCTCTGTATATGTATATATATATTGGCTACATATTTTTTCTGTAAATATTTTTATTGCACCCTTTTGACCTTTTAGTAATAAATCTTACTTTCTGAAAGTGTTGAACTGTTTCTAAAGCTCTTTAATGCAACTTCCGAATTCCTGTCGCTGAAGAGCGCTACTATGTGTGCTTAACCCTCTGTATAATCTGTCTGCGGTGACAGTGGTATACAGATGATTATCCAACCATCCTAGTGTTATTGCTGATATTGCCGAGTTTCCTCTTTCTCTGTACAAAAAGGAGGTGGTGGCAGTGTGAAGGGTTAATTGCGTAATTAACCTGACCCAGTAACAATGGCTTCCAGGCTGCAGGTACACAGATTGTTGTCCTTTAGCTGGAAAATCTGTGTGCAGGGTGCAGATGAGCGTGGCATTGTTACGCACGTGACATCGCGGTTTTAGATTGGCTAGTCCTTTGGTCATGAGTTTGGTGAGAAGGGCAGGGGTCTGACGTCGCAATCGTCACATAAGGTGATCACACAGGTGGGTTTGTTTGGTACCATCTGAGCCAAGGTTGCCAAAGGGCAAATACTTTGCTATATTTATTTTTGCTAGAAGCCATCGCAAGTTCATAAGAGCAATGCCTGAGGACTAACGTGATAGCATCAAACGCAGTGGGCAGGTGAGAGTTTTTCCAAGATCTCTTAATACTCAATCTGACTGCCAAGAGGATGTGAGTGACTGAGTGTCTGGCATGAGGGTTAATACTGTCAATATTTAAATTCAGTAATGCTAGATCAGTATTTGGGGGAACAGAGGACTGTGAAATAGCGGATAAAATTTGAGAAATCGTAGACCAGAAGTTGTTTAGGAGTGGGCAACGCCAAAAAATGTGAATAAAGTTCTCAGGGAGGGTTCACGCAATTCCTCCAACACAGAGGGGATATGTGGTTATTAAAACATGCCATTTTAGCGGGAGACAGATACCATCTAAGGGATATTTTTTGTGTTAATTCCCAAAGTGTTGAGCAGCAAGGGGCTCGATAAACTGATTGAAATGCGTGAAGCCATTGTTGCTCAGTATGAACAGAAGCAAGATCATCCTCCCATTAAAGAAGTTGTCTAACCTTGGTAAATTATTTCTTTTGGTTTAAAATATTGTAGAAAAGTGAGATACCTTTGCTTTCGATAGAGGAGTGAGAGAGATAGTTCCAAGTGGGTTTAGGAAGTGTGTAAAAGGGATAGGATTGTTTAGATAGGCAATGGGATATCCTAATTAAGTGAAAAGTAACTGGGGAGGTAGGTGGAATTCTTGTTGAATAGACTTGAATGATTTAAGAGAGCAGTCATTAAAAAAATCCTGAATGTATGCTATGCCGCATGCAGACAATTGAAGTATAGGAATTTCTGGGGTAAGATGTAATAAAATGTGCAAGGGGAGATTAGGCACCACTGCTTGTGTGGGAAGACAAGTAAAGCAGGTGAGAATCCACCATGCAGAGATTGTTGCTAAAATAGGCGGGGGAGAGTAGGTGATAACGGAATTCCTATGGGTATTCCCTGGAGCCATGCACATGATTCTCTCTTTGAATGTAGGTAGATTCTATTTGTTTCCACAATGTAGCAGTAGATGAGGTATTAAGCCATTCTCTGAGTTGTGAAAGTATAGTCGCTGTGTAGTAATCACTAAAGTTAATATATCCAGAGCCTCTTACTGATCTATGTTTTGTAAGTATTGCATGAGCACAGCGAGGTTTCTTTCCTTGCCATATGTATTTCTTTAACAAACTTTGTAAAGATTTGAAGTATGAACGGGGGATAGGAATGGGGAGGGTTCTAAATAAATAAAGCAGCTGGGGAAGAATAGACATTTTAAAGGCAGCAATCCTGCCAGCCCAGGAAAGCTCATGTTTTCGTAATGTTTGCATTTCGTGTTGCATTTTTGAGAGAAAGGGAATGTAGTTGGCCGAAAACAGACCTTTAACTGATTTGGTTAATCGTATTCCTAAGTATGATATGCCAGAATTGTCCCAAGCAAAAGGGAATTGATTCTGCAATATATTTCTAGTGATGCCATCTAAACCTAGATCCAATATTACATATTTATTCTCATTGACTTTATAATACGAAACTCTGCAGAACCAGTTTAGAGTACAATTTACCAAAGAGGAAGCTGGGTCGGAAATGAGAAGAATAACGTCATTAGCAAACAAACTGAGTTTGTGAATGCAATTACCAATAGAGAAGCCTTTTATGTAGGGGTTAGAGAGTATATGCTCTGCTAGGGGTTCTATAAGAAGATAAAAAATTAACAGCGATTTCCCCCCCTTTTCCACGCTATTTCTCAATCCTTACAATCTTGGGACAACCTTGCCATCTCCTTCCTCGGATGGATTAATGTACTAAAAATGACCATACTGCCCAAGCTTTTGTATCTGTTTGAGACGCTTCCTATACCTATTACCATGTCCAAACTACATTCCCTTCAGAAATCTTTCCTCCACTTTATCTGGCATAATAAATCTCACAGAATTGCCCATACAGTCCTTCTCTCACCATGACCTAGGGGAGGTCTAGGGGCTCCAGACCTTGTGTCATATTATTTGGCTACTCACCTCCGTACTTTTGTCTCGTGGTCTTCTCTGCTCCCCTCTAATAAATGGTCCGAGATTGAATGGCTGCACCTGTGTCCATTGCACCCTTGTTCTCTACTCTTGTCTATGACCAACACTGAAATATCCTATCATAGGCATCTACTGCTCGGGCCCATGCATTTTACGTTGTCTATATGGAGGCGGTGTAGGGGTAGATTTGCCATGTCCTCTCTTTGTTCACCTCTGACCAGTGTCATGTTTAATCCTAGTCTCCCTGATAGTTTGACCCTAGCCCATATAAGTCCCTGGGCCAAAGCTAATTTATTTCAACTGCGACACTTGGTCCACCCAGTGACTCGAAAGCTTAGACCCTTTATTGAGCTACAAAAAGCTACACACATGCCTCCTCATCATTATTATGTCTACCTACAGATACAACATTTCTTCTCCTCCAAGATTCCCTCCCTGACCCTAGAGAAGCCTACTCTTTTCGAACGCATCTGCATTCAGGGTCCATATCAACAGGGCCTAATTTCCTATGTCTATAAGTTGCTTCAAGACACCTGTCCCCTTTCTTCTGATACACACCTTTATATGCGAAAGTGGCCTTGAATCCTTTAACAGGATATCCCCTTAGATCAATAGAGCAAGATCTGGGAGGCTGCCTGTAGGTCTTCTATATGTGTGCTATATAAAGAAAACACCTATAAAGGCAAGGAAATCGGCACTCTTTTCCACATTTTCTGGCTTTGCCAACACATTGCACCTTTCTGGAGAGAGGTCCTTATCCTTTTGCGACTACTTATACAGGTCCATATCCCATTTGATCCCATTCACTTTTTACTGGGCCTACCTTTTACGGGCCTCTCCAAATCTGCCAAGAAACTATCCTCTCATGTTTTAACAGCTGCCAGGAGAACCATTCCTATGCATTGGCTATCTACTACGCCTCTACGCAGTCAAAATTGGTGAAGGTTATCGCTGAGATTAGAAGAATGGAGTACCTCACTACTATGCATACTAACTTTGTCCCCCTTTTTGAAGCAGTTTGAGAACCATGGGATATTTTAATTTCTGATATGTCTACTCAGATATCTGATAATGCTGGCTAATCCACTGTTATGCACTGACATTGCATGCATATGCATTCCATTGATGAGCCTGTTTCTTTTCTTCTTTTGTTGATTTGTGACTGTTATTTCACAACTCTATGCAACTTTTTTGTTTGCTCTATGTCGTTTAAAGCTCAATAAAAAATAAATTATAAAAAAAAACAAATTAACGGAGATAATGCACATCCTTGCCTTGTTCTGTTAGTTATTTGAAAGGGACGCGATAACATGTTCAAATAGTAAACCTTAGCCGAAGGGGTAGTATAGAGGGCTAGAATTGCGCTTAGGATAGGGCCCTGAAATCCAAATTTTAGTAATACCTGATGGAGATAATTAAAATGAACCCTATCGAAAGCCTTCTCCACATCCAGGGAAAGAAGCAGAGAAGGCTTTCAAGAGATCTCGGCATGAAGTATAAGGTTTATCAATCATCTGGTTGCATCCAAGGTTTGACGTAATTTAGTGAAGCCAGATTGGGCACAATGATTCAGATGGGGATGTATATTATTCAATCTGGTCGCTATTAGTTTAGCATAGATTTTCAAATCAAGGTTCAATAAAGAGATTGGTCTGAAGTTTTGCAGGGAGGTAGGTTGCTTGCCTGGTTTCAGTAATGTAATTATGAGGGCTTGGAGCATTTCAGGGGGAAATGATGAAGAGGAAGCAGCAAAGTTGTAAATTTAACCTGTCAGACCATCAGGCCCTGGGAATTTGCCAATAGTGAGAGTTCAAATTGTGGAGATTATTTCTTGGTGGGTGAATGGGGCATTAAGGGAATTAGGTTGTGTTTCAGATAAGGTACGAAGTTTGATTTTTTTCAAGAAAAGTGTTAATCTCGATCAGAGAGGGTTGGTGTATGGAATCATCCAATCTGATATTGTAGAGTGAACTGTAGTAGGAGGTGAAGGTGTCTGCAATGTGTTGAGGGATAAATATTTTGTTATTTGAAATAGTGTCATAAAGATATGGTATTCTGGATTTAATTCTATGGCCTTTAATTTTACAAGATAGTGATTTCCCTGCCTTATTAGAGGTGAAATAAAAGGTGGCTTGCAATGTATAGTGCATATGTTCGAAGGAGTTCAATAGGAGAGATCTAAGTTCCTGATGCAACAGTATTCATTTTGTTTAAGAGCTTGGGTGGGCTGTGCTTTTTTATGGGTTTCAATAACTCTAATAGAGTTTAGTAGGAAATCTAAGCATTGTGACTTCTTTTGTCTTTCTCTAGATCCCATTTGAATTAACAAATCTCTAATAAATGCTTCGTGAGAGTTCCATACCATAAAGGGGTCAGGGACCTAGTTTATGTTTTGAGTAAAAAATTGAGAGAGAGAATTTGAGATCTTTGTGGCATACTCTGGATGTTGCAATAAAAAATTGTTGGCTCTACATACAAAGGTATTTGGTTGCGAGGGGTCATCTGTAAGCAATATTGTGATAGGGGCATGGTCCAAACACATTATGGTGTGCATCTCAGACTTATGCACGTTTTGCAATAACCATTTGTCAAGAAGAAACAGATCAATCTTAGAGTAAGAATTATGACAAAGAGAGAAATATGTGTAGTCACGTTCACTGGCATGGTAACACCTCCAAACGTCGAATAGCTCGTTGGCATTCAGGAAGGATTGTAGAGATGGGGAATGGCATTTGGATGTAGCAGATTCTATCACATTGTCTGGAACAATGTTAAAGTCACCACAAACGAGTAGATGTCCTTGTTGGATTTTCCTAGCTTGACAGATAGTTTTGCTGAGGAAGGCGATGGGTTTCTTGTTAGGTGCATATACATTCAACAGAGTATATGGAATGTTGTTAATCATGCAGATCAGAACAAGAGATTAACCATTAGGGTTGGCGACTTGATGATGTAGCGTAAATGAAACACGGGGGAAGTTTTTAAGTTTGCAATATGGTTGAGCTGAACGGGTAAAATGGGTTTCTTGTACGCATAAAATGTCACACTTATGGTCATGTGCTGTTTTCCATAGTGAGTTCCATTTTGCAGGATGGTTCAGACCTCTGGTATTTATAAACAAGAGTGAGAGTGGCATTGTGAACAATGTGAATATCCAAATCAGGAGATAGGGGAGTAATTCACAGGGTGCTTAATACCGAGATAATTTGTGGCTGATGGCATCTGTGGTTGATGGTAATTAGGGTTTTGAAGTCTACTCACTTGTGATCTCCAAGCCGAAGAGAAAAAAAAACAATCAAGTCACTGGAAAGTAGCAAGGAACTGAGTGCGAGAGTCGGTGAACAAGCTGAGAAAGTGCAAATAACCATAAAATAATACAATAAGTAAAAAACCTACGTAGCAGAAGCTCAGGTTAATTTAAACTGAGATGCTACAGGGGTGAAATTTACTAAAACTTTGAGCCGTAGGCCAGAGGGATATCAGCATATTACAAATGGTAGCTTCTGTATGAAATCACGGACGATATCTACATCTACCAGGTTGCTGTTGCTCAGGGCAATGTGAATCAGGAGATGAGGCTGGGGTGTTGGACTCCCGGGGTGGGTCTAAGATGATTCCCCATGTATGGAGGAGGTGAAATCCTTTATGGAGGGAGTTGATAGTGTACACATTGCCATTATGGGAGATCTGGAGGGTACCTGGATGGCACCATTTGTATGGAATCTTATGATTCTGAAGTGCTTTCATAACCAAATTCAACTGTCATTGTCGGAGATCTGCAAAAGGTGCAGGCAATGTAGTCATGGATCCAGCAGAAGAAAGCAATTGCTCTTTTGCTTGAAAGAAATATACCTTCATTAATACATCTCTAGGTTTAGAATCCACCAAGTGCGATGCTTTAGGAATACGGTGGATACGGTCAATCATGAGGTCAATGGGTGCAGTTTCAGGGAGAATGGCAGACAGCAGATTGCGAGTATATGCGTGTAAATCAGATTGAGGGACGGATTCTGGTATTCCCCTTAGTTTAACTTTGTTACGTTTGGATCTGTTCTCAAGATCCGTGAGATTTAGCTGTAATCCACGAATTGACTTCTTTAACTTCTTCGTACGCATCTACTAGGTCATTGATGGTCTCCGTACATTGCCACATTTAATTCTCTACAAATTGGACACTTTCCCCCACGTTATTTAAATCAGATGAAAATTTGTGGAAAAGAGAAGAGAATTCTGAGATTAATGAGGATTGTAGGAAGATAAGCATTTCTTTCATGGTAGAATCAATCACAGGCTGGCCTGAGGTAGGGAAAGCTGCTATAGATTAGTGTGGGGCTGGGTGGGGATGTGAAGGGTTAATCTCCTGGGATTGTGCTAATGATACTGATGCTCCAAATGTAAGGGACTGGGCTACAGGGACCTGGGCTGTGTGCTTGGCACTGGCTGGGGGAGGACTGTGTACCTGACACTGCAGAGGATTCCTGCTTTGCATCTGGAATATGAGTATACGAGGCAGCAGCGGTAGGAGAGGAAGCAGTGGCGCCATTTTGGCTGTATTCCTGTCAGTATGCTCTCTGCAGAAAGAATTGCGTGAGTTTCCATGGGTGGCAGTCATCTTTTCTTTTGTGGGATGTCGTTGCACTGGCCAGTCGGGAGTCACTGCAGCTGGATAGTGGACCGGGAGGAAGGTAAGAGGCTCTCAGTCGTGGTGTTTATCCCTCTGTGCGGCGGAGCTCAAGGCTTAGGCAGCCATCATCGTTGCCAGCAAGCCATGCCCCCCTTATATGCCTTTTAAACTGATCTCTTTGTGCACAAGGCTGATAAACATTAAAGTAAAGTGTTGCAGGTTCTTCTCTCAAAAATATTTTTACAGGTTGTGAATGCTGGTAGATGCAATCTGCCCCCACCACCATCTTGCTACTGTATGAATACTTCAGCCCACCATCTCTGTACCTTGCCATTGAAATACAGCACCCAGTCCATAGGAAAGGGATGTGTAATGCATGTTCAAAAGTGTGTCTTCCTTGTGTTCAAGTGCTTTGAGGTGGTTAGTGTTGCTGATGCAAGTGTGATAAGAAGTGAACACATGGAAATTGACTTTTATATCACTTAAATTGCATTGAAATGTTAACATATAGGTCTAGCTGTTTTCTTCTATAGGATATCTTAAGAAATGAAATGTGAAGAATTTGGCTGGCATTTTCTTACAGGAGGTAAAGGTTCCAGACCAGATGCAATGATGGAGAAAACACTGTGTGAAAGGTACACAGGCATACTTGTAAACTTTAGCAAGATGGTGAATAGACACATTATTCTGCCATGCCTTTTGAAAGTATAGTGATCTTTTATTCTTGAATCTCAGACTGGATACGAAGGGTGTATAGAAGGCTGAGAGCTTCAAAGAACTGCTCAACCCTATTGTGAATGCTTTGTAAACGTTTGCTGAACATGCTGCTCTTCAGACTAGTGCTGAGACAAAGTGCTGAGATTGGAAACTTTTTAAAGGGAAATTGTGTATTTTTTGTTTCAAGTTGTTCAAAATTGATAAGGTTATATCAATGTCTAATATCAACATGCAACTACTACTAGGAATCCCCTAGAGTCTAAGGGCTAATCAGCATTCACTAGGGCTCCTGGAGCTGGAGATGGATTTTGCTGGTGCTGACCTAAGGTCTTAACCCCTAGGTTTACCCTATTTAAGACAAGCTAGTACTAAGAAATAAGTCTGAAGCAGGCAGGTACACTGCAGTGAAAGTCCAGTATATTGAGCTAATTGTGAACAACAGCAGGAAAGGTGACAGTTAGAGTACAGGTTCAGCAGTGCATTTGGATGATAAGGAACAAAGACAAGGATAAGGACAAGTAGCAGATTCAAATAGTCAGGAACAAAGCCAGAGGCCAGTACATGTGGATCAATTGTGGAAAGCAGGCTTGAGAGCAGGCACGTTCAGGTCTCAGCTTTGCTGCAAAAGTGGTACTCGGGCAGTGAACCAAGAGCTGTACAGGGTGTAAATAGACAAGGCAAGAGGAGTAAGTCTTCCTGATTGGCTGAAGCCCAGAAGGAGGGGATAGATGCTGCTTTGATAAGTTGCAGCATGACTAAGAGAAAGATAGACAAGCTGAACAGGGACTAGCAGTTCGTTTTATTAACCACTTGCCCTCCGGAAGATTTACCCCCCTTCATGACCAGGCCATTTTTTGCTATTCAGCACTGCACTATTTCAACTAGTAATTGCACGGTCATGCAATGCTGTACCCAAACAAAATTTAAGTCCTTTTTTCACACAAATAGAGCTTTATTTTGGTAGCATTTGATCACCAATTGGATTTTTATTTTGTGTGACATACATAAAAAAAGACCAAAAAGTTTGAAAAACTATTATATTTCCTACTTTCTGTTATGAAAAATATCCAATAAACTCAAATTTAGTCATACATTTAGGCCAAAATGTATTCTGTTACATGTCTTTGGTAAAAAAAAAATCCCAGTAAAGTAAGTGTATATTCATTGGTTTGTGTGAAAGTTATAGCATCTACAAACTATGGCATAAACACTAGAATTTAGGAAGTTACACAGCTTCAACTTTTGGCTGACTATCACATTTCTTGGTGATAAAATGCCAGGGCAGTACAAACACTCCCCAAATGACCCCTTTTTGGAAAGTAGATACCCTAAACTATTTTATGAGAGGCATGTTGAGTAAATGGAAGATTTTTTTTTTTACTACAAGTTTTTGGGTTATGACAAAATGTCTTTATTTTTTTAAACAAAGTTGTCACTTGACAAAATGATATATTGCTCAAGCATGGAATTTTTTTTATTTTAATGCACAAAAGCACAATATATTGCCCAATTGTTTGGTAAGGTATAAAAGATGATGTTATGACGAGTAAATAGATACCAAGCATGGCATGCTTTAAAACTGTGCACTTCCCGTGCAATTTTTGCACATTTTTAATATCCATAGGTGACAATTTAAAAGCCTTTACAGGCTACCACTTTAGATTTACACAGGAGTTCTAGTGCTATAATTACTGCCCTCTATCTGACTTTCACGGTGATACCTTGCATGGTGATACATGCATGTTGCAACCGCTGTTTACATACCGACACAGGGCCAAAGCTTGCATACACCTTTGCGTGTGAGCGAGGGAGAAGGGTTTTTAAAACTATTATTTATTTATCTCTCTTTGTAAACATTTTTACACTGTCCCTTTTATTTATTTATTTTTCCACTTTTTTGTTATCACAGGGAATGTAAACATCCCCTGTGATAGCAGGGCAATGACAGGTACTCTTTTCTGAGAAATCTGGGGTCTATTAGACTTTAGATCTCTCCTCTGCCCTTAATGTATCTGATCACACCAAGATTAGCGTGATCAGATGCTTTCCAATTTAAAAATGGCACTGTTTATATTCTGCAAAACTGAAGTGATGAAATACTCGTAGCTTGCGGTTTCTTAGACCATAGAGATAATTGGAGACATTAAGGTCTCTGATCAGCTCTATGGCCAGCAGGCAGAACCACCAGCTGCATTCTCGGGTTCCCCGATGTACGAGAGGGCCCGAGAAAGCCATGGAAGGTGGCAGGAGGGGGGATTGTCCCCTCCCACAGCTTGTAAAAGCAGTCCAATGTTGGTCCTTGTCGGGCATATATGTAATGTACTTCTTTTTTCATGCAGCCTGTGGGCTGCATGAAAAAGAAAACCTAGCAGATTCCTCCATTCACATCGATCGATGTGGATGAAGAAATCTCTGCCAAAAAAAATGAAAAAAATATATGCTGAAGCATAGGAGCGATCCACCCACTGACCACCCCAGGCCCCGTGCTTGGGCATATATGTTCTTTTATTAACTGCGGATGAAAAATCTCATCCAGCAGCACTGCACACACTAACATATTCTGAGAGCAAGATGCTGTTGCTGTCAGAATAAACAGATAGGTGCTGCAGCTGAATAGTGTTTCTGCAAAGCAAACAACAACAGTTAACAATAAAACACAGTAACAATAGAATATTAACTCAATAAAATGACAACTTTTTGGGGAGCTTTTTATTTTTTAATTAATAAATGTAGTTGTACTTATTTTTTCTAATTTTGTAACAGCCTCTGATTTTATGGTATCTCAAAACACAATAGCCAGTTTCCTGATTAACATCTTTGGGGTTCGTGAGGTTGGGTACACCTGATCGTAACAGGGACCTCTTCATCATCAGCTACCTGACTGGGTGCCGCTGCTTTCTACAGGTTCATATTCTTTGGCGGATTCTTTCAGAGAGGCTTCCCCTTCGCTCTCATCTGACAAGCTCAGAATCCTGTAGGCCTCTTCACTAATGTACCTCTTTTGGGACATTTGGGGCTCTAAAGTTACAGGTATCTAGTGCGACTTATGGGAGAAGAGCACCTGGCTGTTAGGGACTGATTGAACCTCTACTAATAAAATTAATCTGCTAGTGCTAGCAGAGATCAGGCCTGATTCTGTTAATACTGTGGTTTTGTGGACACTAAAACTAAGGGTGCACTGGTATAGTTCTGTTTTGGATCAATATATTGATCTGTACAAACACTATACAAGTAATGACGGTGATTAGCAACCTACAGCGTAAGTGCGCTAGTGTGCAGGCAATCTAACGCTGACTGACCCTGACTGGAAGGGGCGTTAACTAACTCTGATGCAAATGACGCTATCTGACGTCGCTGGTGGCAGTAAAACAGTGATCAGTGGAAAAATTCTGTACACTGAAACTGTACTTATAGCACTGGCAGGGTGACAGGGGACCATGAAAGGGTTAATGTGGCAATCAAGGGGCTAAATGTGTCTTTCTAATGTGTGTAGGTACAGTGTGCTGCTTTTACTCACGTAAACAAAATGGGTCCAGTGAGAAAATATCCAGCTACATCCTGTGCCTGTATTTACAAATACAGGCACAGCTCTGCTTCTCCATTCTCTAGGATATCCAGGACAAAACTGACCGAGACCTACTGACATACATTTCCTGCAGCAAATGACAGTGGGGCTCAGCGGGATGGGGGGCGCACACATGTTCGCTCTAAACCCGGAAAAGCAAAGCGTCGTACAGGTATGTCACTTTGCCTGTAACTACTGCCCGTCCGCAGTACATTGCAGGTGAGGGTCGGCAAGCGGTTAATCAGCAGGAGAGATGGTCCGACACCTATAGCTCTCAGCCTTGTGTAGAAACAAGGTTAGGTCAGAGCACATGTTGTGGAACTACAAAAACCAATACAACTTTGGCTGTTAGAGCTGAGCAAGTAAGCAACAGTAAGTAACAAATTGGCTTGCCTGTTGGTCTGCCAGACTACAAGTAACAGCTTGCTTCCAGCCCATGAACATGATTGGGTAATCTTTGCAAAGTGAAATTTCACCACATTCACTAAGCTCTGGGGAACTACAAGAACTAAAACAGCTTTACTAACGCACCCATGTTAAAAAGGTTTTGTGTTGCAAAAGAACGTTTACAAAAGGTATGGATATACGTAGCTTCCAGTAATGTTATTTTCCCTCTTTTGTGGTTCCCTGATACTATTGACCTGATCTTCTAAAGTTTGTGCATGTATGCCAGTGCATTGACCCTATGGAGTTGATTTACTGAAACTGGAGAGTGCAAAATATGGTGCAGCTGTGCATGGTAACCAATCAGTTTCTAACTTCAGCTTGTTCACTAAAGTTTTGGCAAAGAAAAACCTGGAAGCTGATTTTGCACTCTCCAGTTTTAGGAAATCAACCCCAATGTGTACAACCAGAACATATCCTCACAGTATTTACTATGCACTCACAAAACACACAGAAGTATGCACACAGGCTCCAGCAAACATGCAGGGGATTTACTAAGAAAGATACTTTGCTATGGAGTGTACAGCAAAGAGACTGAGCAGTGGTGTGCTTAAAAAAATATTTTCTTTAGTATTTATGAGTCTGTCTATGTAGGAAAAAACGTGGTGTGAAGGTTTTTTTGACCTGCTGCATGGCTTGGGGCATGAGCATTTCCTTTCTTGGCAAGTTGATCATATGCTTTTTTATCTTACATTTTAATTGATTTTGACACACACATTCCCTAGCTCACCTTATCAGAACAGAAATACAAAAGCAGCATTGTTTAGATGTTCAACCTTCACTACAAACTAGGACTACCCCCTACGCATTGAACATTAGGGTTCCATTTCCTAGATAGGTTCATAGACGGAATTCACAATGCATGTGTAAAGCTGCAGGCTTACGCAAGCCTGCAATGTAAGCATACCATGGTGATTAATCCCTACTATTGTATATTTTCTTTGCAAAATCATGTCCATTGCCTACATGTGCCCAAAACTATATATATATTTATCCATTCCTAACTTATATGTTGCTGCTGCTATGTTGTTTCCTGTTGGGGAATCCTGCCTATCCTTTAAGAACATATAGGAAAAGGTTTAATGACAAGCTGTTTATTCTCTCTTGTGACTCTTCTTTTGAGCTTCAAAGCACATTTTATTTATAGATGCTGCATTTTGTTTTTAAAATGACATTCTTTTCCAACCATATTTGTCAAGGGAAAACTGTGAGAAATATGTCAGAAAGAATTTACTTCTCATTTAAAATAGTGTAATATTAGTATTACCCTTTCCTCCCAGAATATGATACATTGGTCATTTCTCTTGTGATATGTCAGAGCTTTTCATGTTCTCTAGCAGAGTATATACAGTACAAAATGAAATGATTTGCCAAGAAGATTGCGCATTACATTAACATTCTGTTCACTGTAGCTTGCTTCCTAACAGATTGCCAAGTACTCCGTCATCCTTTTCACCTGTGGGAATTGTGGCTTGTCCCTCTTTTAGGAGTGTTCTCATCAGTCACACATGGGCCATCTAGTGATGAGCTCTACACTAACTCAGCTCCAGGGCTTTTCACCGAACATAACTTAAACCTATTTCCATCCCAGGAACTTCAATTTTAACCTGTGATCCTCAAGGGCTAACACACTGTGTTTTAAACTTACTTTAATTGGGAAAGATCAGTTAAAATGTTCAGACCAGTTATTTAGTGACTTGCCCTCCAGCAGAAATATGGTCTATTGTGGTAGCATATATAGAAACACCATTTCTTTTTAGTAATAAATGATCTTATATAGTAAATGTTGTAACTTTTTTTTCTACTTGAATACTTTTTTAGGCCTGCAGTGACATTGCCGTTTTCTGTCTTTACCTCTATAGACTAGGACATTATTCTGAAGAGGTTAGATTCCAGAAAAAACAGACATCTTAACTCAAGGACTATTATCCAAAAAAAATCCAAGGATTATTATTACGATATAGAATGTAGCAAATAAATAGGGTAGATAGGTGTTATTCCAAGCATCAACTGACAGCTTTCAGAGACCCACTAATCTTATTCAGTAAACATTGTAACTGTACTAAAGTTAGAAAGTACCCCTAATTTGCTGTAATCTGAATTTTGTTCCTCTATGGACAACTCACATACCGAACAGAATCGTGTAGGCTGGCCATAGAAGAGTCCAAAACCAAACGTTCTGTCGATAAATGAAAATGGCGCATACAATTATACCTTCATTGTTTCATTTTTCTAAAAAAAATCAGGATCAGGTACTTTCAATTGCAGCATGAAAATCAGCAGGCACACTAATGATCCAAAAAAACTAACAATCTGAGTATCAACAAGAATTTTCATTTTGTTTTCGACTCACCCATGGCCTGCTTTGGTGGTTCACACTCCTGCTTTGCAACATTAGGGTCCTTAGATATATTCCCAACTACAACACTACCTGCATGGAGCTTGCTTGTTCTCCCTGTGCTTGGTAGGTTTCCTCTCACATTTAAAAGACATGCTGGTAAGTTAATTGTCTCCTCTCGAATACCTGGTAGGAAACTGAATTGATGAGGTTAGCGTCTCTTGTATCTCCAGCCCAGACCCCACTGAAGGTGGAACAGATGGTGCCAAGGATGCTGGCAGGTGTTGATAGCAGACCTTGCAGTTGGAGGTGCAGGCTTGAGAAGTCAGGCAGGACATCAGGTCAGAAGCAGATGTGATGCACACTGGACCAGCCGAGGTTAAAGGGACACTTTGCGTGTACTGCAGGTTCTGGAAGCAAGCCTTGTCAAAGTTCTCAGCAGTCTTTAGGTAGGAACACATTGTGATGACTGGAGCAGTTTGAAGGACAGCCAAAGCAGGGGCTCAGAACTTTTATGAAGCCAAGTGGGACGCAGGAGCGAGGTCACAGGGGTAGCCGAGGTCAGCAGCAGGCAGGCAACGAGGTACCAAAGCATAGGCAAAAGCATGGTCAGGAGTGAAGCCGAGGTCAGGAACAGATAGGCATAGGTATAAACAGAATCCAGGATCAGGTCAGTAACAAGCCGGGTCATCAACGGAAATCATATACAGAATACACTCAGGACACAGGTAAAAGGAAGACCAGTCAGCACTGACATTGAGCAAGAGCTTCCTTTAAATAGCCTATCTGGTGCCAGAAACTGTAGGCAAGCTCCTGCGTGCGTGCACACGTGTACATGCAGAAATGTGTGCACGCTCATTTCTATGAGCGATGTTCTGCCATGCATATATCTATGTGCCTGTCACCTTATAAGAATTCCCTTACATCTCCTGTCTAAATTGGCCCTAGTAAGTATATGTATGCATGTGAGGTAGGGATTTTAAATTGTAAGCTCCTTGAGGGCAGGAACTAATATAAATATACAATATATAAAGCACTGTTTAAAATTTACAGCATTATACAAATACCTGTAATAAAGAAATACCCCTTTATACCTCAGGAACAATAGATGTAATATTAGAATATACTTTCTGAAGTCTCTCACTCAGCTTCCTGATCCTCCAAATTCATGCAAACTTCACAGGTACCTTGAATCTTATTGCTGGCTGAAAGAATCCATGAGGCTCCCTGTATGTGAGAGAAGCATTGGGTCTAGTTGGATTTGGCAAAATATAGCCATGGCTTAGTACTGAACATAGTCGAGTAGTCAGTATCAACAGAGATAGCTTATAGGAAAATTGAGCCAGTTTGAGGAAAACATGTTTTTGATCCCAAATGTTTTTGTTATGCATTGTATTGACTGTTTAGCCAACCCAACCTGCAATCCAAATATACTTGACATGCAGGCAAGAGAACAGACTAAGCCACTGTCAGCTATCCTAATAGATTCAGCTGTAACCCAGTGTGGACAACACATAACTACACAAAATGTACCTGTAAATCACTTGCCCACATAGCATAAGCCACCATGAACCATTACACTATGTGTTATCAATATCTGGCAGCTAGAGTAGACAGAATCTTACCTGGGATAAGTATGCAAACTCTTCCGTATGAGGACCACAACAATCTCTCTCTTCTCATAGGCTGCTCTGGCAGGGCCAGCTTCTAAACACTTCCTCTCTCATGCTGGCAGCTGATCCTTCTACACAATTTCCACTATGCATAGACAGTCACAGGGGCAGTTCATGAGTATGAATGATAGCTGGTAGGTGGGACAGAGGCACTGCTGAAGCAAGGGGTGAAAGGTGCTTAGGTATGTTCTCCAAAGGTTCCAACACTAATGATCTAAATGTGTGGAAGTCCCTCTGGAAGATTCTAGCTCCTTTATCCAGTTAATCCAGCACAGTTTGAAATGCAACAAGGAGGGCATTTAAGCATCACCAGCAGGTGCATTCTACAAAAAACAGATTATATAGAATAGGGTATAGCATGAACTGGTGTACTACATTTTTGTTTGAAAAATTGAACACAGTGGATGAGCTATGCATACCAAATGCATCTCAATTTTACATTTCCAGTTTTGACAGATACATACCTTTAGGCTGGTAGAGACACTTTAGATCAGACCACAAGCAAAAAAATATCCCTTGTTATGGTGTACAGATAATTAGATTTTTAAATCCTGTGAACTGTAAAGTTTTGGGCTCCATGTTCCATATTGACAATATGTTTCATATTGACATATGGACCTTAAATATTGTTAAGCCAGTCAAGTTTATGAGTAACAGCTAGCAGATCACCCAATCCCTGATGCCTACTCTTGAGAATTTTTTATAGAGCATACCAGCTCTCACAGAAGTTATAAATAAGATGTATACAAAAACTACAAGGAAACTGAAACTTTTAAGATATCAAACACTTGTAAATTACTGCTCAGCAATTTACAAACACTGACCTAAAGAATATGTAAACCCATAACTTCATATTATAAAAAAAAGAAAAAAGGCATTTAAATGTTTTCATATACAGTACAGTATAAACACACTTTCATTTCTGTTTTAAACTAAATTGACTGTTTTACAAGGTGAGGGTTTACATATACTTGATCTGACAAATGAAAGTGGTCCATCTTCATTTGAAAGTAGTTTATAATAGAGAGAACAAAATGAAATCCTATCTGGAGTCTATCAAATATAAAGCAGAATTGAAAAATCTGATAATAATACCTTCTCCTTAGTCAATGCTAAGTAGCAATTGTATTCTACGTTAATTGTGTTAATATGTCATCTTTTTCAGTGAATTGCTTGCCTCCAGCCAAATGTGATTTGGCTTGATTTTCATTTAGTTGATAATTATTAAAGCATAACTTTGCTATATACACTAGGCCTGATTTTTTAAAAGGAAAAGCAAAAGTGGGGAAGTAGATGAATTCACTATGTGCATAAATTATATATTTCCAATTAATATGAGACCTATTAGTTTGCCTTTTAGGGATATTTTTTTCACTGTTGTGGCAAATTGGACCCATGCTTGATAAACTTTTTTTTTTGTGAAGTGGTAGTTTGATTGGGCTGATGCAATGTTAATATTTTGTAAGTATGCTCAGCAATTGGTAGTTTTGCTACCAATGGCAATTTTGCTAATGCATAAGTATTTACATTTCCTAGAATGCCCTAATCACTGTAGTGGCTATTTAAAGGTCTGCTCTACACATTTTTAATGGAGAATGTCACATGATTTCTAATCAAAAGGACTTTTCTGGGAAGATTATAGAAATCTGTTTTCAGAATATTGTACCATATTGAGGTGTGCAGAGATGAAACTGCTCTTATAGACTCTATTTCTCCTAAACACTCCAATAAAAAAAGCCTAAATGAGATGAGGCTTCTAAAATATGTACCCTGTACGTGCACTTGTTCCCAATAATAGGTACAACAGTTTTGAAAATTGACAATTAAAGATATAATGACAGTCCTATTTTAACTAGTGAATAGCAAATATTCAACTCCAGCTGGTTTCCATTAGCTACTGACAATCTGATATACAGAAATAATAAGTTGATGTTACATATTCACACTCCTTTTTATTTTACTTTGACAGCTAAAACCTTTCTGTGGAATTATTTGACAGGCCTCTACAAATCTTGTTGATATGCGCAATTGAGTTTGGAATCCAATCTGACTCATGAAACGCGGTCAGCCATGTATCAATTATACAAAAGCGATGTCAACTAGCAATGTAACACTATTACTCAGTTTACTTTGAAAAAAAAAAACATAATAAAATAAGGATTGTGCAATCAATTTTTACCCAGTAACTGTCAGAGCATTGTTCACTGTATTGCAGATGTGTATGATTGTGGAACAAAATGGAAAAAGTGTCAGCTTTTTCTCTTTTGAAACAGAAGATACATTGTGAGATTTTGAGCTAAATACAATCCAAGAATGTTTTTTATTTTTATTTTCTTTTTTGTAGTTTATTTATCAAAACAATTCAGTAGTGAAGTAGATTAATTCACTGTGGATAAATTATACTTCCAATTAACATAATACCTTTTTTGGTTAATTAGACTCAACTAGCCAAAGTTAGTTGGGGCATGAAACAAAATGTATATATAAGAGCATATATATTATGTCCCAAACTTTACTCTATGCAAAAATAATAATGAAAAAAACTTCCCAAGACCTGGTTTGTACAGGCAGTTATAGCAACTTGCTAACATGACAAGATCAACAGACAGTGTCAACTCAACTCTAATATAGTTTGTTCCAGCTTAACATTGCAAAGAATGTATTTTCTGGGTTTTTCTGGTAAAAAGACAATACTTTCTCTATGCTGATGACACACAAATCTATATCTCTACTGCTCACCGCACTCTCGTATTACTAACTTACGAACTGACACATCAGCATGGATGTCACACCACTTCCTCACACTCAATCTTTCTAAAATGGAACACATAATATTCCCTCCAGCCCATGTCCCCTCCCTGACATCTCCATCAAGATCAATAGTACAACCATCAGTCTCAGGGTACTAGGTGTAATCCTGGACTCTGACATGTCCCTTCAGCCCCAAATCCAATCACTGTCCAAATCTTGTAGGCTTCACCTCCATAACATCTCCAAAATATCCCCCTTTTTAAATATTAAAAACCACTAAGCAACTTATTCACTACCTTGTTATCTCTCGCTTTGACTATTGAAACTCCCTTCTCATTGGCCTACCTCTTTCTAGGCTTTCCCCTCTTCAGTCTATCATGAATGCTGCTGCCAGACTCATCCCCCTTGCCAGCCATTCAATGTCCACCACCCCTCTCTACCAAACCCTCCAATGGCTTCCCACTGTCCAACAAATAAAATTCAAAACATTAACAGTAACATACTAAGCCATTTACAACTCTGCCCCTAGCTACATCACCAGTCTTCTCTCCAACTATCACCCAAACCATTCTCTCCACTCTTTCCAAGACCTTCTTCTCTATAGCTCACTTTTCTCCTCATCCAATGCTTATCTCCAAGACTTCTCCAGAGCCTCTCCCATTCTCTGGAACTCTCTACCCCAATCAATCCAGCTATCTCCTATGTCTTCAGCTTCCCTGAAGAGATGAGTTTTCAGGGATCGCTTATCCTGAATTCAGCTAATAACTGAATCTTCTGTCTCTCCCATCAATTCATCCCTCATAGTTATTAAATTTTTCCTATTAGATTGCAAGCTCCCAGGACCAGGACCCTTCTAACCCTGTTGTATTGTTGCTGTATTGTCTCCCTTTATGTTGTAAAGCTCTGCACAAACTATTGGCACTATATAAATCCTGTATAATAATAATAATAACTAGAAAAGCTACAATTTCTGGGGAAATTGTGTGAAGTGGTCTTGCCTCCACCAGTAGTCTACAACTGGAGTGGGCAGAGTAACTGGGTGGAGTGCCTTGTCACTCTGCTGCCTGCTCACACACCTGGGTTCCTATGACAACTCACTCTACAGCAAGGGCAGAGAAGAGCGGTTAAAAACAAACTGCTCCAACTTGCTCACTTCACTGGTGCCTGCCATCTTCAAACGGTTGTAGTTTAAAAATTATAAATCCTACACTGAAGAGCTTTATATTGTGAGAATCACAAGACCCATACCTACATTGTGATGCATAGTATGTCTCTGAAATATTAAAAATAAAGGCACAGTTGCAGTTTAGAAATTGCCCTTCAAATTTGAGGTGGCTAGAGTGGAGTTTCAATGAATGTCAATGGGAGGCGTGAGTTGCAAACAAATGGTCATATTGTGAAAACTATCAGGACTATGGCTTAAACATGGACATTTTTAGCGGCAGCAGGGATAGCTGAACGTTTTGATATAAGATTTGTGTAGATGGGCTTGAAATGAGGGAGTGATGACAGTTTAGAAATCATGTCCTGATTTTTCAGCTCACACTCTAGCTTTTGTCAGCTCCCACTCTAGTTTTGAACATTCCGCCATTCATTCCTATGGGACAAATTTCACCACAAAAATGCCAATATTTTGTGAACCATTCAGCGAAACGTTCCACAAAGTAATAGCACACCAATCGGGAACAATCCGCACGTTTCGGTATATTACTGTCTACGTAGTGTAAAAACTGTGGGAGGAGTTAGGGTGGTAAATTTGGCTATAATAATAAGAATATATACTGTATGTGAGATAACAGTAAGTGGTCTTGCCATGCAAGAACACTTAATAATAGTAATACTTTTCCAAGTCTGACTCTACTAGGGTGGAAGTTGAATAGAGAGACTGGGAGTTTCTAACTAAAAACTCTACTTAGTGGAAACAAACTGGGGTGAGGGAATATGTGAAACATAAATATTAAAGAGAAGAAAGCTGATATAATATACATATATGTTGACAGTATATCCAGCCATATTAAAAAAAGGCGTTCTAAATTCTCCAGCTTTTAACTATTGTCATTCAGCAAACTGCATAATAATTTACTATTCCTTTAGTAAATCAATCCTAGTAAGTCTTTTAGTTCACCACAGTCTGATTAATATGGTAGCCAAGGAATTAAGCATTTTATTTATTTATTTTTTTTTGCAGCTTGCTAAATGGCTAGGTGGACACTTTACACTTTCATATGGAAAGTAGTATGTTTTTGCACCCCCACTCAAATATGTTGGTGTACTTGGAACAATTACGTTTTTATATATAAAATAATGAGTATACATCTTTCATATATTAGCTTCTGTATCTCCTAAAAGCTCTGGCATCCTGGTAAATAACATATGCATCAGGAGATATGCAAGAAATAGCTGCTTGTTTAGAAGTTGCCTAGGTAACAGTGGAGTTGATTTACTAAAGAAATAGAGCACATTCATTTTAAAAATTGTGTATGTTCACCTAGCTAAGTGAACGTAGGTGAAGCTGCATTTATATTAAATAGATCCAGTTACCAGACCACTTACTTCAACATATGCAATAAGATGTTCATTTAACATAGTTTATGCATGTTATTACTTCAAAAGCCTCCATTCAAAAGTCTTGAGACTGTTGGGCACCCTTATCTTGGATGTGATGTCAACAGCCCCAGCACACTCAGTCACTGCTTCCTTGGCAGCTACATAAAAGATTATTAACCCCTTCATGCCTAAGGGTAAAACAAACTTTAACGCCTAAGCACAAACTTGCAACTTTGACATGTGTTAGTAAAACCGTACATATCATTACACTACTTTGTACATCCAGGTGGATTATACCTTGTTTTTTTCAGGACAAATTGGGCTTTCATTTGGTGGTAAATGGTAATGGATATCGCCTGATTATTTTTATTATCAAAGGAAAACTGGCCAAAAATAGTAAAAAAAAATCATTTTTTAAAATTTAGTTGTGTTTCTTGCTACTATCATAGCCTACCACCAAAAAACAACCCAAAATACATTTTCTAGCTCTTGACGATTGCAGCAATACCATATATGTGTATGTTTTTTGTTGTTTGTACCCACAGGACAGCCCAGAAACAATAGTGAGCATTTTGGTTTTTTTTACCTAAAACACACTGACACTGATACCAATTTAAAAAATATATATCCTGACCTTTGACCCTGTCTTTGACCCAAACACTAACCCTGGCACTGAACTAGATCAAACCTTGATCTAGGTATTTTTCCTTTATTTTTTATTATATTTTTAAATATTTATTTATTTATCTTTTTTTTTTTAACAAACAGGTTTTTTTTTCCTCTATGCAAGGAGAGAGAGAGATGCAATGTATCTCTCTCCTCCATTCACAGAGAGAAAAAAAAAGGGGTCGGGCTGTACAGTGACTGATGATAGCCAATCAGAGGCTATCACAGCAATCATGTGACCCACAATTGGGAGTCTCGGGTCCCGATCGTTAGAACAGGACCCGGGGCTTTCAGTGACACCCCCGTCTTTGTGCTGGGAGAGCGCAGTGCGGCGTGCTCCCAGCACAAAGACAGGTAAGCAAATATGCGCCCCCCATGGAAAAAAGTCCAGTTCTGTGAGGCCACATACTTGTGTTAAATCAGCGTGAAGGGGTTAAGAAAGGTGAGAAAAGGGGCACAGGAGCTTCGCCAGCAATGAAGATAATTAGACACTCCCAAAAGAGGATGTGCAAGGAGGGAGCGATCGGTGCTAGAGAATTGACTCATCTTGAAGAAGTAAAATTTGCTAGCAGGTTCAAGGACTCATTGCAAGAGAATAAAAATGTTTTTGGAAATTAAAACTGCTCAAGATTAAAATAATTGTTTTTTATGTGCTTTAAACAATGAATTTTTAACTTTTTGACACGGTCTCTTTAAGCATCTAATCATGCAAGCAAAAGGCCTGTTTTTTAATTCTCCTTGCATTTAATTGGGTATTCAAAGTGAACACATTTATTTACTAAGGTACCTAAACATTCAGTTTGCTAAGTAAACAGGCTCTAATTCTATAACAATTCAACCCCAGTGTCACCATTATCTTGTCTTGACTATCTAGAAAGTCCAATTGTACTGACCTAGAGTTCTCTAGCCTTTGTAATAAAATAAAACTAAAACCACCAACAACTGCCAACATTACATTTATGTGTGAAGTGTATGAAATGTTATTTTGTCACTGTTATATTTGCTCAGTTCATGAAGAAGCTAAGTTTTTTTTTCATTTCTTTGCCTTTCTTCTTTTCCCTTTTTTCCCAATTTCATAATCTAATTTGTTTACACTTTGAAATAAAGTGATCCTTAAGTAATTTGGAAAATTACTTTCAAAACAGTGTTTGAGTCTTGCAGAATGCTTATCATTATGAAGCACTTCTAATCTGGTGATAAGCTGATGAAGACAACTGCAGAGGCTGAAATGTTCTCTTAGTGGTTTTTTATCAGACAGACTGTCTTAAAGAGCATCTACTTTATCAAACACAGTGCATTTCATAACTCAGGGAGCCAATAGTTGATGTGTGCATATAGTAATGCATTATCTCCCTTCCACAAGGCTTTAATAAAGTCATCATTTTGGAGTCACCAGTTATTTGGCTTTTCAATTGCCATAAAAAGTGAATGGGGTTGGGAATTCTGGTGATGTCCCACTACTGGAACTGTAGATATACAAAGCCAGCAGTTGGTTCAAGTTACCGACAATTATACTAGATGAAAATAGCAGTTAGTATAGCTTGTCTTTATAGTGCTATTGCCACAGTGTTTCACATTGATACACAATAGTGATAAGAAAATCTGATTGGTTTGGATTTGAAGGCAGGTTTGGCAAATACATAAAAAAATTCACAAATTGAGAAGTTTAATGTAAATTCCATTGAAGTCAATGGTATCTAAGGATAATAAGCAAGGAATTGTGAAACAAAGAGCACATGGAGCTGGGCACTGTCAGGGTCAACATGAATAATGCAAGTACGCAAAAAAATAATTGGGGGGAGCTGCTCTATTATTGTGGTTTAATTGGCAACATTAAAAATGCAGAATTCCTTTAGATAACATGCCTAGGGAAACCTGTCTGAAACCTGTCTATGATGTGGCAAATCTGTAAGATTTATTTGAGGAAAAAGTGACATTCACAAAGAAGAAAATGTAATTTACATTGCCAGCCGCTAATGACATTTCCTTGGTGCTATTCTGTTTGTAAACAAAATTAAAAGGGATTCCATCTATACCAGATGCTTATCCTAGACATAGAAAACAGAATGGGATTTCCCCTAAAATTCATACCAGACCCTGATCCTATATGAGGGTTTGGTGTAGATTTTGGGGGACCCTATGCAAGAAAAAAAAAGTTGGGTCCTCCACAAATTCCATACCAGACCTGTATCCGAGCATGCAGTTTGGCTGGCCACAAAAAGGATGGGTCAAGGACCATGCACCCCCTTCCTGAACCATACCAGGCCATATGCTCTCTACAAGGGGAGGGTACCTTTCCATGAGGGATCCATTTTATCTTGTCCCCATGGTTATGAGGGTCTGTGAGGAAGCCCACTTTCCCCTTTTGAATGAGTAATCATGAATGAGCAAGTGTATATACTGACCTTGGTTACTCATTCATAAAATTATGTGAAAACCAAATATAAACACCACAACAAAGTCCTTTATTAACTAAAA
Organism: Staurois parvus; assembly: GCF_062004578.1. NCBI lineage: Eukaryota > Metazoa > Chordata > Amphibia > Anura > Ranidae > Staurois > Staurois parvus. The sequence goes on along the minus strand of NW_028317815.1, from coordinate 1,587,352 downwards.
AACAAGTTCCATATTGTAAATTCATCATAAATCACATTGTCTAGTGATGTAGATCGATGTCTTGCATAATGATTAATGCCTGCCGACTACTTTAAAAAAACACACCAACCTGCCAGGACATCCCAATGTCTGCTCACAATGAATGACAGCTTCTGGCCCCTTAGCTGTATAAAAAAAAGCCTGTAGTAAAAGGTCACTAAATGAGTGACTTTTGGCTGCTACTTGATGTTTGCTGATATACTAACAGAAAACATTTGCACAATTTCTGCACAGCAGCATACCCAAACCCCATAAGTATACAGAATATCAGATCACCTACACTGGAATATATGTACACCCCATCACTAAAACTAAAAATCAAAACAATATTGTGCAATGGTTACAAAGGATATAAAGCCACATTGTGTGTAATAAAGTAGCAGTGGCAACACATAGTTTCACATAGTGTGTTCACAGCTGTGTGGGTTTCATGGAAGACATACTATCAGTTCCCATAATGGAAAACACTCTATGAATGGAGGAAGTATACCTTTCCTTCATCTGCCTGTCCTCTATTCCTAGAGTTCTTTTCATTGTGGGATCCAAGTTCCAACAGTATGGTTTCTATGAACAGAGTATGAGGTCGGAAGGGGTGGGCATAATCTGCACTTTTGACAAGTGCCTGTCACAGGCACAGCTGCTCATTTTATCCCCCACAGCACCGAAAGATCACTTCTGTGGGTATTTGGGGGAAGAAGACTGAAGATATTAACCTAACACAACTGTCTTCAGCATATGGGGAGTTTCTCACTAAACTTCAGCTTAACAACTGAATCTAGTAGGATATTACAGCAAAAAGAATTCATAATGAAAGGAAATTTAGAGGAAAATTAGCACAATAGGCTACAAGATCAGTGTATACTTTCCATACATAAAGCATTAGTATTTCATTATTTGAACGATGGTATCACTAAAGTGGGACTATAGGCAAAATAAAAAATGACATACATATGATGCAGGTTATCACTAGCATGAACACAGCAGTTTTTGTTTTTCTAAACTGTCCATGTAACATAGTTGTATTACCTGATAATCTTGCCAGAAGATCTGTTATTCTTCAGCTTAGGTTAACAGACCAACCTGTGCAGCAAAAGTGGCAGTTAGAGGGTTGAGACAAACCATTGCACACTGACAAGGTTTTTATAGTGATCACAGGGGCGGACTGACAACTCATGGGGCCCCCGGGCAATAGGGGATCATGGGGCCCCTGTGTCCTTGCCCAAACTCAAAAAAGCCTATGAAAAAGGTACCAGGGGCATCTCATGGGGCCCCCTACTGACCCCGGGCCCTCAGGCAGTGCCCGAGTTTCCAAATGGTCAGTCCGCCCCTGAGTGATCATAATTCATTCATATAGCTAAAACATTTATCCAAAAAGAAAGAAAATCCTGTTGCTGCAACTTCTTAAAAAGTGGCAGCTGGAGCTAGGCTTTCATTTATTAGTTACTTATGCAAATTCAACTAGTTCACCTAACACTACCAGCATCTACAGAGGTGGACAATGTTGCTTTCCAAGGATAGCTATGCTGCTCATCCATAGATACAGTGTAGGAGTGAATGTAGCCACTCTAAGAAGTGCCTTACTGGCAGGATCCCCTTGTAAAAATAAGTAAAGAATATGAATGCAAACTCCACATCTAAGGACCAGTAAGTTGCAATATATTCAATTTTTGTTCTTGGGTTTAGATATGCTTTAACAACACAAACACATTTTAAATTGGACACACAAGAAGTTTACCAAGGCCAAGCTTACTGTGCAGACTATGGCGAGGCTTAGCTCTATCCTCACTGAGGTGTAGCAAATTGATTTATTTACCAGTGCTCAGGGGATTATTCTGGCTGCAACTGTATATAAGATTGAGCAATAGTAATAAGAAAGTATAGATATGGATCGTTCCATTGTTCTGTTCTCTGCAATACAGAAAGATGTATTATGGTTTCTACTTCAAACAATTGCTCAGTTTTGCTGAAATTCTGTGATATTTTCAAATACTTAACAATAGGTTCTGTTATCTGGATGAGCAATGTGTGGTTTAGCAACCATATGTTAGTACAATCATTTCCAAAATCATGTAAAAATCTGCTTTGACATAAATGCAACAAGATCTCATTTCATAGAACATAACTTTGCTGAGAATGATGCTAACTTTGCTATTTCCATTTGTAATTCGAGCCTACTTTTAAAGTCAGCTATAGATATTCCAATTGTAATATATTACTGGATCATTTCACATTTTTCTACTTGAGAATCTGGTATGAGCCGATTTTTTCTCACAGATATAACAGTTACCATGTAGCTATATTATTATATTGCATAACTATAATTTGTAAATCAAATGTTATCCTGCTACTGTGAAGAATTAGTCATTATTTTTAAATATGTAAAACTTTTGAAGCCTAAATCTTAAGTATTTATGTGTTAGAACCTGATTTTTTTAAAACTTTCATAATTAAAAAAGACATTTTGACGGATGACTTTATGGCAAAAGGCCAAAGAGTTTCTTTTTTGTGCATCTCACATATTCAAACTGACATCCTTCCCAGCAAAGATATTCAGTGCTCTTGTGGTATTAGCATTTTGCCATAAAAATACAGTCTTCTTGTTATCTTATTTGGTTGAATTATGTTCAAGCTACTCTACAAGATTTAGTTGTTTTCTCAAAGGGATGCTTCTGAACTCAATAGATAATTCACAAAATTACACAAAACAAATTAAATGATTGTCTTTGACATATTTAGTGCATCACCTGTTTTAGCCATAGTGATGGGAAAAACAAAATTACAATCAAAAAGAAATCTTTGATCTGGATAAAAACATTCAGTAAATGTGTGACCTATAAGAGCTTTAAATGTCTTTTTTTTTAGTGAACAACAGCATACTTGCACTTAAAGGTTTAGAACAGGGGTGTCGAAACTTTTGACTTTCTTGGGCCATATTGGAGGAAGAAGAAGAATTGTCTTGATCTACACATAAATACACTAACAATAAGGTTAACTGATGAGCAGAAAATGTCGGGCAGATCACAAGTTCACAATCACTGATAAAGATACTGTACCTATCTGAGTAATAAACTGTCTTTTATTTATTATTATAAAAGTAAAAGAGGGCAACATAAAACTAGTGTGATATTTGACACTGTTTTTGATAAACTAACGCATCATTATCTGGTTGGATGGATGGAGTAGCAATTTTTAATGAATTCTCAAGGTGCTCATCAGATATTTTGATTTTAATTTTGCCCTTCATGTGCTCCATCCTTGAAAATAGTTGCTCACAAATATAAGTGCTGAAACCTGATGACATAAAGCATGATTGTGAAGTGTGAGAGATTTTTCTTTGGGAACATAAAACTTATAAAAGTCCAGTATAGAGACACTGTCAAAAAAATAAACATTTTTAAGTTTTATGATTTTGTGTTGAGCCACATTCATAGTCATCTTGGACTGCAGGTTTTTGAAGAAGTCTCAGTGGCCATTGCAAGTTTGAAATTTGAGCATGCTTGATATAGAAAGGTCCATGGCTGAATAACATTAAATTTTGTTCAGTGCCTAGCTAAAGTCAGTGTAAACCTAACTAAATCACATTTAGTCTTCAAAGGCACTGCCATAAACAGTTACCATTTTTTTTACTTGCTTTCACATTTCTTTCATCTCTATATTACTGACCTCCTTCAGCCTGAGCTTCTTGGCAGCTACTTCTTATCTGCATACACGTTCTCTATTGATGACTACTACATGGACTTGGTTTCCTGATAGTGACAACAGTGGATCATGCTTGAATAATGTGTGTTGAAATGACAATTTATAGTCTTAATCTGAGGCCTGACAGGAGCTCATTTAGAAGACAGGGAGAGAATGTTGCCACACTACAAATATATATAGAATATGTTTGAACAAATATTTCCTGACAGAATCACCAGGTATTATTTTAATAAAAGTTGTAGATTTAAAAATATTTTATATGATTTTAAATTATATTAAGATCTTATAGCTAATATAATGGTTTTTGTGATTGGGTTTACATCCACAACATACCTACATATGACGGGATCACAGAACCTATTTATTAATGAGGGCTGTTTTATCCAGAGTTCTTTCCTTCAAGTTTGTAACTGCCTACCTGCCCTTCTTATACATTGAATTAGACTATCTAATGAATAGTGCCATGCGGTTTTACAGAGACACAAAATATATTCTGAAATACTGTAGGTTATAAGAGGGCTGATCTGGGAGAAGTTGGCACATTGATTTGCTTGACAGGCTTGCTGTCAGAGTCTTCTCTCCTTAGCAATTTTTGTTATTTTGTTATAGCAGCCAAGCTTCATATATGATCTTGCAAAGAAACTTTTTATTTAGTGGATTTTCCTGTGTAGTATTTTCATTTTACATTCAGAGCACTAGCGCTAGATATATTTGTCATTTTAAAGCTTACCATCAAATCTTAGTGCATTATTTATGTGCTGTACAGTGTGGATCCGTACGTTTTAATACCTCTAATTATGATCTGCAAAAGAAAGTCTGCAAAATTCAATAATAGGACAATTGTGTTACTGTAGCAGATTTACTTATCTGTTCTTTAATCTTACCCCTATGTTTCATAAACGTGTTGAAGCTTATAATATTTTACGCTAGCACCACCTCAGGGCTTATTGATAAAGCAGTAATATACATAATGTAAGGATAGCATTCATACATAGCATTAGCATACCATCATAGCAACCTTTTCTGGGCCAAAGGTGGTAAAGTATTATTGAAGAAAGAGGAACAGAGGGAGTGATTAAATAATTGAAATGATCATTGTACAGACTAGTTTATCAAGTAGACTCTGTATTTAAAATCACCCAAAGATTTGCTGGAAAAAAAAGTTAAAATATTTCCCGCTTAAAGATTAGGATTATAGTTTTAAAATGTATTAGAACACTTCACTTAATTTGTGTGGATTAAAGTAGTTACAAAGCCTTTGATTAGCAAGCAAGTCACTGGCTGTTAATGCTTTTCCTAAGAAGGTTGCAACGATCAAAATAATAAAAAGTGTACATTTTTCTGAGTCTTTTTATACCTTGGGATTGATTTACTAAAGGTAAATATACTGTGCACTGCAAGTGCAGTTGCTTTAGATCCAAGGGAGAAGCTCTGAAATGAGATGAAGTTCTGCTGATTTCTTTAATCCAATCATATACAAGCAAAAATGCTGTTTTTTATTTCCTTTGCATATTCCCCTCAGATCTAGAGCAACTGCACTTTCAATGCACTTGCTGTGCATAGCTAATTTGCCTTTAGTAAATCAACCCAAAAGGGTTGTTACTGCAATTCCCCTGCAAAATGGAATAATTATCGACTGGTAGGCATGTAACAAAACCCTGCATCACAGCTGGAAGTTTTTCAAGGCTACTGAACATTACAGCCAGGGACGGACTGACAACTCATGGGGCCCCCGGGCAATAGCGGATCATGGGGCCCCTGTGTCCTTGCCCAAACTCAAAAAATCCTGTGAAAAAGGTACCAGGGGCATCTCATGGGGCCCCCTACTAACCCTGGGCCCTCAGGCAGTGCCTGAGTTTCCAAACGGTCAGTCCACCCCTGATTACAGTTCTCCAGACACTATGTTACAGTATGTGTCTCTGAACAATAAGCTCTGTACAGTGTGGACTAGCACTTCAAGATTCTGGAAGTAATAGTGTATGCATAGGGAATGGAAGAAGCCAATGTGCACAGGCCTCTGGGTTCTGCTTCTGGGTTCTGAGAACACTGGAGGGATCGTCCATTTGCAAAGTGGCTGAATAGCATTGTTAGACCAACACAGGAAAGAAGGTAAGGATGGTCATATACAGAAGAAGTGCAGGATATCTAGGTAATTTCCTATATAACCTAAATCTATAAAATTAAAGTGATTGTAAAAAGTGAAGAGACTGGCCTAAGGTGATACACAAAGTTGAAAATGTCCCCCTACATAAGTTCTACATGTTTATCTGCAGCCATCTTTTCTCTACCTCACTTCCAGAAGTCCAGAATGTATAAAGCTTGTCTGAGTTGTCTGAAAACAAGGGGCAGAGAGCTGATAATATACACTGCAGAGCTCAGTGAGGAGATCTCTAAGAACTGATTGGCAGGAAGGGAAACTCTTCACACAGCAACAGAGCTGAGGCTGTCAATCTGCTGGAGCTCCCTCCCCGTCACCTTTTTTCACTTTGTGTCAGGAAAACTTATCATAAGTGACTCATGTAGATAGCAGAGATATTGTGCAGAAAAGAGAAATGACCCTTAGTGCGCTGGATAGAGACAAGTACACACTGTAGAATTATATGCTTTGTCCATAATTCATGTCATGCCAGTGTTCATAAATAATGAGAAAATTACAAAGGACAGTTCATCACTTTTTGCCTGGAGTAACCCAACGTAATTTTTAGAATGGCAGATACATCATGTATTTAAAACTTAACTCTTTCACTTCTTGTCCCTATGATGTCTATACAAGGAATGGGGGTGAGGTTTGCACCCAGACAGCAGTAAAAAAAAGGTTTTAGTGGTGATTACCATAATCCCTTTATATTAGGCTTCCATAAAAGTAGAATCCAACTCTTTGTGATTTTAAACGTCCTGAATAGAGGTCAACCATATATCAATTAAAATCCAAGTTACATTAAAACCATTTTAAAAGTTATATATCATAAAGTATAATTACAAGCTGGCATAGTCCTAAAGAATGCCTTATTACATACATCTCTCTATTACCCCATGACACCGTTAGTCATATATTCAACAATCTATAAAGTAGACTTTCCCTGTTGATGGTGGAAGGCAACAGAGAATGTCTACATTAAATATTGTTGAATAATATGACTGATGCTCTTATGGGGGTGATGAAAGGATGTATGTAATAAGGTGTTCCTTAGGACTATGTCAGCCTCTAATTATGTTTAATGATGTAGAAGGTTTAACCCATCTTCTTTCTTTTAGCAATGTGTTTTTTGGGTACTGTCATTGGAAATATTTCCCATCACCTCCTGTCCCTAATAGAAACACAGATTGCAAAAATACCCTGAAATTGACTCTAAACTGTCCTCGCTATAGCTGAAACAAAATAAAACAGTATTAACTTAAGCTTTAAAGTGACTCATGAAAAAAGTATTGGGGGCTGCTATGAGAGCTGTCATGCTAATGCTTTGGCTTAAGTTCATCCTGTGTCTCTGAGCCAGAACAAGAATAAGGATAAAGAATGTTTACATTGTTCTGAAACTTATTTATATCTTGCTTGTTTTAGGTCTGTTACTCAAAAATATTGACATCAGACAGAGCCAGACAACTAGCATTTTCAAAAGAGGCCGAAAATGGCAGCTCTCTTACCTTTCACATGACATATTCACTTTACATAGCATCCAGCATCAGGTGTTGGTGTTGTTTTTAGTGACCAGTGAGTGATGGCTTCATTATTAAAGTAGAATTATAGTCTAACGCTAGCTAATCTTAAAAATGTGCCCTCCACACTTAAGTTACCTATGCTGCCTAACATGTAAAAATGATGTGTATACTTATCTATTTTTAGTTCACTCCACTCTGGTCATGTGATCTGCAGCTCTGATTCCCCTGCATCAGTCAGCATCTGCTGCAGGGGAGAGGAACAACAATGGCTGAGAAATGAGTGACATTATTGTCGCAAACTTGCGCATCAGAGATGGACGAAGTTCAACCATTTTGTTAGGCATCTCCATTTTCTCCCCTCATCTTTCCACCCCTCCCTCTCACTGAGAGGAGACATGTGGCCAGTGTGTGTGTACTGTGTATGGGTCACTGGCAGGGCAAGGCATCCCTAGTTCGGTGCCGAGCGGACTGCGAAAGTGTATCCTTTCTCACCTAGGCCAAGATAAGGCCAGCATTCCCAAGAGAATTGGAGCCTCACTGATCAAAGTACCTGTGTAATTTAACACCTCGTAAGGAGATAAGGCAGCTTTCCCAGGGATTGAAAGAGGTTTTAGCCTCATAAAACCTAGCAGCATAGGTGACAGAATTAAATGAACACTCCTCAAATCAATTTTTATCCTATGTCTCATATCTTGGAATATGGAAGACTTACACAAAAACCGGGCACCTCGTCAGATGACCAATGAGCAGACAGTTTGATGGGTCACTCATTTATCTCGGGCCATCAGGGAAGCTGGAACATAGAACTCGCAAACCGTGCCACATATAATTTCATAATTCATATCTAAATAATCCTCAGGCTTATCTGCATAATAAAATACCCACGGGTGGACTGTAGCTTTTGCAGATGGAACGTTATGGAACAGAATATGAATTATGAAAGATATTGGCCCCAGTTTAGGGTCCCGTCTGATGATCCCTCCCTGCACAAGGGATTGGTTTGTTACTTCAGAACCACCCCCCTCCTTGGAAACTTTAAAGCAGGCTGTAAAGCCTAAGGAGCTTAGAGTTGAAGAATTCTCCCATTTTTCCATCGTAACATTGGGAGATCAAAGCACCCTCCTGCTCTGACTTGGATCTGCTAAACCCAGGACTTTGGCAAGTACTTTAACCCTTTCACCTCGCTCTGATATCTCTTTACTGTGCTATGGTTCTCTGTATATTTATATATATATCTTAGTTACATCTTCTCTGTAAATATTTTATTGCACCTGTTTGACCCTTTTAGTAATAAATCTCTCTTTCTGAAAGTGTTGAACTGTTTCTGTAGTTCTTAATTGCAATTTACGAATCCCTGCCTTTGAAGAGACACTACTGTTTGTTTAAACCTCTGTATAACCGGCCTGCGGACCGTTTTATACAGACGATTATTTCAATCATTATAGTGTTATAACTGATAACGCGAATTTCCTCTTTCTCTGTACAAAAAGGAGGTGGTGGCAGTGTGGAGGGTTAGTTGCATAATTAACTCGACCCAGTAACAATCGCTCAGGTTGCAGGTACATAGATTGTAGTCCATTAGCTGGAAAATCTTTGTGTAGGGTGCAGCTGGGCATGGTATTGTTACACACGTCACATTACGGTTTGGATCGGCCAATCCTTCGATCACGAGTTTGGTGAGAAGGTCTGGGGTCTGACTCCGCGATCGTGACAATTATGGCTCACAGGATTCCCAGCCATTGTCAAGCACTCCCTCCTCTTTCTGCAGCTGCAACTCACTAACTTTACTGAGGTTAAGCATTATAGGCAGCAGGAAAGGGTAGGGAACATTTTTAAGACTGGTTGGTGTTAGGCTGGAATTCTATTTTAAAAGAGAAGTATGGGAGGTTTAAAAAAATAAACATACTTACTCACCTAAGTGTGTTATGATCCGCCAGGTGGTGCCTCAGGCTGCCAACTGACAGACCTACTCAGAGCGTGGGGTCTAAGCCCGGGCTGTGCTTTCACCAGAGCCCCTGATGGTGAGGATGGACTTGAAACAGTCCCGGGCCAGGTCACGACCTCCGAGCAGGCCCACCAGTGGCTGAGGAGACCTTTGGGGACAGGTACCGGGAGAGCCAGATATGAAGAGGATGGCGGCCCCAGCAGGGTAGTAACGGATCGTGGGCCCGTGAGGGTAAGTGGGGTACAGAATCGGTAGGCGAAGAGTAGTCGGGTCACATTCAGGGTCAGCAGGGAAGTCAATCCGTAGAATGGTCAGGGCAATCCGGGTCAAACGCAGGAGCAGGCAGAGTAGTCAGGACAATCCGGGTCAATCACAGGAGCAGGCAGAATAGTCAGGGCAATCCGGGTCAATCACAGGAGCAGGCAGAATAGTCAGGGCAATCCGGGTCAATCACAGGGGCAGGCAGCGTAGTCAGGGTCAATCAGGGTCACTAGACAGGTGCAGGAACTCGGGATCACAGGAAGACCTTGCGGCAATCTGTGACAGTGCAGGGCATCTTTAAATAGTGCACCCTGCACTGTCATTGGCCGGCTAGGACGCGCCCCCGGCTGTCATTGGGCGCCTGAGGCGCGCCCCCGGCCCCTACTGCGCATGCGCGGCGTCCTGTCAGCCGCGGCTCGCCGGGACCTAGTGCCTGTGTCCCGGTGCGATCTGCCGCCAATGCGCATGCGCGGGGGACAGAGCCGCGATCGTGGAGCACGGAGCCGCGATCCCTGACAAAGTGGATGCAGTATCTGTCCCCCACTACCTCTAAAACCAAGAACCAAGTAATCAAAGACCACTGTTTGCTTGGTTCTTGGACTTCAGTGAGCAAAGAGCCAGTGACTGTCAGTCACCGACTCTCTGCTCTGCCTCTCCAGCACTCACTGGAGTGCTGGGCTGTGGAGAGGGTGGGAGTGGCTGGCTCAGGCTCTCCATGGCTTGCTGAGAGATTGATTTAGCTGCTGGTCAGGAGTCTGTGTGGATCATAACTTTAAAGTCAGAATCTCTCCAGAGTCTGGAATGGCACAGTGACATCAGCCGGCAGTTGGATTTAAAAAAAAAAAAAAGCATACAGTTGGAGCAAACACTATGCATTATCCAAGGTTTATTTAAAATGTAAGAAAGTATTTAAAGTCTGTAAGACCATGGGGATGGCCACACGAATGGCAGAGTGTCAACTGACAGTACGGTCGGCCTGCTGATAGCTCTGAAGAAAGGGATTAGTCCCCAAAAAACGTCAGAAGGCTGACCATACTGTCAGTTGGATGCTCTGCCATTCGTGTAGCCATCTCCATGGTCTTACAGGCTTTACATACATGCTTTGTTTGTGAGTATGTTTTTTGTCCTTTCTTACATTTTAAATAAACCTTGGATAATGCACTTGGTGTTTGTGCCACCTCTATGCTTTTTTCTAGTTGTTGAATAGGCTGAATATGGGTCACAGGAGTGCAGAACTAAGTGCACTCCTGTCACTCACAGGAGAAGTTGAGCCAAAAGAGTTTTGGACCTTCTTCTCCTTTAAGAAGGAGTGATTTGGCAACAGTTGTTCCTAGCTATCTGGTCAAAGAGTATATACATAGTAAAATAATATTTGCCAACACCACTTTGTTTTCATAATCTACCTCTATGATCATTCCCATGTAAAAAAGATGTCCCGCTATGTGCTATTAGCCTTCAGCTGCAGTTAGCTAACATATGCACTGACTAGCTCAGTAATGCTCAGCTGTGAATTTTTCCAGTCTCACACTTGAATTAGTGTACACCTTTGCGAACGTGAATCTCTTGTGTCTTTATAACAAGAGAATTCTTTGTTATTAATGTCTAAATTATCTCTTTTGGTAACTTTATTTTCCAACTAGCACTAAAGAAAATGTTGCCCACACTTTATTTTGATTTATAGCTAGTTTTATAGAATTAGCCATTTCACTAAATTAAGTGTTACATGTTTATAATGGGCATATGGTTTTCCTCTGTGTAGAAAATAAGCAATGTTATTTTGTTGTAGTGTTTTGCATTTTAGTGAAACTGTACTGCATATAAAATAGAATTCCCCATACCTTCATTTCATCCATCGATGATAATGAGAAACTCCGGACAGTATCAAAAGCAGATAATACATCAGGACCCTTGAGTCCAAACTTCGATGTCACTAGCTACTTTACAAAATAAAAACATCTGTGTCTTCAAGGTAAAATGATTGGCCAGATATTTTGTGCTTTTTTGGCAGATGGCAAATTGCAGATGTCACTGTTGGCCAGAAGACAGTAACTGCAGCTGTCACCCAGTGAGCGTTCAGTCTCTAAACCCAAAGGATTCCTTTGTGACGCCATAGAAAAGCTTAATCACAGGACACACTTCACTTGAACATTTAATAGAAGCAGAGTTATGCAATACACAAAAATGGAATACAATCCCTTTGAAATGAAGCACTTGTTAGGAGAAAATGTGTTCACATGAGAAGTGTGTACCTTATTTTAATGCGCAGTTTGATCTATTCTTTGTTAAAACCACATTTGCCTAACCAAATGAGCACCTTATGTATATTTTTATATGGCTGATCTAAGTGTTTCTAACATTTGATTGACAAGAATGATTTTATTAGAAGGCATTACGTAAGACATGTTATATTGGTCTACCTTTATAGTTCTGAAACAGTATGTAGAAACATGAAAGGTCTAAACAACAATTAAATTAAGACTACATTAAAGAGTAAGTGTATTTATTTTTTTAAATCAGAACAAGGTATGGTACTTACACTTAAGAAGTGTCCCTTGTGCTTGTGTCAGCTGTCTTAGTTGAAATTGTCTGTCCTCTGCTTCCCCCACACCACTGCCATTGTAATCTGCTCTATGAAAGGGGGAGAAAGACTTCTCTTTCATCCTACTATACTCCCTTCATAGAGTGCTTTTCATTGATGGCAGCTATAGTACAGCTCCTATGAATGGAGAAGGTGGATGTTAAGGACAGGTTTAGTCGAGACTCTTGATGATTGACTATGACAGGTTCAGCATGTTTAACCCTCAGAGCACTGGAAGATTACAATGGGGGTGTGGGGAGTAGATGGAGACAGAGGATGGAAGATTTCAACTAGAATAGCAACCACCAGCATAAGGGACACTTCTCATCAAATGTAAGTACTGTCCCTTGTGTTGATTTAAAAAAACACAAAATATAGGCTTTAATACACAGGTGTCAAATACACAGGCCCACGGAACAAATCAGGCCCTCCAGGACATTTCATGTGGCCCTTGCACCTCTCCTGCAGATAACCCCTTGTCTCTGCCCCCATCTTGTCTCAGCAGTCTGCAGCAGAGAGGAGAATAGAACTCTTCTGCCAAATCATGCACCTTTCAGTGCAGCTGCAGCACCCCTTCATCTCTGCCTCCCCTGGTCTCAGCATTCAGCAGACTCTGGTAACTGGCTCCACTCCTCCTCTGGTCCTCCTCCAGACCCTGCACTTTCTGTTTTCTAGCTCTGCCCCCAAAAGGGGTGCACTGTTATGTTAGGGAGTGTGATGGATTCTTGGCATCTGATGTAATGGGGGGTGGGGTCAGCGGTGAACTGACAACTTATGGCGGCCCCAGGCAATAGGGGATCATGGGGCCCCTGTGTCCTTGCCCAAACTCAAAAAAGCCTATGAAAAATTTACCAGGGGCATCTCATGGGGCCCCCTACTGACCCCGGGCCCTCGGGCAGTGCCCGAGTTTCCAAATGGTCAGGCCGCCCCTGGGTGGAGTGCTCTGGACATCCAGTCTTACAGATACAACCGGCCCTTTGATGGCAACCATCATGCTGATACGGCCCATGATGAAATGGAGTTTGACACCCCTACTTTAATATCTAGCTCATTGCTGACTATAAACAGGGGTCTTTCCTATTTATAGCAGATACTCTCTATGCTAACAAGTCATATTTTCCACATTTCCATAGAAGGGAGTGGCATATCATACTGTAAAGAATACTGAAAGACATATTCTTTGATCTGTGACCTTCTACAGTTGCAGTACACAGCCTAGACAAATCTGAGCTTAGTTTACAAAGTTTGAGCCAAGTTAATTGAAAGTGTATATAAAATTGGCCTGGTATATTAACCATTGAAGGAGTTGTGTTATGTCTGTTAATAATTTTAAAAAATGTTGATCACTTTAGAAATTCAGAGCTGTCCCTTGTCCTCTGCACACCTTTTGTGTTATCTCAACCTTTCCACATTCTTGGACTACAGAATAATGTGTGTTCATTTTGCAGATATAAGAAAAGTGGGAGAATTTTTTTTTAAATACTCTTTATTAGACATTATTTTTCATTTTTTTTACAAGACAAGTATAAAACACTTTGCAACAACCAACAATTACAGTAATGGTTTTGATTGTCTCCAGCTGTCATAATAATTAACACACACCTAGTGCATTAGAAACAAAATATACTGTATATACTCAAAACAAAAAACAAATTCATGTATAATAACTCACTATGTATAAACATTCCCTCAATCTTCTAATTATACTATTGATATCACTGTATGTGACCAATACCATTTCCGCTATATCCCTATTGACACTTTTGGCCTAAATAAAATGTTGCGCTTTATTCAGATATAATTAATATACCGTGTTTTATTATCCCATACAGTACCTAGTAACCTCTCTCTAACTAATTATAGAGGAACCACCTCCATAGTATTCAACCATCACATAAATTTGCCTGGGTTGCCTTTATGTTGGTATACCATATGTTCTTTTTGTATGACTTTGTTTACTTTAACCCACAGGGAGTGAGCTGGGGGGATAGTGGATATCCATTTCTGTGCAGTAAGTTTTCATGCTATAAACTATGAATAATTGCCATGCAAACCTGCAATGGAAACAACTCTCTCTCCAGCCACCCTAACACACATACCTTGGGATCCCTCGGGATACTAATGCTAAATATCTTATTAGTCATAACCAAAACCAGGGTCCAATGCCAATATTAATTTAGGGCACCTCCACATCATATGTATTAATGTACTCTCTTCATGTTCACATCTCTGCTATGCCAACTTAAAAGTGGGAGAATTTGAGTAGTTTAGCAAATTACAACTAGTCAGGGCTCACACCACTCACTTCACCACTCACTTCACAAAAATACTGAGGGGTTGATTTACTAAAGGCAAATATACTGTGTACTTTGCAAGTGCAGTTGCACTCTTTTTTCCCACAGCTTAGTAAATGTGGTGAAGCTTTACTTTGTAAAGAATACCCAATCAGGTGCAAGGAAAATAAAAATGACATTTTTGCTTGCACATGACTGGATTATGGTAACTAGCAGAGCTTCATCACTAAGTTTTGGGTAAAAATGAATGTAAAATGTGTGTTGTTAGCACAAAACAGGACTTAAGAGCTGAATGCCTTTCTGGCAAATCAACTTTTTTCCTGTACTAAACTGGCCATACACTAGTAGGTTTTGAAATGAACATTCATGCAAAAATTCTCAGTTTGTTTGATCACTTGACGAATTCCATTAGAAAGTACTTCAAAATTTAATTTGTTTTTACTACTCAAATTTGGAAAAATTGAACTTTCCCAAGCAAAAGCCACATTCACTGTTAGAAATGTTCTAGAAAAATTTTCCATCCTGCCCTTCAAATTTTCACGTCACTGTGGTAAATGTTAATTTGACCTCACCAACAAACATTACAGACATCACTAATGAAAAAACGTTTTTAAAACAAATTATTTTGAACAGAATTCTACTAGTATATGGCTATCTTATGTGCTAAAGAAGGCTAATGCTCAGCAATTAACAGGAACCATTCAGATAATAGCAGCTTTGATCAGTCTTGTGTAGTAAGCCCACTAAACAACTTATAGTTATGGCTCGTAAAATCTCTTTGAACTATGTAAACGACTGACTGCTGAGTGTTTGATATCAGGGCTACTATTTATGGCATTTCAAGGCTCTCTTTTGGAAAAGTGACATTAAATATTGTATATTAATTTAAAAGGGGCTTACATTAACTTCAAGTAGGAATGTGAAACGGGAATGGCATTTACTGTGTTTAGCGTATGAATTAGTATGCTGTATAAACATTCAAACTGTTAAAACTCAACACTATGCGAGCATTAGTAAAATGGCATAGGTTTCTTATCTATT
The DNA here is from genome assembly GCF_062004578.1 of Staurois parvus. Lineage (NCBI taxonomy): Eukaryota > Metazoa > Chordata > Amphibia > Anura > Ranidae > Staurois > Staurois parvus. The sequence goes on along the minus strand of NW_028317815.1, from coordinate 1,571,838 downwards.
GTGGTAAGTAGGTCCCAGTTTGCAAAAGTAAGACTTACTAGCCATAGTGCTACTGCTAATGTCTGCTGTAATATCGAATAAAATGGTTATAAATGCAAATGTTTTTTGCCTTAATGCATTCCCTGAAATATGGTAAAGAAAAAGCCCCCCAAAACCTGTTCCCCCCCACCCCACTCCTTAAACACTAACTTGAGGCCTCTTTTGATCCAGTGCTGTCCCTGTCTACAGCGCTGCTGCTTTTTCTTCCTGGTCTCACAGGGTACACTGAGAGCAGTGAGAGACATTGGCTCCTTCTGCTGTCAAATCCTGTGAGTAGAGTGTCTATGGACTCACACAGCACACCTGCACAGGTGTCCCCTCAGCACACAGTAAGCTGAGGGGGCAGTCGCAGGGAAGGAGAAGTGAACAGTGCTGGCAGGGGACCCCAGAGGAGGAGATAAGGGGCCGCTCTTTGTAATACCATTGCACAGAGCAGGAAAGTATAACTTGTAGTGTCAATACTAAGATCTGGTATTTTTTTCCCCCTAAAGCATAGAACACATTGAGAATATCAGACAAATGATCATCTGTATTTTTTGGATGCCAGTCTCATATTGGAAATTAATAGGTTAGCAGAGTTACAAAAATCCTCGTAAAACAGAATACAACTTCCCACAATGTTATAATGTATTGTATTGTATTGTAATGTATCCTTTCATTTCTGAGCATGCACAGTGTTGGTCATTTAATTTTTTATGGATGAATGCTGTACTGATTAAATGAAAATCGTTCAATGTGTTATCTTACGAGACACATTTTTGTGCTTGTCCCTTTGAATAGTTCCACATGAACTGTTGTGATCGGCTCTTGAAAGCTATGTACTGATGAACAGATTATCGTACGATCCCTCCGAAAATGTTTTTTTTTTCATCCAATTCTCTTATAGTGTGTACTAGGCTTAATTTTTTTACTCAGCAGACTTTGCTGAATCCTTGGGAACGTGTAACCAGTTGTCAATTTATACTCGTTCATTTTTACATGGATTCTGGAGCTTTTTTGCTCTAAGGGATACATATCTCTTGCAGGGTTGTTGATTATTTGCTATTTCACATTAGTATGAAAATCATGTAAAAAAGATCATATTTTTCTATGAAATATACATTTTACACAGTCATAGCCTTGTCGTTTTATTTAAAAGATGATTTTTCTTAAATACCAAAAGTATATTTGATAGAATATCCTAAAAGCAATTGATTTAAGATTTTTGGCTTTCCTATTTACATTCTGCTCAGAATGAATCACCGTCTGTCTCTGATTTAATGAAATTACCTTCTTGATGGCAAAATAATAATATAGAGATAATTATGGAAAAATCACTTTCACTGAGAAGTAAATATTTTGATCTGCTTAATACAAATTTAAGAAACATGCTCCTTAGACTAACACAGTTGATGGCTACACTGCAACTTTTTTTTATCACAAAATTAAATGTTTTTCAGTGAAGTTTATATCAAATAACAATGTGTTCTTTCTTTCTCCTTTATCCTCTGTGTAGATACCTCAAATCAGCTATGCATCTACAGCACCAGAGCTAAGTGACAACAGTCGATATGACTTTTTTTCACGTGTGGTCCCACCTGATTCCTACCAAGCCCAGGCAATGGTTGACATTGTAACATCCCTAGGTTGGAATTATGTGTCTACGTTAGCTTCAGAGGGGAACTATGGAGAAAGTGGAGTGGAAGCATTTACACAGATATCCCGGGAAATTGGTAAGGTTCCATTAAACTGTACTTTACACTTAATGCTGACAAGCTATTAATGTGTTACATTTGTAAAACACACTACACTCTCCATGGAGCAACAAATATAACTGAAGAGATATATGTGACAGGTTCTATTGTAGTGCAAAACCCTGGAGCTTAAGTACCGCTTGCTAGCCCTATTTATCTGAACATTATTAATGGTGATTTTCTCACAACCAGCCTTTCTGACAATTGCTTTGTGATGGCGGTTAATAGATTTCCATTCTTATTTTGATGTAAAGCACTGTGGTAATGCCTATTTTAATAAATATTGATGAATTGTTAAATAGTAATATTTTTTATTCTATTATGCCTGCTTTAGAATTTTGCTTCTTTATTTTATATTGCTTATTGTAAGCAATGCTCAAAGCGTCAGTTGGTTGGATCTAGTTATGTTCATAAAATGACATGCACATTATTGAATAGTAATGTTTGCATCTTGTCAAGTTGAATTGTGATACCTCACTTAGAGCTTGCTCCTCACAAGCAGATGGGGTGGTGATTTATTTTAAGAAGAAAGGAAGGAAATAAAAATAATGTATAGAACAGGAAAGGGGTGGGGAGGGGTAGAAAAGCAATAATGAAGAAAGGCTAAACTATTATTCTTTAGGGTCAGTCATAGTTATTTGTTTCTGTCAGGGACATTCTAAATTTACATAACCCAGAGGTTCCGATTTTAAAATAACTGTTTAGGTTAAATGATTTATTTGGCAATTGTAATTTGATATTAACAACAATAATTTTGATTTACCTGCCTCAATGTTAACTGTTGAAAGCTTCCAAGATCTCACAGGAGCAATTTAGTCAACAGAAAAATAGATCTGTTTTAGGAAGGTTTACAAATATTTGCATTTGTTTGTGTAATAGGGTTTTATATGAGGAGAAAAGTTGAGTGGCAGATTGTATAAAGCAATATAATGTAACTGAGAACCTGCATGTGTGTATACATTTCTACTAAACATGTTACAGCATTACCTGTTAAAATATGCCAGACTGGTAGACCTAAAACAGAAGGCATCTAAATGAATTTTGAATATTGAGGAGCTCAGTTAAAAGGAAAGACCATTGTATGCTATACTGAAGTCCCTGTTTAGTGCTCTCTTGAGGACATTTAAAGAAATGTAGCTGACACTTGTATACAGGTATATAGACTTGCTATAGTTAGTAACTCTACATAGGAGCCAATAATGCTGCAGGACAAAATATTCACACATTGACACCAACTAGGTTAGCCAGAAGAAAGTGCCATTGTGGAAAGTGGCAAAATTCCCTTTAGGAGTGAAGAAAAAGATGAATGAAAACTTTTGAGTCATTGAAGTATGTGTCTTATTAAGTATGGTGTACTGTGTGCAAAGTGAAATGTAGGTTCAACCAGCAGGCAAAAGGTCCTGGGCTGTAGTAAGTTTCCAGCTGGGGGAATTCAGGTGTAGGATGTATTTTGAATCAATGTCATAAATGTAATTCATATCATGTACAAAGTTGAATCTGTACCTAAATAGTAAGCTATTGTAAAAAATATTTTTCCTTATCCGAGCTTTCAAATGAATTGTACTGATATTTCAAAATGCTGGGTAAAATTATAATAGCTTGTTGAGTGTGTAAGGGACTTTTGAGAAATATCTAAAGAGATACATTAATATTATGTTATATTATATTATACATTAAAGTGTTACTAAACCCAGGACACTGCATTCACTATATCTGGTCTCCCACAGTACACAGAACATGGAAATGCAATTATTTTAGTAAATATAAATAGCTAAATACCTTTTCTCATCAGCAGTTAGAGCAGGCTTCTGACTTCTATCAGTGTTCAGCAGAGCACATGTTAAAGCTTGTAGGAGGAGTTTTCTTTCTGCTCTAGGAGGATGTAAAACCCCTGACCTCTGTCTGGACAGTTCTGATTGGCCTTGTGCTGATCACATGCAGTCTCCCAAGAAAAAGAAACTCTCTAGCAATACACACCAAACTGAGCATGTGCAGAGTGCCTCCACACTATATGTCTTATCAGGAGAAGAGGGGAACAATGGAAGAAGGGGAAGATCAGAGAAGTCAGGATCAAACAGCCCTTTTACACAATGCAGAGGTTTAACCCCATAGGTTCCACAGTGAGTATATCAAGCATGCTTTACTAAATATACAGACTGATTTTACTATTGTGGGTTTAGTAACACTTTAAATCATTTATGGCACACAGTTGTCATTATATATATATAATTTCTGTATATTATATTACATTTTATTACATTGGTTTAACAATTTGCATGGCTATAATGTTAGCTGGAGTTAGTGCCATTTTACACTTCTACTTAGGAAACAAAACAGCTCCCCCTTCAGCACATATTGTGAAATAGAAGCTAGCTAAATTATGACTCTACCTTTCTTATCATTGATAGGCCAACATAACAAATAATAAACTGCTTTAGACAGTATTTATTAGGTGTAAGCAAGCAATAAAAAATATGGTTTTCCTGCAGTTCACAAATCCCTTTTTATTGATTAGAACACAGAACTTAACATAGTCAACTGCAACTGTGGAGGAATGTGTTGAATGTATAAAGTATAAAGCACAGGATGCATGACAATAGGGAATCACTGTGATATCTTAGTGCATGTTAAAACAACCATGTACCACCCGAGGCCAGTCACTTCACTAACTATATATAATAGTTTACAACCACTTTAATATCTTTTGTTTCCACTTTGGGAGAAACAATTCAGAACAAGAAGTTTCAGCTGAGAGTAGTTGAGAAGCTACATAATCAATACTGTATATTTAACATTAAACTTCTGTACCAAAAGGGATTTAAATGTAGTTGCCTTTTTATATATATATATATATATATATATATATATATACGGTATATATATATATATATATAGTATTTGCACACAATATTTTAATTTTATACATATGTCCATATATATATATATATATATATATATATATATATATATATATATATGGACAGTTGCAAGGTATATAAGACTTTGAACATGGATCCTAACACATAACAATTTATATATGTTTTTTCTTTGTTTTTTTGCATGAACAAGTTTACACTGGTCTACTGATTTCTTTTAATATGATAACCTGTATGTGGTATACATTGGTTAATATTAATGTTATTGTGGAAATAGCTGATAAAGCAGACTAGATCCACTTGGAGGGTTATTTGTTATCTCATGTGTATATGATCTGACTTTGGCCTTTGTTGGTTCATGGACCCGTGGATTTAATATTTCATTTTATTTCTGAATTTATTTTTCCTTAATAAACAAACTACTCCCTTTTCCCATTTTTTTCCAGCCTGACATGGAACACATATGATTTTATATCCTAATTGCAAGAGGGTTGCATGCAATTCTATGTTATACTAATTACAGCCAGCAAACCTACTCCAGAGTTTCACATCACCACCAACATTGGTACCCTAAAGCAGCTATTCTCCAGTGAACTGTTAATGGGGTCCTTTGGACACCTTGCCTTTCACCCTGGCCTTAGTTAAGTGACAAAAACTACAATGGTTCAACCAAAATCCTTTTTTTCTTTCATTTCTAAGCCTTGTTTCTGTATTTTTTTTTTCACTTTTCTCACTGTAATATTCTTTTAGTTTAAATAATTAACTGTAACTTTACCTATATTATGTTATATTAAATGTAATTCTTTGACATACTCACCTAGTTCCTGCAATCCAGGGCTGTTTGATTCTTTGTCAATGCATGAGTGCAGGTTTGTTTGGTTCTTTGCCTATGCATGACACTTACAAGACACCCTTGTCCCTACTGCAGCCTTTAACTAGATGGTGAAAGTGTAGAGGAGTGACCATTTATTCGCTATGCTCAGATGAAGTCATAGGCCCATTTAACCCCCCCCAAATCCCTGGTTAACTCGAGATGCCCAGGGAGTACACATTCCTCAGCTTCCCTCCCTTAGCAGCTCATAGTGGTCACACCTGATGAGGAAGAGGTAGCTAGACAAGAGATCTGCAGCCATATAGGAGCCCCTCCACTGTCAAAACAGGCATGTGGGCAGCCAGGCCAGAGACTAATATCACACAACTTTTCCATAATACCCAGCAACTAAAGGGAGCCCTTCCCCAAGTGCTACTAGTGTACTCCAGCTCCATTGGGGTGGCATTTTGCCCTTGGGTCTTTGATCCCTCAAGCTCCATTGGGATGGCACCAGAGCTACCCTGGACTTCACTGTGTGGGCCGCTGTTTATAAGGATATTTGCAATCAGCTGTCCTGTTTTACTGAAGTTTCGATTCTCAGTTTGCTTCTCTGTTGTTATAAAGTCTTGCAGAGTCTGTGCTTTGCAGCCACAGGCTACTTTGATTGAGTCACAGAGATATTCTTATGAAGATTCCATGTTTGCGCAGCTCTCATAAATTTGTGCAGCTTTCATTTTTTAACAGTGTATTCATGTGTTTACCACCCTGAACCTGGTTTGTATTATTGCTTCTAACTTTGCACCTGCTATGTAAACTGTAAGTTACAGTTACTCCCTGCCGAATCATTCATCCAATTACCTATTCTTATAAAAAAAAGTAGAAGGAACAGATTGATGAGCTTATTTCACTGTCACTCTGCTTTCTCTTTCTATTAGAATGTTTCTTGTCAGCACAAAACCACTGCAGCACACTTGACTGGCTCATTGTTTTACTTCATTCTCTCCCAGCCTAGGATCTCCATCTTTATGTCTGTACCAGGGCTGCAAAAGGCTGATATAAAGTCAATAAAGTCATATTAGGGTACATTCACTGCTTGAATAAAAAAAAATATAGATTTATTTATAAATTACTAAATACAGAACTGCACTAATTTGTGTCTTTCATGTCAGCCTGGAGCTTAGGTTTCAATAGCCCCATTTCAAATTTTAATTAGGAGAGTAAAGTCTCCCATATCTTCACTACAGGGCTTTCAACCAAATGGAATCCTGCAAATATATTGTAGACAAATAATCTAATCCACCTATCACCACTTTCAAAATCTGAATAATTTTAACTGTACACATTTAAACAGAAAATAAATAGAACAAAATAGGAAATAGCACTGAAGGAAATATGTGTGGAGAGCAACTTTGCTTCTGGAAATAATACTTACATAGCATTGCTGCTAATCCAGCAAAATTAGGATGTTCTTTGTTGTCAATTTTGACATATAATGAAGAGTGCTGAATTCACTCGCTGCATATCTTTTCTGTATTAGTACATTTTCTGTATTACTGGCATAACCTTTTTTTGCAAGCATTGAAGAGTGACAGCAGGAATGACCAAGTGGTCCATCGAGTGGGCCATCAAATTTTCCCTGATTTTTCTTCTTTCTTTTTTGTCCTAGCATAGATCTATGTCTGCCTCAAGCATTATTACCTTTACTTATTGCTGACTGGTAAAGTTTGTTTTGAACTTTCCTTCTGCTAGTTTGAGGTCATATCACTGTTTTCCTAAAGTTAGCGTCTTATGACATGGCAATACTGCCCTCGTGAACCTTATTCACACTAAATGTATTCATATAATGCCCCCCTTGCGCTTTTTCCTCAAGACTGTAATTGCAGTCACTTCTGATATGTTCTATAATTTTTCCTGATCATCTCTTGATGCCTTCTATTTTATCAATACTTTTTTGTATGTGAGGTCTCCAATACTGAACACAGTAATCCTAATGAGGTCCAACTAAATATCTATGAAAGACAGTCAGGGCCTTGTTTCTCCTGCAGGTGACCTCTCTAGTGATACATCCCAGAATTCTATTCGCTTTCTTTACTGATAGACCACTTTGTTTTTTAAAGATGGATTTATTTTCACGGAACTTCTTTTATGTTTGTCAAAAACATGCAGATATCTGGGTTGCTATCTTAAGACGGATTGCCAAGCTCTGGGAACTTCTGAAATATCATTCCTGAATCTTGTGAAGTTCAAAGTAGAACCATGGTCAAACTATAAAATCACATATGTGATGTAGGCTGACCCTATCAGTAAGAGTGGGTTTTCTGTTTTTGAAGGAGCATTTTGTAAATACCTGTTGATCATATCACAAGAACCACTGGATAGGCAATTCCTTTGATTTGGTGAAAATTCTCTTCTTTCTGCGTTGAAATCATTGTAGCATTATCCTCCTCCTACTTAGATGCAGGCACTGTTGATAGCCATATCATTGAATAGCCATACCTGACTCCACACATATACCTTTAGATTGATGGGACTTTGAATAATCTGCAGGAGCTTAGGGGAATTATATTTCCCTGGTCAGTCCTCTCTACCCCTTCCAGCACTGTCTAGCGGGATGCAGGAAAATTCCAGCTCCCCAGCTGCATTACAATTAAAACAGAGGTCAATTACATTTTAAGACATTTAACATGCCAATTTGCCTTGCCTTGATTGATAATTACTCTTACAGGGAAAACTGAAGGGTTTAAATTTACTTAAACTACTTATACACCACATATAAAGTCCTTCCCATCATTAAATATACTGTATGTTTAACATACTGCACATTCTGAGTCAGTCAAGCAATGCTATTTAATTTTTCAGTATGTTAGCAGTCTCTTGCAAACATCACCCTAGTGCTTGGTAAAATTTCAAAAAAATTGGAATCATGCAAAGTTTTTCTCACAATTCATTACATTTAGTCATTTGCTTATGTATAGCAAGTAGTCATTAATCAATAAACTTCTCATTTAGCTTGCATATGTTTTATGTGTCACAAATAAATTGACCAGTTATTCTACTTAAATATAACAGTCTAAAAAATCCTCATGAAGTTTACTGTCATAACCTTGGGGTTATAGTTATCTCTGATAGTAAAATCCTGTATGGAGAAGAAACTGCTATATGAGTTCAAGCAGCAGTAAATACAAGAACGATTCTTTGTAATTTACCATAGCTTCAGGAACGACATCAGCTTAAACCAATCAATTCTAGTTTCACATGTTTCATAAATCTACAATCTGTAGTAGATCATTCTTTTGGATCAATGCTAATAAAATAGGTTTAGGTTCTGATATGAAACAAGTATAGAGCTGTGTTCAAGAGTAAAGGTGGCTTTATGAATGACTATCATACTTATCTAATGCTGTATGAAATAGTATTATAATATAATAATATTGTTGCTGAGACAGAAGGTGAAGAAAATCTAAAATGTTAAATTGATTCCAGAACAGTAGATGATGGGAAATGGGCGGATGGGGAAACTTGTTCCAATGACATTTGTGTCACTTTGGAGGGATATCCAGGATTGTACAGGTCATGTTATATCTAGCAGTAGTTAGTCACGGTTCTAACGAGTGCCAGGAAAATACCCCAGCATTTATATCTATACAGATAGCAGTGACATCCTAATCCAATCAACATGGAAAGAATGTTAGGTGTAAAAGGTATAAAACTACCCCATTCTAGTTAAATAATCACATCCTTGGTGTCAGGAAAGCATAATAATTGTTAATCCTTCAACTTACATGATCAGGGCAGAGATCTTAAAATGCTATTATATGTGGAAGAAAGATGGTGGCAAAGACCGCAACCCCTGGGGTGACTGTTCGTTTTCAATAAAAATTGCCTCTTTTATGCCTCTTGCAAACCATTTTGCCTCTCTGTCCTCAAAAGAATGCCATTTTTTAAGGTGTAGGAAAATTTCTGAGTTTTGACATGTAGAATGTTCCCTCACATGTTGGCCCATTTGTTTGTTCAGATATTGCCTCTTTTCCCCAATATACAGGTCTTTGCATTCCTCACTATAGTGCACTGCAAATGCTAAGTTACTTTGCTTGTGTTTAGGTGATGGGTCTTTTAGACATACAATATTCTATCTCAGTGTATTGCTGGTCCTGGAAGTCAAAGAAATGTGATGTTTGTCATGTTTCATTCTGAGTTTTTTCAACTCAGCTACATACAGGATAACTATCTTACTCCAAGTGTTCTGCTTCTCCCCTCTGTTCGATGTTCCTGTGTTTTTGTTTGACTTTGCGGACAGTTTACCAAAAGCTCACTCTGTGTAGCCACAACCTTTCAAAGCACTCCTGAGATGTCTGATGTGTGTTTTTTGACTATTGTTTTTGCATTTGTTGTTACCATATCACCACAATGTTGCAGAGTTCTAATAACCCCTGGTTTTTGCAGTCAGATGTAGGAGTCAAAAAACAGATACTGGTTTCTGTGGGTGGGTTTCTTGTTGACCTCAATGTCCAGTTCACCCTCCTCCTCAACATATAATGCACAGTTCAAAAAATGGTAATTTGTTTTTCTGTGCATCTTTCCTTGTATATTTGATGAGTTTATAGGGTTGATTTTCTAAAAGCAAGAGAGAGTTTTCACTTTATAAGCCTAGCACTTGTGGTAAGAATACACTTTGCAAAGAAAATCCAATAATTTACTGTAAAAGGAAAATAAAAAATAGTATTTTTTCATGATTAGATTATTGAAGACAGCAAAACTTCACCCAAGACAGCTAAATTGTAAACAGAGGGGTGGGGATCGTAGCTGATGTCATTGACCAGATATGCCCATGGTCATATTTGGTCAGTGATGTCAGACAACATCCCCTATTCTTTGTTTACACTCAGCTGTCAGCCAAGAATACCTAGTTAACACCTGACAGACTGGGCTGGGGTATGTAACTGGCTACTAGGAAGCTGGCTGGCACTTCTTATGACCAGTGTGAGTGAGAAGCTGCCATATTTAGCACCCAATATGGTTTGTTCATACCAAATTCAGCTTTGATTTGAACCAGAAGCTCATCCCTAGCAAGGAACATCATATCTAATTTCAGATGTTTCCTTACAGTATGAAAAGCCTCTGCAGTGGGTATACAGGTGAAAAGGAATGTGGCATCATAGAACACCATTATTTCTTCTGGCTCTAACTTCAATCCACGTACCATGTATACTAATTCTTTGGATTTCTAAATATGGTGTACTGTGTTGATGGGATAGTAACCAGACACTTAGTAATGTTACAGTATATGTGACAAACTTGATTGCAATAGGCCTGAAATTGTAATTATGGTCTAAAGAATGGCTTTTACCTTTTCTGGCTGTTGTAAACTATATATCACCTTTTGCTTGTAACAGCAAAAATGGGGCACTCCTAAATGTTCCATCATCAATTTGTCAATCAACATGGTGGGACCATCTGGAACAGATAGATAAAGAGTCTTGGAAAACAGTAATAAATTTGATCAAACAAATAAATGAATCAACTCAAAAAGCAAAACAGGGCCAGATGATGCAAACAGCAGGTAGATATCCTGGACTGGGACTACTGTATAACGGTTAATGCCTCTCAGGGCTCTTTGTGGCCAGTCAAAGATGATCCAAATAGGCAATATGTAAGACAAGAGAAACAGGGTGTAGACGCATCAATTAAGGAATCTTTAAATGAATCAAAACAATGTAGCAACTCACATATCAGGAAGGATGATGCAGTATAAAGTTAACTGCGACAGTCCAGGCAAGCTCCATCATGGTGCACCTAAACTGACTCACATGTACAATGTGCAGGGAGATCTGCACAGCATGCTGGCAGCACACAGGAGATCTTCACACACAGGAAACTGTCAGCAGGAAGGTAGTGGGCAACAGACAATGTGTTCCCGGGCCTGTAAATACATTGATGTTGTCTCCTCTCCCGCTGACAGTTTTTTGTGTGTGAGAATCTCCTGTGTGCAGCCAGAGTGTTGTGTAGCTCTCCCCTCTCTGCGTACATGAGAGCAGGCTTAGACCTAGTGCAATGCATCTGATGGAGCATGTTTGGACTGTCACAGTTACCCTCATAATACAGAATTTTTGCTGATATGCGAGTTGCTACATTGCTTTTATTCAATTAAAGATTAATTCATTGATGGTTCTCTGTGCCCTTTTTCTCTTGACTTACCTATTCCCCTAGAAGGGTTGTAACCCTAGACTGGTAATCAAATGTATTCTTGCCCAAGATGCATCACAGGATGGTAATGCTCAGATCTCAATTAAGTGATGTAAGAGCCCTCCAATTTAGTGGGCTCAAGTTGGAGGGAGGTGCTTTGGCACTTCACAGGACCACTGAGATCTTCCAAATATCC